>NC_088220.1:36875747-37555747 GCF_036934945.1 Oncorhynchus masou masou
GATGGGAAGATGGATGGAGCCGAATACACGACCATTCTGGAAGAAAACCTGATGGAGTCTGTAAAAGACCTGAGACTGGGACGGAGATTTGTCTTCCAACAAGACAATGATCCAAAACATAAAGCAAAATCTACAATGGAATGGTTCAAAAATAAACATATCCAGGTGTTAGAATGGCCAAGACCTGAATCCAATCGAGAATCTGTGGAAAGAACTGAAAACTGCTGTTCACAAATTCTCTCCATCCAACCTCACTGAGCTCGAGCTGTTTTGCAAGGAGGAATGGGAAAACATTTCAGTCTCTCGATGTGCAAAACTGATAGAGACATACCCCAAGCGACTTACAGCTGTAATCGCCGCAAAAGGTGGCGCTACAAAGTATTAACTTAAGGGGGCTGAATAATTTTGCACGCCCAATTTTTCAGTTTTTGATTTGTTAAGACAGTTTGAAATATCCAATAAATGTCGTTCCACTTCATGATTGTGTCCCACTTGTTGTTGATTCTTCACAAAAAAATACAGTTTTATATCTTTATGTTTGAAGCCTGAAATGTGGCAAAAGGTCGCAAAGTTCAAGGGGGCCGAATACTTTCGCAAGGCACTGTACATAAACACACAGACAGCGCACACACACACACACCAGGGTTGATAGAATGTTAAGTGTCCAAAGCTGTCAAGGCAAAGGGTGGCTACTTTGAAGAATCTAAAATCTAAAGTATATGTCTGTTACTTGAACTCTGTGAAGCATTTATTTGGGCTGCAAATAAATGCTTAGTTTAACACTTAACACTTTTTGGGTTACTACATGATTCCATATGTGTTATTTCATAGTTTTCACGTATTCACTATTATTCTACAATGTAGAAAATAGTTAAAAAAATAATGTAACACTTGAATGAGTAGGTTTGGAAACAGGTACTGTACATATATTTTACTGTGTTTTAGTATTACATCTAATTCTATACACTGAATACTTATCTACTTTATGTCTCTGTTATATTCAGATGTTTGCATGTTTTTCCTATACCTTTACTGTAAGCATTAATTTGTAGAATATGTATAGACCACAAGCATTCATTCTAAGCCACACAAATATTATTATCCAAGTGCTTCCGAAATACAATCCATTTTCAACCTAGCCCCGGGCATTCTAGGTATAAGGTAAGGAAAGAGTCAGCATCCTGTCTCCTCCTCTCTCCATCTTTCCTCACTCTTTCTTCCTTTACCCCCTCTTACCTTTTCTCACTCCATTTGATGTGAGGGATGTTTACCTGCTCAGCCCGGTCCTCTCCTCATGCATTATGAAACAAGTCTCACCACAGAGACCTAGTTTCCCCTGCCGCTCTCAAAATACAGGCCAAGGAGCAAGATTTTAAATGCAGTCTGTTTTGTACTGAATTTTGAGCTGACACACAGACAATTACACACATTTGCACTTAGTGATGAAATAGTACAGTACACAATGTCCACCACATGCACGCATGTAAGCACAAACTTGTGCGTGCACACACACACACAAACACACCACCCTATAGGCAGCCTATCCATCCTGCAGTCCCCCCAGGGTACAGGGCCGCTTGGTTAATCGATAGAGAACATTGTCTCATTCTCCTTGGCCAAGCCTGGGACTCTTAGACGATAGATGATAGAGGGAGGAGAGGGAAGAGAGATAGACAGAGTAGAAAGCTATAGGGAGGAGAGCGAGAAAGAGATAGTGAGAGAGGAGAGAGAGGAGAAAGAGGGAGGGAGAGAGAGGATGAGAGGTGAGTAAGTCATGGCTCCTGGCGCGAATCGATCGAGGGGGCTTTGATTAAGCGGGCCGGGCAGACTGCCTTTAATCTCAATAGACTGGTTGTGTCATCAAATCACTTCTTCTATTGTGCGGCTCCCACGCAAACCGTCCCGGATAATCTACCAGCCCAGTGATAGACTGCTTCGCGGATGGCAGCCTTTTCCCTATTTGGTGCACTACTTTGAAGCAGGGCTCTGGTCAAAAGTAGTGCACCAAGAAGGGAATAGAGTGCCACTTGGAACGCAGTGGTGCAGTGATAAATCCGGCTACTGACACGATCGTCGTAAGAAGCGGACCAAAGCGCAGCGTGGTGTGAATGCATCATTTAATAGATGACGAAAAACACAACGTAAACTGTACAAAAACAATAAACAAATACCGACCGTGACGCTATCATAAGAACTGTGCTGACATAAGCAACTAACATAGACAATCACCCACAACCCACAATGACAAAACAGGCTACCTAAATATGGTTCCTAATCAGAGACAATGCCTAACACATGCCTCTGATTGAGAACCATATCAGGCCAAACACAGAAACAGACAAACTAGACATCCAACATAGAATGCCCACCCAGCTGACGTCCTGACCAACACTAAAACAAGGAAAACACAAAAGAACTATGGTCAGAACGTGACAGCTACTCTATGAGATTCCTCTAAGTGCAGCCCAACACTAACAATGTCTTCCGTCTGTGGAGTCAGCTACAGAGTGAAACTGCAAAAGACTACAGAAGACTATGGAGCGCTAACATTATAAATGCTACTTGCAGTGCACAGCTAAGGCATGACGTTGATTAGAACTTAATCAGTCCAACTGAAAATGAATTGCGTCGCATCAATGTCTCCCTCAGAACTTTAACAACCAATCAAAGCACGGACCTTCACATAAGACACGTTATCCTATCCAAATCACCAACCAAACTATCAAATTAAACGTCTACCCTAACAGAAACGAATAACTGTACGACTATATGAACTAAATAGGCCTACAGTCTCGTCTTACAGACAGATTGTGTATGTGACAATAATAGATTAGACTGTCTGGGCTGATTTGATATCGATTCGTCTGTCGCTCTGTCCGTCTGTTTGGTAGATGTGGGATTGATTCGTCCGACTGGTTGATCTGACATTGATTTACTCAGTCTGGATTACCTGGGAACGATTTAGTCCATCAGCCTGCTCACCCATGAGTTTATTTAGGGGGAAACCTGCACTCTCTGCGATAAAATACTAAACTTCAAGATTTATAATATTGAGTTAAGATGTAAAGAGAATAAATAAGTTATGTGTCAAGTTGCATTCTAACGACCTGGAGAGCTGGTGAGAGCGTGTTACAGTGTGTGTGTGTGTGTGTGTGTTGTGTTGTGTGTGTGTGTGTGGGGGGGGGGGGGGGGCTCCAGCTCCAGCTGGCCCAGGACAGAATGGCACGTGTTGCTCTTCATTGTAATCAGCGGGCTAATATTAATACTATGCTTGCCGGTCTCTCTTGACTTAGAGTTGAGGAGAGACTGGCTGCATCCCTCGTCTTTATAAGAAACATTGTGTTAAATTCAAAACGGTTGCATAGTCAACCTACACACAGCTCTGACACACACACTTACCCCACCAGACATGCCACCAGGGGTCTTTTGACAGTCCCCAAATCCAGAACAAACTCAAGAAAACATACAGTATTACATGGAACTTCCATCTCATATTGCTCAAATGAACAGCAAACCTGGTTTCCAAAAACAGATAAAGCAACACCTCGTGGCACAACTCTTCTCCCTTATTTGACCTAGATGTTGTGTGTATATATTAATATGTAGGCTGTGTGTGCTGTTTTAAATATATGTAGTTCTGTCCTTGAGCTGTTCTTGTTTAATAATGTTCTGTATTATGTCATGTTTCATGTTTTGCGTGGACCCCAGGAAGAGTAGCTGCTGCTTTCGCAACAACTAATGGGGATTCTAATAAATATTTTTAAAAACCCACCTACTTACCCACCCATCTCACCCTCCTCCATTCCCTGCAGATCACCACAGGCTGACTGTTTGCAAGGGGGGCCTCTAGGGCCCCGTCAGCTTTGACAGAAACTGAGCTTGGTCCTGTCCTCGTGGACCCAAGAGAAGAAGGAGAGGAAGATGGATATATGGAGAAGGAGATAAGTAGACTGGCCTATCTGGCCAATGAATGAATTAACACAACAATTATCTCTCGCTGCCTCTCCCTATGCTACTTTCTCCCTCCGTCTCTAACTCCCTCACACACAGAGAGTAGAACACATGCCAACGCACACACACACACACACACACACACACACACACACACACACACACACACACACACACACACACACACACACACACACACACACACACACACACACACACACACACACACACACACACACTCCATTCCTCCTTAAATGTCTTTAACTCTGCATTCCTTCTTCCCTTCCTCCCCCATCCCTCCTTTCTCTCTCAATATGAAGTTAATTTACTTTGAATTCAATATATCCTGGCAGCAGCCTTAAAACATCCACTGCACTTACATTTTACTCTTGGTATTTAGCTTACCACTGCATTTTTACATTACAAGCTAAAATATAATCAATAATATAAACTGTATATTACAGTATATCACTGGTGAAAATAATGAAATTTACACTAAACACTGCAATAGGCTATAGAGGACAGCGAGTCGAATACACTTCTTCATTCTAAATGGTATGCTAGCGTGACAGAGTAATTCCACCCCAACCTGGTTGCAAACTCTAAGAATCTCTGCATCGTAACACAGCATACTCAAGACGCAACAGGACAATAGTATCTAGGTCTTTGGAGAACAAACGCAATGCACTTAGGCTTAGCCATCAACAAAACTAGTGTGGATATTGGACCAGAGCCAGATTGCATGACTAAAGAGAACTACCACTAAGACAACAACACTAGAGGCAGACGGACCGGGGCAGTTGATGAACCATGTGTGTGACATTGCCCTAGTCGCCGTGGTGACCTGAGAGTGACACCCTGTCCTGTCTGTCTCATTGGCCGTGATCCACTTCTAGTCCTGTTCACAGCTCAGTCATCTGGAAGTGTCTCTCTCTGACACATACACACACACACACACGTTCTATCTCCCTCATTTTATCATGAATCTTAGCCACTCTTTTTCTCTGACATCTTCACTTTCCTTTATCCATTTAATATCTTATTGTGATTCGATCTTAACTGTCTCTCTCGCTCCAGCTCTGGTTACCTCCCATTGTCTTTGGGTCAGTCTCTCGCTTCTTCTCACTTTACGTCTCCCTCCCTCTCTCTGTTCTGGTCTTTCCCTCTCTCTCTCTCTCCCTCCCTCTCTGTCCTGCTCATTCCCTCTCTGTCCTGCTATTTCCCTCTCCCTTATTCTCTCTTGCTCTTTCCATGTCTATATGTTTACATTACATTGTTTACAAAGCAAGTGAAATAGATCAAGCTAAATTAACAATAAAAAAATAAAATAACAGTAAACATTACACTAACAAATCTCCAAAAGAATAAAGACATTTCAAATGTAATATTTTCTTCTGGCAACAGATTACAGAAATCTTGCTGCTGTGATGGCCTGTTGTCTCTTAAGAGCCAGGTCTGCCTACGGAGGCCTTTCTCAATAGCAAGGCTATTGCGTCAAAGGTTTCCTTAAGTTTGGGTCAGTCACAGTGGGCAGGTATCCTGCCACTGTGTACTCTCTGTTTAGGGCCATGCAATATTTTGTGTTTTATGTTGTACACAAGGATATTTTTTTTTAAATTCTGCATGCAGTCTCAATTTAGTGTTGGTCCCATTTTGTGAATTATTGGTTGGTGAGCGGACCCCAGACCTCACAACCATAAAGGGCAATGGGTTCTATAACTGATTCAAGTATTTTTATGTTGATTTCGTAGGTCGAATTTTATGTTCCTTTTGATGGCATAGAAGGCCCTTCATGCCTCTCAGATTGTTCCTAGCTTTGTTGAAGTTACCTGTGGCGCTGATGTTTAGGCTGAGGTATGTATCGTTTCTTTGTGTGCTCCCGTGCAGCGTTCCTTAAAGTATGGGTCGTAAATGGATAATTATTTCATTAATTACTGGAATTGATTTGGCCAAGTGCAACTGCGCTCTCGGTTGGGTGCGCTCTCTGCTTATCAGCGGTCTCTGCTCAGTTTGGCAGCTGCGCGAGTGGGAGAGGTGGAGGGAGATGCCCGTGTGCTTCGCTGTTAACCAATTTTTTTTTGCCGTTTTCTTGAAGATCACTCCGCAACCCACACGCTGCAGCGCTGTCGTTCAAGCCACTGACTTGTTATTCCCACTCACTCACCGCTGTCATGAAATGGACTCATGCTAGCCATGTGTTCTGACTGAGCTCAATCGTCATGAAACACAAATACAGTGATGACATTTTGTCTCTTCCATACAAACTTTGAGAAATAACGAGGAGCGCCCACAACAAACCCAGGGAGTTCTTTAAGAACAGGGCAGAATGCTTCAGGAGACAGTGCTTCGAAAGTGGAAAAGTAAGTGAACTTGCATGGCATTGTTGTCATTTCATAACAGGTGGTGATAAGCAGAAATAAGGGAGTACTATCTCTCATCGTAGAAGATGTGAGTTTCTCTTTCAAACAATCCCCTGGCCTTGTAACGTTACACAGCTAATAGCTAAAGTTTAGCCAAAGCAAGCTAACTAGCTACTGATAGTGCAACCCCAAGAAACAGTACAGGTGAAGATAAAAACATTATCAGGCCTATTGTACATTTTACTGTAGAAATTATTGTTGAAAACAAGTCGAGGTTGGTACTGTTGCAAGTAGTAGTTTTTAGTCTGAACTGGAATAAACTGATTGAAGCAAGATGCTTTTTGAGACAAACACACACACAGTTCTGGGTTGCTCATCTGCAACAGGTAGTGGTCTCCTGCATGACTGAGAAAGCAGTAGATGTTCTGATCCAGTTTTGCATACCGATGATGCAAGTCAGGGTTCTCAAGTACAGAAACAGTCGCAATGCTGAGCATGACCTCAGTGTTGTACTGTCAAAAACTGAGCCCAGAATAGATATGCTTGTTGAAAACTTCGGATCATATATCTGTACTGTTACTTAGGGTTGCACGATCAAAAATCAAAAAGCCTGTGTGTGTGTGTTCTGTTATACATCTGTGGGATGTGATCAATCCGTTCATTCCAGTTCAGAATTCAATTATTTATTGTATTTTAACAGCAACAGTTCCAACCTAGACAGGTATGTAAGCGCATTTTTAATGGGGAAAAATAAACATGAAAATATATCTTTGGGTATTTCATTGTTATTTGTTTTGTATATATTGCATTTTTTAGGCATAAGGGTAATGAAATGTACCGATATTTACAAATAGTTGCATATTTTCCTAAGGTCCCAGGAAAACACAGCATTTCTCACTTGGGTCCCAGGCTGAATAAGTTTAAGAACCCCTGTGTAGCAGTATAGCTTCCGTCCCTCTCCTCGCCCCTACCCGGGCTCGAACCAGGGACCCCCTGCACACAGACAACTGACACCCACGAAGCATCGTTACCCATCGCTCCACAAAAGCCACGCCCCTTGCGGAGCAAGGGGAACCACTACTGCAAGGTCTCAGAGTGAGTGAAGTCACTGATCGAAACGCTATTAGCGCGCACCACCGCTAACTAGCTAGCCATTTCACATCGGTTACACCTGGTCTAGATGGAATTTGCGTTTGTGGTCCTGGCAACTGGACCTTTTTTGGAGCACCATTATTTTTGTCTTACTGAGATTTACCGTCAGGGCCCAGGTCCGACAGAATCTGTGCAGAAGATCTAAGTGCTGCTGTTGGCCCCCCTTGGTCAGAAGAACAAGATCATCAGCAGAGAGTAGAAATTCGACTTCAGATTCTAGTAGGGTGAGGCCGGATGCTGCAGACTGTTCTAGTGCCCTCACCAATTCGTTGATATACAGTGCCTTCGGAAAGTTTTCAGACCCCTTGACTTTTTCCACATGTTGTGACGTTACAGAATTATTTTCAAATTGATTAATAAAAAATGTTGCTTATCAATCTACACACAATACCCAATAATGACAAAGCGAAAATAGATTTAGACATTTTTGCAAATGTATTAAAAATTAAAACATAAATACTTTATTTACACAAGTATTCAGATCTTTTGCTATGATACTCGAATTTGAGTATTGATTATTCACATTTTAAATTAACAGTAACTTTTATTTAACTAGGCAAGTCAGTTAAGAACAAATTCTTATTTACAATGACGGCCTACACCAGCAAAACCCAGACGGCACTGGGCCAATTGTGTGCCGCCCTATGGGACTCCCAATCATGGCCGGTTGTGATACAGTCTGGATTCGAGCCAGGGTGTTTGTAGTGGCGCCACAAGCACTGAGATGCAGTGTCCTCGACCTCTGCGACGCTTGGGAGATTATCTTTGAGATGTTCTACAACTTGATTGGAGTCCACCTGCAGTAAATTCAATTGATTGGACATGATTTGGAAAGGCACACACCTGTCTATATAAGGTCCCAGAGTTGACAGTGCATGTCAGAGAAAAAACCAAGCCGTGGGGTCGAAGGAATTGCCTGTAGAGATCCGAGACAGGATTGTGTAAAGGCACAGATCTGAGGAAAGGTACCAAAACATTTATTTTAGCATTAAAGGTCCCCAAGAACACAGTGGCCTCCATCATTCTTGAATGGAATACTTTTGGAACCACCAAGACTCTTCCTAGAGCTGGCTGCCTGGCCGAACTGAGCAATCGGGAGAGAAAGGCCTTGCTCAGGGAGGTCACCAAGAACCAGATGGTCACTATGACAGAGGTCCAGAGTTCCTCTGTGGAGATGGGAGAACCTTCCAGAAGGACAACAATTTCTGCAGCACTCCACCGATCAGGCCTTTATGGTAGAGTTGCCAGATGGAAGCCACTCCTCAGTAAAAGACACATGACAGCCCGCTTGGATTTTGCCAAAATGCACCTAAACGACTCTCAGACTATGAGAAACAAGATTCTCTGGTCTGATGAAACCAAGATTGAACTCTTTGGCCTGAATGGCCAAGCGTGATGTCTGGAGGAAACCCTGGCACCATCCCTACAGTGAAGCATGGTGGCAGCATCATGCTGTGGGGATGTTTTTCAGCGGCAGGGACTGGGAGACTAGTCAGGACTGAGGGAAAGATGAATGGAGCAAAGTACAGAGCGATCCTTGATGAAAACCTGCTCCAGAGCGCTCAGGACCTAAGACTGGGACGAAGGTTCACCTTCCAACAGGACAACAACCCTAAGCACACAGCTAAGACAATACA
This sequence comes from Oncorhynchus masou masou, assembly GCF_036934945.1. Taxonomy (NCBI): domain Eukaryota; kingdom Metazoa; phylum Chordata; class Actinopteri; order Salmoniformes; family Salmonidae; genus Oncorhynchus; species Oncorhynchus masou. The sequence goes on from NC_088220.1 coordinate 36,884,848, forward strand.
GGAGTAGCTTCGGGACAAGTCTCTGAATGTCACCCCACGGCCTTGTGGAAAGAAATGTGTGTTTTATGCCAATTTTAACCGCACACCCTGAAACAGTTCCAATAGCTCGAGGCATCAGAAATGATGTGTATGGAACAGTGGTGTGTGTTCTCTTAGAGAGTTCTGTCCTGTTAGAAGATGCTCTTACCCAGAACTTGTGACAACCACAGTTATTACTGGCCCTGGCCTGCCAATCTAAACAGAGGAGAAGTTTGACGATGTGTGTGTACGAGTTTGACGGTGTGTGTGTGTAGTTGTGTTTTAGAGTAGGTGCATTTGAAAGAGTATGCAGGTGTTTTGCATGAGTATGCAGGTGTTTTGCATGAGTATGCAGGTGTTTTGCATGAGTATGCAGGTGTTTTGCATGAGTATGCAGGTGTTTTGCATGAGTATGCAGGTGTCTTGCATGCGGGTGCGTTTGCGTGTGTGGTTGGTTATGTGTGTGTGACTAGTTAAATACTTCAGCGAGACATGGGCCCCTGTCTTAAGTGCTCCTCATGAATAAGCAATGGCAGTGGCCTGTAGCAGCCCAGGGAGCCATTCTCCCTGCTCACACTCATTACTGCAGCACATAAATCACCACACATGCGTGTGCACAGACGCACGCACGAACACATCCGCGCGCGTTAAACTAAGCATTCATGCAGAGAGACACATACTGAACTAAACACACACACAAACACACTAAAATGACTACACATACAGTACACACACACACACACACAGTCATGACTGCACAGACACACACACCCAGACATGCAAGCAAAAGACACAAAGGATAAACATCCTACACACACCCACTGTGGATGTGTTGGTACGGGCAGTGCACCTGCTAACACTAACACGATACACCTGGCTAATGTAGCGGTAATAATCACAAAGGGCTGGGACAGAATGTCTGTGTTCAACACCATAGCTCAACACCAGATACTCAACACCTGGACAGGCAGGGACTAATTCTCCCTCTCTCTTTTTCTCTCTCTCTCACACACACACACACACACACACACACACACACACACACACACACACACACACACACACACACACACACACACACACACACACACACACACACACACACACACACACACACACACACACACACACACACACACACACACACACACACACCTGATCATTGTGTGCAGGTGTGTGTGTGTGTGAGTGTGGGTATGAATGTTTGTACCTGGCGGGATTGTGATTGAGGAGAGTTGTGCCCTCCCTTTCCCAGATGAGTAATCATATCAGAGTGAGGCCCGTCCTAGACCGCTAATCTGAACAAATCTCCCCGGATTACACACACAGGTGAAAGAGAGAGCCTGGCACACCCACGGATGAGAGGAGAGACAGCAGGAGGGAAACTTGATTTCATCCTTCTGTATTTCTATCATAAAGCCTATATTAAGCAGGCTACGCAAATGAGCTACGAAGTAGCCAAAGCAGTTATAAGTCAACTAAGCAGGAGTTTATTAAAACAGTGACTCGTCTATGACATTTTTTTAAGGGTTGTGGGGCGAAAGGTAAATTGAGTCTTGGTAGATGACCATGGCTGAGTTAGGAATGGAAGAGCTATGATCAGCAGCACAGACACACGTGGCTTGACTTGACTTCACACAGCCAGCCGCCTTCAGCAAGTCTCATCTTCAACAAAAAAAACATGCAGCTCAGCCAAGTGCAAAATAAAACAAAGAGCAGACTGACTGCACGCAGAAAGGATCACCGCACACAACCCCACCCTCAGAGACGTACAGCCAGACTAACGCACAAATAAACAAAGAAAGGCAAACATACTTAGGCACATCCAGTCAGGTCCAAGTTTCAGGCTCCTGGAAGAGGCGAGCAGGTCTTGAGTGAAAATCCCCTCGTAGTGGCTAAAGTTCATGATGCCGATGACCTTAGCAAAGGCCCCCGGGACCAGTGAAAGCAAAATAGCTCCATAACATCAAAGATCCACCACCATTTTTTACAGCAGGTATGTTCTGCTTATGTATCCTTATTTTGACACCAAACTCACCAGTGTTGTGTGTGGCCATAGAGCTATATTTTCATGACTATAGCACATAGCAATCTGACCATAGCACCAGTTGAAATCCAAGTGCCAATGCCATTTAATAAACCCCAGGGGCATAAAAATAAAAATGGTGTTGGATCATTAATGTTATGTGGCTATGTTGCTTCCAATGGTCCTGGGACACTTGTTAAAGTCATCAGCATCTTGAACATTGCCCATTACCAGGACATTTTAGCCCAAAACCTGGTTGCCTCTGCCAAGAGGCTGAAACTTGGCCGGAAGTGAATCTCCCCGCAAGACAGTAACTCCAAGCACACACAAAAATCCACAAATGATTAAATCATATCAAAATGAACATTCAACATTACTCAGTCTATGGACATGAACACCATTGAAAACCTGTAGTTTGAATTAAAGAGGGCAGTCCATAAGCAAAGATGAAGGATATCAAGAATCTGGAAAGATTCTGTACAGGATGACGGTGAAGTAGACATACTTGGTATTCGTATCACAAAAAACACTGCTCAAAAAAAGAAAGGGAACACTAAAATAACAGATCTTAGATCTGAATGAATGAAATATTCTTATTAAATACTTGTTTCTTTACATAGTTGAATGTGCTGACAACAAAAACACACACAAATTATCAATGGAAATCAAATTTATCAACACATGGAGGTCTGGATTTGGAGTCACACTCAAAATTAAAGTGGAAAACCACACTACAGGTTGTCCTTAAAACAAGTACACCACACTATGTCCTTAAAACAAGTCAAAATGAGGCTCAGTGGTGTGTGTGGCCTCCACGTGCCTGTATGACCTCCCTACAATGCCTGAGCATGCTCCTGATGAGGTGGCGGATGGTCTCCTGAGGGATCTCCTCCCAGACCTGGACTAAAGCATCCGCCAACTCCTGGACAATCTGTGGTGCAACGTGGCGTTGGTGGATGGAGCGAGACATGATGTCCCAGATGTGCTCAATTGGATTCAGGTCTGGGGAACGGGCGGGCCAGTCCATAGCATCAATGCCTTCCTCTTGCAGGAACTGCTGACACACTCCAGCCACATGAGGTCAAGCATTGTCTTGCATTAGGAGGAACCCAGGGCCAACCGCACCAGCATATGGTCTCACAAGGGGTCTGAGGATCTCATCTCGGTACCTAATGGCAGTCAGGCTACCTCTGGCGAGCACATGGAGGGCTGTGCGCCCCCCCCAAAGAAATGCCACCCCGCACCATGACTGATCCACCGCCAAACCGGTCATGCTGGAGGATGTTGCAGGCAGCAGAGCGTTCTCCACGGCATCTCCAGACTCTGTCACGTCTGTCACGTGCTCAGTGTGAACCTGCTTTCATCTGTGAAGAGCACAGGGCGCCAGTGGCGAATTTGCCAATATTGGTGTTCTCTGGCAAATGCCAAACATCCTGCACGGTGTTGGGCTGTAAGCACAACCCCCGCCTGTGGACTTTGGGCCCTCATACCACCCTCATGGAGTCTGTTTCTGACCGTTTGAGCAGACACATGCACATTTGTGGCCTGCTGGAGATCATTTTGAAGGGCTCTGGCAGTGCTCCTCCTGCTCCTCCTTGCACAAAGGCGGAGGTAGCGGTCCTGCTGCTGGGTTGTTGCCCTCCTACGGCCTCCTCCACGTCTCCTGATGTTCTGGCCTATCTCCTGGTAGCGCCTCCATGCTCTGGACACTACGCTGACAGACACAGCAAACCTTCTTGCCACAGCTCGCATTAATGTGCCATCCTGGATGAGCTGCACTACCTGAGCCACTTGTGTGGGTTGTAGACTCCGTCTCATGCTACCACTAGAGTGAAAGCACCGCCAGCATTCAAAAGTGACCAAAACATCAGCCAGGAAGCATAGGAACTGAGAAGTGGTCTGTGGTCACCACCTGCAGAACCACTCCTTTATTGGGGCTGTCTTGCTAATTGCCTATAATTTCCACCTGTTGTCTATTCCATTTGCACAACAGCATGTGAAATTTATTGTCAATCAGTGTTGCTTCCTAAGTGGACATTTTGATTTCACAGAAGTGTGATTGACTTGGAGTTACATTGTGTTGTTTAAGTGTTCCCTTTATTTTTTTGAGCAGTGTATATAAATGATCTTTCCACAATGAATTTCCACAGAAAACTAGTCAAAATAGACAAGATCCTGCAACCATGGGGAGGTAAAAACGTGTCTATTTGTGAAACAATTACACTGATTAACTCCGAGGTCATATTTCAGTTTAGTCATTTACTTATGGCCCTGCCTACTCCTGATGATTCGTTTTTCAAATCATATGAGCACATTTGTATTTTTTTGGCTTTATCTGGGATGCTCAACCAGACAAGATAAAACGTTCCTATCTGTATAACGAATATGAACTGGGTTGGCTGAGATGATTAAATATAAAAGCACTAAGCCTCTCTAAAATCATCACATACAAAAGTATTACTTGAACCCAAAATGTTTCTCAAGTAGATTACTAAAATAAGCTCATTCGTTGTTTAAAAATGTATTTTTTGCCTTTGTGCAGATTGCCATGCCTCAAAAGACCTGCATTTATGGAAAAGATGTTTGAAAAGGGTATTTGGTTTTTAAATTATATTGTAAATTGGAATTGTAGAGTTGCCTTTCATGGAGTTATCCGAATTGTATGGGAAGGTCTGCTCAATCCAATATTACAACCAATTGATTACAGCATTACCCCAAAAATGGAGCAGGCAGGTGGCAGAAGGTAGGGAACTGGTCTGTCTGCCCAATATAAAGGATCAAAACTGGCGGAGGAACAAAAATAGCATAGGAAAGTATACCAGTTTTATTTGAGGACCAGGATGTTGACAGCAGTGCTATACAGATTGCAAAATAGATGGTAAGATATGTTTTATGCACCAATTCCATGGAACAGGGTGTATAGGTTGATTCAAGACTTTGTGCTTTTCAGCTAAACGTATTGTATCGAATTCTTGCCACCAACAAAATGTTGAATATTTGGGGCATACAATCATCCCACCTCTGCAGATCTTGTTGTAAGGATACATAATCAATAGACCATTTGTTCTGGTATTGCCCTCAGGTAGCCGGGTTTCTGGCCTCAGGTTTGGGAATGGCGGGAGAGGTTTGTGAGGGTCTCGGACGGTTCAGGGTCAGCTGTCTTTTTCACAAGTACCAACACACGGGTGTGATCGTTCTACAGTGGTCCCAGTGTGATTCGAACGCTGATTTAGAAGGGCCAATTTCGAATGACAAAACAATCAGCATTTGAGCTGCCCACACTTTTTTTTCGGAAACATTTTGCACAAACACAGTCCTTACAATGTTATGTCCAGAATGTGAGCAGTTCATTTTTGGATGCAATGTTCAGACATTCACAGAAGTATCTACAGCATAACACAATCAACCAAACCGGAAAAATGTTGGCTACATTTGTCCTTGCGCCAACTGAGGAAAGATTGACATAACACAAGCGGTCACATTTGTATAACTCTCGCTGACAAACTACAATATGAAATTACTATTTATAATTAATCACATCACGGGTGAGCTCACCATTGATCGAAATATTTGAGTAAAACTCTCTCCAAATCCAAAGTAATCCGATGATGGGAATTTTCTGCGAGCTGCCATGCTTTTTGATCCTCACAGAAACCAAAGATAATAAGAGGAGACAAGATGAGTTCGGTCTGTTTATAGTATGCATGTTCAAGAGAGGGGGTGTCGTCCACCATCGTTTACATCCCACCATTCATTTCCGTAAGTCCTCAAAAAAGGAGTGAACCTTTACTCCACCTCATTTTGTTATAACATCTTTGGTCCAACAGAAGATTACCTGAAACCCAGAATGCATTGTACATCAACAAACATGGCTACATGCTGGAATTAGCTTAGCTCATCATAATCAGTACAACCAAAAAAAAGTATTTTACACACATAATATGTGCCCATTACAATCTATGCCACAACCTAACGTCATTTGCACACACTGTATATATACGTTTTCTCTATTGTATTATTGACTATGTTTGTTTATTCCATGTGTAACTCTGTGTTGTTGTTTGTGTCACACTGCTTTGCTTTGTCTTGGCCAGGTCGCAGTTGTAAATGAGAACTTGTTCTCAACTAGTCTACCTGGTTAGATAAAGGTGAAATAAAAAATAAATATGCAAGAAACAGAATGCATGAAAACAATTGGGAAGTGCTTGCGGAACTTTGTCCCGGTCAGAAATGTCCCAAAAATGAATTGTCCGCAAAAGCAAAAATGACATTTTTTTTATGTGAATGAATGAGGATGCGGAAAACACATCAATTCAAACTGTAACAACTTGTTAATAATTGGTTGTTAATTTAACATTGAAGTTGAAACAGCATATAAATAAGAACAGGCAAAGTGGCTTGGTTTGAGGGCAGCGTGGATTAAATGTACTGTTGTGTAACAATCACAAACTGGAACGGCGAGAACGTTCTAACTTCACGTGCATAAAAAAACCTCACGCTGGGGCGACGTTAGAGATATTTGGAATTCACACATGAAAGGGTTTTAAATCCATTTATTATAGCCTAACACGAAACATTTTGTGAACGCTTATCTCGTTGAATTTCGTGTCATTCATGTTTCGACGTAACATCCAACATAAATAGACAGACTTTCCCTGACTTTATCCAGTCATGTTTGGCTTCCTTGCAATCAACTGTTTGTTTGTAACACAACCAAACTTGATGGGTCATTTTGCGGGACGTATTGACCCGGAAAAAACGATTGGAAGACAACAAGTGACGAGCCCATTGTGCACCAATTATATGACCACTGTCTCGTTGATTGACTGTATTTTAACCCAATGACCACTGATCGTCTTGAAATCTAGCTGGGTAGATAGCCAATGAGCAGAGGTAAATGGCAATATCCCATGGTTCTTTGTTGTAAGACAAACCTTTCCATTGAACGCTGGCGTAAGGACCATTCTTTTGCCGTTGCCAATTCAACCGTGAAGGAGCGAAGCTTAATACGCACAGCAGTATTTCGGGGACTTGCATCTTCAGCTGTTTATTTATCCAACATCATGGCGAATAAGTCAAGGAAAGCTAATTCTAAGACTAGATATATACGAATGGAGAAACATTTTTAGAGGAAATTGATTGTGAAAGTGAGAGAGCTCCCATAGCTTTGATTCTGAAACTGAGGCATATTTTTTGAACGGAGAGGACATTGTTTTGGAATGGTAAGTTGCTAATGCTGTTCTTTCTCTCGGAGGACCTGAGCCCTTGGACCATGCTTCAGGACTACCTGCCATGATGACTCCTTGCTGTCCCCAGTCCACCCGGCCTTGCTGCTGTTCCAGTTTCAACTGTTCTGCCTGCGGCTATGGAACACTAAACTGTTCATTTTTACTCTTGATGTGCTGTTCTGTTGCACCCTCTACAACCACTGTGATCTCCACCCGGCACAGCCAGAAGAGGACTGGCCACCCCTCATAACCTGGTTCCTCTCTAGGTTTCTTCCTAGGTTTTTGACTTTCTAGGGAGTTTTTCCTAGCCACTGTGCTTCTACACCTGCATTGCTTGCTGTTTGGGGTTTTAGGCTGGGGCTATTTAAATAGATTTGATTTGATAGAGGACTGTGGGTCTTCCAAATATTGAAAGTGTGTAAATAGTTACCCATGTTATTTTGTAAATGTATACATATATATTTTTTTTCATATATTTTTTTAGCAATAATAATTTTCTTCCCATTTTTAAATATATTTATTTGGGGGGGTGTGTTAGAATACCATTTTGGTATTTTGTATGTAGTTATTTGTTTCAAAATGTATACCTTCACCAATTTGGCCACTTGGGTACATTTGGGCTACTTGTGTGGGACACCTGGGTGACTTCATGATAAATGTCATGTAGCACACTCATTTTGGAAGTTATCATATCCTTGGTTCTGTGCCTGAGCCACAGGCTGTTAGATTTGGGTATGTCTTCAGGCGGAAATTGCACAAAGTAGGAGGTTAGCTCTAAGAGGTTTTAAGATTTAAAAAAAATATATATATAACTTGTTAAACAAAATCTCTTTCTTTGAGAAATTGTATTAGTATAAAATAAATAAATAAATTGAGCATAAAATAGCTCAGTATTTGTATTATTTTTTTTATACAGTCTTTTTTGCTCGTCTTTATTCCTGACTGTAAATACTCACACACACCAACACATACACAGCCAGGCACTTAGGTAGACAAGTAGTGAGTTAGACACACAGCTAGATAGCTAATCAAACAGACCAACAGACAGACAGACTCTCTCATACACACATTTATGCACGCATAGTCATGACCATTACATATTCACACATGCAGAAGAGTGCTAAATAAAAGAAGACAACAGTCTCGACGTTGGAATGTCACACACGCACATTCATTCACACCCAGCGGGGTACTAGATAAGTGACGAGAGAAGGGGCGACACTGAGGTGATGTCATCAAGTCACACAAGAACAGAGGAGTGGAGAGTGTCCCTCAACTCAGACTCAACCTGACGGTATTCCACACACACACACACACGCACGCACGCACGCGAGCGCACACAACAACGAATCGTCACAGCATCCTCATATGAAACAACGGGCCACGGTTCAAGACAAGACTTGAATATAAACTAGTCTCCTGTACGGAACTGCAGTGGGTTGCTCAGACAGTTGTGAAAGCTGCAGCAATCTGCTGGGAAGGCTGCCGTATTACCTGACCCTCTCCTTGGGGTCTCCGAAGGACTCTTTGAGACGGGAGAAATCGGGGTAGAAGTGGACTGATGGAGAGATGATCTCTAGAAGACCTGACTGGATCTCAACTGGAAATCTGAAAGAGAGAGAAAGGGGAGGGGAAAGAGAGAGAGTGGAGAGAGGTATCAACTATACATTTTATTTTCTACAACTATCATACAGACACAGCCCTGTTGGGATAGACAAAGAGACAAAGAGAGAGACAGACGGACGGACGGACAGACGCGACAGCATGTTGGTCCCTCCCACCCTGTGCATAATCACTTCCTCTCTTGTCAGGTTATTCAAATGCCTGACAGGATCGCGCACACACACACAAACACACAGCAGAAAATACACTGAAATGCATTTGTATTAGTCAGCTGTTTCTTGATCCGCAAATGCTAATAACCCATTCACAACCGCCTGACTACAAATGATAATATATAGAAAAAGATACACCGAAATGCATTTGAATTAGTCAGCTGTTTCTTCACCCGCAATTGCTAATAACCCATGCACAACCGCCTGACTATATATGATAATATATAGAAATTATATAGAAAATTCGCTGTAGGCATAACAGTTCCTTTTTTTCTCTTGAACATTTACTTAACAATTCAGTTTTTCTTCAAAGTTTCTTCATTTACTTATTGAATATTTAGGCCTACTTTGCTTAAACCTAACATTTCAAACAGCCTAAATTGACACATTGTGCATGCTTTTGTGAAAAAAGTCAAACAATAAAACACACGTTGAGCAGACTTACGAACTAAAGCCAGATAGAAAGAATGAAAGAAAAACCTCAATGTAGCCGATAGTTGTGAATTGTTTGAGTTGCGAATGCTTGAATTTGAATTGGTCACACCCAACAGGAAGCAGAATTTTAATTAAAGGAAGTAGAATTTAATTCAATACAATTCAAATGGCTTATTTAACACCATAGTAATGTTTATTTTGACAATGTATGGTTACCAATAAATACCATGTAGCATAAGCTTGAAATATTTATTTTTAAAACTCGTTCTCCTATAACAATTTTTTATAATTATATTGGACTAGAAATATTTTAAGATCATGTTGTGGGTTGTAAATTTAATAATTCCCTTAATGTTTTAAATATTAGAAAACACTGCAGTATGGAAGCGAACAATGTAACATCTTTTGACAAGGAAAAATACAAAAATATCTTTGAGTTATAATCAAACTAATGAAATGGTATGTGTAATACTTGCATCAATAAGTGGCATATTCTTTTGATAAAATATTTGACAAACTAATTAGAATATCATGTTTCACATCTCTGTTGAATTGGTTTGAATTACATTTTACTTCCATCCAATTCTGCTTCATGTGGGGTGTGGCCAATTCAAATTCAATGTTTGAATCGAATTAAATTCAGATAAGGACGTACAAAGAGAGAGAGGATCCAATCATGAGAGAGACAGGGGTCAAGTGTGCATCACTAACCCTGCCAATCACCCAGGACAGGAAAAGCTGCCCCTTCGGAACTCACATGCACACACACTAACTCACAATAGTTCACACCACACATCACACACACTCACCCCCCCCACACACACACGCTCTCTCTCGCCTGTGTTTCCAATCTCACTGAGAGAACGACAAGGTGACAGGGGGCACATTCAACCTCCCTCCTCCCCTCTTCTCTCCCCTCCCCCTTCCTTCCATCAACCCCCATAGCCATCTCCAACCGTGTCTGTGTCCCAAAAGACACCCTATTCCTTATGTAGTACGCTACTTTTTCACAGGGCCCATCAGGCTCTGGTCAAAAGCAGTGTACTTTAGGGAATATGGTGCCATTTGAGACGCAGCCCATTTCCCCTGAGGTGACACTGCTAGGGGACTTAGGAGAGTGACAGTGACGGAGTGACCACTGGTATCATCTTGGGTCAAAATGGCCACCTCGGCAGGAAAGAGCTCTGGCTCAATCTCCCACTGACAAACATGACCGTCTAAAACAGCAGGTTCTTAAACCTGCACAGTGGGCACTTTGTGAGGGGGGATACTGTCGGTCTAGGGAAGTGGCTAGGAGGATAGGTTTGGGGTTAAGGTTAGGGAATATAGGATTTTGAATGGCACTGAATTGTGTGTCCCCACAAGGTTAGTTATACAAGACTTTGTGTGTGTGTGTGTGTGTGTGTGTGTGTATGTGAGCGCATGATGGAAGGTAAACAGGATACAGTGAAATGCACACACCACAAATAAATAAATATGTATTCAAATAGAAATACACTATGCACACACGTCAAAGAAGACAGATGTGCACATGTGTGGATCCAAGACTTAAACAGACAAGCAGAGACCAAACGTGACATATAGGCACAAGTAGAGTGAATACATCTCACACACACACATGCACGCACACACACAAAGCACATGAACATGCAAACATCAAACGCAGGGAGCAAACACACACAATAACAAAATCATTTAAAAATACCACACACACAAACACCTTATTCCACAGGTCCACCCAACACACACTGAGCCCGAATTGAAAGTGACAACAGTCCTCTCCATGGAGAGGCAGGTCTCCATGGAAACAGCATCCCGCGGTACTTACAGGCGCTTGAGGTTGTCAGCCACGCTGTTGGCATACTGTTGGTCCGTCTGCAAAACGAGAAACTTATTAATAAAAAAAATACAAATAAAATCCAATGTCAATGCAGTTTTCTGTTCCATTAATAGATGATATGGCTGCAGAAAGAAAGCCTGTACATGATATACACATTGTTCCCATGTGTACTACTGTACACAAAGAACGATTTGCCTCCAAGACTTTTGCCTTTTGCCAATCTGCCCTGGATACAAAATAAAATAAAAACCACAAATAAATTGCTTTTCTATCACAACAACAACGTCACAGTAATTGTGCAATGCATTAATAGTGTTCCAAGAAAGCCACAGTGGAGATTGCGGGCTGTTCCAGTTTCGTCCCAAGTGGAAGCACCAGCTTGATGGTGTAATTCTCTGGCTTTGTATAAATCCGACATCCAGAGCTGTGTTGAGGTCAAGGAGAGGATAACATGTACACACGTATACATCCACTGGCCAAGTTTGCTTCACGACTTCCATATAAACCCACAGGATAAACCAAAATCATGCTTGTTCAAGAGGGTTTGTCTCAAAAAAGTAATGCACAGTAACATTATGCAATACGAATGATGAATTGTATAACTAACAGCTGACGCCATCTTTCTTTGCTTGTTGCTCAGACTAGCCATGCCCTTCTGGAGGGCTAACTCCAAAACAGTCCTCAGAAATGTCTTGGCCATTAAACAACAAATTATTCCAAATTCCCTGACTATGTCTCTCCATCCCGAAAGGCTGACAGATGGAGAGAAGGATAGGGGAGCATTGTAGGTGGAGAGAGAAAAGCAAGGGATCAGACGTCTAACAGGAAACACCTGGGATCACGGACCACATCCTTCGCTCCTCAAATTAACCGGACGAGAGAGCAATAGAGGGAGGGGATGGGGACTATCACAAGGGAAATACAAAATAGCCTGTCAAATTTCCACCCTCGGTGCCAGGACAGCTATGAAAAACATTATCTTGTAAACAGGAGAAACCAGTAATTATTGACACCCTTAATAAAGATGAGCAAAAATGACTGTATAAAAAATAAATCATTCAAATACTGAGATAAATTGTATGCTGAAATAATTGGGAAATAATATTATTTTATACTAATACAATTGCTCAGGGAAAGAGATTTCACTTAACAAGTAATATTTTTTATTTTTTAGCAAAAAGATAGGGGTCCCAATTATTGACACTTCTGTTTTCAATACCTTTCAATACCTCACCTTGCAAAAATAACAGCAACGAGCCTTTTCCTAAAATGTTTATATGAGTTGGAACACATTGGGAAGGATCTTAGACCATTCCTCCATGAAAATAGAACTCTTTGGCCATGAACACCAGGGGTGGGTTCGGCGTCGAAATGAGAATGCATAAGCAGAAAAGAACCCCATACCGACTGTGAAATATGGTGGTGAATCATTGATATTATGGGGCCATTTTACTTCCAATGGTCCTTGTCCCTTGTTAAGGTGAACAGAATCGTGAACTTCACCCAGTACCAGGACAATTTAGCCCAAAATCTGGTTTCCTAAGGCAGGAAGCTGAAAAGGACTAGGGAAAGAGATAGAAGTGAGAGAGAAGAGATTGAGAGAGAGACAAGAAGACAGAAATAACACCAGGCTGTTTTCATCTCTCCAAGGGGTTGGTGTGTGCTATATTAGGCCCCCATCAACACCAGACCCCCCCCCACAGCTGATGAGCTAGTGGAGTGTCGCCCTCCTCAGCTCTGAGCCACTCCACTGGTGGAATGTACCATGATCCCAGAGGTGAGAAACAGGACCTCAGAGGTGACAATGTCTGCTTGCAGAGTCCGTTAAGAGGCTTGCGACTTCAATTGACAGGACTGTCAAGGAACAAGCTTAAAAAGAATGACAGTCAGAAAACCACCTCTCCACATTGCGTTGGTGGTCTAGTACTTTAAAGCCTTGCTCGACAACCTGGCACCCTTGGTCCTGGACATGGAATGCTGGACATGGAATGCTATTGAGGAACATGTGTGTATCAGGACTTGTTCATGTGTTCATCCAAAGCGCCACTTGGGTTTTAGTGTATGAGTTTCATAGAACCATTGTTTCATATGTCATACACAGCCCTAAACTGTAGCCAATCAATTTGCAACAGTCATGTAAAATCCGATGCAGTACAGCGAGGTTACTACTACCTAACCAGGGGACCAAGGCCATTGACAATACTATCCCAACTAATCCCTTAACCTACTGTTCTAGTCCTGTTCCAACATGTGTAGTTACCTAGACAACGGAACCAAATAGTTTGCATCGTATTTGTTTAGTTCTGTGTTTTGCTTATGGTCACACACTGACAGATGGAGACGCGAGGGAAAGAGAGGGATGGAGAGACAGAGGGACAGACATATGGATAGTTGAAGAGAGAAAGGGTGTGACATGTTTGGGAGGGAAAGAGAGAGGGGTGGAAAGAGAGACTCTGAGAGAGAGAGCTGCTACTTCCGTGCTCTTCAGATGCCCCTATAGAGGCGTGGGTAATAAAAATGAGAGATGGCATAACCTAAGAGACATTCAGGAGAAGGAGAGGGATGGAAACACAAGAGAGGGGGGGGGGGTGAGCGAGAGAGAGAGAGAAATAAAGAAAAAATAAAAGCGAACTACACAAAGAGAAACAAGGTGGAGAAAGAGAGGGAAGATAGTGAGTGAGAAAGGGAAAAAGAGAGAAAGGGCGAGAGAGAGGCCTGCCAGCCATCGGAAAGTGTTAACTAATGCAGATGTCATTCACTGCCTTTTAACTATAGCCACTCTGGGGACTGTAACACAGACAGACTGGGACTCAACACCACACACACACACACACTGACACACACTGCAGCAAGACACACACAGGCACACATGCAGAGACGCACATGGACGCACACACACACACACACCACAAGACACTACGAGACACACACACACACGTGTACACACAGGAACGGACAGGCACACACTAACACACACCCACGCAAAATCCGTGTGTGGTGGGTGTGCGTCTGTGTGTGTGATTGACTAATGCTGGTGATAATAACTTGACGCATGGTGCATGGCTTAATCACACAGTTCTATATGTATCTCGCTTCCTCGTGACCTTTCCGGCTGGCCAGTCAGCTACACCATTAGTCAGTCTGCTCTTACATTATGCTATTACAGCAGGGGAAAGCAATACACTGGGAGGGGCACAGGCGCACACACGCGCACACACAGAAATAAACACATTTCGGTTATACATGTTCTATTCATGCTGTTGCACGCCTTACATTCACATGCACGCGCACACACACATAATCATTCATCACGACAGGGTCCTTTGGACTTAAACAACCCTTTTACATGATTAGGGTTTCTATACAATCGATTCCAGTGAACAAACACAGGCCTACCTGCGCAGCTAGCCTGTTCGCCATTGCATCACTAAGCAGGGGAGAGGGGAAAGGGGGATACCTTGTCAGTTGTACAACAATGCGTTCAACTGAAATGTGTCTTCCGCATTTAACCCAACCCCTCTGAATCAGAGAGGTGCGGGGGGCTGCCTTCATCAACATCAGTGCCCGAGGAACAGTGGGTTAACTGCCTTGCTCAGGGGCAGAATTACAGATTTCTACCTTGTCAGCTCAGGGATTGGATCCAGCAACCTTCTGGTTACTGGCCCAACGCTCTAATCACTAGGCTTACCTGCTGCCCCCCACTGGTATCCTGGACACCCCACACAACCCCAATAAGGTGGTGGGGCCCACAAGCTCTGTTGGTCCATGCGCCTGTAATCGATATATACAGCATATACACATACATATATATATAGTGCATTCACAAATTATTCCAAACCCCACCTTTTTTCCCCATTTTTTTTTTTTTTTTTTTTTTACATTACAGCCTTATTCTAAAACGGAATATTTAAAAAATGTACACACAATAAAGTGAAATCAGGTTTAGATTTTTTTTTACAAATGTAATAAATATAAAAAACAAATACCTTCAGACCCTCAAAATTGAGCTCACCTGTTTCCATTGTTCATCCTTGACACACTATAACTTTTTTTTTTTACACCTTTATTTTACTCGGCAAGTCAGTTAAGAACTAAATCTTATTTTCAATGACGGCCTACAGTGGGTTAACTGCCTGTTCAGGGGCAGAATTACAGATTTATACCTTGTCAGCTCAGGAGTTTGAACTTGCAACCATCTGGTTACTACAATCAGGCCTTTATGGGAGAGTGGCCAGACGGAAACCACTCCTCAGTTAAAGCACATGAAAGCCCGCTTAGGGTTTGCCAAAGGGCACCTAAAGGACTATCAGACCATGAGAAACAAGATTCTCTGGTGTGATGAAACCAATATTGAACTCTTTGGACTGATTGCCATGGGTCATGTCTGGAGGAAACCTGGCACCAACCCTACGGTGAAGCATGGTGGAGGCAGCATCATGCTGTTGGGATGTTTTCAGCGGCAGGGACTGGGAGACTAGTCAGGATTGAGGCAAAGATGAACAGAGCAAAGTACAGAGAGATCCTTGATTAAAACCTGCTCCAGAGCACTCTGGACATTAGACGGGGGTGAAGGTTCACCTTCCAACCGAACAACGACCTTAAGCACACAGCCAAGACTACACCGGAGTGGCTTCGGAACAAGTCTCTGAATGACCTTGAGTGGCCAGGCCAGAGCCTGGACTTGAACCTGATCGAACATCTCTGGAGAGAACTGAAAATAGCTTTGCAGCATTCAACTTGACAGAGCTTGAGAGGATCTGCATATTAGACTGGGAGAAACTCCCCAAATACAGGTGTGCCAAGCTTGTAGCGTCATACCCAAGAAGACACAAAGCTGTAACGCAGCCAAAGCTGCTTCAACAAAGTGCTGAGTAAAGGGTCTGATTACTTATGTAAATGTGAACATTTCTAAAAACCTGTTTTTTCTTTGTCATTATGGGGTATTGTGTGTAGATTGATGAGGGGGAAAATCAATTGAATCAATTTTAGAATAAAGGTGTAACGTAACAAATTCTGGAAAAAGTCAAGGGGTCTGAATACTTTCCGAATGCACTGTATATAGTACCAGTCAAAGGTTTGGACACACCTACTCGTTCAAGGGTTTTTCTTTATTTTTACTATTTTCTACATTGTAGAATAAAAGTGATGACATCAAAACTATGAAATAACACATATGGAAGCATGAGGTAACAAAAAAGAGTTAAAGAAATCAAAATATATTTGAGATTATTTGCCTTGACAGATTTGCACACTCTTGGAATTCCATAAACCAGCTTCATGAGGTAGTCACCTGGAATGCATTTCAATTAACAAGTGTGCCATGTTAAAAGTTACTTTGTGGAATATTGTTTGTTCTTAATGCGTTTGAGACAATCAGTTGTCTTGTGACAAAATACGGGTGGTATACAGAAGAAAGCCCTATTTGGAAAAAGACCAAGTCCATATTATGGCAAGAACAGCTCAAATAAGCAAAGAGAAATTACAAAAACCACCAAGCGCTATGATGAAACTGGCTCTCATGAGGACCACCACAGAAAAGAAAGACTCAGAGTTACTTCTGCTGCAGAGGATAAGTTCATTAGAGTTAACAGCTTCAGAGATTGCAGCCCAAATAAATGCTTCACAGAGTTCAAGTAACAGACACATTTCAACATCAACTGTTCAGAGGAGACTGTGTGAATCAGTCCTTCATGAACGAATTGCTACAAAGAAACCACTACTAAATGACAACAATAATAAGAAGAGACTTGCTTGGGCCAAGAAACACGAGCAATGGACATTAGAACGGTGGAAATCTGTCATTTGGTCAGATGTCCAAATTTAAGATTTTTGGTTCCAACTGCTGGGTCTTTGTGAGATGCAGAGCAGGTGAACGGATGATCTCTGCATGTGTAGTTCCCACAATGAAGCATGGAGGAGGTGTGAATGTGTGGTGGTGCTTTGCAGGTGAGACTGTCTGATTTATTTAGAATTCAAGGCACACTTAACCAACATGGCTACCACAGCATTCTGCAGCGATACACCAATGCATCTGGTTTGCACTTAGTGGGACTATCATTTGTTTTCCAACAGGACAATGACCCAACACACCTCCAGGCTGTGTAAGGGCTATTTGACCAAGAAGGAGAGTGACGGAGTGCTGCATCAGATGACCTGGCCTCCACCATCACCTGACCTCAACTCAATTGAGATGGTTTGGGATAAGTTGGACCGCAGAGTGAAGGAAAAGCAGCCAACAAGTCTTCAGCATATGTGGGAAATCCTTCAAGACTGTTGAAAAAGCATTCTCGGTGAAGCTGGTTGAGATAATGCCAAGAGTGAAAAACTGTCATCAAGGCAAAGGGTGGATACTTTGAAGAATCTCAAATATAAAATATATTTTTTTGGTGAGTACATGATTCCATGTGTTATTTCATAGTTTTCTTGTTTTCACTATTATTTTACAATGTAGAAAAAAGTATTTAAAAAATATATTTTTACAGTATGACTATTGCAGCTGGAAACTGCTGAAACAGCAGATTGTTTTTTTAATGGAATATCAATAAAAACAATAAAACTGGACTTCTTAAACTAGTTGAGTATCTGGAGCATCAGCATTCGTGGGTACAGGCTCAAAAATGTCCAGAAACAAATAACTTTCTTCGGAAGCTTTCATTGTCAATTTCTCGTATGGAATAGCCTCCATTTCAAGGAACAAGAATAGACTGACGAGTTTCAGAAGAAAGTCTTTGATTCAGGCTTTTTTGAGCCTGTAATCGAACCCACAAATGCAGACGGTCCAGATACTAAGCTAGTCTGAAGAAGGACAGTTTTATTGCTTCTTTAAATCAGCACAACAGGTTTCAGTTCTGCTAACATAATTGCAAAAGAGTTTTCTAATGATCAATTAGCCTTTTAAAATGATAAACTTGGATTAGCTAATGACGTGCCATTGGAACACAGGAGTGATGGTTGCTGATAATGGGCCTCTGTACACCTATGTAGATATTCCATTAATGGGCCTCTGTACGCCTATGTAGATATTCCATTTCCTGCAACAATAGTCATGTACAACATTAACAATGTCTGCACTGTATATCTGATCAATTTGATGTTATTTCAACGGACAGAAAATGTGCTTTTCTTTCAAAAATAAGGACATTTCTAAGTCACCCCAAACTTTGAACAGTAGTGTACATACAGTTGAAGTCGGAAGTTTACATACACTTAGGTTGGAGTCATTAAAACTCGTTTTTCAACCACTCCACAAATTTCTTGTTAACAAACTATAGTTTTGTCAAGTCGTTTAAGACATCTACTTTGTGCATGACACAATTTTTCAAACAATTATTTACAGACAGATTATTTCACTTATAATTCACTGTATCACAATTCCAGTGGGTCAGAAGTTTACATACACTAAGTTGACTGTGCCTTTAAACAGTTGACTGTGCTTTAGAAGCTTTAAAATTGACATCATTTGAGTCCATTGGAAAATTCCCAAAAAGTGCCTCTTTGCTTGGGAAAATATGTCATGGCTTTAGAAGCTTCAGATAGGCTTTCAAAGAAAAATTGAAACAAGATATTTTGTCATTTGAGTCCATTGGTGTCCAGAAATACAAATATCTTCTCTGTGTGCCCTTTAACCTGGCAAAACCAAGATGACTTGATGTATTTCAAGGCTGTGAACTACCTTCAAACTCAGTGCCTCTTTTTACTTGGGAAAAAAGTCAAATTTTTCCATGATATCCGCCCCCAAAAACGTGTAGACCTCCACAAGTCTAGTTCATTCTTGGGAGCAATTCCAAAGGTAAATGATTTTATTTATTTGGTTATCTGGCTTTTGTGAAAATGTGCCTTAACGTGCCACGTTCATCTATACAAACAATAGTACGCAAGTATAAACACAATGGGACCATGCAGCCGTCATACCGCTCAGGAAGGAGACGCATACGGTCTCCTAGAGATAAATGTACTTTGGTGCGAAAAGTGCAAATCAATCCCAGAACAACAGCAAAGGACCTTGTGAAGATGCTGGAGATAACAGGTACAAAAGTATCTATATCCACCGTAGAAGAAGCCAAAACCGACATAAAAAAGCTTGACTACGGTTTGCAACTGTACATGGGGACAAAAATCTCAATTTTTGAAGAAATGTCCTCTGGTCTGATGAAACAAAAATAGAACTGTTTGGCCATAATGACCATTGTTATGTTTGGAGGAGAAAAAGGGGGATGCTTGCAAGCTGAAGAACACCTTCCAAACCGTCAAGCACGGGGGTGGCAGCATCATGTTCTGGGGGTGCTTTGCTGCAGGAGGGACTGGTGCACTTCACAAAATAGATAGCATCATGAGGGGGGAAAATTATAAAATTAACCCGCACCGGTACCCCCTGTATATAGCCTCATTATTTAGTAAATATTTTCTTAACTCTATTTTCTTAAAAATGCATTGCTGGTTAAAGGGCTTGTTAAATAAGGCTGTAAAGAATTTCACGGTAAGGTCTAAACCTGTTGACAAATAACATTTTATTTTATTCGATACAGTACTTCAATAAATCGTTTCAACTGGTACCGGGGGACCTTCAGATGAGTGTTTTGTGGCCTGTGGGAGTCCTATTACACCTTTACACAGAAAGGTCATAGCGTGTAGCGCAAACTGCTTGGACTCTACAGACAGAAGTTGTATCGACTTTAGACAAGTCCCAAGATGCTTGTGGGGGGTAGCAGAGCAAAACGGAGATTCTCATCTTTCCATAGAGGGGTCATAATAGGCCAAACCATTCGGACACTACAGATGATTTTGCGAGAAGACCGATTTTCAGAATGTCTCATGGTCTAACAAAAAGCGCTCTAGCTCTCACCTTTCTCCGCAGATGCGGAAATGTTACATATGCGGATGCCGTGGATTGAGATGCATCCAATGCAAAGAAACATGTCTAGCTTAAACTGACAGATTTTTATGGGGATGTTTTTGTCATGCTTATTAGATTTCCGTGGGGGTGCGGAGATCGACCTTAGGGAGTTAATATGGGTCAGACAAGTTAGTGATGGATAGTGTCTAGGCTATTAGCGGAGCAGTAGGGGATGTGTGTGCTAGTGGCAGTAGCCTGGGGTAGCATCACTCATTAGCTCTTCAGATCACTGACCTTTTATAGACACAGTACATATACACTCACAAGCACGCAAGCAGACCCATACACACACACATAAAGAGTTCACGGACTCACTTCAAAAGCCATGACCACAGAAGGTCGGGACACACAGCAGACCACACACCACACACACACACACACACACACACACACACACACACACTCTCATTCTGTAGTATCTCACCTCAGCGATGAACACCACAATGACGCAGTCCTCCTTCTCTGCGGCACTGAGCTCTGTCATCAGAGAACTGAGGGTGTCCGTCAGGTAGGAGTGGACCTCCCTCTTCACACTGGGCACGCCCATCACGATCGACACTGACACACAGACCAATCACAGTCAGTACAGGGAGAGAAAGAACCAACGACATGCTAGATTGTGTGGAATGAGCCAGTCAATAGAACTTATTACGGAGTGACATTTCACTGCGGTCACGTGGGTACGGATGAGAAAAATCCCTCAAATTCAGCCATTGGCGTGCATCCAAATTAGCCCCAAGGTTGCCTTGCTAAATCTTGTTCATTCTCTTAAATTAAATACCATGTCTGTTTTCTCATTAGCTGGGAATGTTGTTGAAATGTTGATAAAACATACATTGGTGATATTGTCAATAATCTAACTGCAAGATGGTGCTGATAGAGATGGCAGCTTCACTTCTAGTACTTAGGAAACTGTGCAGTATTTTGTTTTGTTAAATATATTATTTCTTACATTGTTAGCCCTTAAGTCTTATTACATATTGCCGGGAAGAACTATTGGATATCATAGAGATGTCAACTTACCAGCACAACCAGCCCTACGGCCAGGAACACGACTTTCCCGAAGCAAATAATTTGACTGCACCTCCCAGGACATTTGTACTGATTCCAGAGGCCGACCCAAAACAGTGCCGCTGGAGGAGAGGGTGCCGGAGCGGTTTTCTAGTGAGAATTTGGATGTGCGTACACCACCCACCACTTTTGAGTATATTACTGGCCAATGTCCAGTCCCTAGTTAAGAAAGTCACCAATATCAGGGCAAGAGTTGCTTTCCAAAGAGATATCCAGGATTGCAACATACTCTGTTTCCCGGAAACATGGCTAGCTGGTGAAATGCTGTCGGAGTCCGTACAGCCAATGGGATTTTCAGTGCATCTTGCCGACAGGAATAGACATCTCTCCGGGAAGAAGAAGGGCGGGGGTGTATGTTTCATGATTAACAACTCATGGTGTAATTGTAACAACATACAAGAACTCAAGTCCTTTTGTTCAGCTGACCCAGAATTCCTCACAATAAAATGCAGACCGTATTATCTCCCAATAGAACTCTCTTCTGTTATCGTCACAGCCGTGTATATCCCCCCGCAAGCGATACCAAAACGGCCATCAAGGAACTTCACTGGACTTCATACAAACTGGAAACCATATATCCTGAGGCTGCATTTATTGTAGCTGGTGATTTTAACAAAGCTGATTTGAGGAAAAGGATACCTAAAATCTATCAGCATATCGATTGCAGTACACGAGCAACACGCACAACCATTGCTGCTCTAACTTCCGCAATGCATACAAGGCACTCCCCCGCACTCCTTTTGGCAAATCCGACCTTGACTCCATTTTGCTGCTCCCCTCCTATAGGCAGAAACTAAAACATTTGAACAAGTGAAACCTTGCAAGGCTGCCATCCCAGACGGCATCCCTAGCCGCGTTCTCAGAGCATGGGCAGACCAGCTGGCTGGTGTGTTTACGGACATATTCAATCAATCCCTATCCCAGTCTGCTGTCCCCACATGTTTCAAAATGACCGCCATTGTTCCTGTTCCCAAGAAAGCGAAGGTAACTGAACTAAATTACTATCACCCCGTAGCACGCACTCCTGTCATTATGAAGTGCTTTGAGAGACTCGTCAAGGATCATGTCACCTCCACCCTACCTGCCACACTAGACCCACTCCAATTTTCTTACCGCCCTAATAGGTCAACAGATGATGCAATCGCCATCACACTGCCCTATCCCATCTGGACAAGAGAAATACCTATGTAAGAATGCTGTTCATTGACTACAGCTCAGCATTCAACACCATAGTACCCTCCAAACTCATCATTAAGCTTGAGACCCTGGGTCTCAACCCCGCTCTGTGCAACTGGGTCCTGGACTTCCTGACAGGCCGCCCTCAGGTGGTGAAGGTAGGAAACAACATCTCCACTTCGCTGACCCACAACACCGGGGCCCCACAAGGGTGCGTTCTCAGCCCCCTCCTGTACTCCCTGTTCAACCACGACCCCTTGCCCATGCACGCCTATAACTCAATCATCAAGTTTGCAGACAACACTACAGTGGTAGGCTTGATTACCAACACCGACGAGACAGCCTACAGGGAGGAGCTGAGGGCCCTCGGAATGTGGTGTCAGGAAAATAACCTCTCACTCAATGTCAGCAAAACAAAAGAGATGATCGTGGACATCAGGCAACAGCAAAGGGAGCACCACCCTATCCACATTGACAGGACAGCAGTGGAGAATGTAGAAAGTTTTAAGTTCATCAGTGTACATATCACTGACAAACTGAAATGGTCCACGCACACAGACAGTGTGGTGAAGAAGGTGCAACAGCACCTCTTCAACCTCAGGAGGCTAAAACAAAATGTGGCTTGTCACCGAAAACATTCACTAACTTTTACAGGTGCACAATTGAGAGCATACTGTCGGGCTGTATCACCGCCTGGTACGACAACTGCACTGCCCACAACCGCGGGGCTCTCCAGAGGGCTGGCATTCACTGGTTGAAGGTGAAGTAACTTTTGAGTTGGAGTTGACTGGTAACTATGACATGAATATATATCATTTACAACATTTGGACGGAAGCTATAATCCAGTTATAATACTTTTTTTTTCAACATGTGCAGAGTGTGTGTCGGTATTTCTTGAATTCAGGCCTGGCTGAACTTGTTCAATAGGGAAAGATTGCTTCCGTACCCCACTTCCGCTGAAAATGTAACTTTCCTGTGTGACCTTATTGTTCACGACAGAGATAGAATAACTTGTTTTCTGAAGAGTGAGTCAAAGAGATGGTGAGATGAAATAGATGAGGAGAGAGAAGTACAGAGAGAAAGGCTGTAGATTGTATATCTGGCAGGGGTGGAGAGTGGAATGACTTACAAGGACAATCTTGTCAACACAATAAAAATACAATGCCCTGTAAATGAATGATGGTGGTGAGTGATGGAAAGAAAGAGAAGAATACATTGTCAAGGCTGAATTACAATTCAGGTATTTTTTACCAACTTCCCATTCCCATAGGGAGGAAGTCCACATCAATAGCAGTGTTTCTGCAGCAACAGTTGATTATAGTACCCTGTACTCGTCCTCACCATCCCTTCCTCTCCCATTGTGAGCTAACATAAGCAGACCCTAGCGGCTATCTTCTCCATTTAATATGCCCATAAAACATACTCTTGATTACTAGAGGGGAGCTAAGGGTAGCGTCCTGGCTAGTGCTCTACGAGGCACCCTCATGGACGTGGCCCGAGGAATTGATTTAGGGGGGTTTCAGTGGCCAGAACATAAATCTCACACACACATACACACACACACGTACGTACGTACACACACAAAAGCACAAGTGCTAGCAACACGCACACACCCACACACTTGTTAATAGCACCTCTGAGAGCCTAGCTGTCTGTCTGGAGAGTATGGATGGCCTCTCCAGGGGGGTGGAGGTTTAAGGGGGGGGGGGGCTAGCTCCCGACAGAGGGTGAAGTCTAAATGGGCTACTGGCACAGCCACAGTGGGGCAGAAAGCCAGAGAGGGGAGGTTGAGGATGAAAAAAAATGGTCTGGACAGTAGACACTATTACTGTTCTGAGGGGAGGGAAGAGGTGGAAGTAAGAAAGGATGGAGATAAAAGAGAGAAAGAGAGAGAGAGAATGTGTGCATGTGTCTGCGTCCATGCGTGGCTGCGCTTGTGTGTGTGTCTGTGTGTGTAGTATGCTCCTAAGTGTGTGTGTGTGTGTGTGTGTGTGTGTGTGTGTGTGTGTGTGTGTGTGTGTGTGTGTGTGTGTGTGTGTGTGTGTGTGTGTGTGTGTGTGTGTGTGTGTGTGTGCTGACCCCCGGTGCGTCCCTGGCCCACGTGCACAGCGGGCTGCAGGCTGCTCTCCTTGGCCAGGAGATGGGGCAGGTGGTGGAAGATACTGGGCAACTGGAGCACATTCTTATTGGTCGTCACATTCCACAGCTTCAGCTTGGTCTCGTCTGTCACACACACACACACACACACGGAAGAACGCATGCACGCAGACACGGAGCACACACACACACAGGGGTCAGAAGGGGATTAAAATGTTTTATCAGAAGTCACACATTATTATTAATGTGGTTAAAATGAGAATGGATGCTACTAAAGGGCTCATTCATGTACAGTATATTTGAGTAGCAATCTTTTCTTACTGACTGGATATACCATTCATATATAATTCAACCTAATCCTTACTGAAATAACAGTGGAGAGAATTATTTATTTCAGCTTTTATTTCTTTCATCACATTCACAATGGGTCAGAAGTTTGCATACACTCAATTAGTATTTGGTAGCATTGCCTTTAACTTGTGTCAAACGTTTCAGGTAGCCTTCCACAAGCTCCCCACAATAGGTTGGGTGAATAATGGCCCATTCCTCCTGACAGAGCCAGTGTAACTGAGTCAGGTTTGTAAGGCCTCCTTGCTTGCACACGCTTTTCCAGTTCTGCCCACAAATGTTTTATAGGATTGAGGTCAGGGCTTTGTGATGGCCACTCCAATACCTTGAATTTGTTGTCCTTAAGCCATTTTGTCACAACTTTGGAAGAATGCTTGGGGTCACTGTCCATTTGGAAGACCCACTTGTGACCAAGCTTTGACTTCCTGACTGATGTCTTGAGATGTTGCTTCAATATATCCCCATAATATCCCTACCTCATGACGCCATCTATTTTGTGAAGTGCACCAGCCCCTCATGCAGCAAAGCACCCCCACAACATGATGCTGCCACCCCCGTGCTTCATGGTTGGGATTGTGTTCTTTGGCTTGCAAGCCTCCCCCTTTTTCCTCCAAACATAACGATGGTCATTATGGCCAAACAGTTCTATTTTTGTTTCATCAGACCAGAGGACAATTCTCCAAAAGTTACGATATTTGTCCCCATGTGCAGTTGCAAACCGTAGTCTGGCTTTTTTATGGTGGTTTTGGAGCAGTGGCTTCTCCCTTGCGGAGCGGCCTTTCAGGTTATGTCAATATACAGTGGGGCAAAAAAGTATTTCATCAGCCACCAATTGTGCAAGTTCTCCCACTTACAAATATGAGAGGGGCCTGTAATTTTCATCATAGGTACACTTCACCTATGACAGACAAAATTAGAAAAAAATCAAGAAAATCACATTGTAGGATTTTTAATGAATTTATTTGCAAATTATGGTGGGAAAAAAGTATTTGGTCAATAACAAAAGTTTATCTCAATACTTTGTTATATACCCTTTGTTGGCAATGACAGAGGTCAAACGTTTCTGTAAGTCTTCACAAGGTTTTCACACACTGTTGCTGATATTTTGGCCCATTCCTCCATGCAGATCTCCTCTAGAGCAGTGATGTTTTGGGGCTGTTGCTGGGCAACACAGACTTTCAACTCCCTCCAAAGATTTTCTATGGGGTTGAGATCTGGAGACTGGCTAGGCCACTCCAGGACCTTGAAATGCTTCTTACGAAGCCACTCCTTCGTTGCCCGGGCGGTGTGTTTGGGATCATTGTCACGCTGAAAGACCCAGCCACATTTCATCTTCAATGCCCTTGCTGATGGAAGGAGGTTTTCACTCAAAATCTCACGATACATGGCCCCATTCATTGTTTCCTTTCCACGGATCAGTCGTCCTGGTCCCTTTGCAGAAAAGCAGCCCCAAAGAATGATGTTTCCACCCCCATGCTTCACAGTAGGTATGGTGTTCTTTGGATGCAACTCAGCATTCTTTGTCCTCCCAACACAACGAGTTGAGTTTTTACCAAAATATTTTGGTTTCATCTGACCATATGACATTCTCCCAATCTTCTTCTAGATCATCCAAATGCTCTCTAGCAAACTTCAGACGGGCCTGGACATGTACTGGCTTAAGCAGGGGGACACGTCTGGCACTGCAGGATTTGAGTCCCTGGTGGCGTAGTGTGTTACTGATGGTAGGCTTTGTTACTTTGATCCCAGCTCTCTGCAGGTCATTCACTAGGTCCCCCCGTGTGGTTCTGGGATTTTTGCTCACCGTTCTTGTGATCATTTTGACCCCACAGGGTGAGATCTTGCGTGGAGCCCCTGGTCTTGTATGTCTTCCATTTCCTAATAATTGATCCCACAGTTAATTTCTTCAAACCAAGCTGCTTACCTATTGCAGATTCAGTCGTCCCAGCCTGGTGCAGGTCTAGAATTTTGTTTCTGGTGTCCTTTGACAGCACTTTGGTCTTGGCCATAGTGAAGTTTGGAGTGTGACTGTTTGAGGTTGTGGACAGGTGTCTTTTATACTGATAACAAGTTCAAACAGGTGCCATTAATACAGGTAACGAGTGGAGGACAGAGGAGCCTCTTAAAGAAGTTACAGGTCTGTGAGAGCCAGAAATCTTGCTTGTAATAACCTCACACTCAACAGCAACAAAACTAAGGAGATGATTGTGGACTTCAGGAAACAGCAGAGGGAACACCCCCCTATCCACATCGATAGAACAGTAGTGGAGAGAGTAGCAAGTTTTAAGTTCCTCGGCATACACATCACAGACAAACTGAATTGGTCCACTCACACAGTCAGCATCGTGAAGAAGGCGCAGCAGCGCCTCTTCAACCTCAGGAGGCTGAAGAAATTCGGCTTGTCACCAAAAGCACTCACAAACTTCTACAGATGCACAATCGAGAGCATCCTGGCGGGCTGTATCACCGCCTGGTACGGCAACTGCTCCGCCCTCAACCGTAAGGCTCTCCAGAGGGTAGTGAGGTCTGCACAACGCATCACCGGGGGCAAACTACCTGCCCTCCAGGACACCTACACCACCTGATGTTACAGGAAGGCCATAAAGATCATCAAGGACATCAACCACCCGAGCCACTGCCTGTTCACCCCGCTATCATCCAGAAGGCGAGGTCAGTACAGGTGCATCAAAGCTGGGACCGAGAGACTGAAAAATAGCTTCTATCTCAAGGCCATCAGACTGTTAAACAGCCACCACTAACATTGAGTGGCTGTTGCCAACACACTGACACTGACTCAACTCCAGCCACTTTAATAATGGGAATTGATGGGAAATGATGTAAATATATCACTAGCCACATTAAACAATGCTACCTTATATAATGTTACTTACCCTACATTATTCATCTCATATGCATACGTATAGACTGTACTCTATATCATCGACTGCATCCTTATGTAATACATGTATCACTAGCCACTTTAACTATGCCACTTTGTTTACATACTCATCTCATATGTATATACTGTACTCGATACCATCTACTGTATCTTGCCTATGCTGCTCTGTACCATCGCTCATTCATATATCCTTATGTACATATTCTTTATCCCCTTACACTGTGTATAAGACAGTAGTTTAGGAATTGTTAGTTAGATTACTTGTTGGTTATTACTGCATTGTCGGAACTAGAAGCACAAGCATTTCGCTACACTCGCATTAACATCTGCTAACCATGTGTATGTGACAAATAAAATTTGATTTGATTTGATTTGTTTGTAGGTGACCAAATACTTATTTTCCACCATAATTTGCAAAAAAAATCATTAAAAATCCTACAATGTGATTTTCTGGATTTTTTTTCCCCTTTTTGTCTGTCATAGTTGAAGTGTACCTATGATGAAAATTACAGGCCTCTCAACTTTTTAAGTGGGAGAACTTGCAAAATTGGTGGCTGACTAAATACTTTTTTGCCCCACTGTAGGACTCGTGTTACTGTGGATATATATACTTTTGTATCTGTTTCCTCCAGCATCTTCACAAGGTCCTTTGCTGTTGTTCTGGGATTGATTTGCACTTTTCGCACCAAAGTACGTTCATCTCTAGGAGACAGAACGCGTCTCCTTCCTGAGCAGTATGACGGCTGTATGACGGCTGCGTGGTCCGTACTATTGTTTGTACAGATGAACGTGGTACCTTCAGGCGTTTGGAAATTGCTCCCAAGGATGAACCAGACTTGTGGAGGTCCACAATTTTTGGCTGATTTCTTTTGATTTTCCCTTGATGTCAAGCAAAGAGGCACTGAGTTTGAAGGTAGGCCTTGTAATACATCCACAGGTACATCTCTCATTAACTCAAATGATGTCAATTAGCCTATCAGAAGCTTCTAAAGCCATGACATAATTTTCTGGAATTTTCCAAGCTGTTTAAACGCACAGTCAACTTAATGTACGTAAACTTCTGACCCATTGGAATTGTGATACATTGAATTATAAGTTAATTAATCTGCCTGTAAAAAATTGTTGGAAACAAGTAGATGTCCTAACCGACTTGCCAAAACTATAGTTCGTTAAGAATAAATTTGTGGAGTTCTTGAAAAATTATATTTAATGACTCCAACCTAAGTGTATGTAAACTTCCAACATCAACTATATATATATATATATATATATATATATATATATAGCCAATTTGTCCTCCATTCTCATGTATTAGTTATATCATCACTACCCACAGTACATTACTTCATGATTACAGAGAGGTTCATTTAGAGTGCAACCCATCTTTCTGAATGGTTAGATACTGTTGTGAGGTTCACCCAAATAGTGGCGCCCACATATCCTTACATCCACCCTTACAGAGAGTTGTAATAGTTTAAAAAACAGTGTACGGTGTTCTTATACAGTGCCTTCACAAAGTATTTATACCCCTTGACACATTTTGTTGTGTTACAGCCTGAATTCAAAATGAATTAAATATTTTTTTCTTCCCCCAGCCATCTACACACACACCATAATGACAAAGTGAAAACATGTTTTAACATTTATTGAAAATGAAATACAGAAATCTCATTTACATAAGTATTCACACCCCTTTGCTACGACACTCCAAATTGTGCATCCGGTGCATACAACTTCCTTTGATCATCCTTGAGATGGTCAATACAATGTTTGGAGTCTACCTGTGGCCAATTCAATTGTTTGGATATGATTAAGGAATAAACACACCTGTCTATACAAGGTCCCACAGTTGACAGTGCATGAGTAGGAACTATACCATGTCCAAGGAACTGTCCTTAGATCTCCGAGATAGAATTGTGATGAGGCATATAGAGCTGGGGAAGGGTTTAAAACTATTTCTAGTGTTGAAAGTTTCCAAGAGTACAGTGGTCTCCATCAATGATACACATGTTATTACCCAGACTATGCTTAGAGAAGGCTGTTCGATCAAACTGAGCGACCTGTCCAAGAAGGACCTTGGTCATGGAGGTGATCAAGAACCCAATGACCACTCTGACAGAACTACAGTGTTCCTTGGCTGAGACAGGAGAACCTCCCAGAAGGATAACAGTTTCTGTAGCACTTCACCAATCTGGCCAGACAGAAGCCACTCCTGACAAAACAGGCACATGATAGCATGCCTGGGGTTTGCAAAAAGGCATGTGAAAGACTAAGATCATAAGGCAAAAGATTATGTGGTCTGATGAGACAAACATTTCACTATTTGGCCTGAATGCAAAGCACCATGACACACACAGCTCATCACCCATCAACATGGTGGTGGCAGATTCATGCTATTAGGATGCATTTCAGCGGCGGGGACTGGGAGACTGGTAAGAGATAGAGCAAACAATGAATGGAGGCAAATGCAGGTAAATTCTTGGTGAGAAGCTGCTTCAAAATGCAAATAAACCTTAGACTGGGGTGAAGATTTACATTCCAACGGGACACTGACTCAACTGACTCAGAACAAGAATGTGAAAGTCCTTGTGTGGCCTAGCCAAAGCCCAGACTTGAATCCCATTGAAAATCAGCTGAAAGACTTGAAGAGTGTTGCTCACCACCACTCCTCATCTAAACTAACAGAGCTTGAGAAGATCTGTAAAGAACGGGAGAAGATCCCCACATCCAGATGTGCAAAGCTGAGACAGACATACCAAAAAGACTCACAGCTGTAATCACCATCAAAGTTGATTCTACAAAGTACTGACTCAAGGATGTAAATACTTATGTAAATGGTATGTCTCTGTATTTAATTTAATACATTAGCAGAAATTTCTGAAAACATGTTTTCACTTTGTCAGAAATAAACCTAATTAATTCATTTTGAATTCAGGCTGTAACACAACAAAATGTGAAATAAGTCAAGGGGTACGAATACTTTCTGAAGGCACTGTAGATGTGGCTTTACAGTTGCTTAAATTGTAACTGATTGTTGTAAAATCTAGCCAACTTATTGACTGCTTATAATTGGTTCTGACTAGTTCTGACTGGTTCTAACTAGTTTTTCCTCCCTCCAGTCTGTTGGTCTAACCGGAAAGGCTGGCCCAGGTGCGGTTGATGTCCCTGAGGGCCTGCTTCTCGGCGATGGCCCTCTTGATCTCGTCCAGCACCAGGTTGAGCTCCTTGGAGCGCTTCAGGTTTTCCTGCTCAGCAGAGTGCAGACGCTCCCTCAGGCCCAGAAACTCACGCTGGTAAATATCCACCACATCACCTACAGAGAGAGAGAGAGAGGAGAGAGGTTTGTGAAAGTCTTAACAGTTATGTTGAGTCTTACTTTCTTCTGTGATTTGCTATTTTGCATAGTATTACATGATTTTAATTGCTTGAAGAGCAACACATTCATTGCTCGTTTCATGCCAATAAAGTATGTTCAACTTTTAATTTGAGAGGGGGAGAGGGAATGATGGCGAGAGGGAGAGAGAGAAGAAGAAGTGAGAGAGACAGAGAGAGGAAGACATGAGAGCAATAGGGAAGAAAGAGCGGACCGTTACAGGGGGACACAGGTTGACAAAGTAATTTTACACAAACATATCAACTACACACCATAACCATAAATGTCACCCTACAGCATCTTGACATGGTTTTTATGAGGTACACAGACAAAACAGATACAGCATATAGGTAGTCCGTCCTTGGTGACTTTACGCAGCATTTAAAAGGAGTGATTTACCGTGGTCAGCGTGGAATACTTTTCAAGTCATTACCCCTCTTAACAACTTGATCAATAGGCACTATGCTCTGGACTGATATGCATCGATCCTAGTGGACAAATCACCTCACTTAACACATAGATTGTTGGACCAAATCGACGGTAGCCTGGTCCCAGATCTGTTTGTGCTGTTTTGCCAACTACTATGGACGTACATGTACAGTGGGGCAAAAAAAGTATTTAGTCAGTCACCAATTGTGCAAGTTCTACCACTTAAAAATATGAAAATTACAGGCCTCTCTCATCATAGGTACACTTCAACCATGACGGACAAAATGAGAAAGAAAACTCCAGAAAATCACATTGTAGGTTTTTTTATGGATTTATTTGCAAATTATGGTGGAAAATAAGTATTTGGTCAAGATTTCTAAAAAATACCTTCCCTCTCTCATCTTTTTAAGTGGGAGAACTTGCACAATTGATGGCTGACTAAATACTTTTTTGCCCCACTGTACGTTGTAGGGATATTCTGGGAACAACAGAGTCATTTCTATTCGTGTTATAAATCGGCTATGGACGGGCCAGAGCTGAATCACAAATAGCCCCCTGTTCCCTACACAGTGCACTATATTTGACCAGTGCCTTGCTCAAGGGAACAGGTACAGATTTCCCCCCTATTTGGCTCAGGGATTCGAACCAGTCACCGGCCCAACACTCTAACCGCTAGGCTATCTGCCGCCCATTTGGGACAGAGTGCAGGTATTTCCAGGTCAATGACCCCTCTCTAAACTGCTCTGACTGATATTCCTCCCCGCCTCCATTCCTCCTTTCTTTATTTTCCTTCCTCCTCTTCCCACTGCTCTCCAGTAAAAGAGAAAAACACTGTCCCTGGATTTGTTTTTCACAGGATTATATTTATACTGACACACACACACACTGCGTACCGACTTGCACACATACATACATGCTTTCACACACATTGTAGGCTATGCACATAAGCACATGCCAACGCATGGATACACAGTGCGGAACATAATAATACATTTAATTTGTACGGCGCTTTTCATTACAGAGTTCTCTAAACTCTACCGAGGGGGAAAAAATACATGCACA
This sequence comes from Oncorhynchus masou masou, assembly GCF_036934945.1. Lineage (NCBI taxonomy): Eukaryota > Metazoa > Chordata > Actinopteri > Salmoniformes > Salmonidae > Oncorhynchus > Oncorhynchus masou. The sequence goes on from NC_088220.1 coordinate 36,917,579, forward strand.
CACACGGGACACGGAACACGGGACACGCATGTAAACACTTTGCATAAAAGCGCACACACACAGTTCTGGACATCGCGTCACATTGAAGCAGGTGGGAGCGAGTTCGTAAAAAAGATCAATCTCAGGAAACAACACGGGACTCCTATTTCACTAATGCTATCTGAACCCAAATCCCGTTGTAATCCCTGATAGCACCTAGCCCTGATACACAAAACGTTAGCCTTACAGCAACCCAGGACTAGAGATGGATACATCTGACAGCAGGCACTTTTAATATTGCATAACTGGAAAGGTGGAGAGGTGAAAAGGCACAAGGACAATGCAATATCTACTGAGAGCATCTGGAATAGTTTAACAGAAACCCAACAAGGGAAGCACTTTATAATAACACCTTGTAAACAAACATTTACAATGGATTCGTATAGTGGTCTCCAACCTTTTTCGCTTACTGTACCACCAGCTGAGTCTTGCTCTGCCCGGAGTATCCCTGAAGTACCCCTTCATGTGCATTTTACCAGAAGGTCTTTGGCCACATGGCTTCCCCCAAGAACCCCCAGGGGTCCTAGGGAACCACTGGATTAGTAAATAGTTTATTCATATTTTATGAATCATTACTCCCAAATGTGTAAATGTTAGGTAAGCTAGTTTCGCGCACATTTATAAACAGCTTTTAAAGTATGTAATAATGACTCGGAAGATCGTAGATATTCCAGCAGTACCCGATGCTCCTTAAGGTCTCAAAATGGTCAAGAACATACCAATGGTTGAACAATAAGCACATAAGACAGAGGATTTTTAAGGAAACATATTGAACATGTTTATCCAAAAAACACACTGTTGTAATAGTGTGAGGTGAAACCTCAGACACGGTACGCCGAGTAAAGTAACGTTTTTGGTTGGAAAAAGGCTAACGTTAGCGTTTGTTGGAAGTGGCTCATCTACCAAAACCAACGTGTGGATTGCAGTGACCCCTTAGAGCAGTCGATAGAGCGTTTAAGAGGAAAGGTAACAAATATCGGAATTCATAATTCCGCTGAACTATCCCATTATGTTTTAAGGATTACTACCCTTAAAGGCCCAGTAAAAGTGTCAACAAACAAAGCAACGTGTGACAAAAGTCTGCGGTTAAAAGACTGAAGCACTGGAGACTTGAAAGGTGTAATATTTTTGTTGTTGTTGTTGTTTTTTTACCTCAATCGCATATCAGTAGTAATGAAAGAATACAAATCCACTAGAGACAAACAGTGGAACTGACTTCAAGCAGTGGAACTGCCTTCAAAGTCCAGAGTTGAATTTGAGGTTTCTAGGCTATTTTGAGACCTTAAAAGGAAAAATCCGCTTAAAAACTATCTTTTGATATCTTTTTTGATATCTTTTTTTATCTTTTGACATTTGTTTTATTAGTCCACCCGGCGATACAGTCCCGAACTGCATGTGCTTTGATTGAAACAAAAACACAGGTATACCAACGTTTGTTTACACCATCTGCTCTAAAACGCATTCAAATTAATTCAATAGACCGTCGGCTACAAAACTCATGAATATCTTGCATACCCCCTTGAAACTGATTGAGATCAAATGGTTGGCATGCAGATGCTGCATGGACGTTTCACGGTAAAACTTCCCGACTGACAGTGAGCGATGGAACGGGGAGGGGGGATGTGGGCGGTTTTCCTCCGGATCCGCCACGGCCTTTCAGGAATGGTGTCACACCTTCACACTAAGTCAGAAAAACAGACATCCACACCTCCAGAAAGGAAGACGGCACATGCAGGCTTGATTGCTGGGTATTCAGAGAGTGAGTGAGAGAGAAAGAGTGCTGGTGTTTGTGCATATTATGTAAGTGTGTCTGTTGCGTTATTGGTCTGTGGATGCTATGAACCCCTATGCTAGCTCTTATCTTTCCTTACTTACAACTTGCAGTGCGTGTGTCAGCATGCAACTAGACAGAAATGAATTAATGCCTCATTAAAACATTTTTTTTTTTTAAACAACACCAGCAGTTTACAAAGTTGCGGACAGGGAAGAAAGCAGGGATAAAAGTAGAGGTATGAGATGAAAGTGTAGAAGAATGATAGTGTCTTACAGCATGAAGCTAGGGAAACTTTTCACTTCTCGCTGCGGCCCCGGATATGATGAAACACAGGCTCAACAGCCGAGTTTAGCCTCTCTAAAGCATTGATAGCATTAAAGACTGATGCTGCTGGGGGACAATGTCGACATTTTCTAATACTGTGTTGAGATTCTCTTCTTTTCAAATCAAATCAAATGTTATTAGTCACATGCGCCAAATACAACCCGTGTAGACCTTATGGTGAAATGCTTACTTACAAGCCCCTAACCAACAGTGCAGTTTCAAAAAAATACAGGTAAGAATAAAAGATAAAAGTAACAAGTAATTAAAGAGCAGCAGTAAAAAATAACAATACATACAGGGGGGTACCGGTACAGAGTCAATGTGCGGGTGCACCGGTTAGTTGAGGTAGTATGTACATGTAGGTAGAGTTATGAAAGTGACTAAGCATGGATGACAACAGAGTGGCAGTGGTGTGTGTGTGTGTGTGTGTGTGTGTGTGTGTGTGTGTGTGTGTGTGTGTGTGTGTGTGTGTGTGTGTGTGTGTGTGTGTGTGTGTGTGTGTGTGTGTGTGTGTGTGACAGAGTAAGTTTTCATTTCTTGCGCTAATTCTTACTGATTTTGGGTTGTGTGTCTGTTGTGTAGATGCAGATACAGACAGATGGAAAGACAGAGGAAGCAAACACACACATACACACACTTGTGCCTGGGTCTACGGTATGTTTATTTTTCCGACACTCATTAGCGAGACACAATAGTTCCCCGGTCACGTCTGCTTGGCTGATCAAAAATGCTACAGCACTTCCCAGACTAAACACACGCACGCAATCTCCCCCCACCCCCACCGACATACAAACACACACTTTCCCCTTCCTAATGTGGAGTTTTAATTATCATTCTGCAGAATTGCTTATCTCCGGTAGCTTAATTATCTAAATCACTGGACGGTTGTGTATTAACTGATTACAGAGCCCATCTAGATGGGAGGCCGCATGCTGCATTGCTGCAAAACAAAACAAAATTGCATAATGCATAATACATGGCTATGGAATATTGCATTATGAAAAGGGCCAACCTCATCAAGACCTGTTTTGTTTGCTTGTGTATGTGTGAGGGAGAGCGAAAGAGCGAGAAAGTGTGCAAATGCACTATGCATGTTATTTTGTAGGTGTGTGTCTGTATTATGTTACACATATTATGTGATTGTGTATGTGTGTGCATGCATGTGTCTATGCATATATAAGCTTCTGATTGTGCGTCATTCAAGCAGAGATGATTACTTTCCCAGATCTGATGGTTTTCAGGTCTGGCGCCTTAACTTCTTATGGCTGGGGGGCAGTATTGAATAGCTTGGATGAATAAGTTGCCCAAACTAAACAGCCTGCTCCTCAGTCTCAGTTGTTAATATATGCATATTATTAGTAGTATTGGATAGAAAACACTCTAAAGTTTCCAAAACTGACAAAATATTGTCTGTGAGTATAACAGAACTGATATTGCAGGCGAAACCATGAGGAAAATCAAACCAGGAAGTGGCTTCTATTTTGAAAACTCCATGTTCCATAGTCTGCTTTTGCTCCATTTAAAGGGATATCAACCATATTCCTTTTCCTATCCCTTCCTCAAGGTGTCAACAGTCTTCAGACATAGTTTCAAGCTTTTATTTTGAAAAATGAGCGAGAAAGATAACATTGCGTCGTTGTATGGCCGGGTGCCAGCAACATTTTGTATGTGTAACAGAATTTGGGCAGCCATTGCCTTTCCCTATCCTACTGAAAAAGACAGTAGCGGTTGATATACTATCGATTATATATTTTAAAAACAACCTGAAGATTGATTATAAAAAACGTTTGACATGTTTCTGTGAACATTACGGATACTATTTGGAATTTGTCTGCGTTGTTGTGACCGCTCTTTCCTGTGGATTTCTGAACATAACGCGCCAAACAACGGAGGTATTTTGGATATAAAAATTATCTTTATGGAACAAAAGGAACATTTATTGTGTAACTGGGAGTGTCGTGAGTGAAAACATCCAAAGATCATCAAAGGTAAACAATTAATTTGTTTGCTTTTCCGAATTTCGTGACCAAGCTACTTGATGCTAGGTGTACATAATGTTTTGTCGAGCAATCGATAAACTTACACAAACACATGGATTGCTTTCGCTGTAAAGCATATTTTCAAAATCTGACACGACAGGTTGATTAACAATGGGCTAAGCTGTGTTTTTTATATTGCACTTGTGATTTCATGAATATAAATATTTTTAGTAATATTATTTGAATATGCAATTCAGCGGTTGTTGATGACAATTATCCCGTTAACGGGATGGCAGCCATAAGAAGTTAAGGCAGTGGTTCCCAAACTGTGGGGCGTGAGGGGTCAAAGCATACAGTGCCTTGCAAAAGTATTCGGCCCCCTTGAACTTTGCGACCTTTTGCCACATTTCAGGCTTCAAACATAAAGATATAAAACTGTATTTTTTTGTGAAAAATCAACAACAAGTGGGACACAATCATGAAGTGGAACGACATTTATTGGATATTTCAAACTTTTTTAACAAATCAAAAACTGAAAAATTGGGTGAGCAAAATTATTCAGCCCCTTTACTTTCAGTGCAGCAAACTCTTACCAGAAGTTCAGTGAGGATCTCTGAATGATCCAATGTTGACCTAAATGACTAATGATGATAAATACAATCCACGTATGTGTAATCAAGTCTCCGTATAAATGCACCTGCACTGTGATAGTCTCAGAGGTCTGTTAAAAGCGCAGAGAGCATCATGAAGAACAAGGAACACACCAGGCAGGTCCGAGATACTGTTGTGAAGAAGTTTAAAGACGGATTTGGATACAAAAATATTTCCCAAGCTTGAAACATCCCAAGGAGCACTGTGCATGCGATAATATTGAAATGGAAGGAGTATCAGACCACTGCAAATCTACCAAGACCTGGCCATCCCTCTAAACTTTCAGCTCATACAAGGAGAAGACTGATCAGAGATGCAGCCAATGATGATCACTCTGGATGAACTGCAGAGATCTACAGCTGAGGTGGGAGACTCTGTCCATAGGACAACAATCAGTCGTATATTGCACAAATCTGGCCTTTATGGAAGAGTGGCAAGAAGAAAGCCATTTCTTAACGATATTCATAAATAGTGTCATTTAAAGTTTGCCACAAGCCACCTGGGAGACACACCAAACATGTGGAAGAAGGTGCTCTGGTCAGATGAAACCAAAATTGAACTTTTTGGCAACAATGCAAAACGTTATGTTTGGTGTAAAAGCAACACAGCTCATCACCCTGAACACACCATAACAACTGTCAAACATGGTGGTGGCAGCATCATGGTTTGGGCCTGCTTTTCTTCAGCAGGGACAGGGAAGATGGTTAAAATTGATGGGAAGATGGATGGAGCCAAATACAGGACCATTCTGGAATAAAACCTGATGGAGTCTCCAAAAGACCTGAGACTGGGACGGAGATTTGTCTTCCAACAAGACAATGATCCAAAACATAAAGCAAAATCTACAATGGAATGGTTCAAAAATAAACATATCCAGGTGTTAGAATGGCCAAGTCAAAGTCCAGACCTGAATCCAATCGAGAATCTGTGGAAAGAACTGAAAACTGCTGTTCACAAATGCTCTCCATCCAACCTCACTGAGCTCGAGCTGTTTTGCAAGGAGGAATGGGAAAAAATTTCAGTCTCTCGATGTGCAAAACTGATAGAGACATACCCCAAGCGACTTACAGCTGTCATCGCAGCAAAAGGTGGCGCTACAAAGTATTAACTTAAGGGGGCTGAATAATTTTGCACGCCCAATTTTTCAGTTTTTGATTTGAGTATTAAGACCCCTTGACTTTTTCAACATTTTGTTACGTTACAGCCTTATTCTAAAATGGATTAAATAAGTGTTTTTCCTCATCAATATACACACAATACCCCATAATGACAAAGCAAAAACAGTTTTTTTTTATTTTTTGCTAATTTATTAAAAATGAAATACAGAAATACCCTTCTTATTTTTTTATTTTACCCCCTTTTCTCCCCAATTTCGTGGTATCCAATTGTTAGTAGTTACTGTCTTATCTCATCGCTACAACTCCCGTATGGAGTTTGATTGGAGTCCACCTGTGTTAACTTCAAATGATTGGACATGATTTGGAAAGGCACACACCTGTCTGTATAAGGTGCCACAGTTGAAAGTGCATGTCAGAGCAAAAACCAAGCCATGAGGTCGAAGGAATTGTCTCTAGAGTTCCGAGACAGGATTGTGTCGAGGCAATGATCTGGGGAAGGGTACCAAAATTGTCTGCAGCATTGAAGGTCCCCAAGAACACAGTGGCCTCCATCATTCACCAAATTGCTGTGAAGCGGCACTCCCCATCCAATCTGACAGAGCTTGAGAGGATCTGTAGAGAAGAATGGGAGAAGCTCCCTAAATATAGGTGTGCCAAGCTTGTAGTGCCATACCCAAGAAAACTCGAGGCTGTAAACGCTGCTAAAAGTGCATCAACAAAGTACTGAGTAAAGGGTCTGAATACTTATGTCAATGTGATATTTCAGTTGAGGACAGTTTGTGTCATGAACAGCTCCCATAGAAACAGACATGGCACGCATGGGGGTTTGGGAACCCATGCCTTAGAGGATTATGGAAAATAGCTAACCTTTGAACTATAACTGGGGCGGCAGGGTAGCCTAGTGGTTAGAGCGTTGGACTAGCAAGTTCAAACCCCCGAGCTGACAAGGTACAAATCTGTCGTTCTGCCCCTGAACAGGCAGTTAACCCACTGTTCCTAGGCCGTCATTGAAAATAAGAATTTGTTCTTAACTGACTTGCCTAGTAAGATAAAGGTAAAAAATAAAAATAAAATAGCTGTGTATGTACGTACGTGGTCTGTGTGTGTGTGTGCACGCCTGTGCAGGCATTGACTTGAATTTAAAGACCTCACCAAAAGCCGTCCACAATAGGACCCTATCAGCTAATATGCATACTTTCTTCACCATAGACAATCAATCATTCAAATTACATAATCACTAAGCAAGTGATGTCAGCATCCACATCAGGTCAAATGTGTACATACAATCTACAGCATAGTGCATACAACCCACTACATAGGGGAGTGTCAAGCTTAGGGCAAGATTTCTCTCTCTATTCAACAGATCAGCAATATTCACTGAATACCAAAAATTTTTAGGAAGACTTGAGACATTTGTCCCGCTTCTTTTCCCATTGGATCCGAGCAGTAAAATCCTCTGAATTCATATGAGGATTGTCCATCAAAACCCAGTAGTTTGCTAGAAGAAAGAAAAACTGAAAACCAAACCAACCGTAAACTACTTAAAACTAGTGAGTACCAGAGGTACCACATGTATAGACGTTTGGACTGACACATCATGCCAAGGTAGTGAGAGAGAGTCACATTTCAGGACATGGAATGTGTATGTCGAACAGTAACATGAGCCTGGCAGCGATGATGTGCGGTGAGATTGTCGTAGTACTCTACAAATCGGTTTCTCCCGTTCCTGTTGTTCACATTTTTAAAAGGAAAGACAGCAGTTGCTTTTACATACAGACCTATAACTGATGATTTCAAAAATACATGGACAAACAGTCATAGCATCGTTGAAAGACCTTGATCATCTGAAAACTTTGCTATTGACACACCAACAAAGCGACAAACTAAGTCACTATGTACTCAGCCTGATACTCTAATTACACACTAATCCTAGATTAGTGGTACATAAAACACACATATCAACAAAGACTGATGTCATGTAACCCACTCGGCAAAGGCATAGACCCACCCTAACATGTTCAACTCAGAATAACACTTAACCAAACCCACACAATACTAAAGCACCCAAACCCACTCAACTTTGCACTTTCACTCACAGGTGCATACACACGCAAACACACACACACACACACACAATGTTATTTTTTCATCATGGGGAACTAACAATGATTTCCATAAAAAAATATTTTTTGACCTAACCCAGTACCCTAATTGTAACCCTTAACCTAACTCCTAAACTTAATGGGTAAGTGGGAAATGTCCCCACTAAGGATCATTTTTTTTGTCTAACTATCCTTGTGGGGACTTGAGATTTTAGGTCCCCATAAGGATAGAAGAACCAACCCTCGTGAAAGTCAGGGTATAAATGTATGGTGCAAAGAGTGGGCTTGGACTATGAAAGAGTCTTGTCAAGGCCAATGATAAGGCAAGGGTGGGAGGAAGGGTAAGTGTTTGGTTGCCATTGGAATCTGGTGTCCTGTTGCATATTCCTCAAGTTTCCACACGACATGGTTAAGATCCATCCGAAAAGAGAAATGTGTGTGTGTGCCCCATCCATTTAGACATAGAGAATAGAGCACCAAGTGGCACACACAGACGGATGCAAGCACACGCACGCACAAACACACACACACAAGTCTCTCCCACTACTCCAAATGGACTTTGTGATTGCACTGCAGTCGCCTGTGGTGTGGTTATACTTCCAGGCATAAGATAATTAAGAGAATACTGTTTGTGTTTGTGTGTGCTTGTGTTTGTGTTTGTGTTTGTGTGTGTGTGTGTGCGTGCTTGAGAGAGAGCGAGAGAGAACACGATACAGCACACACTCAGAACAGACTAGAACTGTAATGGGACACTAATGCTATTATACACCACTCTTACAGAGTCTGCAGCCTGTCCAGCTAAATTGGCCGCACCTGCACTCTCTCTCACTCACATGGACACAAGCACACATCTGTCAAAAACATACAAACAAGTAAACAAAGACCAAAAATAAGTAAACAAAGAAAACACACTGTGACCATACAGCCACATGCTTATTGACACCCAGAAGTTACATTCACTTTGACAAAGCCACATTCACTTTGACAAAGCCAACACAGAGCCTACGTGTCTCAGTGGTGTGTGTGTGTGCGCGTGCGAGCGTCCGTGCGATTTAAGGGCCTCTCCACCTCGTGCGTGCGTGTGTATTTGTGGTGAGAAAAAGGGGCCATGGTGGCTCCTGAATAATGCCATTAGGCCTGTTATCCTTGCATCACATTTCTACACAGGCATCCTGGATGGAGGGATCAATACCTTTCCCTGGAGGGAGATGAGAGGTATAGAGGGGAGGGGGGACGGTGCGTAGAGGTGTATTCAAGGAAGGTAGGAAGTGGGGAATCAAATTATCCTGGGGCAGACTGACAGAGCACACTGATAAGAGAAGGAAAGAGCCCCCCCCCCCCAACAAACACGCCCACCATGTCCACATTTCCATCCTCATGGCTTTGCTTCCTCGCACGGTCACAGATTGACCTGGCTAACTGGCTGTCCCTCACGAGTGTCCCCAACGAGTGTCCCCTATCAAGTATCCCTTAACGAGGCCTACGGCATATGGTGCTCACTCAGTCTCAGTCCCTCTGCCTCTCTCCATTTGTTTAGCTGCTAGGGGGTCTCCTTGAAACAGGGTCAGGGGCGATGTGAGAGTTTGTGTGAGAAACAGAGAGAGAGAGAGATGGGACAGAGGGGGAGAGAGAGAGAGAGAGAGAGAGAGAGAGAGAGAGAGAGAGAGAGAGAGAGAGAGAGAGAGAGAGAGTGTGTGTGTGTGTGTGAGAATGAGAATGAGAATGAGAGTGGGAGAGAGAAATAGAGTGAAGGTCAGAGGTAACAGGACAGGAAAGAAAAATAAATAAAGTAACATAGATCTGCTGTATCAGAGGCCGACCAAGACCAGAATAGATAACCATCCACCACCACTACCACTTTACAGTGAAAAATGAATTTGTTTGGGGCAAAAGTGCAATTTGCAATAAACGAGAGGAGATGAGAGGATAGGAAATGGAGTTATCCGAGTCAACTGGCCATGCCTGGGAGACAGAGAGCAGGTGGGGTTACTATAGGGCAGGCGGGATGTAAAAACACCAGGGGAGAATGACTGCCCCTTCTCTTTGAAGCCCCGGATGTTTAAGAATGAACGCGGTAAAGCAGGCAATGTAAGCAGAAAACAGGATCCACCATTATAGTGAATGGAAAAATGACGATCTTCATGGTCAATCGTCGGCTAAATAAAATACATTTTGGAAGACAATCATGGTAGCAATAATTGCTTCTGATAAACTCAATTATTTTAAAATGGCAGCCTGCAGTACCCCGGTCGGTCGTCAACTTGAGTTGGTAGTGCTACGCAAGCCTGCAACGTCACTTCCTGGTGTAGCTCAAACTGCGCATGTTAAGTCTTAATAACAGACTGTCTTAGCATTTACCATCTTAAACAGACTTCATTTGGCTTCAAATGTGCTTTTTGACTTCACATAGGAATGTTGTCACGTGATCAATGGCTTTCACCATTAACATATACAGTCATTGACACACGAGAGATAAGCCGACAGTAGGTGCTTTTCAGCAAACAGGATTCGGCACAATTGAGGTGCATTGTCAAATGACATGTTGGTTTGTGGAAATGTGTTTGTACTGACTAATAGTTTTATTTTACATAACAGGGAAGTTGAAGCTGAAAAGTGAATGTGCAATTTGAGGAGGTGAGTGTATGAGTAATGTAATGAGTGTCGCATATTTGTGTATATGAGTGCCTATGTGGGTGCGGTGCATATGCAAGAGTGTGTTTATGTTTGTGAGAGATCAAGTGTCTGAGTGTCTGTGCGTGCCACATCCCATCACACACACACACACACACACACCAAAAGAGAGCAGTAATTATCCAGACCCTAGTCTGAGTGTGTCTGGGTAAACTGGTGCCAGCTGTGCCTTCGGTGCCAGACCAGTGGTGCCAGTTGGGTGCCATCCCATTACGGCAGCCACAGCCTAATCTCCGCATTTATCAGAAATCATATCCTTATAAACCAGAGCTAATTTCCTGCAACAACCACAGTTAACATCATCATACATAAGACTATTGGGTTGGTGTGGTTTACGTTTAGTCAATCATGAGTTTTCCTAGTACTAGAAGTTGGTCATGCACTTAAGGTAAGCTAAAAACAAATTTATGGCAATTCTTGAAGTCTGTACACTATCATTGCTCAAGAAGGACTGCACACCTTAATTTAATGCTTTGTACACGGCACGAGGCTAGCCTCTTCTCCACGGTGTTCTATGAGAATCACCACTCCTAGAGCAGTCTTCGAAGTTAAACCTTTCTGAAGGTCCATTAGAACACGTTATGCACATTGAGTTTGAAGCAAGAGCTACAAGAAGCACTAAGAAGCTAACATGTGGCTAGCAGCTGGGTTGTTCCATTTGATTCTATTCACAAGGAGAGGAAGCTTCTTTGACTATTCAGATGTTGCCCAAGACTTCCAAAGAAGTTGGGCTGACATGCTGACCAGACCACTGACATTGCGTGCGCGAGTGTTGCAAAATAAATGTGCACATACTGTACATAAACTGCTAGCGCGTCAACAAGCGTATGCGCAGCCAGGCGCTAAATCGAACTTGGTTCTATTTTCTACACTTGACACACTGCAAGTCCCGCCTCTCCCATCTCCTCATTGGTTTATAGGAGCACATACTCACGTCAGTGATTGAAAGATGAACTGAGGTCCACACTCCAGTCCAGTTGGTGGTGGTAACGCACCTTAAAGTTAGTTGCCAACCGCCATATAATGTCCACAGACGAAGAACAAGAAGAAGACTACTCTACTACTGAAGAAGGAGCGGTTACTTGAAATTATTAAATGTCCCCTTTAATCTGTGGATTATTTGTCGGTGTAGAGAACACACAATGTTTTCTGACTCAAAATTGTTCAAAAATCTATAAAGATCCAGAAAAAAAGGACGTTGTACATTTCAGGTAAAAAAACAACCCAATGTTTATAGCCCAGGACAAATTAGCTAGCAACAGCAAGCTAGCTGGCTAAATGTCCATGAATGTTTCATGAGTTTTGACCTGTCCCCAAATTAATTTAGTTGGTTCAGAGTTAGTTTTGATATTTCAACCTGCGTGTCCTGATCGCGTCTGGTGTGGACGGCCAAAATCAGCATGTGCGTGCCCCGTGTTGTTAGCATGGACTGCAAAATGGATATCCTGACCTATCGCCCAACGAGTCTTCTAACTGCTGACAATATACACCGATGAATTCAGCTTGGCTGTCGAAACGTTGGTTAAAAAATGATTGCTTCTGAGCTCCTGAAGTAACTCTACTGTTCTTTGTTTGTGTGTTCTACTCCACTAGCCAGCACCTCACCAAAACAGGTGTGTGTGTTTATTTCGCCTCCAGCCAAAATCCATCCAAAAAGCTACAGTAGGGTTAGAGAGACTCTTTCCTATCTAGGGGAAACCTAATGGCAGAATTACCTGGGAAGCCTCAGGTCCACAGGCTTAAATTAAACCTGACTGTAATCTGGAGAGGAAGAGCAGACTGGCCGGTATTATCCATAGGGCCCGCGGTGCCCTCTCATCTCATCCTTTCATTTTCGCTCTTTCCTCTTCCTTTCATCTCCTACTCCTGGACAAATACTAACAGTCTTTGTTTCCCAGGCACAAAGACGCTTCTGGGAAATAACTGAACAGGACCTAGTCTATATTGGTGTTTGTGTGTGCGTGTGAGTGAGCCATAGGGATATACAGGTACCTTCCAAAATAAAGGAAACACCAACATAAAGTGACAGTGTTGGGCCACCAGGAGCCAAAACAGCTTCAATGCACCTTGGTATAGATTCTACAAGTCTCTGCAGCTATTAGAGGGACGCGACACCATTCTTTCTTCGAGAAATTCCAGCAATTGCCGTTTTGATGACTGTGGTGGAAAATGCTGTCTCAGGCGCCGCTCCAGAATCTCCCATAAGCGTTCAATTGGGCGGAGTCATGTGAATGAGACGGCCATGGCATATGGTTTACGTTGTCGTCATGCTCATCAAACCATTCAGCAACCACTCGTGCTCTGTGGATGGGGGCATTATCATGGTAACCAAATTGATGGCCTGCCCAGCATTTTTATACATGACCCTAAGCATGATGGGATGTTAATTGCCTAAATAACTCAGGAACCAAACCTGCATGGAAATAAAATTGCATTTTATTTAACCTTAATTTAATGCTTTGTACACGGCATGAGGCTAGCCTCTTCTCCACGGTGTTCTATGAGAATCACCACTCCTAGAGCAGGCTTCTAAGTTAAACCTTTCTGAAGGTCCATTAGAACACGTTATGCACATTGAGTTTGAAGAAAGAGCTACAAGAAGCACTAAGAAGCTAACATGTGGCTAGCAGCTGGGTTGTTCCATTTGATTCTATTCACTTTGAAATGATATCAAACTCAACCGTTTATATTTTCTATAGATGAATACATGTATATCTCATGGTACGGAGGGGTGTGCACCTTTATCTCCTGAATGTTTGGCATTCAGGTCCAAAAAGCCACTTTCTGACCACATCTACCATGGGCAAAAATGTAAGGAAGGTTTCATTCAAATCAAAAGGGGTACGGTCAAAAAGTGATTGAAATCTAATGGAACAACCTGGCTATTAGTGGAGAAAAAAAACCCACTAAGCTATGGAAGTCCAACTGTAAAAAGGCTAACAAAGAATAGCACTATTTGATGTGCAAATATTTGATGATGTGCAAATAATGGAAAGTATGGCTTAGATCTGGAAGGCATCAAGTACTCAAGGATCACCCTTACAGGTGTAGGATCTTCATTTGATCACCCTGTTGCAGGATAACTCCTGAAATGCAGGACATTTTAAACTTGTAGTGTACTTCAGGTAAAAAAAGCTTCACATTTCCTGTTGCTGGAGAGATTTTTTACCTGCTGTAGCAAACTGGCTCAAATTAAGATCCTGCATCTGTATGGTGACTGAGGCTTTAGTAGTGAAGTCAGGGTGTGTGTGTATGTAAATGAGGCATGTCTACTAAGTAAGAATGAGAGAGAATGAGCATATTGGAGACACATATTTTCCTCAGATTACACAGACCCACAAAGAATTGGAAAACAAATCCAATTTTGATAAACTCCCTACTGGGTGAAATACCACAGTGTGCCATCACAGTAGCAAGATTTGTGAACCTGATGCCACAAGAAAAGGGCAACCAGTAAAGAACAAACACCATTGTCAATACAACCTATATTTATTTTCCCTTTTTGAACATCATCACAACACTGTATATAGACATAAAATGACATTTGAAACGTCTTTTTATTTTTGAACTTTTGAGTGTAAATGTTAACGATTCATTTTTTTATTGTTTATTATCTATTTCACTTGCCTTGGCAATGTCAACATACGTTTCCCATGCCAATAAAGCCCTTAAATTGAGAGAGAGAGAGAGAGCGAGAAAGAGAGATGCTAAGTTAGTGCGCTGGGAATTTCACACCCCATCTGTGCAAATGAGAAAAAGAGGAGGAGTTGGAAGTTGAGAATACTAACTAGCAAGAGAGATATAAAGGATGCGCGAACAGTACAGGAAGGGAGATGGGGAAAATGAGGGAAATAGATTGATAGACAATGGAGAGAGTGAGGTGAGAATAAAGTGGGTTGGCATGTACTGAAGAGGAGCCAGATAAGAAAAACGTCACTTTTGGGGCAAATAAATCCCAATAGTTGAATAAGCTTGACATCAAGTCATGCATGTCGACAGGAATGCACTCATCATTCATGTGTTACTGCGTCTATAGGTGGACGATCCAAATGAAGTGCATTTGTTTTAACTCATGCAGCACCGGAGAATTAGACCAAAGGTTTTTTGCGTCACGGCACGGCGTGACTGATACAAACACACTCATCAACCGCTCCCCTCTTCCTCCTCCCCTTTCCTCATCCCCCTTTCACCTCTCTCTCTGTCTCTGCAGCTTGAGGCCCGCTCCCCTCTTCCTCCTCCCCTTTCCTCATCCCCCTTTCACCTCTCTCTCTGTCTCTGCAGCTTGAGGCCCGCTCACCTCTTCCTCCTCCCCTTTCCTCATCCCCCTTTCACCTCTCTCTCTATCTCTGCAGCTTGAGGCCCGCTCACCTCTTCCTCCTCCCCTTTCCTCATCCCTCTTTCACCTCTCTGTCTCTGCAGCTTGAGGCCCGCTCCACAAGTTTAATTAATAGCATATCACACTAACAAGGCGTAGGAGCTCCAGTGGCTGCTGCAGGACAACCTAAACTGAATGTCTGCAGATGGCTGAGAAGTCCGTATCTCTTGTGCACATACACAGACAGACACACACACACACACACACACAGGCAGATAGACAAAAAACACAGACACACGAAATGGGATAACAACGTGAGATGGCACACGACAAGTATTGTGACAAAACGTGCATCCTGTTTTGAACAATCATGTTAGGACAGATGCCCGACTGAGCGTTCTACTCGGGTGCATTGTCAATGGGCGCTGATGAAGATTTCATTAAAAGTGCATTACAGTGGCTTGGAAATACAATTACATTTCTAAAGGAGGAAAATAATTAGTAGGAAAACCTTTTGTCTTCATTGGGATGTCGCCAGATTGACTTTAGATGCAGTATAATGTTAGCTAGCCAAGATTGACCATCACATTTTTGCTAGCTAACGTTAGCATTGCTTGATATTGTTGGTGAACTTTGCTAGCTAATGAAAACATTGCCATCTGTCTAAAGTAAATTTGATGACATGATAATGCTGATAATTCCTACTAAATATTTGCCTATGTCATCGTATTTCCAAGCGACTATAGTTTAATATTTGACGAAACGTTCATTAGCCACCGTTCAGAATGACTGGGCATCACTGGACTTTTGGGCACCAATATGGCTGTGGCATCTGTAGAACGGAGGTGCAACCCATGAACATAGTCAGACAAGCAAGTGATGACCACCCTGTGCCCTAACTTTTAACGAGACTTGTGAGAGCCTGGACTCTGCAATGGCACAGATCTAAGATCAGCTAAATGGCGGACAGAGGGACTTCAGAGCACCTAAAACCCCGAAAATAACAACTGTTGCATTCAGCAATGTGGAACTCTGAGGTCAATGCTCTGGTTGCCACCAGAAAAAGTTGTCTCAGTGTGTGTGTGCCCATGTGTGTGTGTAAATGAGAGACACACACCAGACTCTGAAACTTCTGGATCACTCCTCAATCTTGCTAACAGGCCTTGATCTCCACAACACATGGCCCTAGTGTGGAGAAGACAACAGGCCAGACAGAGAGACAGAGTGAAAGATGGAGAGAAAGGAAGAAGATGGAAAGGAGAAAGAAAGAAGGAAATAAAAAGAAATAACTAAACGTTGTGAGAACGAAAGTCAACATTTCACCTGTTCTGGGAACAATAATGTTTTAGGTTTGAGGATCTTTGAGGATCTTAGAAGAACTCTTGTTGAACCCCTCATTTTTTTCAGTGTGTGGCCATTTAGTGGGCGCAGCCAACAACTGAACACACAACAAAATAGAGGATAGAGAGAGTTTTGTTGATGCTGGGAATGGAATGTATGTTTTAAAATAACATTCTTAGAACATTCTCTGAATGTTACTTAAGATTTGTGGTTTTTATGGAAAGTTTTCTTAACATTCTTGGAAAAATTTGATAACATGACTTTAAATAGAACCAAGAGGAAACTTGGTTTCACTGAAGTACTGAAATTCCCACAGAATAACCTTTTTTTTACGTTCTCTGAACTTTTTGAGAACATTCCCGACGTCAAACCAGTAGGAAAACATTCCTAGAATTAAATGTAACCATGTTTGAACTTTTAGGAAACCTTCTGTTAAAGTAATGAAATACCAAGAAAATGTGCTGAGAATTTTCCAAAAGCCAAGCAAGTACTGTGCACCATTTCCCAGATAATTGTGGGAAGGTTGAATGCAAAAATAACCATAGGAAATCTAGGCTCTCGCCAAGCTCGAAGAAACATATGGTTCTCAGAACGTTATGTGCTAGCTGCGGAAGAAAGCCGCCCTCATCTTCCCTGGAGTTGGAGTGAAGCACCGTGAGTGGTTGCTTCTAAGGAGAGTGATGTGATTATTGAAGCTGAAGGCATCAGGGGGCTGGTGGTATCTAGCGATCGCAGGTTGGGGATGACGTCAGCAGAGCTGCCTTGGTGAGCTCATCCCTTTACAAGGTCAATGAGAGGAGAGGGAGAGGGAAAGAGAGAGGGAAAGAGAGAGAGATAGATAGAGAGAGAGGGGGAGAAGGACAAGGAGAGGGAGAGGGAAAGAGAGAGAGATAGAGAGAGAGGGGGGAGAAGGACAAGGAGAGGGAGAGGGAGAGGGAAAGAGAGAGAGAGATAGATAGAGAGAGAGGGGGAGAAGGACAAAAGGCGAGGGAAAGAGATGAAAGTGAGAAAGGTGTCCATCCTCCATCAAGCTGTCAATGTGGTGGTAAGCACATCAGAGGATAGAAAAATAGCAGACACGCATACACACATTAACACTCTCCCTCTCTCTTCCCTCCCTCTCCTTATCTCAACCTCTCTCTCCCCCCCTTTTTTTCCTCCCTTCCCCCTCCATCTCTACCCCCAATCTCTGTCATAGTACCAGGGCAGATATTCTGTAGTGTGGATTGAAGCAGCAGCGCTACTGTAATTACACATCTGGGCTCCATCTCTTCCCGCGGCAGTAAAGCCTGAACTACAGTGAACCGTTGCTCGCTGGCATTCACGCTTCCAGCTAGTGCTGCTAAACTAGTGCGGGCCATAGGCTCCCCGCTGTTTTCAGGCAAAAACTACCTTAGAAGCCTTAGCTCAACAACACATCTTAAAAAGCCCTTTATTGTTAACCCCTAATTGAAGGAGTACACAGAAATCACAGACACTACAGAAGCACCGCTAGCCACTAGAATGAAACCAGATGGAGGGGATAACATTCAGCCAAATGGCCGAACAAATGATGAACAAAACATTTAAAAACGACTACAGAACTGAATGAGAATAACACAAAAGGGCCATTCTTCATTCTCTCGAAGTCTGCAAGATCACATATCTAGAGGCTGTTATGGACATTAACAGATTGCTTTCCAGATAGACAGACAGACAGAAAGACCGACAATAACAAAAGTGTGTTGAGAATAGCACTTGGGGACGGGGGTTGTGCAGAGTCCATTAGGAAATTGTAAGGGGAAAAGCAATGGTAGATTTTTCCAACCTCTAACAAAGGTTTGGGGCCCGCCATTTGTTACTGTCTGTGAGTGTCCATTCTATCTGAAATGTAACTCAAATGGGCTCAAAAATGCCAATGAAGTATCCTATAGTCGAGAATCTAGTAACTATAGTGACACTAGTATTGAAAGTGGGGGCTTAAATCAATTGCTGGGACAGGGTTCAGTTAAAGTGCCACTACCTCTTGAATGAGGCCTGTATACTTTACTGAGAGCTGCCATGGGCGTCTAAGAGCATGGCGTAATACAAAAGCTCATAGCAGTCTCCTGAGACAGAGAGAAAGTGAAAATCGTTCAGTAGAACGTAGCAATCCCGTTTTATTGTAAATTTGACCAACATGACTTTGCAAATGAAAGGGAGGAGCTGATCTCTGACCTAATATGTCACAAACTGTAACAAACGTTGCGGTGCAACCAAAAGATGTGGAAGCTGCATTTAAACGACAAATCAAAACAAAAATCACCTGGGCCAGACGACATTAGTGATTGTCAACTAAAGGTTGCCCAAACCAACTGTGAAGTGTTTTCTGTGAGATTTTTAAACGCTCTGGCAAAACACCATATGCCCAATACCTAAGAAGAGCAACCCATCCTGATACACTGACCACCCTGTAGCTTTAGCCTTTAGTGAAGAAGAGTTTTGAAAGACCGATTGTCCCCCAGCTACATAAGCTGGTATGCTCTTATACAGACCCACTCCAGTTTACCTAAAGCAGGACAGGGGTGTTGATTATGCGGTTCTGTCTCTACTGCACTGTGCCAATACCCACCTGGAGAAGCCCAAAACCTACAGTACCAGTCAAAAGTTAGGACACACCTACTCATTCCAGGGTTTTTCTTTATTTTAATTTTATTTTCTCTTTATTTTTATTATTTACATTGTAGAATAATAGTGAAGACATCAAAAACTATGAAATAACATGTAGTAGGAATCATGTAGTAACAAAAAAAAGTGTTAAACATATCAAAATATATTTTATATTTGAGATTCTTCAAAGTAGCCACCCTTTGCCTTGATGACAGCTTTGCATACTTTTGGCATTCTCTCAACCAGCTTCATCTGGTATGCTTTTCCAACAGTCTTGAAGGAGTTCCCACATATGCTGAGCACTTGTTGGCTGATTTTCCTTCAGTCTATGGTCAAATAACTCTTACACAGCCTGGAGGTGTGTTGGGTCATTGTCCTGTTGAAAAACAAATGATAGTCCCACTAAGCGCAAACCAGATAGGATGGCGTATCACTGCAGAATGCTGTGAAGCCATGCTGGTTAAGTACGCCTTGAATTCTAAATAAAACCATTGACAGTGTCACCAGCAAAGCACCCCCACACCATCTCCTCCATGCTTCACAGTGGAACCCACACATGCAGAGATCATACTTTCACCTACTCTGCGTCTCACAAACAAATTAATTCCAGGGGACTACCTCATGAAGCTGGTTGAGAGAATGCCAAGAGTGTGAAAAGCTGTCATCAAGGCAAAGGGTGGCTACTTTGACAAATCTCAACATATATTTAGATTTGTTTAACACTTTTTTGGTTACTACATGATTCCATATGTGTTATTTCATAGTTTTGATGTCTTCAATATTATTGTGCAATTTAAAAAATAGTAAAAATAAAGAAAAATCCTGAAATGAGTAAGTGTGTCCAAACTTTTGACTGGTACTGCACGTCACAATGGTATGTGTGGATTTCTCTACAGTCCAGACTCAAAGGGTCAAAAGCGTCAGAACATGAATGTCAAGCCACATCTGATTCTCTGGGTTCTCTCCTTCCTGAAAAATAGACTCCTGCTGGTGAGATTCAATGGTCACTACAGCTCATCTCTATAGGATCACCACAAGGCTCTGCCATCTCGCGTGTGTTATTCACCCTGAACACTGACGACTGTAGGAGCTGACACCCAGAGATGATGTTCATTAAGCACTGGGATGATAGTCATTTTGGAAACAGCAGGCAACTCCGATGTTTTCACTATGGTCAAAACTACCTGGACCTCAATTCAACCAAAACCAAAGACCTGGTCATTGGCTTCAGAAGAGACCAACCTACCATCCCGGCGTTAGAGATTAACGGACAGATCATTGAGCGAGTGGAAGACTACAAATACCATAGGAACCATCATCGACAACAAGCTCTTCTTCAAAAGAATCACTGAACACATTCGCTCAAAATGTCAACAATGTCTGTTCTTTCTACGGAAATTGAGGAAGTTTAATGTACACCAATCAATCCTTAAAGCATTTTATAAATGCTTCATAAAATCCATAATAGCCTTTAATATTGTTGGGTGGTTTGATGCTCTAGGGAGCACAAGTTAGAACCCATTGAACAGGGTAATAAGAATCAGTGGGAAGGTCATCGGAGCAAGCCAGAAACCCCCCAGTGACATTTTCGGAAAACGAGTGAGGAAGAAGTGGGAACAAATAGCCTTTGACACAACACACACACTAAATGACCAGAATTAGCCCCCTACCTTATATGTGCAGATATAGAGCCCTCCCATACAAATCTAAGAGCAGCTTCTAGTTGTGCCATCATCCATCAAAATCCTCAACTCCTAAAGTTGTATTTGTATATATGATTGCATAGAATGCTCAAGACATGAAGAGAGTGAGAGAGATAGGCGGACAAAGCAGTGAGAGACAGAGACGAAGACGAGAGAATGCAAGATGGAGACGGGCAGAGCTAAGAGATTGACGAAAAACTGAGAAATGGAAAAAAGGAGAAAAAAAGAAAAACGTTATGGACGAAATTGCAATATCTCAACTAACCCCATTCACATCAGAACAGTGCAGAGGACAAAATAATGGAAGGAGTTATCTGCTTCCAATTTAATAAAACCTAATGGGGAGGCCGGGGGATGGGGGGGGACTAACTCCCGGCTGCTTTAACAATCTGAGAGTTTCGGTCTGTTCTCTCTAATGACCTACGCTGGGGGAAAGCTTAGAAGCACTCAAATTCTCCCTCAGCCCCTTAGACTGTGTCAAACCGAAGGAGGGAGAGAGAAACAATGCATGTGTAAAACTGCAGTGCCAATATTTACAACATTTGTTCTAATAAAGCTCATTGAACTGAGAGAGCGAGAGAAGAGTTTGAGAGCGTACCCATGAAAGACTTTTAGAAAGGCCAAAACGCTCATAAAAAAAAACACCAATTCCATTTTAAAAACCAAGGGAAAACTACTGTAACACAGATGTTAAATGTAGGCCTGGGCATTTTAATAAAATGGGCTGAGTATTGTTCTTCCCACATTTACAAGGTTGGGATTAAGGCAAGAGTGTGAAAACTGGCACAAATTCAAGCCTTATTTGAGATCCTAAATGGATTTTTTTGGCCAGTCTTCAGGTGGATTTAGGACAAGACTAGCCTCTGAACTTGTCAATTAACAATTTTTTCGCCCACCTGTGTTTTTTTTTAACACTCCCTTTGCTTTCACTCCCTTTACTTTTCATTGTGACAAGGTCATATTGAGTTAGAGAGATGTGAAAATGTCTACTCTGGGCCAAATTGATTCCCAGACTGGTAGAGTGTGTGTGGACATGTTTAACCAGAAGTCCCAACAAGAATAGTAAACAAAAATGTGACCAACTGAGGACGTTTTGTTAATCCCCATGAGGTCAAATGGTATTTCTAAGGGGTTTAGGGTTAAGGTTAGAATTACATTAACGGTCAGGGTTAGGAGCGAGGGTTAGGTTTAGGGTTAAGGTTAGGTTTTTTGGGTTAGGTTTAAGGTTAAGGTTAGGTTTTTTGGGTTAAGGTTCGGGTTAAGGTTAGGGTCAGGTTTAGGGTAAGAGTACAGGTTAGGGAAAATAGGATTTTGAATAGGACTGAATTGTGTGTAACAAGGTTACCTGAACAAGACTGTGCGTGTGTGGGTCTGTCTGGCCGAGCATCTTTATCAGTCCGGTTTCCATGGAGACAAGACCTGGGTCAAACGTTCATTGAATATACTTTCAAACGCTGTCATCTACAAAACTAACACTAGGTGAAACGCATACAAAACTCAACTCAGTCAAATAGGAAAATGAGTCTGGTTGCTAAAAAGATCAATAGGATACAGCAGGATCTAGGACTGCTCGATGTATGGCGTGACACCCACAAGACCGATAAGGAATATACTTTTTACTCAGCCCGCCACACTGAATACTCCAGGTTAGACTATTGTTTCATGTACAGTGCAGATAGACACAGGCATAAGGATTGTAGGATCGGGCAGAGCGGAAAGATCAGAAATCAAGAAAAAGTTTAAAGCACAGAAACTGCTGAAATTATAGGAAACCCTAAGAAACTTAGAATGATCTCATAGTCAATACAAAGAACCTCTTATATTACGAGAGATTCAAAAGGTAAAACAGGAAATTGACCAGATATATAGAGAAGAAGTAGAGAAAAAGCTTAGGTTCCCGAAACAATGATATTATGAAGCAGGCTCAAAGGCAACCAAATTACTAACATTAGACTCAGGTAACAACAAGCACAGAAAACCATTTTCAAAATATAAGACCCCAAAAAGAAGATCACATACAAATGAGATGAAATACAGAATGCATTTGAACCATATTACACAAATCTGTACAAGCAACCAGAGAAGGCAGATGCACAGACAATAGAGCACTTTTTGAACTCACTTGATCTACCCTCAAATTGGGACAGAGCAAAATGATAGACTTACTTCAGAAATAACTACTGAAGAAATTAATAAAGCAATATCTCAACTAAAAGTAAACAAGTCTCCAGGCCCTAATGGCTTCCCTTCAGAATGGTTCAAGACCTTCAGAGAACAACTAACACCTCTACTTAAGGCCTGTTTTAACTGGACTCTGAGGGAGGGGGGTCTCCCACCGTCATGGAGAGAGGCCATCATATCGGTAATCCCAAAAGAGGGTAAAGATAAGAAGGAATGGAGTTCATATAGACCTATCGCAATTCTTAACACAGATTATAAACTATATGCATCAATAATAGCCAAAAGAATGGAGAACATAATCCCAGAATTGACTGACGGAGATCAAACTGGTTTCATACAAAATAGGCAGACACAGGACAATAGAAGGAGAACACTACATGTCATGGACCACATTTCTCAGAATAAGACAAGTGCAATATTAATCAGCCTAGATGCAGAAAAAGCATTTGATTCAGTGTGATGGGATTAACTATTCCAAGTTATGGAAAGATTTGGTTTCAACAAAGAAGTGATACAGTGCATTAAATCACTGTATTCATATCCGACTGCTAGAATAAAGATAAGTGGACATTTGTCACGACCGATAAAATTAGAGCGAGGGGCAAGACAAGGCTGTATTCTTCCACCCACGCTCTTCTCCTTGTACCTCGAACCATTAGCGCAGGCAATAAGACAGGACCCAACCTTAGAGGGAATAACAATAAGAGGCAGTGAACGTAAGATACGCATGTATGCTGATGACGTTCTGTTATTCCTTAAAGACCCAGGCTCAAGTGTACCTAGATTGATCGATGTTTTACAAACATTTGGAACTTATTCAGGGTAAGTGCTTAACGTACATAAGTCCCAAGCCCTAGTATATAATTATACCCCACAGGAAGAGCTGAAGAGCAGGTATAACTTCCACTGGACCTCTTCATCCATTAAATATCTTGGAGTATATCTACCAAAAGATACACCCAAACCTTATTGCATGAATTATGATCAAATCAACAAGAAAATACATGGTGACCTAGACAGGTGGAATTCACTTCCCTTAGATCTTAGTAGTAGAATTGAAACAATCAAAATGAACATCCTGCCGAGGTTACTGTACTTGTTCCAATCACTGCCCATAGAAATCCCGCCTAAACAGTTTAGAGAATGGGATAAACGGATATCAAGGTTTATCTGGAACAGGAAGAGACCCAGAATTAGATATTCAACTTACCTTACCAAACCTAAAATATTATTTTGTGTCAGCCCAATTGAGACCTCTGTTGTGTTTAGTGCAATTCAGAATACGAATACAAATGGAAAGACATTGAGACTACTTTGACAGAGATACCCATACAGTCCGTTTTGGGAAATAAGGACATGTTAATAGAAATAAACAATAGACAAAATCAGTGGATTCATTTCTCTCTAAAGAGATGGTTTAGGGTAGTTAAGCAAATTCATTTAGACAGAGAGGTCAAACTGCTGAGTTGGCCCGCATACGACCCCAGCATCATCCCTGCAATTCAGGATAGCAGATTTAAACAATGGACGCAGAAAGGCATCACATCAGTCAGTACAATTATAAGGAATGGGGACCTAGATAACTTCCAGGACCTAAGTTAAAAAAAACATGGCTTGGATAAACAAGATTTTTACAGATACCTACAAGTTCGACACTATTTCTTAAGGGAGATAAAAGTGATTGACCCTCGAGCACCTCAAAAATGTATCCAAGTATTCACTAACGCATACATCTTGGGCAGTAAGAAAAACAACTATTTCTAATCTCTACTTGGGTATTCAATACTCAAAGAAACATTCTACAAACTATATTAAAAAGAAATGTGAGGAGGAACTTGACATTGAAATAACTGATGAAACATGGTTGAACATATTAGAGACTCAACAAAGCTCCACCAACTCAAGGTCATGGAGAAAATTCTGTTGGAAGAATGTTATACGTTTCTTCATAACACCTAAACTGAAATCAAAACAGACTGGCTCTCTACACCCTTGTTGGAGAGAATGCGGTCTATTGAGGTGCGGACCACTCTCATATCTTTTGGACCTGCCCCGCAATCAAAACATACTGGGGACAAATAAGGTCTGACATTGGAAAAATAATGGGATTTGACATAGAACATTCATTTCTTTGTACTTGGGTGAAATACCTGATAACTTACACAATAGAGAAAAGTACCTCTTGAAGGTCCTACTGGCAGCCAGTAAAAAGGCTTTACTCGGAAATGGCTACAAAAAGACCCTCCTACAGTGACAATGGATAAACATTGTAGAAGAAATACACCACATGGAGTGTATGACCTTTGCTTTGAGAACACAAGAGGAGAGAGGTCAGGAATACTGGGAAAAAAGGGTTTCGTACTTGAAAATGGTCTAATTCAAAAGACGTCAATGTAACTAACGTGATGAGGGTACGACATGCACTGTAACTACCAGATCTTTCTTGTTGTTCTTTTCCTTTCCTTGTCCTTTCTTTGTGTTCCTCAATAAAAACAAAGTATATATAAAAACTCAGTCCAAATAACTGAAGAAATATACACTTAGTGCACAAAACATTAGGAACTCCTGCTCTTTCCATGGCATAGACTGACCAGGTGAATCCAGGTGAAAACTATGACCTCTTATCGATGTCACTTGTTAAATCCACTTGAAATCAGTGTAGATGAAGTGGAGGAGACGGGTAAAAGAATGATTTTTAAGCCCTTGAGACAATTGAGACATGGACCGTGTATGTGTGCCATTCAGAGAGTGAACAGGACAAAATATTTAGGTGCCTTTGAACGGGGTATGGTAGTAGGTGCATGCCACCACGTTTTGAGTGTGTCGAACTGAAACGCTGCTGGATTTTTCAAGCTCAACAGTTTCCCATTCTTGTATCAAGGATGGTCCACCACCCAATGGACATCCAGCCAACTTGACACTACTGATGGATGCATTCGGAGTCAACATGGGCCAGCATCCCTGTGGAACTGCTTTCGACACCTTGAAGAGTCCATGCCCCGAAGAATTAAGGCTGTTTTGAGGGCAAAAGAGGTTGTGCACCTGCATATTAGGACGGTGTTCCTTACGTTTTGTACACCGCGTATATGTATCCATTGATGGACCTTCTCTGGTATTTATGGGTAAAAGCATGAATTACGTCCATAAACTGGACATCGGGCGACATTTTCGTGGTGTAAACATTCATATGGAATCCCGCTGCCAGATTATGAGGTTTACAATATTGTTTGGCACAGATCGTTGTTCTTACGAACAAGCCGCCCACAATATGAAAATAATTCCTGAACATTGAGGTCATTTAATTCAAAAGACATTCATCACAAGTGCTGTAGCCTATTCAAGTAACTTCAGTCAAGTCTGGAACATTCCACCAACTAGTACAGACAGTCTCTTTCTGTTTTCCTACAGTATGGTTCCTCTAGTCTGTGTCCAGGAAAGTTCAACACACTGGAGATGCTATTCCTCAGAGACCACAATAGCCCATCCCAGTCTGCCAGCCAGGCCTACTCACCTCACACACAAAAAAGGATGTAAACACACACACACACAGAATGCTGCCTCAACTTAACAGAGAAAAATGGAGGGGAAAAGAAGGTAACAGGAGAGAGAGAGGATAGTGGAGAGGAGCAGGTGGGGGTTAGAGTTAACTTAGATTTTCCTCTTCCTTCATTTCAGAGAGATGACAGAGGCAGTTAACTATGAGAGGAAGGAATTCTGATGAGGAGTAGACACTAACTGGACACTACAAAGAGAGAGAGAGACAGACAGAGAGAGAGAGGCGCTTGTGAGAAGCTCAGAAGAACGAGTTTGTGTAGGCTCAGCCCCAAATTGTGCTCTCTGTCACCATTGTCTGCATAGCAAATGGCTCAAGACAATGCCCAGGGAGCACTCAGCCACAAAATGTACATTATATATACACAAAAGTATGTGGACACTAATTCATATTAGTGGATTTGACTATTTCAGCGACACCCGTTACTGACAGGTGTAGAAAATCAAGCACACCTCCATGCAATCTCCATAGACATACATTAGCAGAAGAATGGCCTAATGAAGAGCTCAGTGACTAATGTGGCACCGTCATAGGATGCCACCTTTCCAACAAGTCAGTACATCAAATTTCAGCCCTGCTAGAGCTGCCCCAGTCAACTGTAAGTTCTGTTATTGGAAATGGAAACGTCTATGAGCAACAATGGCTCAGCCGCGAAGTGGTAGGCCACACAAGCTCAAAGAACAGGACCGCAGAGTGCTGAAGAGTGTAGAAATCGTCTGTCCTTGGTTGCAACACTCACTAACGAGTTCCAAACTGCCTCTGAAAGCAATGTCAGCACAATAAATGTTTGTGTGGGGCTTCATGAAATGGGTTTCCATGGCTGAATCACGCGTCACCATCTGGCAGTCCGACGGGCAAATCTGGGTTTGGCAGATACGCTACCTGCCTCAATGCATAGTGCCAACTGTAAAGTTTGGTGGAGGAGGAATAATGGTCTGGGGCTGTTTTTCATGGTTCGGGCAAGGCCCCAGAAGAGTGAAGGCTGTTATTATTATTTTTTTTTAATTTTACCTTTATTTTACTAGGCAAGTCAGTTAAGAACAAATTCTTATTTTCAATGACGGCCTAGGAACAGTGGGTTAACTGCCTGTTCAGGGGCAGAACGACAGATTTGTACCTTGTCAGCTCGGGGTTATAGCTGCAAAGGAGGGACCAGCTCCATATTAAGATGAGATGTTTGATAAGTAGGTGTCCACATACACTACATGACATCTCTGTTACAGTATCCAGAGGACTGACTATTGAATGGGTGATAGAATAATTATATAGTACCCACGTATGGTATCTATCTAAAACTTGTCCTCTGGGAGGAGAACATTTATGCCATCTGCACTTAACAAAATTATAAAACGCGAAACATGCAACAATTTCAAAGTGTTCACTGAGTTACAGTTCAAATAAGGAAATCAGTCAATTTAAATAAATTAGTTAGGCCCTAATCTTTGGATTTCAATGAATACAGGAATACAGGAATACAGATATGCAGCTATTGGTCACAGATACCTTTAAAAAAAAGTATGGGTGTGGATCAAAGAAACAGTCAGTATCTGGTGTGACCACCATTTGCATCGTCCAAATGGTGCAGCGGGGGGGCAGGCAGCCTAGTGGTTAGAGCGTTGGGACAGTAAACAAAAGGTTGCTACATCAAATCCCCGAGCTGACAAGGTAAAACTCTGTCACTCTGCCTCTGAACTAGGTAGTTAACCCACTCTTCCTAGGCCGTTATTGTAAACAAGAATTTGTTCTTAACTGACTTGCCTATTTAAATAAAGGTGAAATAAAAATGTATTTTTTTAATTCAGTCATGATCATCTCCTTTGCACTGAGTTGATCAGGCTGTCGATTGTGGCCTGTGGAACGTTGTCCTACCCCTCATCAATGGCTGTGCGAAGTTTCTGGATATTGGCGGGAACTGGAACACGCTGTCATATGTCGTTCCAGAACATTCTAAACATGCTCAATAGGTGACATGTCTGGTGAGTATGCAGGCCATGGAAGAAGTGGGACATTTTCAGCTTCAAGGAATTGTTTACAAATCCGTGGGACATGTGGGTGTGCATTATCATGCTGAAACGTGAGGTGATGGCAGCGGATGAACGGGCCTAAGGGTCTCGTCAAGGTATCTCTGTGCATTAAAATTGCCATTGATAAAATGCAATTGTATTCATTGTCCGTTGCTCATTCCTGCCCATACCATAACCCCACCGCCACCATGGGGCACTCTGTTCACAATGTTGACATCAGCAACAGACCCACACGACGCCACACATCTGCCAGGTACAGTTGACACCGGGATCCATCTGTGAAGAGCACACTTTTCCAGCGTGCCAGTGGCCATTGATGGTGAGCATTTGCCCATTGAAGTCGTT
Source organism: Oncorhynchus masou masou (assembly GCF_036934945.1). Lineage (NCBI taxonomy): Eukaryota > Metazoa > Chordata > Actinopteri > Salmoniformes > Salmonidae > Oncorhynchus > Oncorhynchus masou. The sequence continues at coordinate 36,946,347 of NC_088220.1, forward strand.
TGCGTCACCAAACTGCAGTCAGGTCAAGACCCTGGTGAGGACGACGAGCACACAGATGAGCTTCACTGAGACGGTTTCTGACAGTTTGTGCAGAAAGTGTTCAGTTGGTCAATCCCAGTTTCATCAGCTTACCGGGTGGCTGGTCTCAAACAATCCCGCAGGTGAATAAGCCGGATGTGGAGGTCCTGGGTTGGCGTGGTTAGACGTGGTCTGTGGTTGTGAGGCCGGTTGGGTTTACTGCCAAATTCTCTAAAACAATGTTAGAGGTGGCTTATGGTAGAGAAATTAACATTCAAGTCTCTGGCAACAGCTCTGGTGCGACATTCCTGCAGTCAGCATGCTAATTGCACACTCCCTCAAAACATCTGTGGCATTGTGTTGTGTGAAAACGGCACATTTTAGTGGCCTTTTATTGTCCCCAGCACAAGGTGCACCTGTGTAATGATCATGCAGTTTGATCAGCTTCTTAAAATGGATTATCTTGGAAAATGAGAAAACAAAGTGATATTGGTCACATGAACATATTTAGCAGCCGTTATTGCGGATGTAGAAATGCTCACGAACAGGAATGTAAACAAATTAGTGCACAACATTTTAGAGAAATAAGCTTTTTGAACATATGGGACATATCTGGGATCTTTTATTTCAGCTCATGCAACATGGGACCAACACTTTACATGTTGTGTTTATATTTTTGTTCAGTATACACGGATGGATGATCTCTGTGGTTACTTGTAGTTGTTCAGAGTGAAGTTTGACAATATTGTATGCAATTGCCCTCTAAGGAATGTGGTATTATCTCCATTGTACCCAGCCCACACTCTCCTCAGGTCATCACACATAGATGTGACGCCCTTCCCAGAGGATGTTGGCTGATTTGATTGGATATCTCAGTTTTACTACCTTTGGTTTGGTCTGTGGATTGGTCAACAATTAATTTTGGATACAAACAAGTCAGATCTGGTAGAAATGGAATGAAGGCCTGTTATTCTCTCTTATCCTGTCCGTTGTATGATATTTTGTAATTACCTAGGCTTCCAGGCTTCTGGCCTAGTAGGCATCTCTTCATGCTTTGTCCTGTAAGTTAACCGTAGGATCAATATACCAAGAAATATGCTTTGTTAATGTCAGTATTGCCTTTTAACATAAGCTCGATGTCTTGTATATGGCAATCCGTACATTTTACAATGTTATTAAAGAATACTTGAGTCAGATAAACATTTTAAATAGGAAAACCACAGGTCGAATGTGAGGTACATATAGAATATGTTAATATGATAAATATTACCACACCACACTTGTATATGGACCACCAGTCACAAAGGCCCGTTTTCAATCCCCTGTGGTTGCAGCTAGCAAATGGAGAGAGTAATCTGATCCTAGAGCTGTGCCTAAAGACAACTTCTACCCGGAGCCCCATAGTGTGGAGGAAAACCACAGCTTTTGGACAGGATGACAGAGATGAAGGAAATGGGGGGTTCTGATTGGTTTGGAGAGATCCAGCTGGATCAACACACCCCAATCACAGTCCATGTGGGAAATGCTTTCCCTTTCTTCTCGAACATTCCCTCTTCCCAACTACACTAAGAAACTAAATCACCAAATCCCCCCTCTCATTTTGAAACGGTCTCTCTCTCTCTCTCTCTGACAGTCTCTCTTGGTCTATCCTCTTGAATCTTGTCCATCTCCTTCACCATCTCTCCCCATGAACCAGCACCATATCGCCTTTTGAACCCTCACTCCCTTATTTTCCCAGTCTCCATCCCTCTCTTTCAACACCCCTTCCCTCTTTTGTAGTTCCCTTGCCGCAGGGGGACTTCCCCTTCCTTATAGAGCAGTGAGTGGCCACCACACACACACACACCTCACTGAACACTGGGACCGTTATCATCAGTCAGAACAGAGGACAACTCTAGTCCTAGTTCTACTAAACCACACACACACCGTGTGTAGATCTGATTCTACTGTGACACACTGAACAGTTCACATCCCTAGCTTGACAGGGTAAAAAAACTGCACTCTGACTGAAGTGTTCATGTTTCACAGTGAGAGCTTCACTGTGGGGGAGAGTACTACTAAGAGCAGTTTAATATGCTCAAGACACACACACACACACGCACACACACAGACACGGGCACACAGACACACACGCACAATAACTATTGGGATAACAAGCAAATTCATGACTTTCTGTCATATGTCAAATCACCTCATCTCTCCTTGTTTCTGGGTATAAGCCAGAGACTATTCTCAATTTGTACTACCAATTTATACTGACCATAACATTTAACAGGATTTCACTGCAACTCACTTGGCTGCAATGTGTGTATTAGTGGCTATGGATGCATATGCTCTTGTTCTAAATGATAGCGCTTTCATTAGCAAGTCCAACACACAATGGCAAGACGCGATACGTCGGGCCACATTTTCTCAAGCCCACAAATGACTTGAAATGTATTTTAAAAAGAGGCTACGTGGTGTACAGAGAACGATGTTATCATGACATTGACAGAAAGCCCTCAAAAAAGATTTCAATTAGCCTGTATCCTCTATTCTTTATTAGGGTATCCAAGACAACCATGTGCATTAGTAATCTCAATCCCTCTCCCTCTCTCTCTCTCTCTCTGTCCCCCTCTCCAAGTAGTGAGATGTCCTCTAGACTCCAACACATTTCCTTATTCCCCCCTGCTATCTCCCCTGGTCCCCGCCACGCTCCCAGATAAAAAATACAAAAAAACACTGTAGCACTACGCTCCGATAACTCACAACCTGAGATGAACACAACCATTAATCTACTACCCTAACCACAACCTAGCTCTGTTATTTCCACAGTAGGACAGAAATACATTAAGTTGCCCCCTAGACACTGATCCAAGATCCGTTTCCTGTTTTGCCTAGTGGTTAAGGTTAGGATTGGGGGATTTCAATGAGAAACGGTTGTAGGTTCAGAGTTAAGAGGCTATGGGATCCTCGATTTCTAGTTCTGAAAGTATTCAATGAAAAATGATACAACATACAGGACAGGTCAAAAGTTTGGACACTCCTTCACTTACATTTTTTTCTTTATTTTTACTATGAAATATCACATATGGAATCATGTAGTAACCAATAAAAGTGTTGTACAAATCAAAATATAATTTATATTTGTAGCCACCCTTTGCCTTGATGACAGCTTTGCACACTCTTGGCATTCCATCAACCAGCTTCATGAGGAATGCTTTTCCAACAGTCTTGAAGGAGTTCCCACATATGCTGAGCACTTGTTGGCTGCTTTTCATTCACTCTGCGGTCCAACTCATCTCAAACCATCTCAATTGGGTTGAGGTCAGGTGATTGTGGAGGCCAGGTCATCTGATGCAGCACTCCATCACTCTCCTTCTTGGTCAAACAAGCCCTTACACAGTCTGGAGGTGTGTTGTGTCATTGTCCTGTTGAAAAACAAATCCCACTAAACGCAAACCAGATGGGATGGTGTATCGCTGTAGAATGCTGTGGTAGCCATGCTGGTTAAGTGTGCCTTGAATTCTAAATAAATCACTGACAGTGTCACCAGCAAAGCACCCCCACACCATCACACCTCCATGATTCACGGTGGGAACCACAAATGGAGATCATCCGTTCACCTACTCTGCGTCACAAAGACACAGCGGTTGGAACCAAAAATCTCAAATTTGGACTCAGACCAAAAGGGACAGATTTCCACCGGTATAATGGCCAATGCTCGTGTTTCTTGGCCCAAGCAAGTCTCTTCTTATTATTGGTGGTCTTTAGTAGTGGTTTCTTTGCAGCAATTTGACCATGGCCGGATTCACATAGTCTCCTCTGAATAGTTGATGTTGAGATGTGTCTGTTACTTGAAGTCTGTGAAGCATTTATTTGGGCTGCAATCTGAGGTGCAGTTATCGCTAATGAACTTATTCTCTGGGTCTTCCTTTCCTGTGGCGTTCCTCATGAGAGCCAGTTTCATCATAGCGCTTGATGGTTTTTGCGTCTGCACTAGAAGAAACTTTCAAAGTTCTTGAAATGTTCCATATTGACTGACCTTCATGTCTTAAAGTAATGATCGACTCTTTGCTTATTTGCTTATTTGAGCTGTTCTTGCCATAATATGGACTTGGTCTTTTACCAAATAGGGCTATCTTCTGTATACCAACCCTACCATGTCACAACAGAACTGATTGGCTCGAACGCATGAAAAATAAATTCCATAAACTAACTTAACAAGGCACACCTGTTAATTGAAATCCATTCCAGGTGACTCCCTCATGAAGCTGGCTGAGAGAATGCCAAGAGTGTGCAAAGCTGTCATCAAGGCAAAGGGTGGCTACTTTGGATCTAAAATATATTTTGATTTCTTTAACACTTTTTTTGGTTACTACATGATTCCATACTGTATGTGTTATTTCATAGTTTTGATGTCTTCACTATTATTCTTCAATGTAGAAATAAAGAAAAACCCTGGAAAGCGTAGGTGTGTCCAAACTTTTGACTGGTACTGTATGGTTAAGGTTCAAAGGTTAACCGTATTAATAGCAATAACTGTATAACCAGCAGTGAAGTGCTGTGTAGGATTGTGATGTGTAGTCATGAATAATGAAAAGGATAATGAAGCCTCTGAATCTAACTAATGCTACATGTAGATAGGCCTATATAGGATTCCTATGAGCTGTCAAATGGATATGGGCCAATGGAAACTCTTCGAATAGCTAACAGCTCTCATTGGGTCACTGATTGGCAGTTCATGATATGCCAGCCAATCACAGGGTTCAAAAGTGTAATGTCCTCCATCAGTACTTCTGGGTAAAGAAGGATAAAATTTGCGTTGCTAACAGTTAAGTGGTCGATACGTGTCAATCAGAGTCTAATATGTCTGAGTGATCCGTATTTCACGGTCCCTTGATTTCCACATTAGACCCATACTCTGAAGGGCTTGAGATGACACGGCCATATAACCATCACTGGGAATGCTGCCAAAGGGAGACATGGGAACAGTGGGTGGTGCAGGCAGGTATGTGCACAGGCACACCCTTATGTGCACGACCACAAGCATGTGCACAGTATACTTGCAGAAATCTGCACATGCACACGATTGCATGTGCATGCACAGGTTCGCTTGTGAATACACACACACACACACATTCTGAGAAACGACTGCTAGGTCCAATACATCATAACCAGGAAGAGAGAGAGACAGGAAGCAATGGAGTGAGACACATTTTAGGGGCTGTGGAGAAATAGTGTGAAAGAGCAAGCGTAGCTTATGTGTCACTATCTGAGACTCCAGGTAAGTTATGTCTCTCTTTTTAATTAAAATACTTTTTTGGGGCTTCTGTTAATGGAGTTCATTAATTATACTCTCGTTCGGGTGAGCCTTATGACTGCGTTCGTTAACTCTCCTTCGTGACCCTCGGTCCCATTTAGAATGACCTGGCCTCACATCTTGTACTTGTTAGACAATGTCATTTCTTTAGAAGTCTAGGACATGAAAGGGCTTGGACGGAATCTACTTAACCCTTGCTCCTCCATAAGGCTGAATGGTGGAGTTTTGGAAAACTGATGTCAACTGCAACTACTACATTTGTAGTTTTGTAGATAAAGATAGTTAGCTATAACATCTACCATGATACATGGTTAATAAGCGTGTTACTTCATGTCAACAGAGCGCCAGTTAACCATTAACAAATCATATGGGCAGTCTGTATTAGTCTGGGCATGTGTGAAACATCCGTAGAGGACAACCCGGAAACAGTAAGAACTCAAACCGGGTTCATACGGGACAAATACTGTAGGCCTACTGCCGTTGTGTCCTTGAGTGGGAGGCTATACGGCTCTGTTCAAACGGACCTGAATCTAATCACTTCAAGTTAATAATGACCTGTGTAGTATAATGCAATTAAACCAAGCCATCAAAAACACGCCTGTATCTTAGGCAAATTAACAACACCAACAATGTCGTACTCCTTTCTCAGAAAACGAATAACATTAATGTGGACACACTCCAGGAAATGTAAACTTGATCTAAAACAGTGCAACCATCGAGACACGCAACTGTGGTTTATGGAAAAAGGGATAGTGGGTGCAAGGAAAGGGATAGAGTCTGAAGAGGGGCATTCATCTGGCTTGGTGCGGTATAAATGACTTGCGTTTCATCTTTCAAATCATCGGTGTCCTTCCTTGTTGTCGCTTCCCTGAACCGAATGAATGGGAAATGATAGGACAGAGTGGATGAGAAATGAAAGGATATAAATGGATTATCAGAGTCCCTTTACAAGGCATTCAACTATGAGGCAGTCAGGGAAGAATGTATGTTGACATTGCTGGCTAAATAAATCCTATTCTGAAGACAAAAGGTCGTGAAGAAAAAACAATTGCCTAACACAAAGGGTGTCTTATTGGTTAGGTAAAGTTTCATTACGCAGCTTTTTAAGGATAACGTCAAAGAAAAATAAGAATATAGCTTAAAAAAAACTTGGAATAACGTAAACTAGCAACATTACATTTTTCCCTCAAGGAATTTGATTCCTTGTTGACTACAGAAATGCAGGTAGAAAAGGTCCATAGCGCACCTTTAATGTCAAACAGATCAGTACAATACAGACCACAGTCACAGAGGGACGATACAGCTGCCAAGATAGGAGATTAGTTGATACAAAGGTAGACTAGAGTCTCTGTTCTCTCCTCTCCTGTCCACGGTACAGTTGGTCTGTATACAAAGCTCCTTCCCGTTCCATACAGGCCCCGAGAGAGATAATGAAAAACAATGCTGACATTCTTCTGCCCCAGTTCTGTTCCGCATTGGGGAATAATCAATAGGATTTTTTCTCTCAACTCCGATTGGTGGGTTCTTAAGGTTAAGAGGTCAATGACAGGTCATGGCTGTTCAGGGTCAAAATAATACTCTATGCACACTGTATGACTGACAAACATATTGATATTACACAAGGATTTGTAAGTAAGCATTTTCCTTATTGATGTCACTTGTTAAATCCACTTCAAATCAGTGTAGATGAAGGGGAAGAGACATGTTAAATATGGATTTTTAAGCTTTGAGACATTTGAGACTTGGACTGTGTATGTGTGCCATTCAGATGATGAATGGGCAAGACAAATGTTAAGTGCCTTTGAACAGGGTATAGTAGTAGGTGCCAGGCGCACCAGCTTGCGTCAAGAACTGCAACGCTGCTGGGTTTTTCACGCTCATCAGTTTCATGTGTGTATCAAGAATGGTCCACCAGCCAAAGGACATCCAGCCAACTTGACACAACATGGGCCAGCATCCGTGTGGAACGCTTTCGACACCTTGTTGAGTCTAACTTTGCTGTTCTGAGGGCAAAAGAGCCTGGTGCAACTCAACATTAGGAAGGTGTTCTTAGTGTCTTATACACGCAGTGAGTGAGTGAGTAAGTGAAAATGTGTGTGTGTGCTGAAATCACAGGTGGCCGGTGGCAAGGCAATGCTGCGGTTCCCTGCACACGGCAGTAGGCAGCTTGCAAAGGCACAGTTTCCCCCTAGTGCCTCAAGGGACTTCAGTCCTGTGCTGTGGGGCCTGGGTGAAGTGTAGCGTAACTGCGGTGTAGCGCCATTTCAATACCACACCGTAATTACAACACCCCCTTAGTGCTCCCCTCCCGTCCTTAACCATTTTAATTTCCTTTTCTTTTTCTTTTTTTTAAACTTAGGCTTAGAGCCGATGCGTTATCGTTTTCAAGTATTTCTGCTTGACATTGGGTAAAGAATGGGCGACAGACAGAGGAAGAGAAAAGTGCGGGCCATTTTTCCAGCTCACGAGCTAGTTTTACATTCAATTGGCGACAGATTTTCACGCGAATATTCAAAACAATATGCTAATTTTCCCACCAGAGATGGTTTTCCATCAACTTGACTGGTTGCGGATAAAAGGGTGTGCGTAATGACATGGTGCACATAAAAATAACTATGGGTAGAACAATATTTAGGGATTGCGATTGAGGTCTGATCCTCTGCTACTACGGTCGAGGGGCCTGTTTTGCGGGGGGGTTGGTAGGGGGTCCACAATCCTCCACTCCATCCCTCAACCCCTCCGACCTCCAGACAGACCATGAAAAACCCATTTAGAAACCAAATCTCCCATTACAATCACTCTTTCCCTTCCGTCACTCACCCCTTTCTCCCTCTCCCCCACTTTTCACTTCCTCGTCACTCCATACCCTCTCTAATCCCCTTCGCTTCTCTCAATCGCTTCTACTCTTGATCCCAAAATGTGTTCCCTCCCTCAGTTAAAAGAGATTACATGTCATTTTCTTTATGGGCCGGGGCTAATACGTGCTTACGGGAGCGACCCATCGGCACAGATGAGGGAAGACAGAGGCAGGCCAGACTCAATAAAAAGTAGACAGTTACTGTTATTGGAGCAGCAATTAGAGCTTCAGGAGGCAGAAGGGCTTTGACAATGGCCTGTCTCTTCCGCTGTGGAAGTGGCTGCTCGTGGTCTTGTGGTTGGACAAAGTGAGGAGAAGCCGGGGGTTAGAGCTAACTCGTCCCTCCCTCCCTCTCTTTCCCTCTCCTTCATTTCAGAGAGATGACAGAGGCAGTTAACTATGAGAGGAAGGAATTCTGATGAAGAGTAGACACTACAGAGCGAGCGAGAGAGAGAGGGGATACGAGATGGAATAGTATTATAGAGGAGGAAGAATGGATGGGTGATTGATGAAAAAGGAAGTCAAAGGAGAATAAAGGACAGTATGTATTAAGCCATCACAAAGCCTCCAACAAACAAGCCATTATAAAGAGTAGCCTCATTCCCTATTTTTTTTTCTGTGTGTGTGTGTGTGTGTGTGTGTGTGTGTGTGTGTGTGTGTGTGTGTGTGTGTGTGTGTGTGTGTGTGTGTGTGTGTGTGTGTGTGTGTGTGTGTGTGTGTGTGTGTGTGTGTGTGTGTGTGTGTGTGTGTGTGTGTGTGTGTCTTAGAGCTTATAAAGGATTGGTGGAGACTGTGACAAGATTATCACACTAAAGCTGTGGCGATAAGATTAGGGTAAAGTACAGTTCACACTTTCAAAGGTCTAACTTCAATACACCTGGACCTACAGTACATAACCCTACACAAAGCCTACACAAACCCTACACAAAGCCTACATAAATCCTACGTAACCTGTATTTGCCTGTTCCTCCAACCCAAAATCTGACCCAAAGCTATGAAACCTTCCAATCCTGATCCCCAAGGTCTGCAGTGTGTGCAGGCTTTTGTGCCAGCCCAGCACAAACACACCTGATTCAGTTAATCATCAAGATTTTTCAAAAACAACGTTGGAAACCACAGACACATGATTTTGGAAGTTACAACTAAGTGCACGCTGCACCAAAAAATAACTGGACACAGCTTTAGTATGCACTTCAGTGGACACAAAAAAATGTCAAGGGTAATTGTCTGCCTATTTTCAGCAAGGTGAAACCAAACCATTTTGTGGTGATTATACATTTAAAGACTTTTTGCTGGCTCTGTATACTCCTCCTCTGTAATAAAATTAACAACCTTATGCCGTCATCTTTTTTAGCACGTTTAAGTGCCCAGTGGTTGGCTACCTTTCTCTTTCCCCTATAACACCCTGTAAGTGTAGCACGACATCCAAACTTAAGTCTAAAATTGGCAATACCTAACCAAGTACAAAGCTCTATCAAAGTCTCTGTCATCACCCCCACAAGATTGCCTTTGTGGTAAGACCCTAATGCCCAATCCTACACTTTTGAAAAAGTACCCATCCATCCCACATTAGCGCTGAGCGATGTGTGCTTTTTGAAGTCGGCACAATTATTTAAGTTTTTGATCATTTTTTGAACACAATGTGCACTATGTGGGTTGAATGATGTAACACAGAATAAAACTATGAATAAAAGTCCCATGATGGTAGTGACTGCACATTACTGGTCATCACTTACTCACTATCATTTATTCACATTTGTTGTGAATATTACATTTGTTTTATTTGATTACTTTATTCTAAGTCATCTTTTCATCTCTATAGAGTTGCTGCCTATGCTGCCTTAAGTATCCGTCTGTCATATGTAGCCATACCAAAAGCAACATATCATACTAATTTGAGTGTTCTGGATTTACTTTGCTATGTCAAGTCTATTAGACCAGGCTGAACCTAATGTAGCAGGTATAAAATAAACACACAGACCAGACAAGTAGGTACACAATGGATTATGGTCATTGTAGTTAATTACCACGTTTTCTGTGCTAAACTATGAAGAATATTGGCCTGTGGAAAACTACAACTCCCTACTACACCGCACTGTTCGGGCTTGATCTGATTCATCTCCAGACAAATGGCGCAATGTGTGAATTTAGATCACTGAAAAAACTGAACAAAATGGAATTCAATTAATTGAACCGAAAGGTCAGTTGTTAAAAAAAATAACCGACATTTCGGTGAATTGCTCAGCACTATTCCACATTCAGTCCATTCAGAAAGTATTCAGACTCCTTGACTTTTTCACATTTTTTTAAGTTACAGAATTATTCTAAAATGGATTAAATTGTTTTTTCCCCCTCATCAATCTACACACAATACCCCATAATGACAAAACAAAAACAGGTTTTTAGAAATGTTAACTAGTTTATATAAAAAAATAAACTTTTTTACATAACTATTCAGACCCTTCACTCAGTACTTTGATGAAGCTCCTTTGGCTGTGATTACAACCTTGAGTTTTTTGGGGGGTATGACACTACAAGCTTGGCACACCTGTATTTGGGGAGTTTCGCCCATTCTTCTCTACAGATCCTCTACAGCTCTGTCAGTTTGAATGGGAACGTCACTGCATGGCTATTTTCAGGTCTCTCCAGAGATGTTCGATCGGGTTCAAGTCTGGGCTCTGGCTGGGTCACTCGAGGACATTAGGAGTCCCGAAGCCACTCCTGCATTGTCTTGGCTGTGTGCCTAGGGTCGTTGTCCTGTTGGAAGGTGAACCTTCACCCCAGTCTGAGGTCCAGAGTGCTCGGGAGCAGGATTTCATCTTTACCTCGACCCTGACTAGTTTCCCAGTCCCTGCCTCTGAAAAACATCTCCACAGCATTATGCTGGCACCACCTTGCTTCACCGTAGGGATGGTGCAAGGTTCTCTCCAGACGTGACACCTGGCATTCTGGACAAAGAATTTTCAATCTTGGTATCATCAGACCAAAGAATCTTGTTTCTCATGGTCAGAGTCCTTTAGGGCTGTCATGTGGGCTGTCATGTGCCTTTTACTGAGTAGTGGCTTCCGTCTGGCCACTCAACTATAAAGGCTTAATTGGTGGAGTGCTGCAGAGATATTTGTCCTTTTGGAAGGTTCTTCCATCTCCAAAGAGGAACTCTGGAGCTCTGTCAGAGTGACCATCACCCCCCTGACCAAGGCCCTTCTCCCCAGATTGCCCAGTTTAGCAGGGGCGACCAGCTCTAGGAAGAGTCTTGGTGGTTCTAAACTTCTTCCATTCAGAATGATGGAGGCCACTGTGTTCTTGGGGACCTTCAATGCTGCAGAAATGTTTTGGTACCCTTCCCCAGATCAGATCCACAAAAAAATACTGTCGCAAATCAAATTGTTAATTGGTCACATACACATGGTTAGCAGATGTTAATGTGAGTGTGTAACGGTTTTCTTCTGGTGAAAGAGAGGCGGACCAAAATGCAGCGTGGTTATTTTTGGACATCTTTAATAAAGATTCAAATACAACAATCTACAAAACAAGAAACGTGAAAAAAACGAAACAGTCCTATCTGGTGCCACAAACACAAAGACAGGAACAATCACCCACAAAACCCAACACAAAACAGGCTACCTAAATATGGTTCCCAATCAGAGACAATGACTAACACCTGCCTCTGATTGAGAACCATATCAGGCCAAACATAGAAATAGACAAACCAGACACACAACATAGAATGCTCACCCAGCTCACGTCCTGACCAATACTAAAACAAGGAAAACACACACGAACGATGGTCAGAACGTGACAGAGTGTAGCGAAATGCTTCTAGATCCAACAGGTAATATCTAACAATTCCACAACAAAACCTAATACACACAATCTACTAAAAGAAATGGGATAAAAATATATTGATGAACATTGAGAGCGGCTAAGATGCAATAGATTGTGTAGTATACAGTATAGACATTTGAGATAATTAATGTGAGATACGTAAACATTCTTAAAGTGGCATTATTAGTGACTCAATTTTATTATTAGTTGAATTTTATTATTATTATCAATTTTATTATTATCATTATTAGTGTTCAATTTTTAAAGTGGTGGCTGTTTAACAATCTGATGGCCTTGCGATAGAAGGTGTTTTTCAATCTCTGTCCTAGCTTTGTTGCATCTCTACTGACCCTGCATTCTGGGTGAAAGCGGGGTGAACAGGCTGTGGCTCGGGTGGTTATTACCTTTGATGATCATTTTGACTTCCTGTGACATCAGGTATTGTAGATGTCCTGGAGGACAGGTAGTTTGCCCTCGGTGATGAGTTGTGCAGACTGCACCACCCTCAGGAGAGCCCTGTGGTTGTGGGCAGTGCCGTTGCCGTACCAGGCGGTGATACAGCCCGACAGTATGCTCTCAATTGTGCACCTGTAAAAGTTAGTGAGGGTTTCGTCATCTGCAAACTTGATGATTGAGTTGGAGGCATGCATGGCCACGCAGTCGTGGGTGAACAGGGAGTACAGGAGGGGGCTGAGAACGCACCCTTGTGGGCACCAGTGTTGATGGTCAACGGAGTGGAGATGTTGTTTCCTACCTTCACCACCTAGGGGCGGCCCGTCAGGAAGTCCAGGACCCAGTTGCACAGAGCGTGGTCCTATTGGGGCAGTCTGTGGACCTATTGGGGCGGTAAGAAAATTGAAGTGGGTCTAGGGTGACAGGTAAGGTGGAGGTGATATGATCATTGACTAGTCTTTCAAAGCACTTCCTGATGACAAAAGTGAGTGCGACATGGCGATCGTCATTTAGTTCAGTTACCTTGTCTTTCTTGGGAACAGGAACAATGGTGGCCATCTTGAAGCATGTGGGGACAGCAGACTGGGATAGGGATTAATTGAATATGTCCGTAAACACACCAGCCAGCTAGTTGCACATGCTCTGAGAACGCGGCTGCCGTCTGGGTCGGCAACCTTGCGAGGGTTAACACGTTTAAATGTTTTACTGATGTCGGCCACTGAGGAGGAGAGCCCACAGTCTTTGGTAGCGGTTCGCGTTGGTGGCACAAAGAAGTTGTTGATGTCCACGATGTGACTGGTTTTCTTTTTGTAATCTGTGATGGTCTGTAGAACCTGCCACATACGCCTCGTGTTTAAGATGTTGAATTGGGATTCCACTTTGTTTCTATACTAATGCTTTGCTTGTTTGATTGCCGTACGGAGGGAATAACTACAGTGTTTGCATTAGGCCATATTCCCGAGTTGCCTTGCCATTATTAAATGCTATTAGCTTTCAGTTTTGCAGCCTCAGGATATATGGTTTCCAGGTTGCATAAAGTCCAGTGAAGTTCCTTGATGGCCGTCTTGGTATCACTTGCGGGGAGATATACACGGCTGTGACGATAACGGAGGACAGTTCTATTGGAAGATAATACGGTCTGCATTTTATTGTGAGGAATTCTAGGTTAGGTGAACAAAAGGACATGAATTCCTGTATGTTGTTACAATTACACCATGAGTCATTAATCATGAAACATACATCCCCGCTCTTCTTCTTACCGGAGAGATGTTTATTCCTGCACTGAAAACCCCATTGGCTGTACTGACTCCGACAGCATGTCACCAGCTAGCCATGTTTCCGTGAAATGTATGCATGTAATAACACTTACGGTTTTCTGGGCTAACAATGCAAGAAATAATACATAAAAATCAAAATACTGCACTGTTTCCTTAGGACTAGAATCAAAGCTGACATCTCCATTGGTGCCATCTTGATGTGATATCAGCGCTAATCTTGGAACACTACAGACAATTCCTTCCACCTCATGGCTTGGTTTTTAATCTAACATGCACTGTCAACTGTGGAACCTTATATAGACAGTTGTGTGCCTTTCCAAATCATGTCCAATCAATTGAATTTACCACAGGTGGACTCCAGGTTGTAGAAACATCTCAAGGATAATCAATGGAAACAGGATGCACCTGAGCTCAATTTCAAGTCTTATAGCAAAAGGTCTGAATACTTATGTAAATTAGGTTTCTGTTTTTTATTTTTAATAAATTTGCCAACATTTTGAAAAACCTGTTTTCGGTTTGTCATTATGTGCCATTGTGTGTAGATTGATGAGAATAATTTTGATTTTTAATTGATTTTAGAATATGGCTGCAACATAAAATGTGGAAAAAGTCAAGGGGTCTGAATACCATCCGAATGCAATGTATTTCATGGGGGAGGGGTCAATCAAGCATGAAAGCTACACAGGTGGCATTGGCTTGGCTGGCACTGAAGCCCTCTGGCAACCCACCTGCTCCTCTGGCAAACAACAGCTCGACTCTACGAAACGGAGACAGGGCGGGCGTGCCTCCAAAATGGAAATGCCTGGAACCTGATCTAATGGTGATGGCGCATCGCTTAACAGCTCAATGGTGGCCATAGCAGCTCCAAAGAGACATGTTTAAATGAACTCAATTACAGTTGTTGATAGAGCAATAGGGGTGGAATTAGGGTTCAGTGCCCCATAATGGGCCTGGTTATCATGTCAATCATAGCACTGATTATTTTAACCCATTAGGAGGCCTTTGAGGTAAACGGTTGAAAAGAGCTGCATTGGGTAGCATGGGGTAACATGAGGAAATGGCTTAAAGGGACTGGCGGTCCCACCCATAGAGGGGTCATCAAACCCTGTTTTCCCCTCATATCACCCCATGTGAAAATAGTTCATAACCTTATTACAATAGGGACTTGCAGTATGAAAGGACAACTTGTACACAGGTTTAGCCTTTATTTAATCCTATACGGCCTTTATTTTGATAGTCCACTTTCAATACACAATAAACCAACCACAAATCTCACAGATGCATAATAATCATCCCAATCTGAGTCAATTCTGAGTCAATGTAAATCCACTAAGTGACTGAGTGATTAGCAACCACTGCAAGACTGCTCTAGACATACTCCATCTTCCTCCAATGAGCTCCTCCTTCTGGTTTCCCAAAGTGGCGTCTGTCAATCACTCAAACTGTCAGAGCTCCCTAGGCTCGGCATCAACCCAAAATAATGAATATCCGTGTAGATGTAATATGCAACTGAACATAAAGCTAATCTCTTTTCCCAAATTCAACAACTGCACCTTACCTGACATTAATGTTCAAACTGAGCTAGAATAACTTGACTTCTCCTGAAGTTGCAGACTCTCTAAAAGGTCTTTACAAAAGGCATTTGGCTTCAGGCTTCCTCCACCCAAAATACTCCCATGATAGCATAAGTGTATCATGTGCCCTTTTAAAAACCAATGGTGTTTACGGATACCTCCCATTCATTAGCTCACATTTGACCCCTCTTGTTTGTGATTATTAACATCTTTCCCACTGTTTTTCTCTAAGTAGTAAACAATTGCTTATGAGTTACACCTTTTCCATTCCATAATTAGTCCGCCATTTAGAATTTAATATACAGCGAGCGGTAACGTAAACATACCAAGTCTATAATTGGTGCTAATTGAACATAAAGGAGGAAAGAGTGGGAGAGAAAAACATTGGGGGGGTTGTCAAACTCAGTTTCCTAGAATTCCCACAGGGAGCAAAGGGGGCAGATGATTATAGAGCCACAAATAGAGCCACAAAATAAAGCCACAGTTTCCTTTTAAAGGGGCAAGTTAGTTAGACTTGCTTGCTGTGGTCACTTATCTGTGGAGAAATCCATTGCTCTATTGTATCAAGGGGGTTTGCTGTTCTTAATTAGGACTTGTGGGTGTTTGCCTCGAAGACCCATTCTGATAAACGGAGTGTAAAAAGGCTCGACCAGGCAGTTTTATCCATTCTTTTTCACTTCCTCAGGTCACAGAGTTTGTTGGGCATACCCTGGGACCGTACATTTAGATGGCTGCCTCGGAGGAGGTAACTAGGCTTCCTTTTCGACAGGATGCCGTTGTCATAAGCCGTCACCGCAGGGACTGAGGGACTGAGACAAGTCAGGGATGCTGTTTCCACGGACTCTGTGGGCTGACCATGCGTGAAGAGCGAATATGCCTCACATGCGAGTGTGTGCGCGTGCGTGCAGGATTTTACGCTGCCGTTTCGTTTATGCAACCTTCACAGACATGAAGGATCAGGGATGCGTGGAATTGATGTTGATGCAGGGAATCCTTATTCTTTATGGAGTGATGATTCTGTCTGGAATGGATTACGTGAGCTCTCGCCCGCTCTCATTCTCAAGACAGTGCACGGACACATATATTCACCGTTACGTGATAGTATGAGGCACGGCAAACGGCAAACAGACCATGCTGCCAAAGTAGAGGCACTAAAAAACATGTCTTGTATCTAGTATTCAGTCAGTCAACACTAGGGGGGTAGAGTCAGAGTCAAACACAGTTCAACTGTGATTCTTTGCGTGAATGGATGGTGTAACACCGCTCACTGTTCTGCTTACGAAGGAACAACGCATTTAGCTGAGGCAACATTATAGGCCGATCCCAACCGTCCCCTAAACCCTGTTATTGGCCCATAATATATATATTTTTTTTTTTATCTATGATGGAAACCACAGATATAGAGAGAGACAGAGGTCACTACTTGTGCTTGAAATGGACAAACTCAGTGGGGAAAAACATAATGGTATAAACAACAGGGACAAATCCCATCACCAGTATCATATCAAGTACATCAAATCGCCAGACCGCTAATGGTCATGACATCACAGAAACTGGGCCATTAGGCCACAAGACTTGGTGTTGTCCAATATCAGGCACCACTGACCAAGCTGATGGCTAATATGGATAACATGCAAGGCAACAACAGTTTCATAGTTAAGATGTAAAAACAGAATCAAACTATTTGGACAAAATTGCCATTCGCCTCGCTACTCTGAATCCATATTGATTGTGACACCATAGCTCAGAACGGTTGTCTCTCAATATAGACTATGTCTTTATGTCTAAATTGCCTGTATGTCTAAATTGGTCCGGGCATGTGGACCCACAGCCAACTGAGACACAGATTCCCAGCAACCACCACAGTTGAGGTCAACGACAGGTCAAACTATAGAGTGAAACGATAGTAGTTAGTCAATGGTGAGGGACTGTGACATTGTCCATGTTATTTTGTTATGATGAAGTCCATGCGTGTGGTGTTCTTATAAACTGTATGTTGTGTGTTCTGATGAGTCTGAGTTTTGTCTTGTTTCTGATAGTTATAGACAGTTGTTAAATCAGACAAGTTATCTGCCAGTCTGTTGGTGAGTCACTGTTGATACAATCCCTATATGGCAATACCAAAACAGACTTAGATCAAGGCTGTCTATCCAACCTTGGAGTTACTCAGTATTTACACAATGAGAGAATTATTTCATACAACACTTCAAACTGCTCACAAAGGAGATTT
Organism: Oncorhynchus masou masou; assembly: GCF_036934945.1. Classification (NCBI taxonomy): domain Eukaryota; kingdom Metazoa; phylum Chordata; class Actinopteri; order Salmoniformes; family Salmonidae; genus Oncorhynchus; species Oncorhynchus masou. The sequence goes on from NC_088220.1 coordinate 36,963,883, forward strand.
TGTAGTGCTTTTATGAGTCAAAAACCATCTGTCTAGAGCATTAATCTTGTTTGGCACAGGTGTGAAAATGAACTCTCCAGAACGTTTGAACAGAGTTGGCTATGTGTGCTCAGGGAGGTCTATGAAGTCAGCCTCTCCAAACAGGACTTTTCAGCGGACCTGCTAGTCCTCATAACCAAATATGCACAAATTAAACAACGTAAACGAGGGCCAAGCTACACAGGCATGGCAGTTCCCGCAAGCTAATATCTGGAGCCGCATTCTCTACTTGGCTATTATAAAATTAAAAAATAAACTCCAACTGACATTTCCTGTCAAACAAATGGACAGGAGCCCTGTAGTCAGAGGTGAAAAGCACACAGGATGTTGAAAAGAGCACTGGTGTACTACTATCACCGACAGCTTGCTGTTGACCTCTGGGTCATTCCTTCTTGTTTGCCACACAGCTTCTTCCAAAACCACTTCCTGAGAGTGTCCACATGCTATAGCCCGCCATTGTCGTTGTCATGCCTGTGTCTGTCTGGCCTTATCATTGAATGACGCCTAGCTTTCCAGGACAAAGAATGCTGAGTTGCATCCAAAGAACACCATACCTACTGTGAAGCATGGGGTTGGAAACATCATGCTTTGGGGCTGTTTTTCTGCAAAGGGACCAGGACGACTGATCCGTGTAAAGGAAAGAATGAATGGGGCCATGTATCGTGAGATTTTGAGTGAAAACCTCCTTCCACCAGCAAGGGCATTGAAGATGAAACATGGCTGGGTCTTTCAGCATGACAATGATCCCAAACACACCGCCCGGGCAACAAAGGAGTGGCTTTGTAAGAAGCATTTCAAGGTCCTGGAGTGGCCTAGCCAATCTCCAGATCTCAACCCCATAGAAAATTTTGGAGGGAGTTGAAAGTCCGTGTTGCCCAGCAACAGCCCCAAAACATCACTGCTCTAGAGGAGATCTGCATGGAGGAATGGGCCAAAATACCAGCAACAGTGTGTGAAAACCTTGTGAAGACTTACAGAAAACATTTGGCCTATGTCATTGCCAACAAAGGTTATATAACAAAGTATTGAGATAAACTTTTGTTATTGACCAAATACTTATTTTCCACAATAATTTGCAAATAAATTCATTAAAAATTCCTACAATGTGATTTTCTGGATTTTTTTCTTCTCATTTTGTCTGTCATAGTTGAAGTGTACCTATGATGAAAATTACAGGCCTCTCTCATCTTTTTAAGTGGGAGAACTTTCACAATTGGTGGCTGACTAAATACTTTTTTGCCCCACTGTATGTGGTCACCCCTTCAAATTAGTGGATTTGGCTATTTCAGCCACACCCATTGCTGACTGGTGTATAGAATCGAGCACACCGCCATGCAATCTCCATAGACAAACGTACTCATTGACTTTCAACGTGGCACTGTCTTAGGATGTCATCTTTCCAACAAGTCAGTTCATCATATTGCTGCTAGAGCTGCCCCGTTCAACTGTAAGTGCTGTTATTGTGAAGTGGAAATGTCGGAGCAACAACGGCTCAGCCCGAAAGCGGTAGGACAAACAAGCTCCCAGAACTGGACCATCAAGAGATGAAGCACGTAGCGCGTAAAAATCATCTGTCCTCGGTGCAACACTTACTACCGAGTTCCAAACTGTCTCTGGAAGCAAGACAAGAACTGTTAAATCGGGAGCTTCATGAAATGGGTTTCCAATGCAGAGCAGCTGCACACAAGCCTAAGATCACCATGCACAATGCCAAGTGTCGGCTGGAGTGTTATAAAGCTCGCCGCCATTGGACTCTGGAGCAGTGGAAACTCGTTCTTTGGAGTGATGAATCATGCTTCACCATCTGGCAGTCCGACAGATGAATCTGAGAGTCCGACAGATGAATCTGGGATTGGCAGATGCCAGGAGAACGCTACCTGCCCGAATGCACAGTGCCAACTGTAAAGTTTGGTGGAGGAGGAATAATGTTCTGAGGCTGTTTTTCATGGTTCGGGCTCGGCCTCTTATTCCAGTGAAGGGAAACCTTAATGCTACAGCATACAATGACATTCTAGACAATTCTGTGCTTCCAACTTTGTGGCAACAGTTTGGGGAAGGCCCTTTCCTGTTTCATCATGACAATGCCTCCGTGAGCAAATTGAGGTCCATACAGAAATGGTTTCCCTCACTAATGCTCTTGAAGCTGAATGGAAGCAAGTCCCCGCAGCAATGTTCCAACATCTAGTGGAAATCCTTCCCAGAAGCATAGAGGCTGTTAATAGGGGTGGCAGGTAGCCTAATGGTTAGCATTGGGCCAGTAACCGAAAGGTTTCTAGTTCGAATCCCTGAGCTGACAAGGTAAAAATCTGCCATTCTGCCCCTGAACAAGGCAGTTAACGCACTGTTCCTAGGCTGTCATTGTAAATAACAATTTGTTATTAACTGACTTGCCTAGTTAAAATAAAGGTTAAATAAAAAATAAAAAAATAGCAGCAAAGGAGAGACCAACTCCATATTAACGCCCATGATGATTTTGGAATGAGACGATCAATGAGCAGGTGTCCACATACCTTTGGCCATGTAGTGTAATTCACCAATACATTTCTATGGTAGTCCAAAAAATATTGCCATCAGGTTGTAAGTCACAGCTGGCCTGGTACATCATTTGCTGCCTCCACCCTTTCGGGATGCACGGTTTCAGTTTCAATGACTCAATATTTTGAACAAAAACGGACGACTGTAACTAATGCTGGGAATGTTAATACAATCAAACTAGCAAGGGCAATGATCACAAGTCAAATCATACCGTGGCTAATAGGTTAGCGCACGTGTAAAACACGAATCCAGCCAATGACACATTTCTATCTGAGCCCATGCAATGACTTAGGTTGTGAAATCATTTTGTCCCTCAACCACGCCCCCCGCGACGCGCCGCACTTCAAGTCACAGCAAGCACTGCCAACGTGCTGCACGCCCAAACCGCAGTGCATTGACACATACACGGTAGCCTAGTGGTTAGAGCGTTGGACGAGTAACCGAAAGGTTGCAAGTTCGAATCACCGACCTGACAAGGTACACATCTGTCGTTCTGCCCCTGAACACTGTTCCTAGGCCGTCATTGAAAGTAAGAATTTGTTCTTAACTGATTTGCCTAGTAAAATAAATAAATACACACGCCAATGCGCTGTATCGTATCATCACTCATGGCACTGACTCAATCTTCTCCAGGACCGAGAGTTTAAACCTGTTTTAGGCTACATCTCAATGTCAAGTTTCGATTCCCAGTGGGTCATTGCTGAAGCCTACAGAAAATGTAATCTTGGTTGTCAATAACATAAAAGATTTACACGCGGGTATAAATTACTAAAAGACACAAGCGAATATAAATGAGTGAACAGTTTGAGTCATCTGCTTTATGAAATTACAGCCTGATGCGCTGGCATCAGTGAATGCAAGTGAAACTGACAGCGTTTTAACTACTTATGATAAATCAGACAATCATAATATCAGTCAAAAATATTAAATTCCCAGTTTCTGCTTCAGAACCAACTCTATAAGAGATTTTAAAATTAGGTTCTATTTGACTCAAAATTCCATGACGTACAGTAATGCCTTGTTCGCAGACTAGATGGGTGCAGTACAATGCATGAATAATATAATTCACCAATACATTTCTTGGTAGTCCAGAAGATATTGCCATCAGGTTATAAATTACAGCTGGCCTGGTACATTGTTTGCTGCCTCCACCCTTTCGGGATGCACGGTTTCAGTTTCAATGACTCAATATTTTGAACAGAAACTGACAGCTGTAACTAAGGCTGGGAATGTCAATACAATCAAACTAGCAAGGGCAATGATCACAAGTCATTCATAACGTGACTAATAGACTAGTGTACATGTGCCAAACAAGGACCACGGGCCAAATAGGACACACAAGCATGTATAAATGAGTCAACAGTTGAGTAATCTACTTTATGAAATTACAGCCTGATGCACTCGCATAGGTTAATTCAACTTCTATTGTGCTGCTTTCTTGTGTCCGTACAGTATACAGTGCGCAGCAGAGGGAAAGTGTACAGACACATGCCACATTCCTCGCTAGGCTACTAAAATGTTGCAGTCTGGTTTTGGTTTTTAAAGCTTGTCAATTACTAACCAAAAAACGAACCCTGCAACAAAACATCGTGCAAAGGAGAAACATGTCGGCCTATTGCAGAAACATTTGAGCATTAGCCTTGGCTGGCTACTCAACTACAATACATTTTGGGTGCACTATACAGCAATGCTGCATTCCACCGCACCGGTGATTCATGCAGTGCAATTTAAAAACAACATTTTACAACAAACCTATAGCTACTATGTTACTGACTTGCTTATTGTTTACCCCATGTGTAACTCTGTGTTGTTGTCTGTTCACACTGCTATGCTTTATCTTGGCCAGGTCGCAGTTGCAAATGAGAACTTGTTCTCAACTAGCCTACCTTGTTAAATAAAGGTGAAATAAATAAATAAAAATTGGAGTTATTAAATACTTTTTGATTCGGGTCGTAGCATATTATGCACATCTGCAAGCATAGCAGCAAAGGCTGGTATAATATTATGTATATCTTCTTTAGTTTTAATATGTTAAAACGCTACATACAGAATCTTATGTACAGAAGTGGACGTTATAAAGGACCATATTTTTTTCTAATAAAACAATGGCCAGTTTGGGTCACATTTGCACATTGTTTTGTCTTGCCCACAAATGTGTTGTGTTTTTTCAACATGGCCCATGTGCTGATTGAGTTTGACACCCCATGGGCAAGCATATCTATTTATGTAGCTAGCTATTTACTAACTAACTAGGAGGATGTCATGTCATTGGAGGAATGGGTGATTGACCAACTTTTCTCCCTCATTGTTTTTTGGTGGCTACAACTAGAGATCCATGTGTCATTTTGTCAGCTAGCAAGAAATGTGAATCGCTTTGCTAGTTAGCTATGCTGAACTTGAACAACGTATCAACAGTTAGCATCTCTCTTAGTTGTGAACCAAATGCATTTGGCATCAATGAAATGGGCAGGCAGGCAAGTTCCCATTCAGTTGTCAAAATGGGGTTGTGACAAGCATTGCTTTGGCAGGCAAGCTGCAGAAGGACAAGCGGGCTACTATTCCCCATTGTTTCAATGCAATTTTAACAGCCAACTAGCTTGAAAAAGATTGAGAGAATTTATCCAATGTTCCCTTGTTAGATTTTGTCTCCTCTCGCTCTGGCTAGCATTAGTTGTTGATCTTGTTATTGTTAATGTGCATAGACAACTGAGGGAGAGAGAGCCTACCTTTTTCATGGTTGTTTGATCAATAGGATTGTGAAGTTGCCAAGCATAAGAGGACTCCTGTGGTATTTAGATATTTGCCGAGTCCACTCAGGTGTATTTTGGCGAATGCATTCTAATGATCTAAAGTCGCACTACTGCCTGTAAACACACAGTCCAGTTCAAAGTGAATGATGGCAGGCCCGTGTGGCAAATGATTTGTTTGCATATAGGTCTACTAAGGTTCCGATTGGCCATGGCGCACAGGTCTGCGTAGACTCCGGTCCTGGTCCAGACAGATGTTTTTATTAGGTTTTATTTACTGCGGTGTCTATTAGTTGTACAAACGCACGGCCGCTTTCCCACTCTATATTGCTATCGAATTTTCACAAATGCCGTACTATACGTCATTCCCAAACATTCTATGAATTTATGAACACTTGAAAATGACCATATCTAAGTGCCTCGCTTGTCAGAAACTGTAAAACAAAACAAAATCTGATTTAATGTTGCTAAACGCCGTGTGAGTTCCACATCAACCTCTCCACTAAAGGAAAATTAACAGCTGTCAGCTACTGCACAATGTGGAGGACAGGATAAGGCAAGGTTCAACACTACAGAATGAAAAAACAATAAGAGAACCACTCACTTTCAGAAATTTGGGCAGAATAAAAATGGGGTCCCTGCTGAAAAAGTTTCATTACCACTGCAGTAGATGAAAATGCGAAAATAAGAGAAATGGTGACAGAGAAAGAGCAAACGGCAAGAGGTGGCCACAGTAAAAGAGAGTGAGAGACAGAAAACAATTGAGAGAGAGAGAGCAAGAGAACGAGCAAGTGAGACAGAGGAAGGGAGAATCAAGAAGTGGGAGAGAAGGCATAACCCACAAAGACAGACAGAAGATGGAGCCGAAGAGGATGGCTGACTTTTTACATGCCAGTAACCAACTGTACTATTTTGTTTGATTTTTTGCGTTGTTTGTAACTTATTTTTGTACTTGTTTTGTACATAAGGTTCCTGCTACCATCTCTTATGACCGAAAATAACTTCTGGACATCAGAACTGGGATAACTCACCATGAACTGGAAGAAGCTTTTTCCTTTAACGAGTCCGACAAGAACGATATACTGCTCTCCCAGGAAAAGGCCTAGATCCCAGTCATTTGCGGTAAGAAAAGACGGAGGAAAAGAGGACACAGATCAGGCTGCCTTCTGAGAATCCGAGCGAGTAAACTCCCACTGCCATCAATTCTACTTGCTAACATGCGATCATTGGAAAATAAAATGTATGGCCTACGATTATCCTAACGGGACATTAAGAACTGTAAAATCTTATGTTGTTTCACGGAGTTGTGGCTGAACGACGACACGGATAATATAGAGCTGGAGGGATTTTCAATGCACCGGCAGAACAGTAAAGCTACATCTGGTAAGACGATTGGTAGGGTTGTTTGTCTTTTTGTCAATAACAGCTGGTGCGTGATGTCTCATATTAAAGAAGTCTCGAGGTATTGCTCGCCTGAGGTAGAGTACCTTATGATAAGCTGTAGATCACACTATCTACAAAGACAGTTCTCATCTATATTATTCGTAGCCATCTATATACCACCACAGACCGATACTGACACTAAGACCACACTCAACCAACTCAATAAGGCCATAAGAAAACAAGAAAATGCTCTCTCAGAAGCGGCACTCCTACTGGCCGGGGACTTTAATACAGGCAAACTTAAATCAGTTTTACCAGCATGTCACATGTGCAACCATAGAAGAAGAAAAAAAACTCAAGACCCCCTTTACTCCACACACAGAGATGCATACAAAGCTCTCCCCCGCCCTTCATTTGGCAAATCTGACCGTAATTCTAACCTCCTGACTCCCGCTTACAAGCAAAAAACTAGTGGTCAGATGATACGGATGCTACGCTACTGTTTTGTTAACACAGACTGGAATATTTTCCGGGATTCATCCAATGGCATTGAGGAGAATACCACCTCAGTCACCGGCTTCATCAATAAGTGCATCCACAAAGTCGTACCCACAGTGCAACTGGAACATATCCCAACCAGAACCCATGGATTACAGGCAACATCCGCATCAAGCTAAAGGCTAGAGCTGCCGCTTTCAAGGAGCGGGACACTAATCCGGACACCCATAAAAGAATCCTGCTATGCCCTCAGACGAACCATCTGTCAATACAGGATTAAGATTGAATCCTACTACACCGTGCTCTGATGCTTGTCAGATGTGGCAGAGCTTGAAAACTATTACGGACAACAAAGGGAAACCCAGACGCGAGCTGCCCAGTGACGTGAGCCTACCAGACGAGCTAAATGCCTTTTATGCTCACTTTGAGGCAAGCAACACTGAAGCATGCACGAGAGCACCAGCTGTTCTGGATGACTTTGTGATATTTCTCTCGGTAAACAATGTGAGCAAGACCGTTAAACAGGTCAACATTCACAAAGCCACAGGGCCAGATGGATTACCAGGACATGTACTCAAAGCATGAGTAGACCAACTGGCAAGTGTCTTCACTGACATTTTCAACCTCTCCCTGACCGAGTCTATAATACCTACATGTTTTAAGCAGACCACCACAGTCCCTGTGCCCAGGGAAGCAAAGGTAACCTGCCTAAATGATTGCCGCCCTGTAGCACTCACGTCGGTAGCCATGAAGTGCTTTGAAAGGCTGGTCATCTCTCACATCAACAGCATCCTGCTGGATACCCAAGACCCACTCCAATTCACATACCGCACCAACAGATGATGCAATCTCAATCTCACTCTACACTGCCCTTTCCCACCTGGACAAAAGGAACACCTATGTGAGAATTCTGTTCATTGACTACAGCTCAGCGTTCAACACCATAGTGCCCACGAAGCTCATCAATAAGCTAAGGACCCTGGGACTAAACACCTCCCCCTGCAACTGGAACCTGGATTTCCTGACAGGGCGCACCCAGGTGGTAAGGGTAGGCAACAATACATCTGCCATGCTGATCCTCAACACTGGGGCCCCTCAGGGGTGTGGACTTAGTCCACTCCTGTACTCCCTATTGACCCACGACTGCATGGCCAAACACGACTCCAACACCATCATTAAGTTTGCTGACAATACAACAGTGGTAGGCTTAAATCACCAACAATGATGAGACATCCTATAGAGAGGAAGTCAGAACTGGCAGTGTGGTGCCAGGACAACAACCTCTCCTTCAATATGAGCAAGAAAAAGGAGCTGATCATGGACTACAGGAAAAGGCGGGGCGAACAGGCCCCCATTAACATCAACAGGGCTGTAGTGGAGAGGGTCAAGAGTTTCAAGTTCCTTGGTGTCCACATCAATAACGATCTATCATGGTCCAAACTACAGGTCGACCGATTAATCGGAATGGCCGATTAATTAGGGACGAAAATTTTACACCTTTATTTAAACTAGGCAAGTCAGTTAAGAACACGTTCTTATTTTCAATAACGACCTAGGAACGGTGGGTTAACTGCCTTGTTCAGGGGCAGAACGACAGATTTTTACCTTGTCAGCTCGGGGATTCAATCTCGCAACCTACAGTTAACTAACATTAGTCCAACGCTCTAACCACCTGCCTCTCTTTGCACTCCACGAGGCGCCAACCTGTTTCGCAAATGCAGTAAGAAGCCAAAGTAAGTTGCTAGCTAGCATTAAACTTATTTTATAAAAAACAAAATCAATCAATCAATCATAATCACTAGTTAACTACACATGGTTGATGATATTACTAGTTTATCTAGCGTGTCCTGCGTTGCATATAATCGATGCGGTGCGCATCGCGGAAAAAGGACTGTCGTTGCTCCAGCGTGTATCTAACCATAAACATCAATGCCTTTCTTAAAATCAATACACAGAAGTATATAATTTGTGTCCTGCATATTTAGCTAAAATAAATCCAGGTTAGCAGTCAATATTAACCAGGTGAAATTGTGTCACTTCTCTTGCGTTCATTGCACGCAGGTCAGGGTATATGGTGATATTAATAAACGTTTTGTTTTCGAAATGATAGTTTCCAGATTTGACCATATTAATGACCTAAGGCTCGTATTTCTGTGTGTTATTATGTTATAACTAAGTCTATGATTTTATAGAGCAGTCTGACTGAGCGATGGTAGGCAGCAGCAGGCTCGTAAGCATTCATTCAAAAAGCACTTTAGTGCATTTTGCCAGCAGCCCTTCACTGTGCTTCAAGCATTGCGCTGTTTATGACTTCAAGCCTATCAACTCCCGAGATTAGGCTGGTGTAACCGATGTGAAATGGCTAGCTAGTTAGCGGGGTGCGCGCTTCAAACGTCACTCGCTCTGAGACTTTGAGTAGTTGTTCCCCTTGCTCTGCATGGGTAACGCTGCTTAGAGGGTGGCTGTTGTCGATGTGTTCCTGGTTCGAGCCCAGGTAGGAGCGAGGAGAGGGACGGAAGCTATACTGTTACACTGGCAATAGTATCGTGCCTATAAGAACATCCAATAGTCAAAGGTACATGGAATACAAATGGTATAAAGAGAAATAGTCCTATAAATACTATATTAACTTAAACCTAAAACCTCTTACCTTGGAATATTGAAGACTCATGTTAAAAGGAACCACCAGCTTTCATATGTTCTCATGTTCTGAGCAAGGAACTTAAATGTTAGCTTTTTTACACGGTACATATTGCACTTTTACTTTCTTCTCCAACACTTTCTTTTTGCATTATTTAAACCAAATTGAACATGTTACAGTATTTATTTGTGGCTAAATTGATTTTTATTGATGTATTATATTAAGTTAAAATAAGTGTTCATTCAGTATTGTTGTAATTGTCATTATTACAAAAAATATATATATTTGCAGATTAAACGGTATCGGCTTTGTTGGGTCCTCCAATAATCGGTATTGGAGTTGAAAAATCATAGTCGGTCAGCCTCTAGTCCAAACACACCAAGTCAGTTGTGAATCACAAAACCTTTTCCTCCTCAGGAGGCTGAAAAAATTTGGCATGGGTTCCCAGATCCTCAAAAAATTATATAGCTGCACCATCGAGAGCATCCTGACCAGTTGCATCACCGTCTTGTATGGCAACTACTCGGCACCTGTAAGGCGCTACAGAGGGTAGTGCGTACGGCCCAGGACATCACTGGGGCCAAGCTTCCTGCAATCCAGGACCTATTATGTCAGAGGAAAGCCCATAAAATTGTCAGAGACTCCAGTCACCCAAATCAGATTGTTTTCTCTGCTACCGCACGGCAAGCGGTACTGGAGCGCCAAGTCTGGGACCAAAAGGCTCCTTAACAGCTACCCCCAAACTATAAGACTGCTGAACAATTAATCAAAATGGCCACCGGACTATTACATTGACCCCCCCCCCTCCATTTGTTTTGTATACTACTGCTACTCGCTGTTTATCATCTATGCAGTTTCACTTCACCCCTACCTCCATGTAGAAATGACCTTGAACCTGTACCCCTGCACACTGACTCGGTACCGGTACCCCCTGTATATAGCCTCGTTATTGTTATGTTGTTACTTTTTACTTTAGTTTATTTGCTAAATATCTTCTTAACTCTTCTTGAACTGCACTGTTGGTTAAGGGTCTGTAAGTAAGCATTTTATGGTATGGTCTACACTTTTTGTATTCGGCACATGTGGCAAATAAAGTTAGATTTGATTTGAAAATGCGTGAGTGAGAAACAGAGCGAGAAACAGCAATTGAGTGATAGAGAGAGAAAACAAGCAAGTGAGAGACATATACAGAAAAACAATGTATGACAAAGAGCAAGAGAAAAAAGAAAATCAATGACGGACAGCAGCGGCGATGGCAGTCTGGGGGGGGGCTGATGATGGGGTCAGGGTTCACATCTTGTGGTTTTGTCAGAGCTCAGAACCACTTGACCCTGCCGGGGACCGCGGATGACCACAGACAGTAGACGGTCGATGCAGATTGAAACAGGAGTGCTGCGGTGGCCAGAGTGGACATTTCACCCCCCCCCCATCCTTTCTTCTACTCAAAGCCTGTGAGAGCAAATTCCCATAAAGATATAACTACTGCAGAGGACCTGAGGGGCTGTTCACACACATACATCATGCTGCTGACACAGGACAGTGTGAGAGAGGTAGGTGTCGATAGGACACCATTTTTCATGACGAGGGTTTGAAAGCCTCTGCTTTCGAGAGGCAGAGAGGATGGGCCCCTGAGTTCTCCTGAAAAAATAAAGAATTAGAGTTGGACTTATAGAGGATACTAACCTCAACATCAAAACATTCAATCCAGATCACAATTCCATACCTAAAACCTTGATTTCAGACAAAATTACCTGAATGGACTATTACTAACAAAGACTATCAAGAAAAAAACTTCTAACAAACTAAAACCTGCAGAAGAAACACAGCGAAACCTGGAAATACCATTCCGCAACAACACCGAAGGCTAATCGGAAAAGACAATCTCTAGGGAATGTTGTTATATAAAGCTTAATAAATAAGGCTACAAAGCACCAAGCTGCTAGGAAGGAAACTGACATGATCAATAAGCACTTAAGTGTGAGGTGTGAAAACTCTTGAGCTTAACAATGGTAAGAGAGTTCTACAACCCCCCCCCCAACCCAAATGTAGAGGTTAGTAGAATACAGTACCCCATGGATAAAAATAACACCGCATGGAGTAACTACAAAAAAAAAGCTCCCCGAGGACAATCCAGAGACACTATTTGCGGACTGCTACAAAGAGAGGAATGTAAGCAACTTATTTTTCCAGACCATCCCCTGGCATGGCACAGTGCTATAAGAGGACACTAGCCCTATGTCAAGAGAGGGGGTATTGGCCCTGGGTGGAAACTTAGAATACTAGATGTTGAGGAAATTGAAACAACCTCTGTCAACCTCTACAGGACTGGGACAGTAATGGTGCAGGGCGTCCTCATGCAGTTCCAGCAGAACTTTTATGGGATCAAAGAGCGAGCACAGCAGGAAACGTTCTCTCGGTAAATCTCTTCTAACTGTCCTGCAGACGAGGATAGTCACTCCCCCCACTACGGAACACACCCAGGTCCCACGACTGCACATTTAGAAGGAGGTTAGGAAGTGCAGCTCAGTTTCCACCTGGTTAGATTCTATGGATTCAACTACATTGAGCTGATTTCTGACTTGCTGTTCCTTCTTCTTCCGTAGTGTATTTCTGTATTGTTTTCGTGATTCACCATAGTGAAGCCGTAGGCTCAGGTTTTCTGGGTCTCTATGTTTTTGTTTGGATAGGTTTCTCAATTTCTTTCTTAGATTTTTGCATTCTTCATCAAACCATTTGTCATTGTTGTTAATTTTCCTAGGTTGTCTGCTTGACATTTTTAGATTTGATAGGGAAGTTGAGAGGTCAAATATACTGTTTTCTACTGCCAGGTTTACACCTTCACTATTACAGTGAAAAATTTAGTCCAGGAAATTGTTTAGAAGGGATTGAATTTGTTGTTGCCTAATAGGTTTTTGGTAGATTTCCACACTACTCTCCTTCCATCTATAGCATTTCTTAATATTATTCAGCTCCTGAGGCTTTGATGCCTCATGATTGAGCAAGGCTAGTGTTATTTTGCTGTGATCTGATAGGGGTGTCAATGGACTGACTGTGAATGCTCTAAGAGACTCTGGGTTAAGGTCAGTGTTAAAGTGGTCTACAGTACTACTATATGTGTACCTACCATAGGAGTCCCCTCGAAGGCTACCATTGACTGTACGTACCCAGCATCCGACAGATCTGCAGGAGTTGTGACACGTTTTTGTTGGTTATGTTTTCGTAGTTGTGTCTATGGGGGCATATGGGGGAGGGAATGTTGTCGTCTCCAGGTCGGTGTTGTCCCCCTGTGTATTGAGGGTGTCAGGTTCTTGTCCAGTTCTGGCATTTAGGTGCTGGGGCTACGGTTGAGGGTGACGTACTTCAGGGTCCTGGCAAAAGTTGAGATGGCTGCCTTGTAGTGGTGGACCTGGTCATAAAGGCTGTTCAAGTCCAGGGAGGAGTGGTGGGCCAGGTAGACAGGTTTTGAGGCACAGTCTAGCGAAATGCTTGCATTCACCTGCTGTATGGTGGCAGGGTGAAATTATTTTTGTGGTAGCAGGGTGGAGATAACCGCTCGTAACATTGGGGAAAGTGGAAGAAGCTTTTTCAATCACTCCCTTGAGTGCTGTGGCCATCCTTTCCTGCTGGGCCCGAAGGTAATTTGTGCCCTTGTGAATTATGATGTAGCTGGGGAATCCTAGTATGTCCTCTGACAACAGCTCCAGGGCATGCCTAGTGTTTGGGCACCAGAGCTTAGCCACTTTGTGTTTGGGGAAAAAGTTTTTTCCTCTTGAATGTATTTTCCATTTGAGGCAATGAGGATCACAATCTCTGGCTTTTGTGTGTCCTCAATGGATGTGTGGGGGTTGTCAAGAGAGCAATCAGGGGAGCTGATGGGGGTTGTTTGGAGGGGCTGGCGTCTGTTGGTTTGGTGGGTCCTGTGTTGTCTGTCCCATTGTTGTGTTGGGGTCTGGGTCTGGGGTGGGCTGTTCTGCTGTTTTCTCTGGGGGAGTGTGAAGCACTAACCGAAGCTGCGGATCAGACTGAGTTGACAGACAAAATGTTCTGGTGCTCACCTCACTTAGAGGCTTTTACCCGCTAATTATCAAAATCCAGAAAAGAGACATTAAATTTTACAACCACCTAAAGGCAAGCAATTCTCAAATATTCCACAACAAAGCCATCACCTACATAGAAATAAACCTTGAGAACAGTCCCCTAAGAAAGCTGGTCCTGGGGCTCTGTTCATAAACAGACCCCACAGAGCCCCAGGACAGCAACACAATTAGACCCAACCAAAATTTGAGGAAACAAAAACATAATTACTTGACACATTGGAAAGATTTGACCAAAAAACAGAGCATACTAGAATGCTATTTGGCCCAAAACAGAGAGGACACAGTGGCAGAATACCTGACCACTGTGACTGACCCAAAATTAAGGAAATCTTTGACTATGTACAGACTCAGCGAGCATAGCCTTGCTATTGAGAAAGTCCGCCGAAGGCAGACCTGGCTCTCAAGAGAAGACAGGCTATGTGCACACTGCCCACAAAATGAGGTGGAAACTGAGCTGCACTTCCTAACCTCCTGCCAAATGTATGACCATATTAGAGAAATATTTCCCTCAGATTACACAGACCAACAAAGAATTCTAAAAATCAAATACAATTTTGATAAACTTCCATATCTATTGGGTGAAATACCACAGTAGCAAGATTCGTGACCTGTTGCCACCAGAAAAGGGCAACCAGTGAAAAACAATCACCATTGTAAATAAATCTAGGTTGTATGTTTATTTATTTTCCCTTTTTGCACATCATTACAACACTATATATACACACATGTGACATTTGAATTGTCTTTATACTTTTGGAACATTTGGAAGTGTAATGTTTACTGTTATTTTTTGTTTTTGTTTATTTCACTTGTTTATTATCTATTTGACTTGCTTTGGCAATGTAAACATATGTTTCCCGTGCCAATAAAGCCCTTAAATTGAATTGAAATTGAATTGAGAGAGATAGAAGAGAAGTGTGAACTTCAGCAGCCCCACTATTACACCCCCTCCCCCCATCCACCCGACTGTGTGGGCTGGCCAGAGGACTGGTTCATGCCCTGTCCTGTGTGCCAGGTTCACCAAGTGTATACCCAGATCAGAGCTCAGGCTCTCTCCTTCAACACCACCACCACTGTACCTTCATTCAGAAGGTCGTAACTTCGCTGCTGTGTATGTGGCAGATATAACGCATGAGGGAGTATGATTATGTATTCAGAGTATGAGTGTATATTTACAATGGTCTACTGTATGTGTGTGTGAGCTTGTGCGGCAATGTCAACATAGGTAATTGTGTGTATTTTCTTTCTGTAGGTGGGCTTGCATCTGTCCGCTACAGAGGCCCTCCTTTCTCTCACCATCTGGCCTCCCTGCACTTATTAATCTCACTAACGACTTCCTTAATTCAAACAATTTAACAATTTCAAAAGATCCAGATGTTCTACTGTCAATTGTCTGTTAGGGGCCCCGGAACACACCCACGGAGACAATGGCCTTACTGAAGAGCTCAGTGACTTTGAACGTGGCACCGTTCTTTGAACGTGGCACCGACTTTAAACAAGTCAGTTCGTCTAACGCCTGCCCTGCTAGAGCTGCCCCGGTCAACTGTAAGTACTGTCATTGTGAAGTGGAAACGTCTTGGAGCAACAATGTCTCAGCCGCGAAGTGGTAGGCCACACAAGGTCACAGAACGAGACCGGCGAGTGCTGAAGCGCGCAGTGGGTAAGAATCGTCTGTCCTCAGTTGAAACACTCACTACCGAGTTCCAAACTACCTTCAGAAGCACAAGAACTGTTTGGTCGGGAGCTTTTCATGAAATGGGTTTCCATGGTCGAGCAGCCGCACACAAGCCTAAGATCACAATGCCAACCGTCGGCTGGAGTAGTGGAAAGCTCGCCCCCATTGGAGCAGTGGAAACGCCTTCTCTGGGGTGATGAATCACGTGTCACCATCTGACAGTCAGAAGGACGAATCTGAGTTTGGCAGATGCCAGAAGAATGCTACCTGCCCGAATGCACAGTGCCAACTGTAAAGTTTGGTGGAGGAGGAATAATGGTCTGGGGCTGTTTTTCATGGTTCAGGCTAGGCACTTTATTCCAGTGAAGGGAAATCTTAATGCTACAGCATGCAATAACATTCTAGATGATTCTGTGCTTCCAACTTTATTGCAAGTCTGGGGAAGGCCCTTTTCTGTTTCAGCATGACAATGCCCCATGCACAAAGCGAGGTCCATACAGAAATGATTTGTCGAGATCGGTGTGGAAGAACATGACTGGCCTGACCTCATCAAACACCTTTGGGATGAATTGGAAGGCCGACTACGAGCCAGGGCTAATCGCCCAACATCAGTGCCCGACCTCACTCAGGTTCGTGGCTAAATGGAATCAATTCAGCGCAGCAATGTTCCAACATCTAATGGAAAACCTTCCCAGAAGAGTGAAGGCTGTTATAGCAGCAAGGGGGGGGGGACCAACTTCATATTAATACCCATGATTTTGGAATGAGATGTTCAATGTGCAGGTGTCCACATACTCTTGGTCATGTAATGTATGTACCTATGGGGGTAAGGTAAAGGCGTCCGCATGCTTCCCAGCCAAAACAGGTCAGTAGAGTTTGTGCCTATATTATGACGACATTTTTGTTCGTTTTGGATTTTTTTCGGCTGTTTGGGCTCAGCAATATTTTTTATGGGCTACGCCCCTTCGTCGTTGATTGGTCAGCAGTAGGGATTCTTCAATAAAGTCTTTGATGTCGTTCAATGAGAGACTATTGTTTTCATGCATATTTTTTATTGAAAAATACAGTGGCAAAAACATCAATTTATGACAGATTTCTTGAGTTATCTTAGATTACTTTGACTATTTTGAGAAAGTGTATACTGAATATGGCGTCTCAAAATGCACAAACAGAACCTTTTGAGTCTAGAGCCTGGTCTGCAAAAGGGATCTAGGGGATATATTCAACTCAACTGTTAGTTTTCAGGAACTTCGTCTTTGTTTTGTTTTGCCAGGGTCGTCATTCTTTCTATATCATAGACTACGGTCAGCACCTCGTGCCTATTGAATCTCATGGGGTACAAGTTTGGAAAGGCACCCGGTGATTGGGAAGGCACCCGGAGACCAGAGGTTGTGTGTCTGCTATTTATTCTTATCTTCAACGATTAAAGCAGAAAGATCTTTCAAATGGTTAAAGCATGGGTAAATGATTTGGCTATTGATGATGAGGCTATTGATTGGGAGAATACATTTCACTCATCAAAGAACCCAAACCATCAATTAATTAATTTGTCATAGATCGTATTGGACACCACTTGTAAGATCTCATGCAAAGCAAGGCTCAAAGCCCATACCGTGACCTATGTGACCTCAATACACTTAGCACATACAAACATATGATCTGAGGTTTCCGAGTTTTGGAGAAAAGTGTTATGTATTGTCTCTGACATGATTGATAAAACTGTACCCCTTGAACCAATTACGCTGTTGCTTAACAATGATACAGTTATGCAGCTGATTGAAAAACAGCTAAACGTTTGGCTGGCTGGGTTGACTGGTAGTATGCAAACATGCACACAAACACACACCCTGGATTTACGAGAGTAGCTTGAACTTATCAGACAAACTTTGAAGCTCTTTCAAGGGAGAGGCTGGGGGACCAGGGAGTCATTGTTTCCGTGGGAACCCACATTTGACGGACAGGGCGCTCAATTGTCGAGACGGCAACCAGATCTGAGTGTTTTAAAGAGGTCTTTGAAGACGGACACTTTGTTGTTCCCTCTCTCCCCCCTCTCTCTTTCCTCCCTCAAGGATAGAAGTTTCCCCATTGACAAATATTAACCATGAGGAAAAACGCAACGCATGTCCTTATATCAATGTCAAGCGGAAACCTCACCCTTCGCTCTCTCTATCCCTCCCCCCATCCGAGACCAAGTTGAGGGGTAACAGTTCAGGTAACAGTTACCTTTGGTGAATGGGTGGAATTGTGTAATACAGGGAGCTGCCTCTCGCTTCCCTCCCTTAGCCAAGCCCCTGTCCAGGACGCTTCTGGTATTGACATTACACAAAGCAGCCATTTAAGACGGAGGCCAGGTCTGGAGGGCCACTTAAAAACCCACCTATTTAACCAGCGCCGCCTTGGACAAGTAGAGGGGGAGGGGGAAGGGACAGTACACAATGGTGACATTCTGACAAGGACCAGGGAGGTATTCATTAGGTACTGAAACAGGCAGGGACGACCTGAACTTGTCCAATAACGACCCAGGCAAGAAAGTGGATTGAGTGAGAGTTTGGTAACACTTCTTGTGAAGCCTCTTCACATTGGGATTCAAGACAGAACAAGTGTGTGGTGGTGTTTGAGGGAGAAAGGGAGGGGGAGAGAGAGGAGTGGCAGTCACATAGCTGGAATTAATAGCACTGGATCCTGAAAATCACGCCCGGGCTGAAGCCAGTCTAAATGATGTGCCCACATTGCTCTGAGCCCGATTTGGCTCCTACACATATTCATGGTGGAGAGGAGACTGCACACAGGAATTTCAACACTGGCAAAAAGGAGAGACATTCTGTTTGAACTTCAAAGCCTCTGCTGTTTGAGGACAGAAAATTAATGGGGTCATCATTGGGTCTATTGACAAGACAGAAGCAAATTGTACCTCTGCTAATAATATCTGTCAATATGCAGACGCCGAATCATAATACTTTGCAGGTTCAAGAAAGGGGCCGTTTACTGGATGTCCTTGACTTAATCCACATTTTATTGTGTCTAATGTGTGCTACTTCAGTTACTGAGACAGTCCAGACTACTCAAACCCGCTTTGAGAATGCCTTGTTGCTATGGAGAGATCAATAAAAAAAAATAAAAAAACATGAAGCTATTGTCTGACTCACTCAAAGATAGACAGATGTATCACATGTACACAGACACACGCACAGACAATAACACAGTCATACCCATAATAATTAGGCTTACTATAAAACACAATGTTTTGTTCCTTTGTTAGAGAGACAAACAAGGAGTAAGAGATTGAGAAGTGTGTGTGATTGTCTGGCCAGCAGTGATCCTGAACCAACAGTGGAGGTAGAGTTGTATGGAGGTTAGTAGGGGGTGTGTTTCTACATATAGAGTGTGTGTCTGAGGGTCCCCAGGGTTCTGGCCTGTCACACACACACACACACGTCTCCTTCCCCCTAATGTGTTGAAGTGGAGCTGCGCACACACACAGAATATTAAGATTCCAAGATGTGGTCAGGACCCGCCACAAATATATAGGGCACACACAGATCACTAACTCGCACGCAAACACAAACATGCCGCGCACGCATGCAAACACGGACACTTCAAAACTAGTACACAAAAGGCACGTTCACACAGCCCCTCAAACTAAACATAACCTGACACTGGCCGTCTAAAACCAGCTATTTATAGTAGCCAATAGGGTTGGCCGATGTCTGGAATGACACATCGCCCTGTCCAAACATCATTGATATATGATTGTAGTCTATTTTCGTCTTCAGGAGGGGGAAGCTACGCACAGAGGGGTCAATTGGCGGAAAGAGTGCAATATGAAAAGAGCATATTGGTTAAACTATAAGTATGATTTTGTGCATAATGTCACTTCTTATTTTGCTAAAAAATCTACAAAATCGTTGTTGAAAACAAAACATTGTTAGGCCTAGTTATTTTGTATCTAGTCTAGGCTGCAGAATGATTTTCAAATTGGTAGGGCTATGTTTCGCTTGTCCATAAAAATGATCTGATATCAGTTATATTTGTCGACCTTTATTATAGATGTATCAAGTGTCGTCTATTGTTATTCTATCTTGATCATCTGGGTTAGCACATTTGTGATATTCTTTCTTCCTTCAGGCTACTTTGACAGTTTCAGACAGTAAAAAAAAAGTGACATGATTTCACTTAGTAATTATAGTATAGCCAGTTTATCTAAATCAGAAATTGATGGGAAAGAAGAGCACTTCTTCGCCTGTTTGGCAGTTCTTTGGTTTCAGGCCGAATGATAAATGTGAGCCAGCAGACCTGACCTAAGTCACTTGCAGAATACGCAAAAAGATGATCATGGCAAAGGATGGACAGACTGCAAACCTCTGTCATCCTGCTGAGTTCAATACTCTGGGGGTGAACATGGTGGTGTTTCTTGTTTTGAGGAATGTTAGAAATAATCATTTGGTTTCATCTAATTGTATATTGTGTATTGAAGATTTCTGATAAAAACATCCTAAAGATTGATTCTATACATAGTTTGACATGTTTCTACGGACTGTAACGGAATTTGGGCTAAACGCGCAAACAAAAAGGAAGTATTTGGACACAAATGATGGACTTTATTGAACAAATCAAACATTTATTGTGGAATTGGGATTCCTGGGAGTGCATTCTAATGAAGATCAAAGGTAAGTGAATATTTATAATGCTATTTCTGACTTTTCTGACCATATCTGTATGGCTCCTTTTTGTGTCTGAGAGCCGTACTCAGATTATTGCATGGTGTGCTTTTTTGGTAAAGCTTTTTTGAAATCTGACACAGATCTGACAAAGTTCCATACATAACAGTTTTATCTTTTATCAATGTTTATTATGAGTATTTCTGTAAATTGATGTGGCTCTCTGCAAATCACCAGATGTTTGGAAGCAAAACATTAATGAACGTAATGCGCCAATGTAAACTGAGATTTTTGGATATAAATATGAACTTTATCGAACAAAACATACATGTATTGTGTAACATGAAGTCCTATGAGTGTCATCTGATGAAGATCAAAGGTTAGTGATTAATTTCTCTATTTCTGCTTTTTGTGAATCCTCTCTTTGGCTGGAAAAAATGGCTGTGGTTTTCTATGACGAGGTGCAGACCTAACATAATCATTTGGTGTGCTTTCGCTGTAAAGCCTTTTTGAAATCGGACACTGGTGGAATTAACAACAAGTTTATCTTTAAAATGGTGTAAAATTTGGCGCCCTGCACAAATTTGAAGCCATAAGAAGTTTTAATGCAGCGCCAAATGAGACGGGATATCTAGAAAACATGGATGGGTCACAAACGGTGTACAGTGTCCACTGTTGTCCTCTGTTCATGACATGAGAAAACACTGTTCTATGGCTCAAACATGTACAATACCATACAAATTTATGTATGC
Source organism: Oncorhynchus masou masou (assembly GCF_036934945.1). Lineage (NCBI taxonomy): Eukaryota > Metazoa > Chordata > Actinopteri > Salmoniformes > Salmonidae > Oncorhynchus > Oncorhynchus masou. Next base: position 36,984,908 of record NC_088220.1, read on the forward strand.
TATGGGTATCACAATAATTCTCCCATTTGATACAGGCATGTTCAATAACATTCCATACAGTAGGCTCCTCCACTTCATCCAATTTCAATGTATCCCACTCCATTCGACAAGTGCAGTGTTTTTTCAGAGCACATACTGTTAGAAAGCCTCTTTATATGCCTCGAAGGTATATTGCAGGTCAAGGGTCAGGTTTGTGGTGATGAGACCAGCAACCGACAAAGACAGCGGCTGACTACTTCCTCAATCCCACAGTGCATTGCTGCCTAAGGGCGAGAGCTCTCCTTCCCCACCCTAATTTCGCATCGTTCCACTTTCCCTCCTCTCCCTCCCCTCCCTCTTTCTCCCATTTAGAGAGTGTGGGATGAGCGGTCAGTGACTCAGACCTTATCATCAGTGCTCTTGAGTGCCCAAGGTGTCATTAACGTACCTGTCGTCTCACGGCGGCTGAAGAGAAGAGCGCTCTCTCTCTCACCTCGAACACAGAGCAATCCAGCCATGCTCCTTTTAGAGCCTACATTAGCCCACTGACGGCTTGAAGGATGATAGATTGCGTCGGCAAGCCCAGAATATGATGAAAAGAAACTAAGAGAGTCATAGGAGTAGCAGTGGACTTTGAATTCAGCCACTTCGGGTCAAGGTATCTTTGACACGTGTAAGCAGAGGAATTAATTGGAGTGGTTTACGTTGAAAACACAATACTGGCTAAGGGAGACGATGATGTGAAATGGCTGGGGTTTCAGGTGTTTCTGTAATTTAGAGTAACATCTATTTGTGATTGAGACAGACTGCTTGCTCACATGCATTGGGGGAGTGGACTAGCAAGCTAGCGCGCTGGAGATCTACATATCACCACACTATAAATCGTCTTAACTGTTTAACAGTTTCCCCCTTGATAGATGAATCACTCTTGTAGAGACTGGCGGGTCTATGCTGCGCCTGCGCTCAGCTGATGCCCAGAGAAAATGTCTTACAATTGCTGTTGCAATCAGCAAGTTGGTACAAAGCCACTGGAGGTGTCAATGGAGAAGCCATTTTTGGCTCAGCAGGTCACTACATAGAGTACTTGTCAAGATCGGGGCTTAAAGTTTAGCCGTGTTGCTTTTGGTCAGTCGTGATTGTACTGACAGTCACTTGTGATGACCATTTGCAGGTAATCTTGGCCTTGAGTTAATGGGGTTTTAGATGGATGAGGATGACGATGTCTCCCTCGCACTGTGTCTAGCAGGGCTTCGAGACAACAAGTATGGGATCCTTTTAGGCTCTGTTGCTCTAGTCTTCAGCCTATCTATGTTGGCTTTGAGACAATGTAGCAAGCAAGATGATACAATGGCATCTATTTTGGCTCCGTTGCACTGTTTCTAAGCTGGCGCAGAGTCAACTAGGTTTTATGAGCATGGGGATGACAAATACCGAGTGCGCCCACAACAGTTGATTACACACAGGAGACAGGGTGATATAAATACCTCTGGCAAAGGCATGTCTAGACCCGTCTAAGATGTCACTGTCCCTCCCAGGACTCGCAAACCAACGCACAGGATAACCAGTACCTGTGTCTTCATGGTTGGAGTGGAGTGTGTGTGTGTGTTTTATGGTGTTGATGTGTGAGGAAAAACCTGAAGAATTACAGACTTGTGCATTTTTATACTGAGAGGGTGTGTGTATTTACATGTGCCAACCAAACCAGTGTGTGTGTGTGTGAGTGTGTGAGACAGTGCATCACAAATGCCATATAGTGCATAAGTAGGCGTCTAGCCCAAAATGCATTTAATGTACAGTCGAACTCACATGACTGAACATGGCAGGTCCTCTTTACTGATGGTGCCAACAAAGACCACCTACACACACTCATACAGAGCACCATTCACCAACATACACAGTAGGACACACACACACACACACACTCAGTTAATGGGAAATTGTGTGTCAGAATGAGAGTCAGTCCACTGGTAGCAGATGGTTGTCATAGTGTGGGGAAACAGAGGTAATTGAGGCCCACAAAACCAGCAGGATGGAGAGAGGGAACGAGAGAGGGAATAAGCGGGAGAGAGGAGAGCTGGAGATTGAGTGTGAGAGAGAATGAGAGAGTGGGACATTGAACGTAAAAGTGAGAGGAGGGAAAGAGCGAGAGAAAGCTAGCAAGTGGGAGAAACCATGTTTTTCTGCAGTTACACAAAAGCTAACCATTTCCAGTTATGGATCGAGGTTCATTGTCAGATTTGAGAGAGCGGATCACAAGAGGATAATGAGGGGGTATCACCTCACTCCAATTACTTAACTCCTCCACGGTGAAGTAGAGATCTTCACTGATCGAAAAAGTTGGACCCGTTGCGAAATGGATCCATGGCTTTCCCACCCGACCCAATATGTGATTGGTTTCATGGAAACTAGGTGTATGTCACACGTCACTACTTCACAGAAGAGGCATTTGAACGTAAACATTTATTTTTTTATCAAAATGTGTTTTTTGGATTGGTCTGTCATGTAGCATGCTTCTGTCTAGAACGCGAGCTGCTCAGTATATGTTGATAGTCCTTTCTACCGCGCCGTTTGAAAGATATGCTAGCCATCGAGACCTAAAAATGTTTTGCCACTTTTCTCAATAGCATTGATACCCTGAATTTAGCAGGTGCTATCAACAGATCAGTTGGAAAAAGGTGAAGGGCTACTTTCTACACATGCCACGGTCAGTGTGAACCGAAGTGACTTGACACAACACTGACCAAACAAGATGTAGATAGAAACAAAACGGAGATAAAATGGTTCCACTCTGCCTTGAAGCGTTCATCCATGTATACGGGTAAGGGAGTAGCTACGTTTTCATATATAAAATTTCAAATGGTCAGAAAGTCAAAATAAAAAGTCACGTTAAAGGTGTACTGTTAACTAACGTTACATGTATGATTCCAGTGGTGTAAAGAACTTAAGTAAAAGTAAATTAAAGTACTACTCAAGTAGTTTGTTGGGGTATCTGTACTTTGCTTTACTATTTATATTTTTACAAACTTTTCCTTCACTGCCTTCCTGAAGAAAATAATGTACTTTTTACACCATACATTCCCTGACACCCAAAAGTATGTTATATTTTGACAGGAAAATGGTCCAATTCATGCACTGATCTAGAGAACATTCCTGGTTATCCCTACGGCCTCTGATCTGGCGGACTCACTAAACACAAATACTTCCTTTGTAAATAATGTCTGAGCATTGGAGAATGCCCTGGCTATCAATCTAAAATAAAAAATAACAATTGCGCCATCTGGTTTGCTTAATATAAGGAATTTGAAATTATTTATACTTTTACATTTAATTACTTAAAATATATTTGAGCAATTTCATTTACTTTTGATACTTAAGTATTTTTAAAACCAAAACACTTTTAGACTTTTACTCACGTAGTATTTTACATGGTGACTTACACTTTTACTTGAGTCATTTTCGACCAAGTTATCTTTACTTTTACTCAAGTATGAGAATTTAGTACTTTTTGCACCACTGACGATCTGTGTAGTAACATTATTGGAATCAGAAATCCATTTTCATAGCTAGCTAACATTAGGCTATAACTAGCAGACATTGAACCTAGTTGGTTAGCTCTTTAGCTACCTGCAGGTTCATATTGTAGCTATGATTTTTTTGTATTGGTAGTAGTAGGTGTTGGGAATATGCCGGTTCATTGTTTAGCTAGCTAGCTACATGTCTAAACAAAAGACTCCATTTCACCAGATGACTACATGACCCATCAAGTTAGCCAGGTGCGTCTGGAGGGCGATTACTGTATTTCATGAACATGTGCAGACAATAGTGACCCATCCACTTCGCTAGATGAGGCTGGGGGTGGTTATAGCATTTCCTTCCCATGACCCATCAATTTAGACAAGTGTGCCTGGTAAGCGTCATCTAATAATTATAAAATATTTGTTATCATCTGGACACTTCGTTTTAATATTGCTACTATGCAAGTAACCGTTTCACTCTACTGTTTACATCTTCTGTATCCTGTGCATGTGACACAAACTTAGATTTGATTTGATATAGTGTGTGTTTACCAGAGACGGTAATGTGAAGAACAACATGACCTGCAACAAAATCAGAATAGGATATAGGCCAAGGATAAAGAGTATTTTTACCTGGAGATTTCAGTTATTGTAGGCTACAAATTTTACCCACTTTAGTCTTGAAATCTTTGGTTGTTCACGAAACTACTCACTGTGTGTAGCACATGACCTCACATGTGAATCCTTAAAGACATGGGTGGGGCTAAGTCTTAACCTCTTACATCTATGGGGGCGCTATTTCATTTTTGGATGAAAAACGTTCCCGTTTTAAACAAGATATTTTGTCACAAAAAGATGCTCGACTATGCATATAATTGCTACCGTTCGAAAGAAAACACTCTGACGTGTCCAGAAATACAAAGATCTTCTCTGTGCGTGCCCTATAACGTGAGCTTCAGGCAAAACCAAGATGAGATGGCATCCAGGAAATGACAAGGATTTTTGAGGCTCTGTTTTCCATGGTCTCCTTATATGGCTGTGAACGCGAGAGGAGTAAGTCTGCCCTTTCTGTCGTTTCCCCAAGGTGTCTGCAGCATTGTGACGTATTTGTAGGCAGATCATTGGAAGATTGACCATAACAGACCACATTTACCACGTGTCCGCCCGGTGTCCTGCGCCGAAATTGGTGCGCAAAAGTCACCTGCCAGTATTTTTCCATACGATACAGAGAGTAAAGCAAGCTTCCACAAACTGCATGTCAATGAAGAGATATGTGAAAAAACACCTTGAGGACTGATTCCAAACAACGTTTGCCATGTTTTGGTCGATATTATGTAGTTAATCCGGAAAAAGTTTTACGTTGTAGGTGACTGCATTTTCGGTTCGTTTCGGTAGCCAGACGCAATGTAGAAAACAGAACGATTTCTCCTACACACAGACGCTTTCAGGAAACACTGCGCATTTGGTATGTGACTGAGAGTCTCCTCATTGAAAACATCAGAAGCTCTTCAAAGGTAAATGATTTTATTTATTTGGTTATCTGGTTTTTGTGAAAATGTTGCGTGCTACATGCTACACAAAATGCTATGCTAGCTTTGCATACTCTTACACAAATTAATCAATTTCTATGGTTCAAAAGCATATTTTGAAAATCTGAGATGACAGTTTTGTTAAGAAAAGGCTAAGCTTGAGAGCAGACGCATTATTTTAATTTTATTTGCGATTTTCAGAAATCGTTAACGTTGCGTTATGCTAATGAGCCTGAGGCTTTAGTCACGATCCCGGATCCGGGATGGGGAGTTTCAAGAAGTTAAGAGGGTGTGAACGATGCTGAATGGATGTAGACAAAGAAGAGCTCTTCAGTACAGTGCCTTGCGAAAGTATTCGGCCCCCTTGAACTTTGCGACCTTTTGCCACATTTCAGGCTTCAAACATAAAGATATAAAACTATTTTTTTGTGAAGAATCAACAACAAGTGGGACACAATCATGAAGTGGAACGACATTTATTGGATATTTCAAACTTTTTTAACAAATCAAAAACTGAAAAATTGGGCGTGCAAAATTATTCAGCCCCTTTACTTTCAGTGCAGCAAACTCTCTCCAGAAGTTCAGTGAGGATCTCTGAATGATCCAATGTTGACCTAAATGACTAATGATGATAAATACAATCCACCTGTGTGTAAACAAGTCTCCGTATAAATGCACCTGCACTGTGATAGTCTCAGAGGTCCGTTAAAAGCGCAGAGAGCATCATGAAGAACAAGGAACACACCAGGCAGGTCCGAGATACTGTTGTGAAGAAGTTTAAAGCCGGATTTGGATACAAAAAGATTTCCCAAGCTTTAAACATCCCAAGGAGCACTGTGCAAGCGATAATATTGAAATGGAAGGAGTATCAGACCACTGCAAATCTACCAAGACCTGGCCGTCCCTCTAAACTTTCAGCTCATACAAGGAGAAGACTGATCAGAGATGCAGCCAAGAGGCCCATGATCACTCTGGATGAACTGCAGAGATCTACAGCTGAGGTGGGAGACTCTGTCCATTGGACACAATCAGTCGTTAATTGCACAAATCTGGCCTTTATGGAAGAGTGGCAAGAAGACAGCCATTTCTTAAAGATATCCATAAAAAGTGTTGTTTAAAGTTTGCCACAAGCCATCTGGGAGACACACCAAACATGTGGAAGAAGGTGCTCTGGTCAGATGAAACCAAAATTGAACTTTTTGGCAACAATGCAAAACGTTATGTTTGGCGTAAAAGCAACACAGCTCATCACCCTGACCACACCATCCCCACTGTCAAACATGGTGGTGGCAGCATCATGGTTTGGGCCTGCTTTTCTTCAGCAGGGACAGGGAAGACAGTTAAAATTGATGGGAAGATGGATGGAACCAAATACAGGACCATTCTGGAAGAAAACCTGATGGAGTCTGCAAAAGACCCGAGACTGGGATGGAGATTTGTCTTCCAACAAGACAATGATCCAAAACATAAAGCAAAATCTACAATGGAATGGTTCAAAAATAAACATATCCAGGTGTTAGAATGGCCAAGTCAAAGTCCAGACCTGAATCCAATCGAGAATCTGTGGAAAGAACTGAAAACTGCTGTTCACAAATGCTCTCCATCCAACCTCACTGAGCTCGAGCTGTTTTGCAAGGAGGAATGGGAAAAATTTCAGTCTCTCGATGTGCAAAACTGATAGAGACATACCCCAAGCGACTTACAGCTGTAATCGCAGCAAAAGGTGGCGCTACAAAGTATTAACTTAAGGGGGCTGAATAATTTTGCACGCCCAATTTTTTCAGTTTTTGATTTGTTAAAAAAGTTTGAAATATCCAATAAATGTCGTTCCACTTCATGATTGTGTCCCACTTGTTGTTGATTCTTCACAAAAAAATACAGTTTTATATCTTTATGTTTGAAGCCTGAAATGTGGCAAAAGGTCGCAAAGTTCAAGGGAGCCGAATACTTTCGCAAGGCACTGTAGGTGTACAAAAACATTCAAGGGCTATTTTCTCAAAAGTGGGGATACAAGTTTATCAACTTTCAAAGCAGAATGACTTTCCCTTAGTTCCACAACTGCAGCGTATGATATTCCATTGTCTAGCTCGGAGTCTCCACTTTTATCCAATCTCAAAACAGCGTCGCATAAATATATATATATATATCTTTTACGGAGACCCGTTGCAACTGGACCCGAGGACAATCAGACCCCTTCTGAAAAGGACTGTGGAAAACAGACCCAAACAGACCCATGCTGGTTCTGATCCGCAAGACCTCTTCGGATCCGAGAGTAGAAAGCGAGAGAGAAGCCTCCAACTGGGCGCTGCCAGCACCATCAATAAACAAGCCATATTGTCCAAATGATCAACAGTTGTGTCCGTAAAATGACAATAACAAATAACGACAAAAAAACGATCCATTGTATTACGATGTGTAGCATATTAAAAACTTTAGTCTATTGTTTTATTGGTTTTTACTTTCCTAAAACAATAAATTGTCTACCTCACGGTTTATCTGTCGGAAATCTAAGCACTAAATGCATCAGGGCATTGCATACATATTAGGCGTCCACTGCATTATATTCATATTTAAAAATATATATATTAAGGGCGAGAAGCTTAGCCCTTGAGAAAGATAGAGATGTGCCGGTGCAATGTTGCCGACATGGATTAGTTTACACTCGTCAGATAGCAGTAGTCGTCGATACAGATAGATGCGTACAGGAGGTTAATTGCTTCATCTTCGATCAGAATACTTGTAATAAAAGACACACATTATATTGATAGATTAAAAGGAGTAACTCTGGTATGCCTAAAACATTATTCCTCACCTGAAGTGCTGGAGAAACCTGGGAGTGCTGGTGTGCACTGCCTTCAGAGCCCTGCGGTAGCTAAGCCTAATAATAGCAATACCACACCAAACCGTCACAAAAGTTGCTTACCTGTATTAAGGTATTATCAAAAGTGTGTCAAGTCATTGTTTATAGGGAAAACAAAACCGGTTATATTTCAGCATTAAATTAAGTTTTGCATCTTGCTGCTCTCTTTGATTGTTTCTTTTCATGGTTTGAGTGCGAGTAGCATAGTAGACATACCGGTAATTCTATTATATTGTAGCATACACAACATTACAGCTGGAACCTAAGTTGACCAACGAAAATGGCTCAACAGAACGAAATGTTCCAAAAAGTTTTGAATCAGGTTTACACTGAGTGTACAAACATTAGGAACACGTGCTCTTGGCAAGGTCGTTAACCCCACTGTTCCCCGGCACCGAAGACGTGGATGTCGATTATGGCAGACCCCCGCACGTCTCTGAATCAGATGGGTTGGGTTAAATGTGGAAGACACATTTCAGATGTACTACAAGAACTACAACGCTGCCGGGTTTTTCACGCTCAACAGTTTCCCGTGTGTATCAAGAATGGTCCGCCACCCAAAGGACATCCAGCCAACTTGACACAACAGTGGGAAGCATTCGAGTCAACATAGGCCAGCATTCCTGTGGAACACTTTCGACACCTTGTAGAATCCCCGAGGACACTCCCCTTGTCGGCTTCTTTTCACTATGCTCTCTCCTCTAACTTTCATTTAACTTAAATGAAAAATAACTCCATCTTCGCAATCAACAGTAGCCTAGGACAAGGCTCCTTTTACTCGTTCTCCCTCCCCCCAGCAGCAGGCACACATGAGATGAGCAGCTGGAACCAGTTTCAGCTGGACATTAGCTATGCATTTCATTGAGTTGCAATTGGCTGACACAGATAACAAGCTCGCGAGGTTCTCGTCACACAAACAGTAAATTAACAGAAGACTGGTCCAGTCGGTAAATACCTGTTAATTGCACATAACCGAGACACGTGGCAATTATATCAGACGTGACCCAGGTCCAAGACAAATGTCAGAATTTAGGACCCGGACCCTTTAGGTCCTGGGTTGGATCTTGGAATTTTAGGTTTGTTTGACCTGTGAAGATAGCTACGATGAATTTCAGGTCTGTTGGACCTGTGAAGATAGCTACGATGAAGGAGGTGGAGAGGAAAACTGGGAAGTATTGGAAAGCATATACAGTTATGTGCTTTCAGGGCAAAGAGACATAGTAAGGAAGTAGGCCTTGGCGGTTTCCAGAATGTCATACCTTCATACCGACCTTGTGCCATACCGGGATATTCGGTAATGCCGGCACTGAGCACAAGGGGTGCTATTGTAATCCGAAGGTTAGCAATGCTAACAAGTACATGTAAAATCCAATAGAGAATGTTAACTAAATGCTAAGGAGTGCATTGCCAACATTTTATACAGTCTCTGACCTAAAGTATTTGCAGGACAGACATCCCAGCTCATAATATAAAAATGCTAGCCACAGTTGGCTGCACACACAAAACAAATATTAGACAGCAAGGCTCTTGATCCAGGAGGGGATTCTCTGCTATTACCAAGCAAAACTTGATTTTGGAAGAAGCTATATACACGATATACTGCACAAGCCTACAAGGAAGACACAATATCTGTTTACAGAAGTACCTATTAATGCATACAGGAAAATAAGTAATGTGCACATGCACACATGTTCACACACACACAATCAAACTATCCCAAGCTCTCAAAGTGCCATAAAAAGCCCAGCATATACAAGCTGAGCCAACATATCCCAACCTCTCTGAGCATCATAAGCAATTACACACCCATCACCTCTTCAATCAGTCACTCCCTCAGACACTCATCCTTGACTCTCCGCTAACTGTCAGAGTGGAACAACAGTTTTCCAGCAGCAGATGGCTAGCACACTGAGGGGAACCAGGAGTAATTGTATCACTGCACCACTGGTCTGATCCAGCACCACTCTCTACCCTCTGACAATCACTCATTTGCCAAGATAACAAGACCAAACTTTACACTTAACTGTGGCCAATCCATGATTGTTATAGGAATCAACTTTCACGTGCGTCGCAGTGAAATCGTTGCTGCACGATTCCATTAATGTACATGTGCTCGGCTTGATTGGATTTAACCAATACAGGCGATGTTAAAATCTGTGTAATCTCTCGTGGACAGATGCACGTAACATAAGTGGTATCGCAGCATCTGTCAACAGACAGACGTGACGACTGAGAAGGAATTTTGTTTGTGTGCGCAGATATGTCACCGTTCATTTTGACAAATCATGATTTTGCAGGTGTTAGCATATTCTGAATTTTGGAAGGGGAGGGGACATTAGGCCCATAGCCTAGCTTGGCTGACAACATCATGAAAATTATGTGCGTGCATCGATGTGGCCAGAAGATGTGTGTTGTTATGATTCTGAATAATCAAATAGCTAGCAACAATGACAAGATGCTGGCTTGTCGGGAATCGTAGGTGGCTCGTTTCAGCTCGTTATATCTTGTTATTGATACCATGTCTTGTTTTGCGGTATTTTGACTGATGTCATGTCTATTATAATATGGCTAACATTCGCTAGCTAACTGTAACGATGTATGATACAACAATAGCTCATTGTGCAAATATCTCTGTTTTCAATAAACATTTGAAGACGAAATACAGTTTAAATATTGTCAACAGTCTAAGCCAACCCCATCTGTTTTGGCCCTTAATTGAGCACCCGTCCGTTTTGTTGCTGAACACCCAACCCTTGCAAAGAGATGGGGTGGAGCTCCTCGTTCTTGTCTCCTTTCTAACACGTCCGCCCCAAGAACTGAATCGAGCATCTGAAGTAATTACACGTTTTTAGTTCTGGGTGTCTGAGATTAGAATCGGTGAAAGGTGTAAATAGAGGATCATCAACAGTACATACAATGGGCTCGTGTTGAGCGTGACAGTGGGAGGAGTCAATCTGATCGTATTGATTAGGGGTCAGCGAGCGAGAGAGAGGACATTTTGTTACGTTACAGACTTATTCTAAAATGGATGTAAAAAAATAAATTACTCCTCATCAATCTACAAACCCCATAATGACAAAGCGAAAACAGGTTTAGATTGTTTGGCGAAAATGTAAAAATAAAAACACAGAAATACCTCATTTATATAAGTATTCAGATCCTTGGAAAGGCTCACACCTGTCTATATAGGGTCCCACAGTTGACAGTGCATGTCAGAGCAAAAACCAAGCCATGAGGTCGAAGGAATTGTTCGTAGAGATCCGAGACAAGATTGTGTCGAGGCACAGATCTGGGGAAGGGTACCATAACATTTATGCAGCATTGAAGGTTCCCAAGAACACAGTGGCCTTCTTCATTCTTAAATGAAAGAAGTTTGGAACCACCAAGACTCTTCCTGGAGCTGCCCCACCAAACCTTGTTCAGGGAGGTGGTGACCAAGAATCCGATGGTCACTCTGACAGAGTTCCAGATCTCACCTAATCTACACAGAATACCCCACAATGGCAAAGTGAAGACATGTTTAGAAATGTTTGCAAATGTATTGAAAATTAAATACAGAAATATCCAATTTACTTAAGTATTCACACCCCTTTGCTATGACACTCCAAATTGAACTCAGGTGCATCACATGTCCTTTGATCGTCCTTGAGATGTCACTACAACTTGATAGGACTTCACCGGTGGTCAATTCAATTGTTTGGACATGATTTTGAAAGAAACATCTTTCTCTATAAAAGGTCCCACAGTTGACAATGCATGTCCGAGCAGAAATGATACCATGTAGCACAAGGAACTGCCTGGAGATCTCTGAGATAGAATTGTGATTAATCATATCTGGGGAAGGGTATGAAACAATTTCTAGAATGATCAAAGTTTCCAAGAGCACAGTGCTCTCCATCATTGGGAAATTGAAAAAAATATGGAATTACCCAGACTCCGCCTTGAACTGTCCATCCGTCCAAACTGAGAAACCGGCAACGAGGACCTTGGTCAGGGAAGTGACCAAGAACCCAAAAGGTATGTGGACGACAGAGCATAAAGCAAAAGATTCTGTGGTCTAAACGCAAAGCGCTTTATCTGGAGAAAACCAGGCACAGCTCATCACCCGTCTAACACCTTCCCTACCATGAAGCATAGTGCTGGCAGCATCATGTTATCGGGATGCTTTTCAGTGGCAGGGACTGGGAGACAGGATATGGTAGAGGGAACAATGAATGGTCCCAAATATAGGCAAATCCTTCATGAGAATCTGCTTCATAGTGCAAACAACCTTAGATTGGGGCAAAGATGTACATTCCAACAAGACAATGACCCCAAGCATACAGCCAAAGCAATGCTGGAATGGCTGCATAACAAGACTGTGAAAGTCCTTGAGTGGCCCAGCCTAAACCCAGACTTGAATCCCATTGAAAATCTGTGGAAAGACTTGACGATTGCTGTCCCCAATCTAATTTAAGAGCTTGACAAAATCCACAAGGAAGAATGAGAGAAAGTTTTTAATTTTTCAATCAATTTTGCAAAAATGTCTAAAAACCTGTTTCCACTTTGTCATTATGGGATAAATCCATTTAATACATTTTGAATTCAGGCTGTAACAACAAAATGTGGAATAAGTCAAGGGGTATGAATCATTTCTCAATTTTCTTCTGTATTTGTTCTGCCATTTTTAATTTTCCTTCATGAATGCCAACAGTGCTGTAGTTGGTGCTTGGAGATGAGGGAGGGGATGCCATTGAGTGTCAGTGACAGGAAGGAACACACATTTTCCAGAAAGACACCCAGGAGACCCAGGTGTCCTACACAGGACTGTTTATATTTGTATTTATTAAGGATCCCCATTAGCCGATGCTCTTCCTGGGGTCCAGCAACAGGCTCTCCATCTACTAGACCTTTAGGTCTGAAGGAGAGCAATAGAGAACGAGAGAGAGTGAGGAGACAGACATATCTCATGCAGTCACATGCTGTCCTCCTGACATCTCTGGCAGCAAGCTGTAGTGTGACACACACACACACACAGCTAGCACTGGCAGTGTCATGGACCACACACTGGACACCTCGTGCTTCGATGAGATACCTGCACTTACAGGACTATGACTCAATGACCCACATAAACATACTCACACTGTCATAACCCAATATAGTAGAGAGATTCTTTCACACAACCACACACAGAGATAGGCTCACTTCATCATTACGCATTGCAAATTAGCATACTGCTTCACAGACAGGAAAGTTCCCAATGACAAGTTTTGCAGACAAACGCGTGTCCTGAAATTGTTCACACAAGAGTTTGTCCTTCCGTGTGCTTTTTATGTGTGTAGGAGTGCACGCACACGCATAGATATTATTATTCATATGGATATCAAGCGTGCGTCTTGCATAATATGGCCTTTGGCCACGTTCCAGCTCGCATAATGAGAGACAAACACAGCAGACCAGATGATGTGCGACATTGTGGCTAAATTAGGAGGGACAAGTCGGTTTATGCCTTGGGAGCTATGCCCCCTTACCCACTTATGACTATAAAGAAACCATTTTAAACCATGTTCCATTGTCGTTTGGGAAATGCTGACAAAAATGTTACATCAACGTTGCAGCAATTAACAAATCCTTAAAACTTTGGGGCAAGAGAGCGTGACTCGATTCTTTACTCCTTTGTTTCTTTAGCTAGATCTCGCACCACCAAATTACCTCATGACACACTTCAAGGAAGTCATATGTCTCCCGAACACCGGATGTGTCATCCGAGTGAGTCGGATGTTCCCAGACTCAAGATATTACACTACACTGAGAATGTGGTACAGATGCTGCAAGTGCTGCTCATCAAAGACTGGCTGGTGTAAAAGGCAGCTAGGAGATAGACAACATGCACCATCAATCAGGTTGCAGCAGTCGTTTCTCACCTTGTTGCTTTTTCGATCAGCAAAATGTACCCATCTGCTGCAGTCAACCTTGTATCAAATGCCATCTTTTTCCTGCTTATAAATTGCAGCTCTGGTGTGAAGCTAGGATCTGCTTCTCCCTCCCTCCCTCCCAAATCCTAATCTTAACAGGGGGAAATGCAAAATTGACCCAAGGCCTACTCTAACTTGATTCACTATCCTGACCGCTACGCTCTTATTTCGTTTCACTTCACCTCATTGTGAATCCATGTAGGGAAACACAATGTTATCTCACAAGAGCATGACAGTCGGACAAGGCTTACTCTGCACAGTGCAAGTTTAAAGACGAAGCCATGAAATTAGTCATTGACGTAAAGTCACATGGTATTCTATTCCAGCTACCCGCAGGCACAACATTCCATAACACCGCTTAGTCCATGAGGTTGTAAGCTACATGGTAACTTATGTGTGCCCTTGCAAGAGGTGATACGGTCTGCAAGGTGTCAACAAAACATCTTTCTGTTTTGCCATGGTTGCTATGTTTTTTCTTAAAAAGCCCCCACCAGAGGATAGGCCCCTATATCAACATCATTCCAGTCATATAGCAGAAATTCTCATTTAGGTTCCACCTCCGAAGAATGACGCAGGCTGCTAATACATATTCATAATTTGGAGGTGGAAACAATGTGGTGATATCCACCTGGAGTGGAGAAATAACAACAAGTAGGGCACTGAGAGCTGTGAGTGTAGCTAGCTAGCATCCTAACATTATCTAGCTTGACAATGTTATTTGTTGTAGCTAAAACATATTCAAAAGATCAGCCAGCTGGGTGTGTATGGTTCTAGAGCTGGATTTCTCAGAAGAAGTTAGGGAAAACGTCACCGCAGATGGATAGGGGAAACAAGTTGGCATATCTTTGACTTTGCCACTGATTATTACCTCCAAAGTTTTGGGCATTTTGCATAAATTGCGGAATCTGCCATAGAAATAGAAAGAATAGAATGAAGCTCCGGTAATATGGATAGCCAAACTGTTAAACGGTTTGGACTAGAGACGTGTTTTTCTACAGTGTAATGGACATGATGCAACGTTTGGTAGGCTCCTGGCTGACTATTCGGCTGCACTACAGCAACACCAAGTCAGCCCGTGCTCATGCTATGGTTCTCACAGCTAGGGGAAGTGAAATGGTTACAATGATCTTGTTCATGGTAAATGCAGCAAATGATATATAAACACCCCGAGCGCATCGGACACTAAATGAAACACCAATACAAATGTATCAGCCCAAAATAGATAAACAAGACCTGTGATTTCTAGCTGCACCAATCAAAGCAGTGGAGCGTGGTCAAAAACATTCATCTTAGGGCAACGAGGGGTATGGGGTTCCAAAATGCAATCATATATGCAATTTTACCATTTATGAAATTGTCATACGTTTTTCTTTTTATACAGACTAGCTCGAATAAGTGAAATTTGACAAATTATCCAACGGATTTGGATAATTTGCTGGTAAAAAAGTGGAGGTGCAAAAATGAAAGTTTACAACCATAATTTGAATTTGCTCCATGGCTCAGACAGCCAAGTGTGGCCAGACAGCTCAGTCGCGACTCCCGAAGAGGAAGAACTGGAGATGTATAAACAACGCCACGCTGGTAGATTTGAACATTCAAATAAAACCCAGTCCGGAAAAGAAACAGACTGAAAAGTATTAGCACATCATAGCATAGGGGAAACGCACAGCACTGGCACAGAAAATATCAGAAGTTAGAATTTCGGATTTCCCACTTCAACCCTAAATTTGACTAAAACGAATACTTGACTTAAATTGTTGTGCATCGTCGTTGGTATGCCACGAGTATCATCTTTCTAGTGAAAAAAAATGAATTTCTGTTTGTGGGCAATTGACTTCTATATGCATTGAGTGGTTTATTTATTTCTTTGGTACAGTCTTCTGTATGAGTCATTGTTCTACCATTGTGTCCCTGTTGAAAAAAGGATATTTTACCTCAAGGGTTTTTTATCCCATACAAAATCTTTTTATAAAATATTTAACTAAAATGGTTTATTTATTGGCGCCCCAGAGAGCAGACGGTAGGGGTTTGGGGTAGGTTAGGAGGCTCAAGTTAATAAAACATCCGCTTCCCAGTCTCCTATTGTCGTACTGACGTTCCTCAATTGTTGTGAAACGGCCGACACAGGCCACTTCACTGATGAATAAGTAACCATGTTCTTTAACACGTCTGAAGTTTTGGTTCGGCCTGAAGGCTCAGCGGTTTTCAGAGAAAAAAAGACACACCAAGGGTGTAGGAGCTTGGGGGACCGAGGAGAAATGTCCCCCCAATGTTAGAAGTAGGTCAAATGGACCCCACAAAAAAATAAAAATCTGCAAGACTTATTTTGAAAAACGAGTCATCAGATTCGTTGAGGGACTGTTGTTTTGAAAAGAGCTCTGTCACTTCCCCCGCCCACATGACTGCATTGTTCTCACTCTAGGTTGTTACAAGCAGTGTGTGATTGTGAGAAAAAGCACTGTGTCGCACAACACCATCATTACTCGCCACACCAGGTAAAGTAATTGCTGTTGGCAATAGAGGTTGAAAAGGGAGTGAAAATTCATTTCTGTGCAGTCATTTTAGTTCAAAGGCACTGACCGTAGTCCTAAATCGCTCTGGATAAAAGCGTATTATAAATTACCTAAATGTAGATCGATTAAGGCTGCAGGATGAGGACAGAGACCCCAGCAGAATGGTCTGCTCAGCACAGCAGAAAACTACCCTCCTGCTGAGCACTGCGCACATACAATTTACAACATGAACATAAAAAAAAATACTTAAGCAGCAGTGCTTCACCTCAGATGGCACAGGTTTAGTTAAATACGCTAACGACTGGGCTTAATGGTAAAGTTGTTGGGAGTAGAGCAGCAGTAGCCTACTGACGTAGGTCGGCATCTGAGGTAGCCAAGTAACTGGCTACAACTGGAGTGAGGCGCAAGATTGAGCAGATTTTCAAATAGCTTTTTATGAAGTAAACTATATTAGGCCTAGCTTACACAGTTGTTTTTATGAAATGCTCCGCAAAACATATTTCCATCCCAAAAAACTCAGTTTATTACTAATCCTATACTGCCCGTTCCTGTGGACTGTTGATCCTGTCCCGAACTTGATACTAGAACTTCCCTCCCATTCCTGACAGAATCCCACAGGAGTCCTGTTCCCCTGTCAACATGTAGTTGGCAACAAAGTAATTTTAAAGTAGTAAGTATGAATGTGAATAAACATTGATATGTTACAATGAATGTGAGCAACTATAAGCTTTCTCCTGGCCAGAAGCTAGTTAACTTTACAGTAGGCATTTTTAGCGGTGTCAGGTTTTTATCTAACTAGCTGGCTGTGTGAAAAACTGATAGTCAATGTTCTGAAGCCAAGAATACTTGCTAGCTACAGAATGACTTGCACAATCACTGCTTTAGTCTTCATCATAGGGTCGGCAAGTTAGCAATGGATGTGCCACTAGTAAAAAAATAAAAATACAAAAATGAAGAGTACATTAGTTTTTTTCAAAGGAGTGCAAGTAAGGTTCTTAGCAACTGCCCGCAATGCCACGCCCCTTTTGCCCTGAGAACAGCCTCAATTCGTAGGGGTATGGACTCTACAAGGTGTCAAAAGCGTTCCAGTGATGCTTCCCACAGTTGTGTCAAGTTGGCTGGATGTCCTTTGGGTGGTGGACCATTCTTGATACACACGGGAAACTGTTGAGCGTGAAAAACCCTGCAGCGTTGTAGTTCTTGACATCAACCCGTTGCGCCTGGCACCTACTACCATACCCCGTTCAAAGGCACTTAAATCTTTTGTCTTGCCCATTCCCCTCTGAATGGCACATACATGCCATATACATGTCTCAATTGTCTGAAGGCTTAAAAATCCTTCTTTAACCTGTCTCCTCCACTTCATCTACACTGATTGAAGTGAGTTTAAGTGACATCAATATGGGTACATAACCGTCACCTGGGTTCACCTGTTCATTCTTTCTTATACTCTTATACTACTTTTTGTAAACTCTTTGTAAGTGATACTGCCCTGGAAGCTGGCGTTGAGGAGATAATGGCACGGGTGTTGTTCGTTGAGGGCTGGCAAACCGTGCCAATACATCCTCATCAATCTACACATTACACCCCATAATGACAAAAGAAACACCGTTTTTTGAAATTTTAGCAAATGTATTAAAAATGCAAAACAAATACCTTATTTACATAAGCATTCAGGCCCTTCACGATGAGACTCAAAATTGAGTTCGGGGGCTTCTTGTTTCCATTGATCATCCTTGAGATGTTTCTACAACTTGATTGGAGTCCACCTGTGGTAAATTTTATTGATTGGACATGGTTTGGAAAGGCACACACCTGTCTATATGAAAAGGTCCCACAGTTGACAGTGCAATGTCAGAGCAAAAACCAGGCCAATAGGTGGTCAAAGGAATTGTCCGTAGAGCTCCGAGACAGGATTGTGTTGAGGCAGAGATCTGGGGTAGGGTACCAAAAAATGTCTGCAGCATTGAAAGTCCAAGAACACAGTGGCCTTTGGAACCACCAAGACTCTTCCTAGAGCTGGCCTCCCGGCCAAACTGAGCATTCATAGGAGAAGGGCCTTGGTCAGGGAGGTGACCAAGAATCCAATGGTCACTCTGACAGAGCTCCAGAGTTGCTCTGTGGAGATGGGAGAACCTTCCAGAATGACAACAATCTCTGCAGCTCTCCACCAAATCAGGCCTTTATGGTAGAGTGGCCAGACGGAAGCCACTCCTCAGTAAAAGGCACATGACAGCCCACTTGGAGTTTGCCAAAAAGACACCTAAAGAATTCTCAGACCATGATAAATAAGATTCTCTGGTCTGATGAAACCAAGATTGAACTCTTTGGCCTGAATGCCAAGCCTCACGTCTGGAGAAAACCTGGCACCGCTCATCACCTGGCCAATACCAACCTTTCGGTGAAGCATGGTGGTAGCAGAACCATGCTGATGTTTATCAGTAGCAGGGACTGGGAGACGAGCCAGGATTGAGGGATAGATAAATGCAGATAGATAAGCAAGCTGGTCCTGGGGCTCTGTTCACAAACACACCCTACAGAGCCCCAGGACAGCAGCAAAATTAGACCCAACCAAATCATGAGAAAACAAAAAGATAATTACTTGACACATTGGAAAGAATTAACAAAAGAAACAGAGCAAACTAAAATGCTATTTGGCCCTAAACAGAGAGTACACAGCGGCAGAATACCTGACCACTGTGACTGACCCAAAATTAAGGAAAGCTTTGACTATGTACAGACTCAGCGAGCATAGCCTTGCTATTGAGAAAGGCCGCCGTAGGCAGACATGGCTCTCAAGAGAAGACAGGCTATGTGCACACTGCCCACAAAATGAGGTGGAAACTGAGCTGCACTTCCTAACCTCCTGCCCAATGTATGACCATATTAGAGAGACATATTTCCCTCGGATAACACAGATCCACAAAGAATTCGAAAACAAATCCAATTTTGAAAAACTCCCATATCTACTGGGTGAAATTCCACAGTGTGCCATCAGAGCAGCAAGATTTGTGACCTGTTGCCACGAGAAAAGGGTAACCAGTGAAGAACACGCACCATTGTAAATACAACCCATATTTATGTTTATTTATTTTATCTTGTGTCCTTTACCATTTGTACATTGTTAAAACACTGTGTGTGTGTGTGTGTGTGTGTGTGTGTGTGTGTGTGTGTGTATGTGTGTGTGTGTGTGTGTGTGTGTGTATATATATATATATATGACATTTGTAATGTCTTTATTGTTTTGAAACTTCTGTATGTGTGATGTCTACTGTTAATTGTTATTGTTTATTTCACTTTATATACTATCTACCTTACTTGCTTTGGCAATGTTAACACATGTTTCCCATGCCAATAAAGCCCTTGAATTGAATTGAATTAAATGGAGCAAAGTACAAAGAGAGATCCTTGATGAAAAACCTGCTCCAGAGCACACAGGACATCAGACTGGGGCGAAGGTTCACCTTTCGACAGGACAACGACCCGAAGCAAACAGCCAAGACAATGCAGGAGTGGCTTCGGGACAAGCTCTGAATGTCATTGATTTGCCTAGCCAGAGCCCAGACTTGAACCCAATTGAACATCTCTGGAAAATAGATGTGCAGCAACGCTCCACATCCAACCTGGCAGAGCTTGAGAGGATCTGCAGAGAAGAATGAGAGAAACTCCCCAAATGCAGGTGTGCCAAGCTTGTTACATCATACCCAAGAAGTCTCAAGGCTGTAATATCTCTGCAAAAAGTAGGTAAAGGGTCTGAATACTTATGTAAAAGTGATAGTTTATTTTTTATTTTTTAAATCAAAACCCATTTTTGCTTTGTCATTATGGGGTAGTGTGTAGATTGATGAATAAGGGGGAAATGATTTAATCCATCTTAGAATAAGGCTGTAATGTAACAAAAAGGTGGAAAAGTTGAAAAGGGCCTGAATACTTCCAGTATGCACTGTATACTGAACAAACCGATTTTTCATGAGCTGAAATAAAAAGATCCCAGAAATGTTCCATATATACAAAAAACATATTTACATCCCTGTTAGTGAGCATTTTTCCTTTGCCAAGGTAGTCCATCCAACTGACAAGTGTGGCATATCAAGAAGCTAATTAAACAGCATGATCATTACACAGGTGCACATTGTACTGGGGACAAAAAAAAGGCCACTCTAAAATGTGCAGTTTTATCCCACAACAATGCCACAAATGTTTCAAGTTTTGACGGAGTGTGAGATTAGCACGCTCACTGCAGGAATGTCCATGTGTGTTCCGTGTATAAAGACATTGTTTGGTGCTATCGTGATCATGGTAGGAGAGTGACAGCCATGAACAGAGACGGGCAGAGAGAGAGAGAGAGAGAGCGGCCACAAACCAACAGGTAAGATAGTGAGAAGTGCCTAGAACTTCATGCAGGAGAGAAGCAGCCATAATTATATTTTATTTTTGATAGTTGTGGAGATTCATTTCAGTTTTAACTTTCATGCCTACTTTTTTTTAAATGTATTATTAAAACAGTTCAACTGTCTATGTTGCTGGTTATTACAGTATACTAACTGTACACCATACAGTATGTAGAGCAACAGTGTGTAGAGCAGCAGTAGTAACAACCTCACAAAGGAGAAGTGAGACAAACACTATGAAATTAAATCCTACAATAGCTGAGAGTACAAAATGCTTGTTAATTGAATATATCCACTTTAACAGTCACACTGGTATTCAGTACAGTATGAATGGCAATGTCCTTAAGACTGATTGGACTGTACTAGATTAATGCCCCTCTACAAGGTCCCCCTAAACATAGTAAATTAGTCAATTTGGAAATTAAGATTTGTATGCATCCTTTACATAGAAGTCACCAGAAGTTAGCATTTAAAACCCATTTTTCAACAACAAACATCCAGGGGCATACTCCCGGTCCGGAGAGACAGGTTGACAAGTCCAGTATCAATGTTTAAACTGTTCCCTAATCAATTCCTGAATATTATATTATTATGTCAATGTTTAACAACAATCTGATTAAGTCATTAATGGGGAGAATCATCTTAGCCGGCAACATATTCCAGTGGCTGTATCATGCATTACTCATTATTTATAATGATCTCATTCGTAGGAGTCACCCATTGTACATTTTTTTTCAAACATGACAGAGAAAACTATGCCCAGCTAACATTATCCTCAGGTACATCAGCTGAACGATTATTTTTCAAAATGAAGAGCTTATCATGCTAATCTTTTCTCTCAAAACGCTAAATCAAGTATACTAAATTGTAAGGTTAACTTATGAATACATTTTCTCTAGCATAAGTTGTTGAGAGTAGAGAATTAACTGACCCAAGTTCTAGACCAGCGTTTCCCAAACTCGGTCTTCGGGACCATGAGGGGTGAACATTTTTGTTTCTTGCCCCAACACTACACAGCCGATTAAAATGATCAAAGCTTGGTTATTAGTTGATTATTTGAGTTTGGGAAACCCTGGTCTAGTTAGTAACACTTTTTAAAGTTAATTAATAGTGATCCTTTGTGTTAATCTGTGCACCATTAAGCACAATAGTAGGGCCTTAGGTGACGCAACAAACAATTGACGCTATGTGATAATTCTTAAAAAATAAAAATAAAACTTTAGCAAACAATTCAGTTCATTACATGTCAAAATACATAAAATAATTTGAAAACAATGTGGCAATTGCGAAATTTCAATACTGTACATTATATTTACGCGATATGAGCCCAAATTTAAAGCAAGTGCCATACTAAGAATGTTACATTCTTTTAGTGAAACCCGCAGAATCGGTGTGCTCAAATTTCCTCTTAGCGGAAGGTATTATTCTATCTACCAGAGTAAGATCGATGTAAAATTGTATAACCATGAAGTATGGGAAAGTCCTGAGGGTGTTTTACGGTCATCAGACATCCTTGAACTGAAATATCAAGCAAAACATTTATTTCAGCTCTGTCATTCAAATGTTTCAGAGACATACAAAAAAAAATAGCAGGTTACAAAGTAGCGAAGTTTTGACCAATGGGTTGTCAGGGATTGGTCTAATTCACATTCTGACACCCCCATTTCCATGACGAGCGCAAGCTTCCTAGCTGTGTGGGACTCCTTGATGCTGTTCGCTGGAGGCAACGAGCCGAGCGAGAGGCACCACTGTGCATCATTGGCTGTATTGTGCCAATGGCGATTTTTGTGATTGATGGTTTTATTCTTTCAAGTAAAAACGACAATTCAGTTGCTCCAACCCTACAAATCGATAAAGACGTAGCTAACTACCAGTGAATTGAAAATGTGTCCCATCTCTCTTTCTGTGCAGCTTTCTAGCAGGCAGCTCACTCTATTTATTTAAACTTAATTTAATTAGGCAAAAAATTCTTATTTACAATGACGGCCTAGGAACAGTGGGTTAATTGCCTTTTTCAGGGGCAGAACGACAGATTTTTACCTTGTCAGCTCGGGGATTCGATCTAGCAACCTTCTGGGTTGGCCCAACGTTCTAACCACTAGGCTACCTGCCACCCCTCTTCTGGAAACAGTGCAGTTCATCCTTCCATCATCAGAGTAACTCATCAACACCAAAAAAGAACAGTACAATGTAACCAACTCAGGTGTAGGCCTACCTTAGAAGTAAGCTATGTTATTAGACTAGTAGCCTTCTTGTGTTACAGTTCAGACTTTGTTAGAAGTGTGTGTCTGCGTCGGGCTGTGTGTGATATGGTGTGTGTGCTGTGAGCGTGTGGGGATGCTGAGAAGTGTGTGTGTGTACGCGCGCACACGGTTGGGCATATTATTTGTCAGTCTAGGCCTAATACAACCTCACTGTGATATACACAGCCTAACAGATACTAATTGGTAAATAGTAACCTTGCTTTTTGTTCATGATTATGTAATCCCAATTATATGTACTCTGTTACCAGCCCTGGTGTGTGTATAGGTGCACAAGCTGCACCTTACTAAGCGTAAACTCACAGTTGTGTATAAAACAGTAATGTATATTAAAAGCGCAAACCAGATGGGATGATGTATCGCTGCATGCTGGTTAAGTGTGCCTTGAATTCTAAATGAATTAGACAGTGTCAACAGCAAAGCACCCCCACACCACCTCCTCCATGCCTCACGGTGGGAATGACACATGTGGAGATCATCCGTTCACTTACTCTGCATCTCACAAAGACACGGCGGTTGGAACCAACAATCTCAAATTTGGACTCATCAGCCCAAAGGACAGATTTCCACTGGTTTAATGTCATTTGCTCGTGTTTCCTGGCCCAAGCAAGTCTCTTCTTTATTATTGGAATCCTGTAGTAGTGGTTTCTTTGCAGCAATTCAACCATGAAGGCCTGATTCACGCAGTCTCCTCTGAACAGTTGATGTTGAGATATGTCTTTTACTTTTATTTGGGCTGCAATCCGAGTTGCAATTACCGCTAATTAACTTATCCCCTGTAGCAGAGGTAACTCTGGGTCTTCCTTTCCTGTGTCGGTCCTCATGAGAGCCAGTTTCATCACAGCGCTTGATGGTTTTTGCGACTGCAGTTGAAGAAACTTTCAAAGTTCTTGAAATGTTCCACATTGACTGACCTTCATGTATTAAAGTAATGATGGACTGTTGTTTCTCTTTGCTTATTTGAGCTGTTCTTGCCATAATTCATTTATATAATTTTTTTCCTTGGGGGTCATCTGTCGTTGACCCTAGGTGCGTCTTTGTGTTGCTCTGGATGGAAGTCTATTAGATGACTAATGTGATTACACTACCATTCAAAAGTTTGGGGTCATTTAGAAATGTTCTTCTTTTTGAAGAAAAGCACATTTTTGGTCCATTAAAATAACAACAAATTGATCAGAAGTACAGTGTAGACATTGTTAATGTTAATGTGTAAATGACTATTGTAGCTGGAAACGGTAGATTTTTCATGGAATATCTACATAGGCGTACAGAGGGCCCTTATCAGCAACCATCACTCCTGTGTTCCAATGGCACATTGTGTTAGCTAATCCAAGTTTATAATTTTAAAAGGCCAATTGATCATTAGAAAACGTCAACAGTGAAGAGGCAACTCCTGGATGCTGGCCTTCTAGGCAGAGTTCCACTGTCCAATGTCTGTGTTCTTTTGCCCATCTTAATCTTTTTATTAGCCAGACTGAGATATGGCTTTTTCTTTGCAACTCCACCTAGAAGACCAGCATCCCGGAGTCGCCGCTTCACTGTTGATGTTGAGACTGGTGTTTTGCGGGTACTATTTAATGAAGTTGCCAGTTGAGGACTTGTGAGGCATCCGTTTCTGAAACTAGACACACTAATGTACTTGTCCTCTTGCTCAGTTGTGCACCGGGGCCTCCCACTCTTTATATTCCGGTTTAGGGCCAGTTTGCTCTGTTCTGCGAAGGGAGTAGTACACAGCATTGTACGAGATCTTCAGTTTCTTGGCAATTTCTCGCATGGAACTTTCAGACTAAGTTTCTGGCGAGTTTCAGAAGAAAGTGCTATGTTTCTGGCCATTTTGAACCTGTAATCGAAACCACAAATGCTGATGCTCCAGATACACAACTTGTCTAAAGACGCCAGTTATATTGCTTTTTTAAATCAGAACAACAGTTTTCAGCTGTGCTAACATAATTGCAAAAGGGTTTTCTAATGATCAATCAGCCTTTTAAAATTATAAACATGGATTAGCTAACACAACCTGCCATTGGAACACAGGAGTGATGGTTGCTGATAATGGGCCTCTGCACGCCTATGTAGATATTCCATTAAAAAGCAGCCATTTCCTGCTACAATAGTCACAACATTAACACTGTATTTCTGATCAATTTGATATTATTATAATGGACAAAGAAAATGTGCTTTTCTTTCAAAAACAAGGATATTTCTAAGTGACCCCAAACTTTTGAAAGGTAGTGTAGTTGTTGAGCAGCTTCACTGCAAGTGTATTGTATGTTTGAAACATTCAATAAAACATTCATACACATTTTTTTATAATAATAAATATTACCACCTTACATTAAACTAATGGGCTTAACATGCTGTATTTTTTGGTTCGTACAGACAAATTAGCATATTAACTATCTCATTTGCATACAATATAAAACACTGTATTCTAATTTCATAGAGCATGAAGATTTGTTAATGACCACACTACTTTAAATGATTGATCTTAAATTACTGTAATTGTATATTGTACTGCCAAATTTGCATATTAAGAGCCCAATTTGCATAAGATAGAATTGTCATTCCAGAAATACAATTATATTTGAATCATCTCGGTGTTCTATGTCAACCCTGAGAATTTCATAACAATATGACTACCCTATCTTGAGTTATTGGACAAAAAGTATTGAATTTAAGAATAAAGACAGGTGATTTGGTGCCTTTTGGACAAGGTGTTAACATTGAAAAAGGTCAAAATAATTTGCAGACAGGTCAATCACTTGAAAATAAGATCTAAGCAATAGTAGGTCCTATACTCATGAAATAAGAGTTTTTGGTTTTCCTAAGAAGCCTCTCTATAACATGGAATACAAAGTATAACACCAAAACCAAAGTTTAATTTTGTCCCCAAACAAAAGGGAATCCATTTCAGATGACAGCTGTCTAATTGTTAAATTACCTTGATACATTGCCACAAATTAGACAGTTTAGTGCACAAAAGCTCAGTAAATATAATCTGTTAAATGCACAGAGGAAACAACCCCTTTCCTCTTACCTGATCCCCCTCCTTACTGCACTCCATGCAGTAAACACACCCACGGGGCATGCTTTTATGACTAGTGCCATGACAATGGCCAAAAGCGTCAGACTTTGTGCACGTAGAGGGCCACCCACCCCCCAAGGCCAGGGTAATTGTCAAGGTTACCACTGCAGTTTGCACGCAAGCAAGGGGTTGGGTACATGGAAGGCTGACACACACAGGCCTTTGTGCCTTTTGACAGAGAAAAGCAACAGAGTGTGGCAGAAGAGATGGTGGCACCTAAAAACAGCACTTCCTGTCTCAGTCTTTCACATCAACTATGACCAGGGGGGAAAGAACTGAGAACATAGGCAAAAATCTGACCAACTCCACCACAAAATTACACCAAGAGCCCAAAACACAACATAATTCAGAGTAGAGGTCGACCGATTAATCGGAATGGCCGATTTCAAGTTTTCATAACAATCGGAAATCGGTATTTTACACATTTATTTCATCTTTATTTAACTAGGCAAGTCAGTTAAGAACGCATTCTTATTTTCAACGACGGCCTAGGAACGGTGGGTTAACTGTCTTGTTCAGGGGCAGAATGACAGATGTTTTACCTTATCAGCTCAGGGATTCAATCTTGCAAACTTAGTTACCTAGTCCAACGCTCTAACCACCTGCCACATTGCATTCCATGAGGGGCCTGCCTGTTATGCGAATGCAGTAAGCCAAGGTAAGTTGCTAGCTAGCATTAAACTTATTTTATAAAAAACAAAATCAATCAATCATAATCACTAGTTAACTACACACAGTTGATGATATTACTAGTTAATCTAGCGTGTCCTGCCTTGCATATAATCGATGCAGTTCATATCATTGCTCCAATGTGTACCTAACCATAAACATCAATGCCTTTCTTAAAATCAATACACAGAAGTTGTTACAAATCCCTTTTGGCCCGACAGTCTAGGGGGGGATGGTAATGAGACCCATAACATAACTCAGGCAAATTATAATAGTGGCAAAGTAAAAGTGTGAACGAAATAACCAGGACAACTGAAATCTACCGTCAAACTCAAGGTTTATTTGAAAACACACGGTAATGGGGGGGGGGAGCAGGAAAAGGGGCTGAGCTAGACCCAAGGAAAGAAACAATAAGTATTCAAAAACACCCCTAAGCTAGACTAGCCTACTTTAACAAAAGCTCACTAACTAACCAAAAATACAGTGGGTGGTCCGCCCAGTTCTAACTAGTGTATTTAACAAAGTCTACCTACGGGTAGTGTATGCCCATGGGCGACTTGTCTTGGTTTCCCCTTTTCCCACCAGCAAACAAACAAACAAACAAACACCATAACCAAAAACAACTCACGGGTGAGGACAAAGTGCTATGGAGGTGCTCAAACAAAAGAGAGGTTAATACACAACGCGAGCACGCCACACAGAGACCTACAGACATGGCATTTACAGAGAGATTGAGCTGTAGAGCAAACAACTGACAGGGTTTTTAAACCAAGGGAAAGGAACTGTGATTGGGTAGGAAACTGGAGGAGGTGTGTCTTCTGATTGATGATTGGTGACTGATTGGGGAGTGATGATTTTCACCTGGAGGGGAGAAGGAGAGAAAAGAACACAGGATACACACACACACAGGATACACACACACACAGGATACACACACACACACACACACACACAGGATACTTGTATCCGTAACAGAAGTATATCTTTTTAAACCTGCATATTTAGCTAAAATAAATCCAGGATAGCAGGCAATATTAACCAGGTGAAATTGTCACTTCTCTTGCGTTCATTGCACGCAGAGTCAGTGTATATGCAACAGTTTAGGCCATTGAAGGTTGTGCAATGTAACAGCAATATTTAGAGACTTATGGATGCCACCCGTTAGATAAAATACGTAACGGTTCCGTATTTCACTGAAAGAATAAACGTCTTGTTTTCGAGATGATAGTTTCCGGATTCGACCATATTAATGACCTAAGGCTCGTATTTCTGTGTGTTGTCATGTTATAACTAAGTCTTTGATTTGATAGAGCAGTCTGAGCGATGGTAGGCACCAGCAGGCTCGAAAGCATTCATTCAAACAGCACTTTCGGGCGTTTGCCAGCAGCTGTTTATGACTTCAAGCCTATCAACTCCCGAGATTAGGCTGGTGTAACCGATGTGAAATGGCTAGCTAGTTAGCGGGGTGCGCGCTATTAGCGTTTCAAACATCACTCGCTCTGAGACTTGGAGTGGTTGTTCCCCTTGCTCTGCATGGGTAACGCTGCCTCAAGGGTGTCTGATGTCGATGTGTTCCTGGTTCGAGCCCAGGTAGGAGCGAGGAGAGGGATGGAAGGTAAACTGTTACACTGGCAATACTAGTGCCTATAAGAACATCCAATAGTCAACGGTTAATGAAATACAAATGGTAGAGAGAGAAATAGTCCTATAATTCCTATAATAACTTCAACCTAAAACCTCTTACCTGGGAATATTGAAGACTCATGTTAAAAGGAACCACCAGCTTTCATATATTCTCATGTTCTGAGCAAGGAACTTAAACGTTAGCCTTCTTACATGGCACATATTGCACATTTACTTTCATGTCCAACACTTTGTTTTTGCATTATTTAAATCAAATTGAACATGTTTCATTATTTATTTGAGGCTAAATTGATTTTATTGATGTATTATATTAAGTTAAAATAAGTGTTCAGTCAGTATTTGTCAGGACCCGGTTTCGAACCTGGGTCTCCGGAGTGAGAAACAGTCACTTAACCAACTGAGCCACGAATAGTCAGCAGAACCCAGAAGATGAGGCAGACACAGCAGTACTTAAGACGGTGTATTTAATAAAGAAAAAATCCTTAAATACAAAAAATGGCAAATCCAAAAGGTGGTAGGAAAAGCACAAAAAGGCCTCAAAAGAAACTCACAAAAAATAAACAAAAACAAAAAAACAGAATACCACAAGAGCGTCACCCGGAATCGACAAGAGTACACAGAACACTAGGGCAGGGTGCTAACATACAAACACAGAGCACAGAACTGAGGGAAACTAAGGGTTTAAATACAATAAGGAAACGAGGCACAGGTGCAAATAATTAATGGGGATCAAGGGAAAAACATAAGGACAAAAAGCACAATGGGGGCATCTACTGACCAAAACCCGGAACAACCCTGGCCAAATCCTGACAGTATTGTTGTAATTGTCATTATTACAAATAAATAAATACAAAATCGGCCAATTAATCGGTATCGGCTTTTTTGGTCCTCCAATAATCGGTATCGGCATTGAAAAATCATAATCGGTCGACCTCTAAATCAGAGACTCTAACCTTCTTCCAAGTCAAGACAGTAGGATCTACAACTCATGGGACATCAATATTCACAGTCAAACTTGCTCAAAACAATACATTGAAAGCCAAAGCCCAAAGACTATGAGAGGTGAACTGATAAAAATGATGTGTGAATTTCAGCACGCTCACTTCAGGAATTCAATGATGTGTGGACTGACATGAGAATGATACTACCCAGCCATTATACACACACATTTTGAAAACATTTCCCTTCCCATCCCCTTGTCTGGTTCTCTGATGTGGGCAGGCTGTGATTTAGGGGCAGGGCTTGGCAGGGATATGCAGGTTGTCCAACTGCTGCCAAATAGATCCTTGCCAGCTTTGTCAGTAAATAATGCCACTTATGCCAGTATGTGTGGCAAGCCAAAAGACAGACTCACCAACTGCTGTGTGATACCAACCCCTGACCATCCTGACATCCAGCTTGGTGTGTTTGTGTGAATGACAGACAATTACAGGCAGTTATGAAGGTCATGCAAAGACGTTCATTTACAGACCATACGATTCTATGTCTAAGTAAAGCCATAAACACATAAGACTAACCGTCATGCGACTGACCAAACAGTCACCCACATTCCCTAGACTGTGTATAGAGAAAACAGTGGGAACACAAAAGCCTACTTGTCCTGTGTGTCACGACTTCTGCCGAAGTCGTTGCCTCTCCTTGTTCGGGCGGTGCTCGGCGTTCGACGTCACCGGTCTTCTAACCATCATTGATCCATTTTTAATTTTCCATTGGTTTTGTCTCGTCTTCCCACACACCTGTTTTCAGTCCCATTCATTACCTGTTGTGTATTTAACCCTCTGTTTCCCCTCATGTCTTTGTCAGTGAAGTTTTATGTTGTATAGGTGCGCGTCGGGGTCTTTGTACCCATGTTTGTTTATGTATGTACCTTTTAGTTTTATGGAGCCTGTTTATTGGACTCCTTGGCATCAGAGCCAGACCGAGGCCCCTGCGGTGGACAATTGGTTTCGGCACGCTGAGAAAACCTGGGAGGCAGCCCACGTCCACCTTCAGCGTGCCATAAGGCGCCAGAAAATTGGCGCAGACCGTTGCCGCAGTGAGGCCCCATCGTTCGCACCAGGGGACAGGGTCTGGCTCTCGACCCGAAACCTGCCCCCTCGCCTGCTCTGCCGGAAGCTGGGTTCGCGGTTTGTGGGGCCATTTAAAGTCCTGAGGAGAGTGAACGAGGTATGTTATAGGTTACAACTGCCCACTCATTACCGTATTAACCCCTCGTTCCATGTGCCTCTCCTCAGGCCGATGGTGGCTGGCCCGCTCCAGGAGGCTGAAGTGCATGATGTTCCTCCGCCTCCTCTAGACATCGAGGGGGTTCCGGCGTACTCTGTTCGATCCATTCTGGATTCGAGATGTCCTTCAGTGCCTCGTGGACTGGGGGGGGGGGGGTACGGGCCGGAGGAGAGATGCTGGGTTCCGGTGGAGGACGTGCTAGATCCTTCCATGTTATCAGAATTCCACCGTCTCCAACCGGATCGCCCTGCACCTCGCCCTCCGGGTTGTCCCCGAGGCCGGTGTCGACGCGCTGCTAGGGCCGCTCGCCGGGGGGGGAGGGTACTGTCACGAATTCTGCCGAAGTTGTTGCCTCTCCTTGTTCGGGCGGTGCTCGGCGTTCGACGTCACCGGTCTTCTAGCCATCATTGATCCATTTTTCATTTTCCACTGGTTTTGTCTTGTCTTCCCACACACTGTTTTCAATCCCATTCATTACCTGTTGTGTATTTAACCCTCTGTTTCCCCTCATGTCTTTGTCAGTGTAGTTTTATGTTGTATAGGTGCGCGTCGGGTCTTCGTACCCATGTTTGTTTATGTATGTACCTTTTAGTGTTATGGAGCATGTTACGTGGACTTTATTAAAAGACTCCATTTTACACTCCGTTTGACTCTCCTGCGCCTGACTTCCCTGCCACCTATACACCTATGCCTGACACTGTGTTTGGTCTCTTTGGAGACTCAGGTTTCCCAATAGCGATGGAACTTTGGTTTGCATGTGGTTTTAAAGATACATTTTTCCTACAACCCGCTGAAGATGTAACACGTGTTTCCCAAAACGCCACGCAGAGAAAACAGTCGCTTAGTGTGTCGTTGGGAGTACGTGCCGAAACTGATAGGATCGAAAGAAAGGCATCGCTGCTCTCGGATCAGCTTTCTATATTCACATCTTACCTTAGAACATTAGAATTATTTCACAATACTGACGATGGATCAGCTCCTACAGCAATATTACCACCTACGGCTACAAATATTGAGGCGGCTTATTCTAATACTTACCCAATTAAAAATGTACTAAATCACTGATTTTGCACGTTAGGCTGCACATCATGAAATACATTTAGTGTAAAAAACACATTAGGATCACCTGCTCTTTCTTGATGTCACTTGTTAAATCCACTTCAATCAGCATAGATGAAGGAGAGGAGACAGGTTAAAGGATTTTTAAGCCTTGAGACAATTGAGAAGTGGATTGTGTACCATTCAGAGGGTGGATGGGCAAGACAAAAGATTTAAGTGCCTTTGAACACGGTATGGTAGTAGGTGCCAGGCGCATCGGTTTGTGTCAAACTGCAACGCTGCTGAGTTTTTCCCGCTCAACAGTTTCCCGTGTGTATCAAGAATGGTCCACCACCCAGAGGACATCCAGCCAACTTCACACAACTGTGGGAAGCATTGGAATCAACAAGAGCCAGCATCCCTGTGGAACGCATTCGACACCTCAATTCATGCCCTGATGAATTGAGGCTGTTCTGAGGGCAAACAGGGGTGAAACTCAATATTAGGAATGTGTTCCTTATGGATTTGTACCCTGTGTATATTGAGACAAAATTAGACAGTCGCCTAAGTTGCAAAATATTATTTATTAATCATGAAATGTCAATATGATTGAAATAGGCCTATAGCCTACTGTTTATATTTTAATGCAGGCATCTCAGTTTTAATTTGAAGCATGTTTTTTTATACATTGCTTGTTTGTATCAATTGCAAAGACATTAGCAACTTTGTATTTGTAGCAAATTTTTGTTTTGGAGTTAATCGGCCGTCACAGGGAAACAGAAACCATGTTTAGCATAGATCTTCTGTGTATAAATTGACATGGGAGGGGAAAAAAAGCATCAAACGACACACCTCGTTTGTTCTCCATGTAGTCTGTGGCAATCTGTAAATAACAAGCATTTTAAGTGCAATGTTAATAGCGATGGTTTTGGGAAACAGCTCAGCTCCTACAAAGGTTCTAACGAACTTTAGCCTTAAAAATGCTTTTGGGAAACCATACCCAGAGCGGTTGAGACCAGCTGGGAAAAGAACTGACCTGGTCACTAGCCTGGTTAGCCAATAGCCAACCTCTCACCCCCGCATTATATTTTTCCATCTACAACTCATTCCACACGGTATTTATTTACAAATGAAACTACCATGGACTCATTTGCGTGTTCACCTTAACATCCCACACCAAAGAACAATGTCCTCCTCCATAACAGGTGTTTCAGATTCTCCCTTTTCATTCCATCATTCTTTTTCTCCAAAGGATTTCAAGCACATGAAACCATGGTGAATACTTGAAACCAGGTAGACTTTTTTTGCATCAAAGGCACGTAAATATGTTAATATTACAACATTAGGACACTTCCAAAGGCGACAACCACTAAGGCTCTTACTGTTGCCGTCTGTTTTTCTTTCTCACCATTTAAGACTTCTTCATTTGGAAGCTTGCTTACACACAACCACAGAGAGAGAAAGTTATGTTGCTATCTGTTTTCCAGGTTACCCAGTTTCCCAAAAGAAAACCCCCATCTCTCCCTGCTAGCAGTGTCTGTGCACACACACACACACACACACACACACGCACACACACACACACACGCACACGCACACACGCACACACGCACACACACGCACACCCTCTTATCTAGGCATGGACTCTGTGTGGGACCTCTAATGGCAGTGGGAGACTATAAGTGTCTCCTCAGATGTACAGAGCGAAGTGATATCTGACCTTCAGCATCCCACTGGACAGAGAGAAAGAAAGAGGGACAATGATTCCTATCGCTCTCGGAATCACCCCTCCTCATCTGTGTGTGCACTTAAGAGTGGACAAAGGCAAGTGTACACTTGATAGCGGCGTGGATGACACAGAGCACACATTATACGTGCACTTACAGCTTGGGAAAACGACACTAACCTTTATAAGACCAGTCTCTGTTTTCTAAATCACTCAATTTGGAGACCAAATTAGATTAGGCTATACAAAACCACAACAAAAGTAAAACAAGAGCACGGGACTGCAAGGAAGTCTAACAGGCAGCGAACAGTTCTTGTGTGTGTGTTACTTGAGGACATGACTGGGCATGTGAGCCTGAGCCCCGGTAGTCTGTGTGTGTGTGTGTGTGTGTGTGTGTGTGTGTGTGTGTGTGTGTGTGTGTGTGTGTGTGTGTGTGTGTGTGTGTGTGTGTGTGTGTGTGTGTGTGTGTGTGTGTGTGTGTGTGTGTGTGTGTGTGTGTGTGAGTGAGAGAGAGCTGGACATGAGTCACCAAGAAACTACTGTATGAGCTGTATGCCCACTGTGATTTTGTGCGCATGTGTGTGGCCTGGAGTGGGTATGTGTGTATCTTATGTATCTTGTGAGTGTGTGTGTGGTGGCCCAGCAGTGACAAACCAACTTTCACATCTCCCAAGAGTCACCGTGCTCCAGGGAATTCCGTGAGCCAAGAAGCATCAGACAGAAAGCCACTGATGAACTAAACAGGGAATTGGTGTTTGAAAAAGAAAAGAAAACAAAAGATCCTCCAGAATTTTCTGGGGAGAGATGTGTGTTCATAAGAATAAATTCAGATCTACCTAACTAGTTTTATAAGGAGAGAAGCCCTTGACTTCATCTTGAGTCATTCGACCACTTTCCCATTACCTAATTTGTTCATACACGCTCTCCTGTGAGATCGATCTACCAACTGATTCATGCATTTATTTATCAATAATCATTTCTTATTCAATCCCTTCATTGCTGGGGAACATTGACCTATCTAACACTGTTGATATTAAATTGGCATCTGCTGAGTGGCAAGGTGCATTGTTATTCGGCCATCTCAGATAGATTGAAACAGCCCTCAGACCCCATTGGAATAAATGTATCATACAAGCTTCTGCAATCACGTTTAGCTGTTTGCTTGACTGAATTAATTTGCTAGAGTGCTGGCTGGCTCAGAGGGGCACATCAAGGAATACTGACACACACACACACACGAGCAATCTCTCCCCGTTTCGTTCCCGAGGTAATTGCCATCAGTCTGAGAGTCAATATCGAAGACACACACACTCCAGTCAACTGCACATGACAGTAGACAGGATGCACAAGCCAGAAACAAGGCCTTCAAGAGGAAACTGGTCGTAATAATAATGATGATGATGATGACACTGAGGAGAGAATGAGGATGATGTCTTGGCAGGAGATAGCGGGGGGTTACAGAGAGGATCCGCAGTTACTCAACAATTAAGTCAGAATAGGAGGCATGTTCTCAGTCTTAATAAGCTACAGTGCGCACAACCCCTCCCCATCTTCCTTGGTAATCATAGAGTTGTTGGGCTATACATGTAATTATTGTGATATGATGCAGTGAATGTGTTGGAGTTTATTGATTTCAGAATAAAGATTTCTTTACATTAGTCTATGCTTTAGTCTCTGAACCTAATGTATCCTCTCTGTAGCACAACTTAAACATAGCCATCAGGAAAGTGGAAAGACCCAAGGATAAATTGCCAAACTGTGATATTTGGACTGCTATTATTAGATAATATTTTAGGGGGTGGATCAGCTTCAACGTTGCAAATAGATTGCAGCTTCTGTCAAGTTTGGACACATCTACTCATTCAAGGGTTTTTATTTGTACTATTTTCTATATTGTAGAATAATAGTGAAGACAACAAAACTATTAAATAAAAAATATGGAATCATGTCATAACCAAAAAAATTGTTAAACAAATTCAAATATATTTGAGATTTTTCAAAATAGCCACCCTTTGTCTTGCATTGTATTGTCTCCAAACTTTTGACTGGGGCGAAGGTTCACCTTCCAACAGAACAACGACCCTAAGCACACAGCCAAGACAATGCTAGTGGCTTAGGGACAAGTCTCTGAATCTCCTTGAGTGGCCCAGACAGAGCCCAGACTTGAAACCGATCGAATATCTCTGGGGAGACCTGAAAATAGCTGTGCAGCTTAAGGTGCTTCAACAAAGGTCAGTCCTTTGTTGAAGCACCTTAAGCTGCACCGCTATTTTCAGGTCTCCCCAGAGATGTTTGATCTGTTTCAAGTCCGGGCTCTGGCTGGGCCACTCAAGGACATGTCCCTAAGCCACTCTAGCGTTGTCTCTTGGCTGTGTGCTTAGGCTCAGGGTCTATTTTCGTAAATGGTCTGAATACTTATGTAAATGTCATATTTAAATTTCCAAAAATGTCCAAAAACCAGTTTTTGCAGTGTCATTATGGGGTATTGTGTTGATTGATGGGGGAAAAAACGATTTAATCAATTTTAGAATAAGGCTGTAACGTAACAACATTTTGAAAAAGTGAAGGGGTCTGAATAGTTTCCAAATGCACTGTAACTCACCACACTTTTTCAATCACAAAAACACACCCCATCTTCCATCACAACCACACTCCCCCCACACTGTGCCTTCTATGTCTTCTGTTTGCTGTGTTTTTATCTCTACCATGTTGATTCCTCCTTAATTACGAGCTTTTCAGTACTTTTGTGTTCCAGTTCCTTATATTTGAAGATGTATTATTTCAATAATTTCTTCTTCTACTATAAATAGAAAGTCCAATACATATTATTTTACAACATTCCCTATCTTGAATGGTATAGTGTATTTAAAATTGTATTTGATTGTTTTCCTTTTTTTGTTATTGCAATCCCCACCATGGATAGTATTGGGTGTTCAATTATTTTGACTCCTTTATGGGAACTTTGTAATATTTAGAATAGTCATGGAGCAGTCTCGGAACAGTGGGTTATCAATGTACAGTTTATCGACTATGAGAGCTACACGTTTCCCTTTTAGTCTTCACTTTGAAGAGTGGGTACAGAACTTTGCGCCATTCTGCAATTTCCTTTGGGAACTGATAACTATTTTCGTGCCAGCAAGTCTTTTGACCATTATTTTATCCTTAAAAGAATGCAAAATTGAGTTTGATTTTGGTCGACGGTATCGCCTGGGATCTGTAACGCTTTAACCAGGAAATCTTTCACCACACTCTGAATCTTAACCCTCGTTAACTTTAATACCGGTAAAACGTACCAGATTTTCTCGCATAAATCGAGTCTGTATTTCAAGTAAGGCTTCTCTCAGAAACATGTTCTCTTTTTTAAGTTCATGAACATCCATTTCAATAGTATTGACAGTACCTTTTAGCTTGTTTGTTTCTTTCTCAATTGTCGTGGCTTTTTCGTCACTCATCTCGAGGCTTGCCTTCAACTCCTTTACATCTTTACTGACGAGTTCAAGTATGCCCAATTTACCATTTATCTACATTAGTAAGTGGGTTTCTACACTTACCATTCCAGGTGGTGAAAAGCATAAATCATCTGTGTCAGACGAGGAGTCTCGTTTTCTTTTGGGGAATTGTTTCTCCATGCTGTTTTGGTGTTGATTGTGCTGGTCAATAAATGTCTCCAGCCTTATAATTTGTTTTGTGTTGTTATCCAGATTTAAGCTTATTGCCCACGAGTATGTGAAGTGCTAATATTTGGTCAGATTTACAGATGTTTAATATTACGTTTTTATCTTGAGGCATTCTGCGCCGCTGTCTACAGTCCGCCATTGATCCTCCTATCTGTGATATTTGTTAAGGTAAATGTGCAGTGTCCAAAAACATTTCCCAAGGCATGTGTTTGATATGCAAACATTAAAAGCTACAATATGCAACTTTTTGGGAGACCTGACCAAATTCACATAGAAAGGTGAGTTATAGATCTATCATTCTCGCTGAAAAAAAGTCTAAGGATGTTCTATGTGTGCCATTTCTATGATTCCCGTTCTGAAGTTTATTTTTTTCTTATTTTACTTTTGAACACCAGCTTCAAATAGATGAATATACAATGTGTTTGGTTATGGAATATATATTTCGCAAGAGGTTTAGATGGTACAATGACGCTCTACACAATGACTGCTTGTTTGTCACAAACTGAAATTAGGCAAACTATTAGAATATCAGTAACCAGGAAATGGCGTAGCGATTTCTGCATAATGCATCTTTAATCTTCATGTGCAGTATCCTATCAGAATGAAAACAATGAAGACACATCCAGAGGGGCAGCAGGTAACCTAGTGTTTAGAGCGTTGGACTAGTAACCGAAAGGTTGCGAGATCGAATCCCGAGCTGACAAGATAAAAATCTGCCGTTCTGCCCCTGAACAAGGCAGTTAACCCACTGTTCCTAGGTAGTCATTGAAAATAAGAATTTGTTCTTAACTGACTTGCCTTGTTAAATAAAGGTTGTTTTTTTTTAAAGCTTGGGGGCACACCCAACACAGTGAAGGTGCACTTCCATTGTGGTGCTCATCGTTGGTATTGGCTCCTGAGAAGAAGGGTCTGCAGGTTTTTTAAAGGGTCGATACGATCTGTGTGAAACGAACTAGAAATAGGCATGAGTCATCACCCTATCAAGCTTCTCCGAAATTTGTCACCAATGTCCAGGGAATTTGGCAACTGCATCATAATAAGGACAACCGACTGAATTCCAGATCTACTGTAGTAATCGACTGGGAATTTTTCCTCACAACTTTTGATTTTATGTTATTACATTTGTGTAAGCCGATGTGAAATGGCTAGCTAGTTAGCGGTGGTGCGCGCTAGTGGCGTTTCAATCGGTGACGTCACTTGCTCTGAGACCTTGAAGTAGTGGTTCCCCTTGCTCTGCAAGGGCCGCGGCTTTTGTGGGGCGATGGGTAACAATGCTTCGAGGGTGACTGTTGACGTGTGCAGAGCGTCCCTGGTTTGCGCCCAGGCCGGGGCGAGGGGACGTACGTAAAGTCTATACTGTTACATTTGCATGATTTGTTTGAATCATTAATCATGCATTGGAGTTTCCAACAACATTTTGAGAGGCAGAGGCTTGAAAAGTCCCTCTTTATACATATAGAGACTGAATCAAGTGACTTCTGTGCCGAATTGGGTGACTAATTACCACTAAAAAGGAATATTTCAATAGTTCTGATTTTATTTGTGATATCCTCCCTGTGTTTATGCAACACTTGGCATGAACCGCATGGGAGTGAGTGCAAGGCTCCCAACACTATTGGGGCTTGATGAAAGACCTGTGTGTGAACTGTCAATACATACTGTACACCAGAGAGCACTTGGAGGGATCATTGGCAAAAGATAAGATCGGTCAAAAGACCAATTAGTGGCAAAAGATCAGAATTAGGCTGCCCTGTCAGCTGGGAAGCCTCTGTAAACAGCAGCCTCGGAACTGGCACGTCGGCTGGCCCAGCAACTTCAAAACACACCAAGCACCACACATGTTCAAACCAGGGGGACAGATCCATTCTTAGCCTACATGCACTGGCACCTGAAGCTTGAGGTTACATTTTTGCAAGTTCCTCACAAACATTGTATCAGCATTCATAATCTACAGCTGCTTTGTTTCAATATTGCTGCTAGAGATGCGCACTTTGAGCAATCATCTGATTCATAATGTCAACGCTATGTTCATACAGAGGAAAAGATACAAAAATTACCCTGTCCGTGCAGGCTGAGGAATACAAAGACGCATGTCTTAAAATTATGTGTTTATCAACAATCTGTTCAATGTAGGAAAATGTTGCAAAATAAAACGGATGACAAAGGTACCGGTGAAAACAGACTATTCCTCATGGTCGATGGATAACAGGAAATTGAAAAGTCAAAACACCAACACCAGAATCTTATTTCCAAACACAGCTTCGCGATATCAGACCGATATCTGGTGTTGCTCGTCTCCAACAGTAGACGAAATCTATCAAATCGCCTCAACACGCCCCCTGCCTCGTGGTGTGATATAGCAGCTACTTTACCTTTGGAGTTGCTGAATGCAGTGTACCAGGAGAGCGAAATGAGTCCGCATAGACCGAACAATACGACCGTTAGGAAGGTGCCATTTCGGAGCCTCATCTCCGGATCCCCGGGCTCATGTCCGAACTTGAGTGCGGGGTTCTGGGCTCTCTCAGCTCGTTTGCTGCACTTCCAGTATAGAAATGCCTCTTCACGCCTGGCAGTCAGAGCGGAGGCTGAGTTTGTTATTGCGCGGCGCTCTGCTCTCGGGTTGACTACTCATTTGCACAAGCAGGGAGTGCTTGGGGAGGAGTTGCCAGAAAGGGGGGGGGGGGGGGGGTTCTCTCTCTCCCATCCTTCTCGAGTCAGTGCGGGCGGAGTGGTTATGAGGCATGCCATGTAGTGTTGCGACTCTACTAGTGGACGTTGAAAAATGTGAGGCAGCAGTTCCAGGTTTACTTTCACATCCGTTCATGAATTTTCATATTTCGCTCATGAATTGAATGTCATATGTGCCGAGGTAGCTGACAATTGCTTCTCCATATTCGGGGTGCACAGTGCATCTTTAAATTTAATTTGACTTCTGCTATAACATGTAAAGCAAACCATATGCCCAAATCCATATGAGTTATTTAGCCTACCTAGAACATAATAACAATAAAATCAGTTCAATGGGATTCTGACTACCACTTGCATTTTAAGGCCAGCAGGAGCAGTGCATCTCTCTCCACACAGTGCATCTCTCTCCACATAGGCTACACAAATTAGCAGTAGGAGCTGTAACACTGAGCTAAATGCTGCATGTTACATCCAGTATAGCATCCAGCATTCTGCCCAGCTGAGTAGCATCTGCCTCAGAGTTACATCCAGCTCAGCTGAGTAGGATCCAGCACAGAGTTACCTCCAGCATCCGACTCAGTCACATACAGCATCCGGCTGAGCATTACATACAGCTCAGAGTTACAGTTGAAGTCGGAAGTTTACATACACTTAGGTTGGAGTCATTAAAGCTAGTTTTTCAACCACTCCACAAATTTCTTGATAACAAACTATAGTTTTGGCAAGTCGGCTAGGACATCTACTTTGTGCATGACACAAGTCATTTTTCAAACAA
Organism: Oncorhynchus masou masou; assembly: GCF_036934945.1. Classification (NCBI taxonomy): domain Eukaryota; kingdom Metazoa; phylum Chordata; class Actinopteri; order Salmoniformes; family Salmonidae; genus Oncorhynchus; species Oncorhynchus masou. The sequence goes on from NC_088220.1 coordinate 37,025,438, forward strand.
TTGTTTACAGACAGATTATTTCACTTATAATTCACTGTATCACAATTAGAGTGGGTCAGAAGTTTACATATTCTAAGTTGACTGTTCCTTTAAACAGCTTGGAAAATTCCAGAAAATTATGTCATGGCTTTAGAAGCTTCTGATAGGCTAATTGACATAATTTGAGTCAATTGGAGGTGTACCTGTGGATGTATTTCAATGTCTACCTTCAAACTCAGTGCCTCTTTGCTTGACATCATGGGAAAATCAAAAGAAATCAGCCAAGAAAAAATTGCAGACCACTAGTTTGGGTCGTCCTTGGGAGCAATTGCCAAACGCCTGAAGGTACCATGGTCATCTGTACAAACAATAGTACGCAAGTATAAACACCATGGGACCAAGCATTTGTCATACCGCTCAGGAAGAAGACGTGTTCTGTCTCCTAGAGATGAACGTACTTTGGTGTGAAAAGTGCAACTCAATCCCAGAAGAACAGCAAAGGACCTTGTGAAGATGCTGGAGGAAACAGGTACAAAAGTATCTATATCCACAGTAACACGAGTCCTATATCAACATAACCTGAAAGGCCTCTCAGCAAGGAAGAAGACTGCTCTAAAATTGCCATATAAAAGCCAGACTACTGTTTGTAACTGCACATCCGGGGACAAAGATCATACTTTTTGGAGAAATGTCCTCTGGTCTGATGAAACAAAAATAGAACTGTTTGGCCATAATGACCAGGGTGGCAGAATCATGTTGTGGGGGTGCTGCAGGAGGGATTGGTGCACTTCACAAAATCGATGACATTATTAGGCAGGAAAATGTATGTGGATATATTGAAGCAACATCTCAAGACATCAGTCAGGAAGTCAAAGCCTGGTCGCAAATGGTTCTTCCAAATAGACAATGACCCAAAGCATACTTCCGAAGTTGTGGCAAAATGGCTTAAGGACAACAAAGTCGAGGTATTGGAAGTGGCCATCACAAATCCCTGACCTCAATCCTATAGAAGATTTGTGGGCAGAACTGAAAAAGCATGTGCGAGCAAGGAGGCCTACAAACCTGACCCAGTTACACCAGCTCTGTCAGGAGGAATGGGCCAACTTTCACCAAACTTACTGTGGAAGGCTACCCAACACGTTTGACCGAAGTTAAACAATTTAAAGGCAATGCTGCCAAATACTAATTGAGTGTATGTAAACTTCTAACCCAATGGGAATGTGATGAAAGAAATAAAAATCATTCTCTCTACTGTTATTCTGACATTTCACATTCTTAAAATAAAGTGGTTATCATAACTGACCTAAGACAGGGAATTTTTACTCAGATTAAATGTCAGGAATTTTGAAAAACTGGGTTTAAATGTACTTGGCTAAGGTGTATGTAAACTTGGACTGTACATCCAGCACAGTTACATCCAGCTGGATGTATCTCTGAGCTGGATGAAACACTTCAAAATAAAGTCCTTCGGTTTGTCATGCCAAAATAAGTCCTGTGACTTCCAATTTCTAAATAATAGTACCTTGATTTGTCATGTATGTATTTTTATGCAGATTTTATTTCAGTTCAATAAAAATATAAAAACCCATGTCATAAAATGAATCGGTCAACTCTGGACAATTTTAGTCTAGTTTTAGTCACAACCATTTGTCACATAATTGTTTTTCTATTAAATAATTAATATTTAGGTTACCTCTAACTTCCATCATGTGCAACTCAGCTTTGTCCAACTAGGTCTACTATCCTCTCATATACCGTAGTTTGCAACATTGATATTGTAGCAAATTGTTTCCAATGCCAGCCATAATTAACCATATGGCTGCAGCTTAAACAATTTACAGATCTGATTTTCTCCCCATCATAATCTTCAAGGGGGGGGGGGTAAATAACAGTGGTTTCTTGAACGGGAGAATTTTCACTTTCCCTAAATGCCAGCCGTATTACTGTACTCCTAAAAATCAACAAATAGCAGTTTTTCCCATAGGAACAAGCATCCACAGCTGTGGCCACACAGATGAATGAGCACATGGGAAAATAGAGCTTCTGATGTGATCAAAGCAAAAATAGCCTAAATGAAAGGAAGTGTGAGAGTAAACATTGTTTCTAGTTGAGGTTAGGTACAAGTCAAGTGTCATGGCACCTGGGTTCGCACCAGTAAAAAAGATTGAGTGACTGAAGTGACCAACTGGGGGCTGTCTTGGAGAGCCGGGCAGATCAGCTCAATCAAACGGTGTCATTTATTGTTGATGTAATTAATACTGATTGTCTGAAACAAATTCCAGAAAGTTTTTCCAATCTCAGCCTCTTCCCTGGGTGAAACAGTGTGAGATCACACTAGATCTAAGAACCTGTATCGTACTGTATTACTAGGCAAAGCTCCCCATGCTCTAAGTATCTCACTCCATTAAACCTGGGGTGAGATAGTTCATCAACACACTTATCCTTCTACAGCTGCACAAACATACATATATACATACATATACAGTACCAGTCAAAAGTTTGGACACACATTCCAGTGTTTTTATTTTTTCTATTTTCTACATTATAGAATAATAGTGAAAATATCAAAACAATGAAATAACGTATATGAAGTTATGCCCCAAAAAGTGTTAAACAAATCAAAATATGTTTTATATTTTAAATTCTTCAAAGTAGCCTTGATGACAGCTTTGCACTTCTCTCAACCAGCTTCATGAGGAAGGCTTTTCCAGTCTTTAGTAGTTCCCACATATGCTGAGCACTTGATGGCTACTTTTCCAACTCATGGTGTCAGGTGATTGTGGAGGCCAGGTCATCTGATAAAGCACTCCATCATGGTCAAATAGTCCCACTAAATGCAAACCAGATGGGATGGCGAATCGCTGCAGAATGGTAGTTCTGCTGGTTAAGTGTGCTGTGATTTTTTTTTTCCTTCTTTAATTTTTTTTACCCCCTTTTCGTGGTATCCAATTGTTAGTAGTTACTATTTTGTCTCATCGCTACAACTCCCGTATGGGCTCGGGAGAGACGAAGGTCGAAAGCCACGCGTCCTCCGAATCACAACCCAACCAAGCCGCACTGCTTCTTAACACAGCGCGCATCCAACCCGGAAGCCAGCCACACCAATGTGTTTCTAACAGGAGTCGCTAGTGCATAATGAGACAAGGATAAACCCTCCCTAACCCGGACGACGCTAGGCCAATTGTGCGTCACCCCATGGACCTCCCGAGCCTGGGCTCGAACCCACCCTAGACCACTGCGCCACCCAGGAGGCTGTGTGCTTTGAATTCTAAATGAATCACAGACAGTGTCACCAGCAAACCACCCCCACACCATCACACCTCCTCCACCATGCTTCACGGTGGGAATCACACATGTGAGGATAATCTGTTCACCTACTCTGCATCTCACAAGGACACGGCGGTTGGAACCAAAAATCTCAAATTTGGATTCATCAGACCAAAGGACAGATTTCCACCGGTCTAATGTCCATTGCTCGTGTTTCTTGGCCCACGCAAGTGTCTTATTATTATTGGTATCCTTTAGTGGTGGTTTCTTTGCAGCAATTAAACCATGAAGGTCTGATTCAGTCTCCTCTGAACAGTTAATGTTGAGATGTGTCTGTTACTTGAACTCTGTGAAGCATTTATTTGGGCTGCAATTTCTGAGGCTGGTAACTCTAATGAACTTATCCTCTGCATCAGAGGTAACTCTGGGTCTTCCTTTCCTGTGGTGGTCCTCATGAGAGCCAGTTACATCACAGCGCTTGATGGTTTTTGCGACTGCACTTGAAGAAACTTTCAAAGTTCTTGAAATTTTCCGAATTGACTGACCTTTGTGTCTTAAAATAATGATGGACTGTCGTTTCTCTTTGCTTATTTGAGCTGTTCTTGTCATAATATGAACTTTTGCCAAATACCTAATTGAAATGCATTCCAGGTGACTACCTCATGAAGCTGGTTGAGAGAATGCCAAGAGTGTAAAAAACTCTCATCAAGGAAAATGGTGGCTACTTTGAAGAATCCAAAATCTAAAATATATTTTGATTAGTTTAACACTTTTTTTGGTTTCTACGTGATTCCATATGTGTTCTCTTATAGCGTTGATGTTTTCACTGTCTACAACGTAGAAAATAGTCAAAATAAAGAAAAGGTTTGTCCAAACTTTTGACTGGTACTATATATATATGTATATGTATATATGTAGGTAAACTTCCGACTTCAACTGTATATATATTACATACATACAGTTGAAGTCCGAAGTATACATATACTTAGGTTGGAGTCATTAAAACTCGTTTTTCAACCACTCCACAAGTTTCTTGTTGACAAACTATAGTTTTGGCAAGTCGGTTGGGACATCTACTTTGTGCATGACACAAGTAATTTTTCCAAAAATTGTTTACAGACAGATTATTTAACTTATAATTCACTGTATCACAATTCAACTGCATCAGAAGTTTACATACACTAACTTGATTGTGCCTTTAAATAGCTTGGAAAATTAGAGAAAATTATGTCATGGGTTTAGAAGCTTCTGATAGGCTAATTGGCATAATTTGAGTCGATTGGAGGTGTACCTCTGGACGTATTTCAAGGCCTACATTCAAACACAGTGCCTCTTTGCTTGACATCATGGGAAAATCAAAAGAAATCAGGCAAGACCTATAAAAAATAAAATATAAAAAAGTCTGGTTCATCCTTGGGCGCAATTTCCAAACGCCTGAAGGTACCACGTTCATCTGTACAAACAATCGTATGCAAGTATAAACACCATGGGACCACACAGCCATCATACCGCTCAGGAAGGAAGAGTAAAGAGGTGACTCCGAGATGCTGGCCTTCTAGGCAGAGTTACAGAGAAAAAGCCATATCTCAGACTGGCTAATAAAAAGAAAAGATTAGGATGGGCCACAGACACTGAACAGTGGAACTCTGCCTGGAAGGCCAGCATCCCAGAGTCATGTCTTCACTGTTGACATTGAGATTGGTGTTTTGTGGGTACAAGTTTATGGAGCTGCCAGTTGAGAACTTGTGAGGCGTCTGTTTCTCAAACTAGACACTAATGTACTTGTCCTCTTGCTCAGTTGTGCACCGGGGCCTCCCACTCCTCTTTCTATTCTGGTTAGAGCCAGTTTGCACTGTTCTGTGAAGGGAGTAGTACACAGCATTTAACCAGATCTTCAATTTCTTGGCAATTTCTAGCATGGAATAGCCTTTATTTCTCAGAACAAGAATAGACTGGCGAGTTTCAGAAAGAAAGTGCTATGTTTCTGGCCATTTTGAGCCTGTAATCGAACCCACAAATGCTGATGCTCCAGATACTCAACTAGTCTGAAGAAGGCCAGTTTTATTGCTTCTTCAATCAGAACAACAGTTTTCAGCTGTGCTAACATAATTGCAGAAGAGTTTTCTAATGATCCATTTGCCTTTTAAAATGATTAACTTGGATTAGCTATCACAATGTGCCATTGGAACATAGGAGTGATGGTTGCTGATAATGGACCTCTGTACACCTATGCAGATATTCTGTTTCCATTTATTATCCTTGAGATGTTTCCACAACTTGATTGGAGTCTACCTGTGGTAAATTCAATTGATTGGACATGATTTTGAAAGGCACACACCTGTCTATATAATGTCCCAGAGTTGACAGTGCATCTCAGAGCAAAAACCAAGCCATGAGGTCGACAGGATTGCATTGAGGCACAGATCTGTGAAAGGGACTACCAAAACTGTATTAGCAGACCAATATAGTTATCTTTTTAGCGCAGGCAATTATTATTATTTTTGTAATTTCGTCATATCGACTAAGCCTGCAATTCATCTCTTGTGTAGGTGATTATTCCAATGAGAAAGAATAAACATCAATAATTTTGCACATTTGCCACACATTACCAGGGCAAGGCTATGCATAGGCTGTGAGGGAACTTCTAACAATTCTCAGCAATATCCTGCAAGTACAACAGGTCCATGGCATTCAATAATATTATATGCGTGCCATGTGGCAGGCCTTAGTTTCGTGGAGAAATGCTATCCTCTAGCGGTGAAAGTAGAACTTTACGCATGCCACAAAGCAGGCCAGTCGTGCGTGCAATCATCTCACCATTTACAAGTACTCGCCATAGCCCTAAAATAACCATGACAATGGATATATCATCATCATCAGTAACATCATAATCATCTGCATCATCTAGTTCAATCATAGAACTTTGCAACATTTCAATATATTCACATTCATAGGCTATTCTTAAAGTAATCGGCATTTCCATTTGAGCATAATGGTAATAATGATTGATTCATTGGACAAATTGAGTGACAATGAATAAGACTTAATCCAGAGATTTAACGATTGAGATCCACGAATTATTATGACAACCTAGTCATCGGCCCATAAACAGATTGGATACAGATGTTTGTTTCTAGAAGCTTCCCGCGCTTTCTACGGATTACAAAACGCGCGGAAAAAAAACAGTTTGATAAAGCGGTCATGGGACATGAGAATCAGGTGACGGAGCACCACCAAAAGGCAGGAAGTGAGGGTGAGACGAAAAGTGTCGCTCTTTCACGGTTGTCACTAGTTACCACAGCCACAAAGTAAAAAAAACGGCAAGGCAATATTGTAAAAATTCATGAAAACCCAAATGTGCTCTTTGGTCTTAATTTAAGGTTGGGCATAAGATTAGGTTTAGAATTAGATGTTAAGAAGATACATTTTATAATGGGCGTGGTTTAGCCATAATTATAACGTTGTGGCTGTGGTAACTAGTAACGACCGTGTTTTGTTATTAAGGCTAAACCCCGTCTATTTCTACAATTTATCTTCTTAAAATATGATTTTAAACCTTAACCACGCTGCTAACCTTATGCCTAACCCTCACCTTAGGAACAAAAAGCACATTTTTGTTTTCATGAATTTCTACAATAAAGGCAATGAAGACTTTGTGGCTGTGATAATAAGTGACAACCCTCTGGCCGGTAGGCAAGTCGTGCGTGCGTACACCCCACAATTTATGATCATATGACAATTATTCACCGTAGTCGTAAAATAACCATGACAGTCATAGAACATTACAATATATTCACATTCATATGATATTCTTAAAGTTATGAGCATGGTCATTTGAGCATAATGGTAATAATTTATTAATTTATTGGACAAATTGAGTGACAATGAATAAGACTTGTCAAAGCAAAGCACAACACAACCACAACTAATGTAAATGAATAGTCTTGATGTCAGTAATCCAGATATTTAATGGTTGAGATCCATGAATTATTTGGACAACATAGTAATCGTCCCATAAACAGATTGGATCTAAGTGTCTATATCTGTTTCTAGAAGCATCCTGCGCTTTCTACGGATTACAAAACGCGTGAAAAAAATCCAGTTTGATAAAGCGGTCATGGGGCATGAGAATCAGGTGACGGAGCACCACCAAAAGGCAGGACGTGAGGGTGAGACGAAAAGTCTCGCTCTTTCACGGTTGTCACTAGTTACCACAGCAACAAAGTTAAAAACAGTCTAGGCTATATTGTAAAAATTCATGAAAACAGACATGTGCTGCTTGGTCTTAATTTAAGGGTTAAGCATATGATTTGGTTTAAAATGAGATTTTAAGAAGATACATTTTTATAAATGGGCGTGATTTAGCCATAATTACAACTTTGTGGCTGTGGTAACTAGTAACGACCATGAATTATTATGACAACATAGTCATTGGGCCATAAACAGATTTGATCTTGTGTCTATATATGTTTCTAGAAGCATCCTGCGCTTTCTACGGATTACCAAATGCACATTTTTTAAATTAATTTCTGCAATAGAGCCAATTTTGAGTGTGTGGGTGTGGTAATTGATGACAATTCTCTTTCACCCAGATCACCAGACACACCACTTTGGTTGAATATGTTCTGAGCAATAAAGTGCATTGAACCATTGCCTGACACAACATATCACCTTAAAGGTGTAATAATCATAGGCCTATATTTGATAATTTCCTATTGGCTGGGCTCAGTAGCCTAGGGCGTGAGGCCAGTAACCGAAAGGTTGCTAGATCAAATCCCTGAGCTGACAGGAATCTGTTGATCTGCCCCTAAACAAGACACTTAATTTGTTCTTACCTGACTGTCCTAGTTAAATAAATAAAATACTGCACAATGATGAATAGGCCTACATAAACTAATATAATTTTTTATTGAACTAGGCAAATCAGTTACAAACAAATTCTTATTTACAATGATGGCTTAGGAGCAGTGAGTTACCTGCCTTGTTCAGGGGTAGAATGACAGATTTTTACCTTGTCAGCTCGGGGATTCTATCTGGCAACCTTTCGGTTACTGACCCAACGCTCTAACCACTAGGCTACCTGCCTAACTGTGTTTAGCCTAGATGCTTTTAGCATATTATCTCATGTCTTGATTTAATAATGCTGTTTGTCAAAGTAGGCCAAATCAACCAACTTATTCTACACACAACACAAGTATAGGGCACATAGCTTTATAAGTTGGCCTCATCTCCTTATAGCCTAAGTCATTTGGGCACGAGAACAAAGTGCATGGTCATGGTCTTTTTATTTGCCCACCTGCATATGAATTTACAATGTGGATACCTGCCTACAGTTGTCTAGCTCTCTGACTTAAACCAAATGTATTACTCACAATTTTATATGACTAAATAACAGTAATATAGTTGGTCCATGCTATGGGAATCCAATGTGGACGATTTTGACAGAATATAAATATCCGCAAACCCCCTCTTCAAATATCAAGTATTAATCGAGGTCGAAATGTTTAAAGTCCCGGCACAGGTGCTCTTCGAGTCTAGAGCTCAGTCCAGTTAAATTGTGGTCCGATGATGCTGATCTCACCCTGCAACAGGGTCTCAAGAGCATTTCGCATTATTCTATATATAAATCCGAGGCACGTATGAGATGTATTAATTTGTGGATGTCTATCATCGATTTCTTATGATATGTTACGAATTACAATTGGTACAATATGTTACGAATTTACAAAACATATGACAATGTTACAAATTCCAATTTGTTGTCGCTGGCTTAAGGTAGGTGACTCACTCTAGCTAGCACTAGGGTTTAGGGGTTATAAGGTTAGGAGTTAGGTTAAAGGGTTAAGTTTAGGGGAAGGGTTCGCTAACATGCTAAGTAGTTGTCAAATAGCAAAAATGTAGTAAGTAGTTGCTAATTATCTAAAATGCTAAAGTTGTCCGTGATGGGATTTGAACAAACAACCTTTGGGTTGCTAGATGTTCCCGTTATTACAACCAACCACCCACTCTATATTCTATAACCATACATATCAAATGTTACATATAGTAAATAGAGTATCCCAGATTTACGTTTATTATGTTACGTCTAGTCTATGAGACCAGTCTGCACGCGGGGAATTCCCGTATGGAAAGTGCCTTGTCATACCTCGGCCTTCCATTTCACCCTTTGGCGTCGCGTCCCACCCATTTGTTTACATTACCTTGCCTTTTGCGCACAATAACAGAAGGCGACTAGAGCTTTGTCATTTAGGACGGTGGACTTCCCCCCCGATGCCGAACCAAAACCTTGCGATTGGCTAGACCGACGTATAAATATTACACCAGCCGTCGTATTAAGGTTCATACGCGGAACTGTACCCAGAACAGCGAGACGTACTGACAGCTACCTTACAGTGGATCCGGCCTTTAACATTTTAACTGCGCAACACATTTTTTTTTACAGCGAATTGGGCTGAAAGTAAGTCGTGAGAAGACTTGACTATGTCTATGACCGTGAAAGCCTATCTCCTTGGGAAGGAACACATGCCGAAAGAAATTCGTCGCTTTGCCGTCGACCAAGATGTTTCAACGAGTTTTGAGTATTTGAATCGAAAGGTTGTTGATGTTTTCTCAACACTGCGAAATGTCCCCTACCAAATGTTTTACAAAGGTAAGCCTATACTGTCAGTGTTTCATTATAGGCCTATGGTACAGTGTTTTCGATCGTGTTATTGTCGTCAATATTTCTGGCGGTAATTTTGTTGTAATATTCCATAACATCGCGCCCGACAAAAGTAATTCACGACTACAGTAAAGTTATTGCGCACGTTACTACCTAGTTTACTTGAGTAGGCCTATCAACTGATTTAATGTCGTGTCAAAGGCCTAGACCAAAGTGCGTCAAGAAGTTAAGTGAAATAATCTGCTGACTGAAAGCTTCAATAACAGGAGTGAGTTTGACGAATAACAGTATAGATGATAATTTGTCTTTATGCACCAGAAGAAAATCTGATAGAACTGTTACACAGAACATTATTGAAGGCTACATTTGACATTGAATTTCATAGTGAATGTCAGATCGAGAGTGAGCAGCAAATAGGCTCTATTACATGTATGTTATACATGCAATGATGTATACCTGTACTACATTTCTGAGCTCGCCCTACCTGTAGGCCTACCATTAGTTCATAGTGGACTAATATATAGATAAGATATAACGGCAACAGGCATTAACCCAGATTTTTTTTTTCTGTAAGACCTCTCCACCCAAGCAGGGAATCAAAGTTGACCAATTTCATACAGTAGTATTATTGACTGGTACCACATCACTAAATTTATGTTTTCCTAATTGGGTATCAGGGTTGGGGTCAATTCCATTACAACTCAGTCAAACCAGGAAATGAATTGTATTTCAATACATGACTTGAAATGAATGTATTGAAAACATTTGGGGATTTTCAATAACTGAACTGGAAATTGACAAATGTTGGTCTGCGCACAACACCTTTAACAACAGTATTCCCTTAACCTCTGTTTTTAAATCAAATAAGCCAGTGAGGATAATCTGTGGACAGATTTCCTTACTAGTGAACTCATACTGCTATTATCTAATCATCTGGCCTAGATAAGGAGCTGACAGCAAACAATGGCTTGTGAAACACGTGAGGAGATCAGTGTGTGACACCGTAGTCTTTTTTTCTTTCCCTTGTACCCAGACGAGGACGGTGACATGATCGCCTTCTCCACCGACGATGAGCTCATCATGGGCCTCACCTGCATCAAGGACGACACCTTCCGCCTCTTCATCAAGGGTGAGTCTTTTGTGATCAAAGATGGGGCATTTTCAAATATAATATATAAAGATTAATCGGTCTGGTATTAATGTGTAATGCACCAAGTCATCATTACCACTATTATAATGATATAGCATTCTCATTGTTACTGAAACATTGTAGTTATTAATACCTACCCGTATATCCTTTTTTTCCTTTCCCTTACAGAGAAGAAGGAGCACAGGCGTGAGTTCCCTGCTTTTGCTTTCCCGGGCGGTGTCCCTCCTTTCGCCTTCCCCCCTCACCCTGGAGCACCCCATATGGGGCCCCCTCCACCCCATGGCCCACCACCTCATGGTCATGGCCCTCACGGGCCCCCCATGGTGCACCCCAACGTGACCTGTGATGAATGCGAGGGCCCGGTGGCAGGGACCCGTTTCAAGTGCACTGTGTGCTCCAACTACGACCTATGCTCCCAGTGCCAGGCCAAGGGGCTCCACAAGGAGCACGTCCTCCTACCCATCTGGCACCCCTTCAACAACACATTTGAGGTGAGACACATATGTTTATGTTTTAAAGTGGATATTCTTGCAGATACACATCTGAGCAATTTAAAACTCCATTGGAATTGGGGGGGGGGGGGGGGGGTCCAAAAACCAGAAGGGACATATCTGTGTGGGTGAGAGAAATGGCCCTCTATATTTTGATCTTGTTCTTCTACACAGTGGTTCCCTCGTGGGAAGTGGATGCGGAAGATGAGACACTGCATGTGGGCTCAGGCCCAAAACCAGGCCCAGCCTGGTCCCTCTGGGTCCCAGCCTGGTCCCTCTGGGTCCCAGCCAGGCCAGGCGGCCCCCGAGGACAGTCAGCCATCCTCTGATGCCTCATCTGCTTCCTCCCAGCAGTCCCAGGCCAATATGGATTACCTAAAGAACATTGGAGAAGGGGTGGCAGCCATGCTTAGCCCACTGGGTAAGACCAAGTGAAAAGTGCCATGTAAAAAAATGTAATCATTTATCAATCCATTATTAGAAATCTACTGACTACTCTAAATTTGAAAGAACTGAAATTGCTTACTTACCTCTCCATGTTGCCTGCAGGTATCGATGTGGATATTGACGTGGAGCACGAGGGGAAGAGGACCAAGGTGATGACCCCCAATCCAACCCCACCCGGGTCAGGAGGCCACCCCGGTGCTAGGAGTGACAATGGGACAGGGTGGTCTGAGGGAGCAGGGGCAAACGAGGGAGACATGGAGGTGGACGAGCTGAGCAGCCTGGGGAGCGCCAGTGGTTTGGCTAAGGTATGACACGCTTAATTACTTGATAATCAAAGTTAAAAAATCTGTTTAAATTTAATTAATGATACTTAGAAGAATAACATTGCCTGTCAGATGGTGTGTGTTGTTAAATGATGTATCTCTATATGTGCAGGGTGGTAAAGACACTGGGGGCAGTGGTGACGAGGAATGGACTCACGTGACCTCCAAGGAGGTGGACCCCTCTACTGGAGAGCTCCAGTCTCTCAGGGTGGGTGAGGAGGGCTCACTGGAAGCCCTAGGGTCCCTCACCCCTTCCCAGGGTCCCTCACAGGAACCACTGAAGTCCCTCACTCTCGCTGAGGCCGCAGCCTACCCCCACTTGCCTCAAGGTACAATAGTTTGAGAATTCTCATATCCTCCATCCCTAGTATTAATTGTAGTGATTCCTTATCCTCATTGCTAGTAGTAACCACTTCAGTCAGTGGTAGTTATATCCTGAGTTGTGGTTTCAGTTAGGGATAGGTGTTATAGTTGTGACTTTAGCTCAAGGTTCTTATATCCCTGACTACACCTGGTACAGTAGTATTGACTAGTAGAAGTTACTTACATCAGCGTTTGACCCTCCACTGTGTCCAGATGCAGACCCACGCCTGGTGGAGTCGCTGTCCCAGATGCTGTCCATGGGCTTCACAGACGAGGGTGGCTGGCTCACCCGTCTTCTCCACACCAAGGACTGCGACGTTGGGGCCGCCCTGGACACCATTCACTACTCCAAACCCCCCCAGAAGTAAAGGGGCCTAAACAAAGAACCTTGAGGCACACCACTCCTCCATCCCCCTATCATAGCCATTTCACCAATACTGCCTTATCTTCTGTCCCTCTAATCTATTTCACAGATCTCTGGCAATAATAGTCTATTAGATCTGAATATGTAATGGGAAATCTCTTGCTATTTTAAGGTATCTATTGTACTGAGTATAAAGGATTTACTAATCAGGTATTTATCTTAATGATAATTATGACTTTCTATAACTTAACAGATGCATGGGTTCATTTTTAAATTGTATTGAAAAAAAAGCAGTAAAAAATGTTAACCAACATATATATATATATATATATATAGTTTCAGAATATTAACTCGAGCTAGTACCAAGCAAGTTGTCGATTAATCAAGTTATGATTCTTACACTTAGTGTTATTATTGCCAGACGTATAAACTGTCATGTCCATTATCGGTGTCAACAGCATCAAGTGAAATGTGTGAATCATGACTGTCACACTGAAAACATTTCTCCCTGTCAAGACCAAATAAAATACTTCTGCAAAGAAACTGTATTGTCATACTGTCATTAAATACATAGTTTAATCATTTATTGCAACCATGAACTGTTAGACAAAATCCAGAGATTAATGCATTAAATGTTAATTACAAAACATTCAGACTTGTTTAGAGTAGGCCACTTCGTCTATAGATGCACAAAAAGAGCACCCATTACATGGCTTTTAAAATGTGTCATCAAAGTCGTCATCCGTGTAGAACAGACTCCCCAGAGAGAGGGTGGGGCATGGGTGCTTGGTGGGCGGGGGTTGATGACAGACTGGTGCTTTGCTCTCCTCGGGTATCATCATATGGGCAGGACCTCCTTCGCTATAGGATGCCTCTCCACAACGGGGGGTCGTCGACTTCAGCCTATCAAATGTCTTTCTGGTGCTCCTCCCCAGAAAACCACTACCCCCACCTAGCCCAGACAATTTGGAAAAACCACTACAGGCCAGTTGTCCAAAAGGGTTCTGGTTTTTGAACACCACATTAGGAACATTTGAGAACATTGAACCAGTGGTTTGGAACTCATCCATATGCATTGTACCTCCACTCCAGTTGGTCTCATCTTCCTCAGGAGAGGCAGTAAGGAACTGGGCCCACTTGGAGGCCTGTGACACTGCAGTACCAGAGGATCCAGAAGGTTGCGAGGTCGTCGCTGCATTTGCTCTGTAGGGGACTGAGGTTGAAGAGAGTTTGCTGCTGGTAGTTGAGGGTGGTTCAATTACAGTAGGGGGTTTGCTATAAGCTGTGACTGGTGGTCTGCAGGGAGCTGACTGTTTGGGAGACCACTGTACAGGGGCCAATGAGCTGGGGGGTCTGTTGTGTTGTGGTGGCTGTGGTAAAAAGCAAACCAGAGAAAGCATATTAGTTAGTACATACAAGGTACAGAATGCTTGGACATGTGCTGGTATGAATTAGCTTTAGCTGCTTACATTAGCAGACTTCCCTTTCACCCTCCAGCCTTGTGTAGGAGGCATGGTGTCCTCTTCTCCACTGTGATATCCCCTCCCCTCATTCTCCCCTCGACCTCTCTTCCTCTTTCTGTTGGCCCACATTAATAATCCATGCTGTCACATACCTATGCTCAATCTAAACACAGTCTGTCATACAGTGAAGGGTTAGAAGTTATTTTTACAGAAAATAAACAATCACATTGAAGTGGACTGAATGGTCAACTTTGACAATGATGAGTGGTGCTGTTGGTTTCTCAGGTATGGTTTTGGATCAGTGTTTTAGAATGGTGGCCAATTGATCCTCGGATGACCCTGTCAGATGACACTGGTGTTATTGAGAATCAGGGGGGTGTAGACAACAGTGGGTAATGACATGTAGGCCACTGTTTAGGCACAAACTTGTACAGACGTAACAAAATAATTAGCCTGACATGAGTCATGGGCATACCTGACATTTATGTTGCCTTGGAGATGGTTTCTGTCCATGTAAACATTCTCCTCTTCCTCAGCTTCTTCTTGACCCACCCCTTCATCGCTCGTCTGCAGGTATTTACCCCAGCGACTCCCATTAGCCTCTTCTGCCTACAGGAATACAATTATTAATGTACCGGTATTTTGAATGGTAAACAATGTTTTCTTACGATATTCAATGGACAACATGGATTATTGGTTAGGGCTGCTGCCCTAAAACTGCATGTTCAGTTTGTGCCCAACTGCCCATGCCTACATTCAATTGACTGTGTCAAATACATTTGTTGTGTCCCAAAAAAGTGATTGGCAATAACAATGGTGGGAACTCACAATCTGGTTACAACTCTCCTGAGCTTTTTCTACAACCTCTTCTTCAGCCACATCATCCACCTCCTCCCTATCACAAATAATAAAGAAAGAGATATAGCATGATATAGTTCATTTAAGCACACATTTTGCACCTCACCTGGAAGTTAAGCTCGGGGGAAATGTCATACAGGGCATATTTGGATCCAAGTCTTCACACAACACCCAAACAGGAGTGGCAGTGTATACAGATAAATACATTCCACAGTAATAATCTTTTGACTTCCATTTCCGCCTAGGCCTATTTAAATTCAGTCATGCAAATCATAGGGCTGAAATGGAATGCTCTGTACGCTGCTTGCTTCCTGTCAGGGTGGAGTAGACAGTGGTGAGAGTGATGCTATTTTTTCCTCCAACATGTAAATATCAGAAGAGTTACCATCGTGACCAGACTCTCTGGTCCTGCTCTTCAAGTATCTCTCCACGCCTGGCATTGGCCTTCTGAACATGACGTCTGCAATCCACTCCAGAGCCACGACCAAACTCCTGGAAAGGTTACATAATAGACACGTAGGCCTTATTCGAGAGCATCAAAACCGTGATTTATCATTTGTAAGTTGTGACTGACTTACAAATAATGAGTCATTATTTATGATTATTCGTATATCAGTCACTCACCGGCTGCAATGTCGAACAAACATTTTTACAAATAATTTAGTTGTGGTTCGAACAAATCATTAGCTGACGTACCTTAATGACCGACTGCTTTTCCCCACACAGCTTGCAGTTCCATTTTTTGCTCTTTTTAACCTGAAAATTAAGTGCGCAAATAGGTTTACACATGCAACGCAAGTTTGAAGATAGCTAGCTAACTGGTTAGCAACATTGCTCACTAGAAAGATAGCTCCTTCTACAACTAGCAAATTTAAGTTACCTGTTGCACTTGGTAGGTTTGGCAAGAACAGCATCTTAGGACATGAAATTCCTGAACCATGTTCCTCGTTTTAGTTGTAGTAGCTAGCTAAAAACGACTAGTTTGAGATTTTGCCGGGAATGTTTTGAAAAACTATCGAATGAGGAAACGTGACGTCATACGTCAGGGACGAAAGAAAATGTTGTATTGGTCACATACACGTATTTAGCGGACGTTATTGCTGGTGTTGCGAAACACTTGCATTCCTAGTTCCAACCGTGCAGTCGTACATAGGAGCTTGAAGCAGAACTACCATATGTCGGCGCCATTTTATTGGAGTAGAACACAATCAACAATATTGAGCGCCCTCTGGCATTGGCTAAGTGCAGTTATTAAATGGACGCAAGCATGAAGATATAGTACTATGTTGTTCAATTAAGCAATAAGGCCCTTTAGCCATGGTATATTGGCCATATGCCCCCGAGAAGCCTTATTGCTATTATAAACTGGTTACCAACGTAATTAGAGCAGTAAAAAATACATGTTTTGTCATGTATAATGTACAATAATTGGATTAAGAGTGGTCAATCTTGTCTGCAGAGCTAAAAACAAACCCAAAGGGTGTAAGCCTGTCCTATTAAATAAAACCATCAAGTTATTTCATTCAGTATTTTAATTTATTACACAATATAGTACAGTACTGATCAAATACAATTTAAAATGCAAGTCTGTGAATAAACACATCCGTTACATGGATACATTAATGACATATCTATAGGTGGATAAACAGATTTAACAGCCACATAGGCTATCCCAGAACCCCAAAAGATGCAAAACTGCTTCCTTGTTCTTTGTTTTCACATTTAGAAAGTAAATGTAAAATTAGTCATTTTCATTAGATATAAGAAACATATGCAGATGAAAAGCAAAGAATATACAAAGTGTGAGAGGTTGTGTGTGCCAACATAAAATAATCTACATACAATTTGATTAACTGGGACTTTGGGGCTGAGCGCAAATAACACTGATAGTTTTATACCCCAAGTTAAATTTATCTTACAAAGTGCCAATAAACTTGGTATGTAATGCTGCAAGCAAATTCCTTGGGCAATGCTGGACTGTTGTTGAGTTATGAACAAAGGACCAGCCAGACAACCTTTTAAGTCTGGTTTTAGTGTCATAGAAGAACAGTTCGGAGACCAGTATTGAGCAGTGCCAGCACATTTCTCCACTGATCTCAGACCCGTCTGTATAACCACAATGGAAACTAAAACTGAGGAGCCTATAGCCTTGTACAACAATCCCTAACTCCTACTTCTCTAGTGTTTCTCAATCTGAGGGGGGGGGGGGGGTGAATGGATTAAAAGACAACTGATTCTTGAAAAGAAAATTTTTCTTGCCAAACATAAAAAATAGCTGTTGACAAAAGTAGACATGAAGACTGCAAAATATCTATGTTTGTGACCAATGTGGGTGTGTAGTCAAATACTGTGTATGAGGCTTATCTCTGTTAAAACAAGGTTATGAATATTCAGGAGGACAGTAACACGGTTTTCTCAATTCCTTCATAACATGAGACCAATTTGAGGCTATATTTTTATCAAGAAACATCTAATACACTTAAAAGCTTTGAATGATAGAAGATATGAAAATGATATGCAGTAATTCAAAGTTGGGACCCCTATTGGCTTGAAGGAAAAGCATTACATGGCGTTTTAGCAAGTGTCTCGAGACTGAAATTTAATGGGAATCTGTTAAAATAGTATTTGCTTGCAGGAAATGTTTCCTTACTGCTATTCTGAAACGACAGAAGCAGTGCATTTCCGGGGTAACCATTGACCACTTACAGATGGTCAATTTAACTCCGCCCCGAATACAAAAGATACAACCGACTCACAGCTAGGACAAATAACTAATGAAACACTATTGTAATTCTTTGGGTAAAATAATATTTGAGGTCATTTGATGAATGACACATAGCGCCCCCCTGAGTGTCTGCTTTGAACTACAGGGAAGAGATACTGCCTTGTTTGATATGCAGGTCAAAAATTCAAGAAGGGCATTCAATGAAAACAATGCTGTTTGTTGTGATGCTCCAACTCTGCAGATTTTAGCCTCAAGAGGTCCCTCCCCAACATACCAACACTACAATTATCCCTGTGTATATGCCAACCTACCATTACAAAAACAGTCCAATCAGGTCCTGGCAGGCGAGTCACCAAATGAGCGAAGCGCCATGCATATCTGAAGGCTGCAGATTAATTGTTAGTTAGTGAAGGAGGGAGGACT
The DNA here is from genome assembly GCF_036934945.1 of Oncorhynchus masou masou. Classification (NCBI taxonomy): domain Eukaryota; kingdom Metazoa; phylum Chordata; class Actinopteri; order Salmoniformes; family Salmonidae; genus Oncorhynchus; species Oncorhynchus masou. The sequence continues at coordinate 37,043,952 of NC_088220.1, forward strand.
CTCCCAAACCACACCAATGTGTATGGGAATGAAATGGGACTAATGAAGCAAGTACCGGCCAGAGAACAGAGTGGTAACGCAGGCATTCTCCCAACGTTCTCTCTAAGAAAAACCTACACAAAACAAAAACAAGCGGTTTCTAAAATCTAACATCTAGTTCAGTCTTTTTTTTTAAGGCTTTCTTTCTTTAGTTTGAGATGGCTGTGGATTTCACAGATACAAACGTATATATGTCTCATATGTCATACATGTCTCATATAGGTCTTCCAGTTGAAGGCTTTTACCCACAGCTTAGATTGTGGTCCGCAGTGTGCTTGGAGAAGCGACAGAAATACAGTTGAGTACTAACACGTTAAAACTCTGATATCCTGCACCAATGTTCCTCTGCACAACATCCCATCCTTGGATTAGCCACTACACTTCAAGGGCAAATTTCCCAGACAAATATTAAGCTTAGTCCTGGACTAGAAAGCATGTGACATGGAGAACCTCTACTGAAAGTGATTTTTAGTCTAGGAACAGGCTTAGGTTGAATCTGGTTCTGAATGTAGTAGGGTTGATGTAATAGGTTGTAAATGTTTAGAGTTATGTGGCTTTTATCCAAGGTAAGAACCGTTGGGCAGACTCTATGCTTACAGACTGAATACTGTTTCAATAGATATATTTCCTATACACACACAGTTCTGTAAAATGATGACAATCACAACAGAGATACAGGTCTAGAGCTCCCTGTGAAACGGGAGTGAGGCAAGGCCGGACGGTAACTCTAGTTGGACAGTGATCGGTTTCTCCTACGGGTGAGAAATTACAGTGAGTGTTGAGTTCTGGGTGGGTCCGCTCAGGTCGAGAGCTGGGCCAACTCATGGTCGCTTGACGAGCTCACCTGCCTCTCCACCCCCCTTTGCATCTTACAGGTTGCCATCCTTACCTGAATGTCTCCCTTCTTCTCAAAGTAGTCCACCAGGGGCGGCTCGGTGAGCATCGACGCCAGCACCTGCTCGAAGGTGATGGACCAATCGCCGTCCAGCGTGCTGCCTCGCCGCTGCTGGTCGCCGGCGCAGCCAATTAGGACTGTGTCATCGGCGATATCCTCGCACTGTAGCGAACCCGTGCTCACCATGGAGTAGGACGAGACCGACGTGTCATCCTTCACTTCTTCATCCGACGTCTGCTGGGGCGGCGTTTCCAGCTGGGCCTCCGCCAAAGCCTTGCAGACCAGGGACTGTCCTGAGCTGCTTTCCCCATTCGACTCTTCTTTTTCGGGCTGGGGCAGTTCAGCGGAAAGGGTGGGAGCCTGGGTGTAGGTGGTGTCGGTTGGTTTCTTGGCACCGTTGTTGGTGAACTTCTTGCCCACCTCTCCGATGCGCAGCAGCAGGCTGGCCACAGTGGCTATGGCGTGGTAGAGCTCCTGCTCCAGTGGGTCCTCGCTGAACATGTTGTACAGGGTTTTACACAGCTCTATGAACTGCTCCTGTAGGGGGGACACAGGGGATCAGTCACAGAAATGGCTTCTCCAAGTGTGCATGAGTGGTCAAGTTATGGTCATCTCTCAGTAATGTGTACCTGGTTCATCCTGGGAAGATCTTTAATGGTCTCAATCTTGGGCTCCTTCTCCTTGGCCCACATCCTCAGGTAATACTTATAGTCCTTCACCTCTGAAACAGACATCACAATATTACACTGGATACATGTAGCAATACAGCTTGAATCCTGCAGAGGAAGAATATCAATACTGCAGAAAGGTAATTAACATAGGCGGAGTGAGGCTCACCTTTCTTCTCCTCTGCATCTCCGCATCCCGACGCTTCCCCAGCCTCTTTCATCTCCTCTCCTGCAGACGAAGACAACCACCACCATCATCATGTCCACAAAGCCACTACTCAGACCATCCACACCAGTGTACACACTACACAGTGACAGGGGGTAAAGTGGGTTATCTAGACAGAGGTTGGAAGGTGAGTGTGTGTGTGTGTGGGGGGGGGGTTGATGTTTGTATTAGTTTGTGAGACATTCACTTCACGGAAGATGAGGGAAGTCAACTAGCCCACAGATACTAGGAGGGTAACAGGCAGGGATGGAAAGTCCACGATCTGAGATGCAGATACCACAGAAAGTCAGATAAGGGGAAAGATGTGATGTCTATCACACCAGAACATTCCAGAAGAGAGCCCCGAGTGGACTGTACCAAGTGGACAGGAAGAAGAAATGAGGGGGGACCCACTCTGTATAAATTTGTGTAATCTGCTGGTATGCTCTATCACATGGCGAGGTTATTAACAGATTAGAGAGTGTCCTCTATGAACTAAAACAAATAATTGTTTCACAAATTTGTAGATTGGAATATTAGATGGACTATTCTGCCTGACAGCGTGGCCAACATTTTGTTGATCAAACATGTCTTTGTGACACAGAGTCACAGAGAGACAAACCTGAGGTCACTTCCTGCACCAGGAAGTCCAGATCAGACAGGAAGGGAGATTCTGGAGCGTTGAGAAGAAAACAAAACGAGATAGGGAGAGCAAGAAATTACAGAAATGAGAGAAATAAAGAGCAATATAGAGAAAGAGATTAAGACAGAAAGTAAGTGAGGGAGGAAACAGATCCATGAGGATGATGATAACACACTGTCAGTTAAATCAAGTAGTAGGAATCCATTTTCCATGCACACACACACACACGCAATGGAGCAGGACTGTAGGAACCACTCATTGCCTTAAGTAGAACATCTAAAATGTCAAATATCACATTTACATTGTGAGCAAACTAAAGTATGAGAGATGGTTACCAAGTGTGTATATTCCCCCTATAGAAGTATAAGAGTGTATGCTCTACACATATGTCAACAGCAATGTGTGTGTACCCTGTGGACTGTCATCGTCAGTGAAGAACTGCGCAGCCTCTAGTGCCGACTCAGCCTCCTCTGGACACAATGCTGTAAGAGAAATAAGAAGCATGTTAGCACTAGCATGTATTTGTCATGACTGTCCATGTGAGGATCCATACAGGTCAGATCAGTATTGCAATAAATAACTTCAGCCTGACCCCCTCTCACCTGCAGACAGGGGGGGGGGGTGACAGTTCACACCCTGTTGTAAATCAAGGATTAGAACTTTAAGCTATCTCCCCCTCCAAATTCACCAAAGGAATGTGCCTTTGTTTCACAGACGTTTTCCCCGCCAAAACTGTAACACGTTCTAAAGTGAATACTGGAACAATATTTCTAACATAGAACGTGGGGAATGGTCAGAGGTGAGAAATAATAATGTAATTTCGGGTGTTATTTTGTGAGGTCATTAAAAATGTTATAAAGTAAATACTGTAACTTGAGAAGTATATACACTACATGTACGAAGTCGTCATCCTCTTATGTTGTGTATGAAATACGATGAGTGTTTTTGTTGAGAGGGATGTAAATGTTAGAAACTATAAGACGAAATTGTTTATATAAAAACTGTGCACAGCAAGTAGTCACCAGCCCTTGAGTGAGGTCAGAGAGCGTGCCAGCCTCACGAACCACCCCTTTTGAATGAACTGTGTAAAATGGTGGGTTAAGAATTAACATATCAGGCCAGAGAAGCATGTAGCTGCAGCTCACTTCTAAAGTGGTTCAAACTCTGAAATCTCAACACGAGGTAGAGGTGAGAAGCTCACCACCCAGACAATCATTGGAAGAATCAAGACAGCTAAACGTAAATACATTCATAATTTCTTACTCCAAACGGTGGCAGTTCGTGTGCAAAGTATATGGTTAATGTGAGAGTAGTTTCTAAATGTACCAAAGTATTATGTCCCTCTTTTGTAACAACCTGCCATATTGTGTTAGTCCGCAAGGGACCTGTTTCGTTAGCGAGTAAATAAATTAACCAATTTGTGTAGTACTGAATCATTAAGAAAGGCTGGGCTTTTTGCAGATGTTGGAGGCTACGACTGTTCAGAATGATATGATACGAGGTTATGATTAATAAGTTGACTGTTTCTGGATGTGACCTTTAAAGTTTAATTTGGGAAATGGTAAAAGAACCGCTCTCGTGGTGCCCCAAATTCCTATTGAGTTAATAGTTACATGATTAATTTAAAATCATAAAAAAACAATTATTTGATTAGATAAATAACAGTCAACAGATTAATGAAAGTAATCAGATTAATGAAATATTATAATACATACACATTGTCACTCATTACCACAAGCACACACATTTTCTCCAACTGCTCAATTGTTCTTAACTCTCACTTTTCTTAAAACTGCATTGTTAGTTAAATCCCTTCACCCCCATTCCCGCTCGGATCCCGTTAATGGGATTGATTTGACAACATCCAGTGAAATTGCAGTGCGCCAAATTCAAAAAACAGATATACTCATAATAAGAATTCATTAAACATACAAGTGTCATACATCAAAATACATCTTAACTTCTTGTTAATCCAGCAACAGTGTCAGAATTCAAAATGGCTTTATGGCGAAAGCAGACCATGCGATTATCTGAGGACAGCACCCCGCATACAAACACATGAAAATCAGATTTCAACCAGGCATGTGCTACACAAAAATCAGAAATAACAATATAATTCATGATTTACCTTTGAAGATCTTCTTCTGTTGGCACACCAAAATCTCCCATAAACATCAATTCCTTCATTTTATCCCCAAAATGTCCATTTATTTGGCACATTTGATTCAGAAATACACAAGTTCCAACTCGCCCAACATGACTACAAAGTATCTAATAACTTACCTGTAAACTTGGTCCAAACATTTCAAACAACGTTCCTAATCCAAACGTATGTATCCTAAAACGTAAATAATCAATAAAATTTAAGACGGGGAAATACTGTGCTCAATTGCTCAATACCGGACGAAAATAAAGTGAAGCGGGTTCCAGGTCGTGCGCTCCAAAAGACTCGAGTCCCTTTGTGTGACACATGGAAAGGAAAGGAATACTTCATCTCTCAAAGGAAAAACATCCACCAATTTCTAAAGACGAGCAGTTGACATCTAGTGGAAGCAATAGGAACTGCAAGCATATTTCTATTAAAAAGGGATTACCATAAAAACCTAATGGAAATCACTGAGCTCAAAAAATGTTTTCCCTGGATGGATTGTGCTCGGGTTTTTGCCTACCAAATCAGTTCGGTTGTACTCGCAGACATTATTAAAACAGTTTTAGAAACTTCAGAGTGTTTTCTATCCGAATCTAATAATAATATGCATATCCTAGCTTCTGGGCCTGGGTAGCACGCTTTTCATCCGGATGTTAAAACACTGCCCCCTAGCCCAAAGAGGTTTTAAGGGCTTGTAAGTAAACATTTCACAGTAAAGTCTACACCTGTTGTATTTAGCACATGTGAAAAATGTAATTTGATTTGAGAGACAATTCTTCTCTCATGTGCATACTGTCCCTTTAAAAACACACCACACAAAGCACAGGGTCACAAGTGTGTCTGCTGGCTGGCTGACTGCAGGCCCACATCTTCTGCATTTATTGATTCACTAGAACTGTTGTTTCTGAGTGAAAAGTCTGAAGCCAAGTCAGAATGTGAGTGTCAATATCCTGCAGTATGTCTGCATTACATTTATCATAGGTAGGTTAGACTGTTATTGAACCTGAAGAGTTGTTTTTCCCTGCTTACCTGGCGGCAGGTGAAGTTTGTACAGTAACTTCAGTTTCTCTGTCATGTCTCCATGGTACATCCCACCTAATGGGAGACATATGGTTGGTCAGTTACCCAATTGGTGGCAATCTTATAATCAACCAGTCAAATTAGGCACGGGGACTTATCCTTCTACAAACTAGCACATAATTGTTCTCAAAACCACAGCTGAAAACATCAATGTTGTAATGCATGTCAGTTCGGTTGCAGCAAGTTGCGATTCCTTAATTAAAATCTCCAAACTCACTCAGGCCCGTGACAAACTCTTTGAAGTTGATGAGGCCGTCCTTGTTGCTGTCCAACAGGCGGAAGTGGCGAGCAGCCAGTGTGACGGTGTGAGTGCCACACAGCCAGGTGCCCAGGGCCCCGAACAGCTGGCAGAACTGTTCCAGGTCGATGCGGTACTGCTCCAGGTAGGGCAGGCTGGGGTCATGGCGCTCTGCCGCCGTGCAGCTGGCCCCCCAGTAGCAGCTCATAATGTGCTTGGCCTGCCATGGGCAAGGGGAGTGGGATGCAGTTCAGAGGTGGTATTAGCTGATTGAAACATTGAATGGATTGTCCAATGATGCTTGATAGTTGAGGGACTTGAGCTAACAGCTTGATAGTGATGGCTTTTGTTGAGGGCTTTCAGGTTTACACTTGTTTGCAGCATGAGCCACAACTTGTTTTGTTCTCAGTCTATTGATAATGGCTCACTTGGTTGCGCAACACCGAACATGTGACAGCTGTGTGACCTGTTATCATCACCGCAACCATGACTAATACCCACCACACTAAGTTGCCATGCCTGTGTTTAGAACATTGCTAACAAAGAACTTACTGAATAAAATGTTGACCAGTGTTTGGTAATAGTGTAAAAAGCCACAGGGGCGGTAATAATTATGCCAATTTCTCACCTTGAAGAGAACATAGAGTTCTTCTAGCTCCTCGATGCTGAAGGCTGAGTCGGTCATGATGGCCCTCACCTGTGGACAGACACACAGCTTTACAACAAGACAGAGAAACATCTCTGGCTATAGCACATTGGACCAAGTAGGAACAGTAAGACAATAGATCATTACTAAGTGAAGGTTGGATTGGAGTATAATGTAGACTAATCTCAATGCTACGAAATTCAGTTGTCGATGTCAAACTACAACCATCAACGCAATGAGATCAAGAAACTAACGTCACTAAGCGTTTCAATCACAGTCACTTCTTTGACATATGAACTCACCACACTCCTCTTGGCAGTGTCTTCCAGCGATTGGATAACCTTTAACCTCTGCTTGAACCTCATCTGCTCGATGACATCAGCACGCAGACTTCCAAACTTCTGCTCAGGGGCACAGAGAAACAGAGGGAAAAGGAAGGTGTTATAGAAGTGTAGTATAATAGAATTGAAATAGAGTTCAATAGAGTCGGTTACAAATGTATCCCGAAGTCACTGATTTGTAGAATCTACATCAATCTCTCCTTGTTCAATGCGATTGAGTAAACAAGCGAGTTGTGTTTGAGAACTAAGAATGGATTTTTCTGTGAAAAAGTAATTTGGCTCTACTAGTCATGCTGGGAGGACTTGTCTTACGTCATAGGATGACTTGATGAGCTGGAACACGTCAATCTCAGGTGGTGGTTCATCACCACTGGTCAACAGGGCGTGGAGGTGGGGAATGGGAGGAGACACAGTCTGCTTGTTGACAACATTGTCCAGGTACCTGAGAGAGAGTGAGAGAACAACAACTTATTCTCAGTCCAGTGCAATATGGCTATAGCTTCATCAGTCCAGAATGGTAATGTCACCATTCATAAATAAAAATGTAAAACAATTAAGGTTTCTGTATAGTTACCCTTCCAATGAAACATTTTGGCTACATAATGTGTGGTGTCAATTCCAAGAAACACTTGAAATCCATCACTCACTGTCCCAGTATGGTCATGGCCTCTCCCTCGTCAGTGCAGACAGTCTCTCCCACCCCCCACTCACCGTCCGAGTATGGTCATGGCCTCTCCCTCGTCGGTGCAGCCCAGCAGCGTGTCCATGTTGGCGTGCAGCACGGCCAGTGCCACCTGGAAGATGACCTTGATGCCCTCGTAGAAGAAGCAGTCGACCAGGAGCACGGCGCTGTCGAAAGGCATGACGCTGAGAAACAGCGTGAGGAACCAGGAGAGGGAGATGGTGGAGATGACGCCCAGCTCCTGCATGTGCTCGTAGAGGAGGGGGAGGCACTCACGAGTCAGCTCCTCAAACACGCCTTGGTCAACGAGAGCACCTGGGGGAGAGGGAGAATTTTAAAAAAGACATCCATATCCAAACATACGCATCAAGGTTGGGTTCAATTCATTTTAGGAAGAGAGGTAAAATGAAATTCATGCAATGAAAAGTCCTTAATAGAAAATTGGAAAACTGAATCGACCACAGCCCACATCAACTACTGAGTTCTTATCACCCTTAGAAATAGAACGATTGCTGAAGGTTCTATGGTAATTAGCGCCTCTGTATTTCTATTGTCAGTCTTAGCTGTCACTCACCCACAACCCTGGTGTTGTAGTAGTCTGGCAGCATCCTCTCACACAGAGCCACCAACAGCCAGAAGGCCTCCTCCTCTGTACAGTACAGCAGCAGCACCGACGTCACAATGTTCATCGCCTGGAGGGGACAGGCATCGATCATTGTGTACTCTTCTGCTTGTGCAGCATCACAAATGTTATTTCCGGTCTTAGTGAATTTCTAGTTCCAAGTTCTTAGTCATATGTACGGGATACGCATGATATATATCTTCCAATGAAATGCTTACTTGCAGGTTCTTCCTCGACAAGTCAACGACAACAAGAAATAATACGAACTAAGTAAATGTCAGTAGAATAGAAAACATTTTAGCATAAGGACAATACAGGAAGGCACAATTTATAGTCCAATATTTACATGTGTATTGGGGAAGTGGGGATAAGTGTATACATTGAGCAGTATAACAAGAGTCTGGTAGCAGCAGTTGTGATGTGTGTGTGTGTGTGTGTGTGTGTGTGTGTGATGTGATGTGATGTGAGTGTGTGGGTGTGTGTGTGTGGCATGAATGTATATATGTGTCTGTGTGGTTGTGTGCTAAGGTGCGGAGAATCAGCGCAGGTGGTCAGTCCAGTTCGTGTTCAGGCAGTCTGCTTGTAGATAGAAGCTGTCGCTAAGTCTGTTCGCATCAGACATCATGCACTGAACCGGTCTGCCCGACGGTATGGACCATTGAGTGAGACGGGGGACACACTCAAGAATTAACAACAAGAAGACAAACTGAAGAGAAGGAAGAATCAGAAACAAAAACAGGCAGAAATAGCCTTACAGTAAAGAATAGACCACCAGACTTTTTTATCGGCGTTTGGCCGATAAAAAAGAAAAGCCAAAAAATAAAATCGTCCCTTCTCACCTATGAATTAAAACACCAGTTCATGCAAATACATTTGACTAGTCATGCTTATCCATCTATAGGTACATTTGTATAATTTAGTGGAAATACATTGGCACCTGTACAGTATATTCATTATGCATCTTATTTATCAAACATGTACAGCATACAAATACAAAACCTTTGAGCGGAAAATATGTCAGAGCGCGAGAGCTGCTGCTAAAACATCTCAAACAGCAAATGCATAGGATGGCTTTATCAGCACATCAAATACCACTTTGCAATGATCTGGAGGCAGTATGCTTTTTCAAAACATATACTTAAATTGTTTGGAACCTGAACATTTTAAATCGATACGAGGCATTACCAAGCTTCAAAGTAGCCTAGCCAAAATCTGACCATATCAGTGGAGCCAATTATTTTATATGAACTTTCTTTCATTGTCCTGTAGCCAAATGCACAATCCTAATCATATTAGCATAGTAGCCCATGCTAGTTGTTGCATATTATGTCTATCCGCTTTCAACATTTCTAAACGGATATTTTAATCTCTGTTACTTGAAACCACTACCACTAGTTTCCCTGCCATATAATTCAAGCACTATTTCCAGGGAATGCTTAGGACGCTAGGCCTTCGTTCCAATCTCATTATCAGCTTGAGGCTTTTCATGTTTGAGTCAACTCAAACAGTCAGTCTGATTCAGATGGCATTTCCAGGAAATTAATTCCACTATAGCATTACATTGAGTTCTTTCAACTACTTCAAAAGCATCCAACTCAACTGCCCACTCTCTGGAACCAAATTCTGCATTCCAGAGAAGTTTCTAAATATAACAGGTTTAAGTAGCAAACTCTAAAACAATCTAAGTGTAAGAAATCTCATAACATCTCACAGCCAGTGACCATGTTAATGTTAACAAAAAGGAACCTAACAAGTTTCCAACATCACCAGGCAACAGTGGTGGGCCCTCAGGGCCAGCAAGGCCTTCTCTGCTGGCCTAAACATCATCAGAATATATATATATATTTTTTTTTTAAATATATTTTCCCACAAATATGTATTAAATTATTCCCCAGAGTAAGAGGTATACTCTTAATTTCATAGCTTTCCTCTTGATTGCACTGCTTCCAGCCCCAGGTTGAGATTTGGAGGGCTGGTCTTTATGTTAGATCTTTTATCCAATAATATTCAGCCATCATGTGTTGCCAGGGGTCTAAAATTTGCCCTCAGGCCTTCAGAATCAACAGTGCGGGCGCTTGTAGCTTAAAGTGAATGGAAATTAAAATTTAGAGTCAACCAATCAGCTTTAGAGTTGGCTATTGTACACCTGCTGGCTGGCTCCAGTGTTACACAGGAGCCAGCTAGCAGGCGTAGTGTGTGCACGTCTTTTGATTGGATTACCAATATTGAGAGGCAGGTCCTATGGGCAGGTCTATGCAGAACCTCAGAACTAGGAAACTGAATTTGATAAACAAATTAATTTGCGTACTACTAAGCTGTTTTTTCAACCCACAATGGCGGAAGGAGGAGAAGATATTGATTTGGTCGAGGATATAATTATTTGGTGTTTGGAACCACACTGGCTATGCAAACTTGAGTTGTCACCAAAGTACGGCTGAGCACTTACAAGCAATGGTGCTTTTGAAAACTTTTGGGGACACCCGGGTGGATCTACAGCTCAACGAACAAGCGCGCAGGGCAACGGAGCTGCACAATGAAAAGGTGAAGAAAAATAGGGAAATATTGAAAAGACTCATTGATTGTGTCATGTTTTTGGGTAAACAGGAACTTTCATTTAGGGGACATGATGAAAACGCTGACTTTTTTTTTTACTTAAAGCTCAAAGTTTGTGGACCAGAAATGGATAGAAGAAGAATATTAATATAACTCTGTTGAACTCGACTGTGTTCTTGCCTATTAGTTGAACTGTACTGTATTGTACTCTTCCCCTGCAATTCTCAGAATAAAAATGTCAATTTCAAGGTGACGCAAAGCCTGGTTATACTGCGTTTCAGTCTAAATGTATAGTGTCTAGAGCCATGGCATCATAATGATGGTAATAAGAGGTGGGTTAATTCGGGGGGGGACTGTGTAGGACCTCACTGAAGGCCCAGGCCCCAGGCACGCCACTGCCAGGCAAGCTCTATCCTGGAACCCACAAGGAAAACGGAAGAGAGGGCACCCAAGAAACACCTGGCAGCGGGAGCTTGAAGCAGACACCAAAAGATCTGGCATAAGATGGAACAAGACTGAGTGTGATGGAGAGTCATTGATGGCCTATGATGCTCCCTGGAGAGCGACGAGCCTAAGTAAAGTAAAGTTTTTGTTTCTTAAGTTGTCATACCTGGCAGTATCCTATGCCAGGGTTGCGGCAGGCGTAGGCGGTGAGGACCCTGCGGAGGGCAGCGATGCCCATCTCATTCTGGAAGGCGTGGTGCTCGGGCATGGAGCGGTGCAGGTCCCTCTCGATCTCCTCCGTGGCCAGGGTACAGCGGCCCATGGCCTGCTCCACCAGCTCAGCATAGTAGCCAGGGTGGGTGGCCATCTCATTCTTAGCTCCTGGAGAGGAGATGGATGGTAGTAAAAGGGTTAATTCAATGGATTATGAGGCAGATTCAGTCCATATGGATTTGTCAGTCGGCAAAGGATCTAACGTTTAGATCCTTTTGATTCTATCCGTTGTATGACTGGTTGTTTGTTTGTTGTAACAACAAAAACATGAGCCAAATTTACATATTTGCTAGAAAACACAAAGTCGACAGATTCCTGAAAACAGACTAGTCATTCCAGATATCATTGCAGGACACAATCCTGGTCATTGAGTGCTATCATTTTACATAGAGGAAACAGCCAAAGTACAAAAACACATCCACATAGCAACACAATCCAGCTGTTCCGTTTCTAGGTTCTCTCATTATTGTGTAACCCTTGCTGAGCTAGGCCGCATGACTCAGGAATCTAGTTGGTCAGCTGATACCAGATGAGTCAGAAAGGAATGATGGAGGGGAGGGGTCAGCTTGGTGACGTTGCAATAACAACACTTCCCTAGTCAATATGGCAGAGACAATGAAACACATTACCTTCAAGTCACAAGATAAGTGAGTGCTTTCCTTGAAACCAACAGATTGCTGATATGGATGTGCACAACACACACACACAAATTAGTGGATCTGGCTATTTCAGCCACACCCATTGCTGACAGGTGTGTAAAATGGAGCACACAGCCATGTGATCTCCATAGACAAACATTGGCAGTAAAATGGCCTTACTGAGGAGCTCAGTGAGTCAATGTGGGTCAACGTGGCACCGTCATAGGATGTCACCTTTCCAAGTCAATTGGTCAAATTTCTGCCCTGCTAGAGCTGCCCCGGTCAACTGTACGTGCTGCTATTGTGAAGTGAAAACGTCTATGAGCAACAATGATTCAGCCGTGAAGTGGTAGGCCACACAAGCTCAAAGAACGGGACCGCAGAGTCCGGAAGCTAGTAGCATGTAAAAATGGCAACATTCACTACCGAGTTCCAAACTGACTCAGCCGCACACAAGCCGAAGATCACCATGTGCAATGTTAAGCGTCGGCCGGAGTGGTGTAAAGTAGGGTTGTGCGATATTACGATATAATCGGATACCAACTATGTTTAAGACATCGATGGCAATAACATTGTGATGTGTAATATAAATTATTATCACACACACACAAAAGCTATTTGACCAAGGAGAGTAATGGGAGTGCTGCATCAGATGACCTGGCCTCCACAATCACCCAACCGCAACCCAATGGGGATGGTTTGGGATGAGTTGGACCACAGAGAAAAGCAGCCAGCAAGTGCTCAGCACATGTGGGAACTCCTTCTTCAAAGAAACTCAAATATAAAATATATTTTGATTTGTTGAAAACTTTGTTACTACACGAGTCCATGTGTTATTTCATAGTTTTGATGTCTTCACTATTATTCTACATTGTAGAAAATAGTAAAGATAAAGAAAAACCCTGGAATGAGTAGGTGTGTCCAAACTTTTGACTGGTACTGTCGTTCTGCCCCTGAACAGGCAGTTAACCCACTGTTCCTAGGCCGTCACTGAAAATAAGAATTTGTTCTTAACTGACTTGCCTAGTTAAATAAAGGTAAAAAAAAAAAAGTCTGGCAGCGCACAACAATGTAGCTCACAGCTGAGCGACACGCCAAATGACCTACCTATTCCCATTTGCCATAGCCTTTTTCATAAATATGTAGGTAGACTTAGCCTACTATTAACATAAGAGTTGCAAGAGCTGGTTATGGTTCTCCTGGCATCTGCCAAACCCAGATTCGTCTGCCGAACTGCCAGATGGTGAAGCCTGATTCAGCACTCCACAGAACACGATTCCACTGCTCCAGATTCCAATGGGCGGCGAGCATTACACCACTACAGCCAACGCTTGTCATTGCGCATGGTGATCTTAGGCTTGTGTGCAGCTGCTCGGCCATTGAAACCAATTTCATGAAGCTCCCGAAAAACAGTTATTGTGCTGACATTGCTTGTTGCAATCAAAGACAGGCGATTTTTACACACTATGAACTGACTAGTTCAAAAGGTGGCATCCTATGATAGTGACACATTGAATGTCACTGAACTCTTCAGTAAGGCCATTCTACTGCCAATGTTGGTCTATGGAGACTGCAGGGCTGTGTGCTTGATTTTATACACCTGTCAGCAACGGGTGTGGCTGAAATAGCCAAATCCTTTTTATTTGAAGGGGTGTCCACATGCTTTTGTGTATATATAGTCTATATTCAACCTTCAAACTTTGCCATTCAAAATCACCATGTTTTAAGAAACCTTATAGGCTATTATTGAATGCATTTGTTTCTATTTGGTAAATTATCTACCTCACCTTTACAATCTACAATTCTGTTGAATTCATGGTACAGGCCCATTGGCTTTCTGCTAGCTCCACCTAAACCAAAATTTAACCCTCAAAGCTAGCCTGTAGGTGATGAGTGGCGTCTTTGAGAACTGGTACAAGAACAGAAACCATACGGAGGGAGAATTCCTCTGCAATGACACCTACTTGTGGTTGGTGGTTTGAAACCCCACAGACTTGCTGCCAAAAACAGCACTAAGATATAGTGCATCTGTGCTAGAGTAGGAGTGGCCTAGTGGTTGGAGCCATCAGCCACAGACTACACAGCCAAAGCAGAAGTTTAGAAATGTAGCCTGACTTCCTTCAGAAAAACTGAGTGCAATGACTGCATGTTGGGATGCTCCAGTTAAGGCATTTGGTAAATGAAGTACGGTATCTATGTGGGCTAAAATTCTAGAAATTGAATTGTAGAAAACAAAATGTCTACCTGAGAAGAGCAGCCACAGCTCCCCTCGGAGGCTCTCAGGGATCCCATTGAGCACCAGCTCTCTGGTCTTGGAGGTACGGTACATACACACCCCCCTGCCAAACTCAAAGAAGTGGATGTTCCACGACTCCTCTTTCATTTTCTCCTTGGTCTGAGGAGGAGAATAGAAAGAGAGAGAAGGGAGGGGTGTCAGTATGTCAGTATGACCCCCAAAAATAAGACATCAAGCTAAAGGTATGTTATAACAATATAATGACATTGGTGATCAATGACTAGAATGCTGTGGGGACATTGGCGACATGAGCACTGTTTCCAAATGAGCCAGGCCCGACTTGCAATCCGTGAGTTTGGGAGCTAGATAGATAGATGAACAGATGGTGGCCTTCAAGTGTCAAATTTCAAGCTTGCCTATGCACACACTTGGTAAAAGATAGTATTTCCTTTCGTGTAATGTTAACCATGATAGGACAAGAACCGTAGACACGGCATACATTAAACTACATTCTAAAGCATCAAACTCGGTCTACATCTCAAGGTAGGGACAATAACAGACTGTTCAGAAAGGATCACTTCAGCTTAAAAAAAAAACAGAGAGAGCACACTGAAGTAATAAAAACCATATAAAAAAAATGGGTAGGATATTCTAAGAGCATAAGACAGTCGAAGCCGTTGACGTGGGTCTGGGTGGGGTTGGACTCACAGCTTTGGGCCCGTGATCCTCTGGGTCGTTCTTCTGGTAGATGCGGAGCAGGCCCTGTGTGGCTGTTGGCAGGCTGGGGCTGTAGTGGCGCCCCTGGGACGGTTCCCCTCCTGCGCCCGTGGGTGTGGGGAGGCTGGAGGAAAGTGGGGTGGTATTGGGGCTTGGAGAAACCTGGAGGAGATTGTGGATTTAAAGGGCCGTTATCAGCTAAAACACACCAGCTGGATATCCTGTCATGCTAAAAAGAAGTAAGGAGAGAGAGAATACAAAGAATACACATTTTTATATACAGTATGTAATAAACAAATGCATTCAAAAGAAGTAATTCTAGCAAAAGCATGACCGTGAATGAGTGGTCATATCATATTAATGTAATCTAGAACGTAGCAGAAAACATCAAAAAGCCATATTATGGATCACAATCTCATAGGGTTGCAGAATTACAGTAACTTTCCCCAAATTCCCAGTTGGAATATTCACAGAATCAGGAGTGAATAAGCAGGAAATCCCCCTAACAGGATTTCTTGAAAACCTGAGAATTTTGCAACCCTACTCTTTCACGACAGAGTGTTACAGACAGATCAAAGGGCCCACCCAAACAGCACACATCCCCTCTGATTGACTCACTGAATAACCACTGAGGGCCAGCGGGTGGCCGTCGCTCCACAGCTTGTCAGGTGTGCGCTGCAGGAAGTCAGAGATGCGCTGGACCAGGAAGTCGCGGTCTTTGAGGTTGGCGAAGAGGAAGGTCATCTTGTTCTTGGTGCTGATGGACACGGGGCAGGGCAAGACGCTGCTGCTGTCTGCCTTCTCCACAATGGACACCTAGAGAGAGGGAGTGAAGACAAAGAGGGGAAGAGGGAGAAAGGGGAGGCGAGAGAGAGAGGGGGGAAAAGTGCTTTGTTTATTTACTCCAATGTACAACTAAGAACATTAGGCACATCCCATGAGGACATGTTATGTCACCCATGAAAAAAGATGGACAGAGTGAGAAAGTGAGAGTGAAAAAGATTGCCAGAGAGAGAAAGGAAATGAGAGAAAGAGGGAGGCAGGACATAGGGAAAGAGAGACAGAGGCAAGATGCCCAAAAATGAAAGAAAGGGGCGTGCTTGCGTTGTGTGTGTGTAGGTACCTCTCTGAGGGGGATGATGAGCTGACAGAGGTCCTCCTCACGGCTGCAGAAGCAGATGTAGTTGTTGGAGACAAACAGCTGGCCCACAATGTGCATCTTGGCGAAGGGCGTCCACAGCGTGCAGTCTGTGTGTCCATCTAGGCGCTCGTCCGGGGTCAGGCGGAACAGCGCCCGGTAGCGTTCGTTCTTGGCCCGTGCGTCCAGGTCCCTGAAGTTGACATCCAATAGTGAGAGGAGGAGTAAATTAGCAAAAGGTAGTAAATAAATACACACGAAAAAAAATAAAAAATGGTGATTTATTATTTAAATTGAGGACTGTCATTAACAAAATCTGGTGTGTTAGGAGGAATAATACACACCGTTCTGCCTTTCAGGACCTGAATTGCCTACCCCTGTGCTCGGCGGTTGAACAAGCAAGTTCTTAGAAGAACCCTCAATTTCATTGAAAACAGATGTTCGGAAAACTTCCCGTCAGAAAAAGAAGGAAATTCCCAACTCATCTCGCTTGAACCTTAAAACCTCATACCTCTTGAGTGCCGAGACGTTCTTGAGCGTCTTGCATGCCTTGGGCAGCGTGCGGTCGGCGGAGAAGCCCTCGTTGTCCAGCAGCTGGCGCATGGCAATGGTGGCCAGCTGCTCCATGAGCTTGAAGGTGTCGTTTATGTTGAGGAACATGGAGAAGTAGTGTTCCGTGTGCCGTGTGCTCACCCGCACACTCTCCGGAAACACCAGCGTGGCGTTCTTCTCAAGACGTGTCACTTCCGTCCACTGCACCACCAGGGTCACTATAAGGGGAGACGGGAGGAGAGAGATAGAGAAAATGGATAAGAGGGAGAGAAAGAGAGCAAAGGAAGGAGGCAGTGAGCAAGCAGAGATTGGTGTACAGTAGAGGGGCAGAAACAACAGAAAGGGAAAGAAGAAAGGTAGATTTCATAGAATTCCATTTGTTGGGGGTTACTGCTGCAACATTCAAGTGGGGTTACCTCTATACCCGTACAAACTCAATACTCCATGTCCTTTCACACACTCTCTCTTAGCCCCATTATCTTCTTCTGTAACCAGTCTCATAAGATTCCTACCCATTTCATTCATTCTTAAGACACACATGCATGCTCACACACATCCTATGCAAGCATGTCGGGTGAGCGAGTACACACACACACACTCACCTTCTTTCCCCAGGAGGAAGGAGTAGAAGCAGAGGTGGTTGACGCTGAGGTAGACCCAGCCCTGGCGGGGCACACGGCCCTTCCAGTAGCTACAGGAGTAGTAGTTGACTAACTTCTCCTCGCCGGGCATGCCAAACAGCTTCCTCATCTTCTGCTCGGCCTCGCGGAACTTGCCAGAGTCCTCGTCATCCTGGGCCGCTTTGCTCTTGTTCTCCTCGGCGATGATGCCCTAGATAAAAAGATTGGAGGAAGAGGGAGTTCAGACTCTGTGCTGACGTGCATGCCACTTAGAATGGGCATGAATGGCATTTTCCGGATTGCGTGGATTTCGGTCAATGTGACCATGACGCATAGATCTGCTCTTAAAAGAGGAACTGAGTCAGCAGCTTACATAACACAGGAGAAACAATTAAGACATTGGCTAACCCAAGGTTTGACCATAGAATTTGAATGTGTTCTAATTCCAGGAGGTTGAACTATGCTTTGTGGCAGCAGTGCCTACCGAGACCTTCCCCTTGACGAAGGTGGTGATGTCTTCGTCGTTGTCGAAGATGGAGAGCGTCTGGAGCAGGTTGGTCTCCAGCCACTCCCAATGGCCCGTGATCTCCTTCCGGGAGGAGCCTGGGAAAACACAGTATTTCAGCACAACAAGAAGAGGTCTCTTTAGACGCGATCATAATGGATAGAATTTATATAGTCCCGATGCTTTTATACAGTTGTATTTAAAAAAGCTAGCTTCAAAACAGTTTGCCTATCCCAGAATATTCAGGTGTCATGGCATGGTTTTGCACCCACCACAAGCGATGCTCCAGAAGATCTGGGAGTCCCCTGTCTGGTGCAGGATCCTATAGGGAGCCACTCTGGCACTGGAGTCCAGGACCACATCCATGGTGCCCACCAACAATCCTGAAGTAAAACAGCACAGCATTTTAGGCATGAATCCCAATAGGGGACTACAGGTCAACCATGCAAAATATGAAGTAGCTGGCTGGAGGAATCCTAACTGTGCATGTGTGACTTTTAACCTACTTACTGGGTAAACAAATGTTATTTGGTTAAGATCTGAATTGACATCTATTTTTTAGGGGGAGTGTGGAAGTCCAACACCTGTTGAAGCACAATGTCTGATAATACAGACATGCATTGAAACTCACATGTGCACGCACATACACATACCTCAATCATACCTACATTATGTACTATTTCATAGCCTACATTTTACCGTCGTATGTGACGGGTTAATGTGTACTGTAGGTTAGTCTTAGACCTTGCGTATGTTCCTAGAACTCGTCAGCAACACAGCTGCAGTGGTGCTGTTGCTTTTAGACAAGGACTTGGGGGAGATATCTAAGTCAAAGGGAAACATCATAAACCCTTGTGAATGAAAGGCCACTTGTGTGGAGTCACCTAAAATGAGACTTGATCTAATTCAGTACAAATCTAACTAAATTATGAGTGTCGGACTAGATCGCTTCCTAGCCTAAAAAAAGAGTTCTTTAATATGAAATCGTTTTTCATTACATGCCATTGTTATTCTCTTTATTACTAGAATTACAGGAGATAGCTAAAGTTACCTATATCTGGTGTTTTATGATAGCACCAAATTCAAAGTGGGAGGCTAATCCAACTTCAATGTTTTGGTCATATGGCAGTGCTAGCTTGCACAGTCTCGGGTTGGCTAAACTAGTATATGGTCCCTTGAAGACTACTGGGAACTCGGAAAAAACGAGGTCAAATCATGACGTCTGTGATCTCCAGGTCGGAAAATTGATGCTCAAGAAAGAGGCCCGAGTTCCCGACCTGGAATTCCGAGTTGGATGACCTTTCAAAACTACCAGTTGTCTTGAACGTAGCAATAGTCTACTAGCTGTGTAACGTTATTGTTTAGTGATCTATTTGAGAAAATGTACATAATTCAAACGCATTCAAAACAACTGGGAACTGGAAATTCGCAAATCTCAAAATTCACACTTCAGTGCGTTACAGATAACTGGGAACTAGGGCAAAAACGAGTTTCGACTGGGATTTTTTTAACGGGCTTCCAACTCGGAAACTCGGGCATCTTTTTAGAGATCCGAAATTAAGATCACTGACGTCATGATTTGACCTCGTTTTTTACAGAGTTCCCAGATGTCATGAAAGCACCATTTTAGCAAGCATTATAGCTATCAATTCTATTAGCTAGTAGTAGCAAAGAGCGAGCATGGTAAGTGAAGAAAAAACAAAGCTAACGTTAAATAGCTAACAGTAGTTAGCGCCACTTTTCCCCACGTCAACACAACAGCTAGCCTGTGTGCTAGCTATCTTGCTAACACCCAAGCCTGCTAACAAAAGCCCTCGTTATTAATGCAAGACATTAGCCAACACAAATTATATTTTTCAGAAAACAGTTATACCAAATTATTGAATTTCATAGTTACCAGTGATGCCCCCTCCTTTGCCATGGCCCTTTCTCCGCTGGAGAATGAAAAAGGGGTTCGCCCTTTCGCTCACCCACAGAGCGTTGGCCAGCAACACCTCCTCCGGAGTTATCCACATTTTGAATTACCTTTTTCCAAATTACGCACTTATACTTGGATATTATGCTGCACCGCGTACGTTAAGACACTTTACACAGGCCTGTTTTGCAGACGTGTTGCCTGCTGTTTTGAGTTCATGACCGCGGGCAGTCCGTCTGTGCAGCTGTCTGCTCTGTTGTGTTTCTGAAACCGGTCGCCCCCTACTTGCAGGAAACACGCCCACTGTACGCTGCGTCGCTTCTTGACGTGGTCACTGTCACTGCAATATTTTTTTAATCATAATGCACATACTGGTAGGACTACATAAATGCCGCGTTCATAATTACTGGGAAGTTAGTGATCTTCAGGTCGGAAAGTCGGATCTCTAGAAACAGGCCCGAGTTCCCTTGTTGGAATTCCAAGTTAGATAACCATTCAAATCGATTTTTCCCAGTCGGAGGTCGTTATTTTCAGAGTTCCCAGTTTATTTGAACGATTGAAAGTTGGATATTTCCGAGTTGTCAGTTTCCAGTTGTTCTGAATGCGACAAGAGTACATTAGTATGAATAATACATAGCGGTCAAACAGGGAATTGGTTCCAATCGTTTTTCCACTTTTCATTTTTCCCACAGGGGATTTCAGAAACACTTCAAATAAGGGCTGTGATTTGAAGGCATACCCTGGAGTGACATTTGATTACTGCAAATTGCCCTAGGACAAGGTTACATTTATCAATATATTCGCTTGAAGTTACCCCCCCAAAATGAAATGCTAATTAGCTGATTATGTGGCTATCATAAAGAACTACAAATGAGGAACTGGAGGAGACTGCCAAATTGAGGCAAAGGTAGGATTTTCTGGATTAACTATCTAATGTCAGCTAAATGCAGTAATGAACAAATTGGCTACATTTGTTTAAATTGACAATTCTGTGATCTGTCTTGTGCATGTTTTAAATGGACACAATACCCGTAATGAAGGTGTCAGCTAGAAGATAACGTGCAGAAGCATGCAGGAATTTGCAGTTTGTAACAGTTTTGCTTCAGTCCCTCTCCTCGCCCCTACCCGGGCTAGAATCAGGGACCCTCTGCACACATCGACAATAGTCACCATTGAGGCATCGTTACCTATCGCTCCACAAAAGCCACGGCCCTTGCAAAGCTTGGGAAACAACTACTTCAAGGTCTCAGATCGGGTGATGTCAACGAATGAAACGCTATTAGCGCACACCCCGCTAACTGGCTAGCCATTTCATACCGGTTACACTCACCCCCCTTTTGATCTCCTCCTTTTCGCGGCAAACGGTGATCTGGGTCAACAGCATCAATGTAACAGTTTTGTTGGTACATACACACAACAAGTAGGTCACAAGGGGGAGAGGCGTTGTGCCGTGAGGTGTTGCATAATTTGTTTTTTGAAACCAGGCTTGAGGTTAACTGACGCTATATATGATGGGAGTGCGATGCACTCATGGCTCTGTATAATACTGTACGTTTCCAGGGGACTGTGAAAATACCCCTGGTGGCATGTCTGGTGGGGTAAGTGTGTGTGTAAATTGACTATGCAAACAACTTTTTGTTAAGGGCTTCAGTGACATCCGTAGCTGTAGTTGCTGGTGTGTAAATGGTTGAATCATCAGCATACATGCTTTATTTAATGCTAGTGTCAGGTCATTGGTAAAAAAAAAAAAAAGAGTAGAGGGCTTACAGAGCTGCCCTGCGGTACATCACACTTTACATGTTTGACATTACAGGAAAGAAATTCCATAAATTAACTTTTAACAAGGTACACCTGTTAATTGACATGCATTCCAGGTGACTACCTCATGAAGCTTGTTGAGAGAATGCCAAGAGTGTATAAAGCTGTCATCAAGGCAAAGGGTGGCTACTTTGAAGAATCTCAAATATAAAATATATTTAGATTTGTATAACATTTTTTTGGTTACTACATGATTCCATATGTTATTTCATAGTTTTGATGTCTTCACTATTATTCTACAATGTAGAAAATAGTAAAAAATAAAGAAAAACCCTTAAATGAGTAGGTTTGTCCAAACTTTTGACTAATATTGTACGTTTTCTCAACAACAGGTTATGGCCAATAATATCAAAGGCCGCACTGAAATCTAACAGTACATCTCCCACAATCTTCTTAGCAATTTATTTCAACCAATCATTAGACATGTGTGCCTGTGCAGTACAGGTTGTGTGGCCTTCTCTATAAGCATTCTGAAAGTCTGTTGTTAATTTGAGAAATAACATTGTATTTGGTCAAACACCATTTTCCAATAGTTTGCTAAGAGCTAGCAACAAGCAGATATGTCTGCTGTTAGAACCAGTAATGGCCGCTTTACCACTCTTGGGTAGCAGAATGACTTTGGCTTCCTTCCAGGCCTGAGGGCAAAGACTTTCCTCTAGGCTCAGATTAAAGATATGACAGATGGTAGCTGACTAGTCACTCCTATCCTCAGTAGCTTTCCATCTAAGTTGTCAATGCCAGGAGGTTTGTCATTATTGATCGATACATTTTTCCACCTCTCCCAGACAAACTGTACAAAATTCCAACTTGCAATGCTTTCCTTTCATAATTTCTTTTTTTATGCATGAGTACAATGAGTTTAGTCTCATTGTTGTCGAAATCCATTTACACAGGGACACTCAATCTTAAATTAATCATTGTTCATTGTCAGCGCGCTGGAGAGGTTCCAACAAAGTTAATGCACAGTAGTGAACGTCTGTTGGAAGCTCTATCGGGGCAGTCCCATTAGTTCCCTTATTTACTTCAGACAAGTAATATTTGCATGATTTTGCTTATTCATCATTCATAATTAATTAACATTTGGTTCATTCATGTGACTGACAGATACCTCACAAGTTTTTATCTCTCTAATCTGAGACCTTGAAACTGAGATATATTTTGTTCTCAAAACAAGTTCTGGAAGTAATGCCAAATTGCAGATACTAATAAGTGAAGAATCGTTCAATCATGCATGAAGACAGAAATTGGTTATTAGAACAGCATACGAATAGAACACAGAAATTAGTTATTAGAAAAGCACAAGTATAACATTTCCATCACAACATAATTTCTCAATTTGCAGAAAGTCAGCCAGTCAGATGTGCAGCCAGACTTATTTGCCACTATTTTTGCTCTTTCAATCAAACAGTTTTTCAATTCCTCATCAATTAATGGAGCCTTATCAGTTCTAACAGTCAGTTTCTTAACAGTTACATATTTATCAATGATTGATTAATTTATTAAATTGCTTCTTCCAATCACATCAGACCAACAAATATGTTGAACATCATCCACATAAGAGTCACAGCAAAATATTTTGTATGATCTCTTATACACTATTTTAGGCCCATCTTTTGGAACTTTGATGTTCCTGGATACAGCCACTACATTTTGATCACTACTTCCAATGGCCACATATACAGCTTTTGAACAAAGTTCTAGAGTATTAGTAAAAATGATCAAGGCATGTAGATGATCCTGTTCCTGTTCTGTGTGTGTGTGTGTGTGTGTGTGGGGGGGGGGGGGGGGGGTAGATCAGCTTTAATATTGCAGATAGTAGCTACCATCAATGTAATTGTTTGCATCACTTCCAATTCCAAATATATATATACAGTTGCAGTCGGAAGTTTACATACACCTGCGCAAATACATTTAAACTCCGTTTTCACAATTCCTGACATTTAATCCAAGTAAAAATTCACTGTCTCGGGTCAGTTAGGATCACCACTTTATGTTAAGAATGTCAGAATAATAGTAGAGAGAATGATTTATTTCAGTTATTATTTCTTTCATCGCATTCCCAGTGGGTCAGAAGTTTACATACACTCAATTAGTATGTGGTAGCATTGCCTTTAAATTGTTTAACTTGGGTCAAATGTTTCAGGTAGCCTTCCACCAGCTTCCCAGAATAAATTGAGTGAATTTTGGCCAATTCCTCCTGACAGAGCTGGTGTAACTGAGTCAGGTTTGTAGGACATTGCTTGCACACGCTTTTGCAGTTCTGCCCACAAATTTTCTATCGGATGAAGGTCAGGGCTTTGTGATTGCGACTCCAATACCTTGACTTTGTTGTCTTTCAGCCATTTTTCCACAACTTTGGAAGTATGCTTGGGGTCATTTTCCAATTGGAAGACCCATTCGCTGACCAAGCTTTAACTTCCTGACTGATGTCTTGAGATATTGCTTCAATATATCCACATACATTTCCTACCTCATGATGCCATCCATTTTGTGAAGTGCACCAATCCCTTCTGCAGCAAAGCACCCCCCACAACATGATGCTGCCACCCCCGTGCTTCACGGTTGGGACGGTGTTCTTCGGCTTGCAAGCCTCCCCCTTTTTCCTCAAAACATAACGATGGTGATGGTAATTATGGCCAAACAGTTCTCTTTTTGTTTCATCAGACCAGTGGACATTTCTCCAAAAAGTACGATCTTTGTCCCCATGTGCAGTTGCAAACCATAGTCTGGCTTTTATATGGCGGTTTTGGAGCAGTGGCTTCTTCCTTGCTGAGCAGCCTTTCAGGTTATGTCGAGAAAGGACTCATTTTTACTGTGGATATAGATACTTTTGTACCTGTTTCCTTCAGCATCTTCACAAGGTCCTTTGCTGTTGTTCTGGGATTGATTTGCACTTTTCGCACCAAAGTACGTTCATCTCTAGGAGATAGAACGCGTCTCCTTCCTGAGCGGTATGACGGCTGTGTGGTCCCATGGTGTTTATACTTGCATACTATTGTTTGTACAGATGAACGTGGTACCTGCAAGCATTTGTAAATTGTTCCCAAGGATGAACCAGACTTGTGGAGGTTTTGGCTGATTTCTTTTGAGTTTCCCATGATGTCAAACAAAGAGCCACTGAGTGTGAAGATAGGCCTTGAAATACATCCACAGATTCACCTCCAATTCACTCAAATCATGTCAATTAGCCTATCAGAATCTTCTAAATCCATGACATCATTTTCTGGAATTTTCGGGTTTTAATGACTCCAACCTAAGTGTATGTAAACTTCTGACTTCAACTGTGTGCATATATATATTTTTCTATATATATATAAATCACAACAACAGACAAACATAGTGTGCTTAAACTAATAACACAACACACAAATTATTGGATTTTTCTTATCTATATTGATCCAAGATGGCGTAGCAGTGGGGATGTCTGTTTTGATTGTCTTGTCCCGTCCCTTGTATATATCGTTTTTCTTCGTATATATTTTGTAAATATTTGTACACTTTTAAACCAGAACCACCTTCAGAAGCTAGCCAGCTAACTACTTACTAGCTAGTAGTCAGTTAGACACTGCTATCACTCATCACCGTTAACTCGGACTGCCAGCCTCAGCCCAAGCATCTCCTGCCAGCCTGCACAGCAAGATATCTACCCAGAGCATTTCTGACTGCTTTTCTCTACTACATTGCCGGATTCCTACTGCAAGCTCTGAACCTTTACTCCGGATCATCATAGCTAGCTAGCTGCTATCCGAATGGCTACTCCTGTCTAACGTCTTTGTCCCGAAGCAAGCACCAGTTAGCCTGGAGCTAGCCTCAAACTAGGCCCATCTCCTGGCTAGCCGAAGAGATTCCTTCAAGTTTCCGGTTCCGGGTTGGAGCGAGCGGTCGCATCTACACTTCGGTCCGCAGGTAGTATAACTTTTCATTACATTTCATTATAGTACAACGGTTTGATTTGTCTAATCTTAGCAATTTCTTCTTAGCTAGCTACATAGCCGTCTTTGTATCAAAGATTATTAATTATCGTATTTCGTCGTCCTAACGTAGTCTACACTGCTTTCTGCCCAGCAGCTAGCTAACGTCCACTAGCACAGCAGTTAGCTAACGTCCACTAGCACTGTAGAAACTATTACACTCAACGACTCGATTAGTGTAGTGTTAGCTAGCTACATAGTTGTCTTTGCTGTCTTCGTATCCAAGGTAATTGTGCAGTTTAGAGTGTGTAGACTTAGAGTGATTATCTTAATTTACCGAGGTTAGCTAGCCAACTATTTGTCGTCCTTAACGTAGGAGTCACTGCTAGCTAGCTAGCCAACAGCTAGCCAACGTCTTCCGAATTGAACTTCAACAACCCGGTCAACATTCCGCCTCGCTCCACAGGTAGTATCACATTTTCATTTCACTTCATCACAGTCCAACGGTTTGATTTGTTTGATCGTAGCTAGCTAGCTACATAGCCGTCTTTGTATCCAAGACAATTGTGTAGTCTGGAGCGATAGGTTTCTAGGTTAGCTAGCCAGCTATTGTCGTTCTTTTAACGTAACGTTACGTAATCAACACTGCTAGCTAGCCAGCTAGCCCCCGAATAGCAGCACTGTAGAAACTATTACACTCGACGGCACGACTTGATTAGTGTAGTGTCAACAACGTAGCCACTGCCAGCTAGCCTACTCCAGCAGTACTGTATCATTTCAATCATTTTAGTCAATAAGATTCTTGCTACGTAAGCTTAACGTTCTGAACATTCGATAAGTGTAGTCCACTTGTCATTCCAATCTCCTTTGCATTAGCGTAGCCTCTTCTGTAGCCTGTCAACTATGTGTCTATCTATCCCTGTTCTCTCCTCTCTGCACAGACCATACAAACGCTCCACACCGCGTGGCCGCGGCCACCCTAATCTGGTGGTCCCAGCGCGCACGACCCACGTGGAGTTCCAGGTCTCCGGTAGCCTCTGGAACTGCCGATCTGCGGCCAACAAGGCAGAGTTCATCTCAGCCTATGCCTCCCTCCAGTCCCTCGACTTCTTGGCACTGACGGAAACATGGATCACCACAGACAACACTGCTACTCCTACTGCTCTCTCTTCGTCCGCCCACGTGTTCTCGCACACCCCGAGAGCTTCTGGTCAGCGGGGTGGTGGCACCGGGATCCTCATCTCTCCCAAGTGGTCATTCTCTCTCTCCCCTTACCCATCTGTCTATCGCCTCCTTTGAATTCCATGCTGTCACAGTTGCCAGCCCTTTCAAGCTTAACATCCTTATCATTTATCGCCCTCCAGGTTCCCTCGGAGAGTTCATCAATGAGCTTGATGCCTTGATAAGCTCCTTTCCTGAGGACGGCTCACCTCTCACAGTCCTGGGCGACTTTAACCTCCCCACGTCTACCTTTGACTCATTCCTCTCTGCCTCCTTCTTTCCACTCCTCTCCTCTTTTGACCTCACCCTCTCACCTTCCCCCTACTCACAAGGCAGGCAATACGCTCGACCTCATCTTTACTAGATGCTGTTCTTCCACTAACCTCATTGCAACTCCCCTCCAAGTCTCCGACCACTACCTTGTATCCTTTTCCCTCTTGCTCTCATCCAACACTTCCCACACTGCCCCTACTCGGATGGTATCGCGCCGTCCCAACCTTCGCTCTCTCTCCCCCGCTACTCTCTCCTCTTCCATCCTATCATCTCTTCCCTCTGCTCATACCTTCTCCAACCTATCTCCTGATTCTGCCTCCTCAACCCTCCTCTCTTCCCTTTCTGCATCCTTTGACTCTCTATGTCCCCTATCCTCCAGGCCGGCTCGGTCCTCCCCTCCCGCTCCGTGGCTCGACGACTCATTGCGAGCTCACAGAACAGTGCTCCGGGCAGCCGAGCGGAAATGGAGGAAAACTCGCCTCCCTGCGGACCTGGCATCCTTTCACTCCCTCCTCTCTACATTTTCCTCCTCTGTCTCTGCTGCTAAAGCCACTTTCTTCCACTCTAAATTCCAAGCATCTGCCTCTAACCCTAGGAAGCTCTTTGCCACCTTCTCCTCCCTTCTGAATCCTCCTCCCCCCCCCCCTCCTCCCTCTCTGCAGATGACTTCGTCAACCATTTTGAAAAGAAGGTTGACGACATCCGATCCTCGTTTGCTAAGTCAAACGACACCGCTGGTTCTGCTCACACTGCCCTACCCTGTGCTCTGACCTCTTTCTCCCCTCTCTCTCCAGATGAAATCTCGCTTCTTGTGACGGCCGGCCGCCCAACAACCTGCCCGCTTGACCCTATCCCCTCCTCTCTTCTCCAGACCATTTCCGGAGACCTTCTCCCTTACCTCACCTCGCTCATCAACTCATCCCTGACCGCTGGCTACGTCCCTTCCGTCTTCAAGAGAGCGAGAGTTGCACCCCTTCTGAAAAAACCTACACTCGATCCCTCCGATGTCAACAACTACAGACCAGTATCCCTTCTTTCTTTTCTCTCCAAAACTCTTGAACGTGCCGTCCTTGGCCAGCTCTCCCGCTATCTCTCTCAGAATGACCTTCTTGATCCAAATCAGTCAGGTTTCAAGACTAGTCATTCAACTGAGACTGCTCTTCTCTGTATCACGGAGGCGCTCCGCACTGCTAAAGCTAACTCTCTCTCCTCTGCTCTCATCCTTCTAGACCTATCGGCTGCCTTCGACACTGTGAACCATCAGATCCTCCTCTCCACCCTCTCCGAGTTGGGCATCTCCGGTGCGGCCCACGCTTGGTTTGCGTCCTACCTGACAGGTCGCTCCTACCAGGTGGCGTGGCGAGAATCTGTCTCCTCGCCACGCGCTCTCACCACTGGTGTCCCCCAGGGCTCTGTTCTAGGCCCTCTCCTATTCTCGCTATACACCAAGTCACTTGGCTCTGTCATAACCTCACATGGTCTCTCCTATCATTGCTATGCAGACGACACACAATTAATCTTCTCCTTTCCCCCTTCTGATGACCAGGTGGCGAATCGCATCTCTGCATGACTGGCAGACATATCAGTGTGGATGACGGATCACCACCTCAAGCTGAACCTCGGCAAGACGGAGCTGCTCTTCCTCCCGGGGAAGGACTGCCCGTTCCATGATCTCGCCATCACGGTTGACAACTCCATTGTTTCCTCCTCCCAGAGCGCTAAGAACCTTGGCGTGATCCTGGACAACACCCTGTCGTTCTCAACTAACATCAAGGCGGTGGCCCGTTCCTGTAGGTTCATGCTCTACAACATCCGCAGAGTACGCCCCTGCCTCACACAGGAAGCGGCGCAGGTCCTAATCCAGGCACTTGTCATCTCCCGTCTGGATTACTGCAACTCGCTGTTGGCTGGGCTCCCTGCCTGTGCCATTAAACCCCTACAACTCATCCAGAACGCCGCAGCCCGTCTGGTGTTCAACCTTCCCAAGTTCTCTCACGTCACCCCGCTCCTCCGCTCTCTCCACTGGCTTCCAGTTGAAGCTTGCATCCGCTACAAGACCATGGTGCTTGCCTACGGAGCTGTGAGGGGAACGGCACCGCAGTACCTCCAGGCTCTGATCAGGCCCTACACCCAAACAAGGGCACTGCGTTCATCCACCTCTGGCCTGCTCGCCTCCCTACCACTGAGGAAGTACAGTTCCCGCTCAGCCCAGTCAAAACTGTTTGCTGCTCTGGCCCCCCAATGGTGGAACAAACTCCCTCACGACGCCAGGACAGCGGAGTCAATCACCACCTTCCGGAGACACCTGAAACCCCACCTCTTCAAGGAATACCTAGGATAGGATAAAGCAATCCTTCTCACCCCCCCCCTTAAATGATTTAGATGCACTATTGTAAAGTGGCTGTTCCACTGATGTCAGAAGGTGAATTCACCAATTTGTAAGTCGCTCTGGATAAGAGCGTCTGCTAAATGACTTAAATGTAATGTAAATGTAAGCAATCCCTGGGCTTCAATGACCTCTTTTGCCAATTAGCCTGGACCCTTTGCTGCCGTCACGGAGCCCCGCCGGTCCATCACGACTGGTCTACCGACGTAACCGTCCGAGGGGGTTTCTGTCCCGAAGCAAGCCCCAGTTAGCCCGGAGCTAGCCTGGAGCAAGGCTCTTCTCCCGGCTAGCCGAAGAATTCCATCAGATAAATCCTTGGCTTCAATACCTCTTCTGTCAATTGGCCTGGACCCTTTGCTGCCGACAAGGAGCCCCGCCGATCCATCACGACTGATCTGCCGACGTAACTGTTTGAGGGAGTTTCAACAGACTCTGCCGCTGCAACGTTCCCCTGAGGCCCATCTGCTAGCTCCGGCCTCGAAGTTGTCTGAATCGCCATGCCTCCAGCTCGCCTAGCTACTCACTGGACCCTATGATCACTCGGCTACAAATGCCTCTCCCTAATGTCAATATGCCTTGTCTATTGCTGTTTTGGTTAGCCATTTTTGTTTTATTTCACTGTAGAGCCTCCAGCCCAGCTCAATATGCCTTAGCGAGCCCTTATGTTCCACCCCCCCCCTCCCACACACACACATGCGGTAACCGCAACTGGCCTAAATGGTGTCTCACTGTACTCACATCCTACCATACCCTTGTCTGTACATTATGCCTTGAATCTATTCTTCCGCACTAAGAAACCTGCTCCTTTTACCCTCTGTTCTGAACGCACTAGACAACCAGTTCTTTTAGCCTTTAGCCGTACTCTTATCCTACTCCTCCTTTGTTCCTCTGGTGATGTAGAGGTTAACCCAGGCCCTGCAGCCCCCAGCATCACTCCCATTCCCCAGGCTCTCTCATTTGTTGACTTCTGTTACCGTAAAAGCCTTGGTTTCATGCATGTTAACATTCAAAGCCTCCTCCCCAAGTTTGTTTTATTCACTGCTTTAGCACACTCCACCAACACAGATGTCCTAGCCGTGTCTGATTCCTGGCTTTGGAAGGCCACCAAATATCCAGAAATTTCCATCCCTAACTATAACATTTTCCGACAAGCTAGAACTGCCAAAGGGGGCGGAGTTGCAATCTACTGCAGAGATTGAGAGCCTGCAGAGTTCTGTCATACTATCCAGGTCTGTGCCCAAACAATTCGAGCTTCTACTTTTAAAAATCCACCTTTCCAGAAACAAGTCTCTCACCGTTGCCGCTTGTTATAGACCCCCCTCTGTGCCCTGGACACCATATGTGAATTGATCGCCCCCCATCTATCTTCAGAGTTCGTACTGTTAGATGACCTAAACTGGGATATGCTTTTAACACCCCGGCCGTCCTTCAATCTAAAATAGATGCCTTCAATCTCACACAAATCATCAAGGAAACATACCAGGTACAACCCTAAATCCGTAACCATGGGCACCGTCTTAGAAATCATCCTGACCAAACTGCCCTCTAAATACACCTCTGCTGTCTTCAACAAGGATCTCAGTGATCACTGCCTCATTGCCTGCGTGTGTACTGGGTCTGCGGTCAAACGACTACCCCTCATCACTGTCAAACGCTCCCTAAAACACTTCAGTGAGCAGGCATTTCTAATCGACCTGGCCCGGGTATCCTGGAATGAGGATGCCTGGTTGCTCTTCAAAAGTGTTTTCCTCTCCATCTTAAATAAGCATGCCCCATTCAAAAAATGTAGAACTAAGAACAGATATAGCCCTTTGTTCACCCCAGACTTGACTGCCCTTGACCAGCACAAAAACATCCTGTGGCGTTCTGCATTAGCAGCGAATAGCCCCCACGATATAGCCCCCTTTTCAGGGAAGTCAGGAACCAATATTCTCAGTCAGTTAGGAAAGCTAAGGCTAGCTTTTTCAAACAGAAATGTGCTTCCTGTAGCACAAATTCCCAAAAGTTTTGGGACACTGTAAAGTCCATGGAGAACAAAAGCACCTCCTTCCAGCTGCTCACTGCACGGAGGATTGGAAACACTGTCACCACTGATATACCTACAATAACCGATCATTTCAATAAGTATATTTCCACGGTGGGCCACCTGGCTACCCCTACCCTGGCCAACAACATGCCCAACCCCCCCCCCCCGCTTCTCCTTCACCCAAATCCAGACAGCTGCAAAATCTGGATCCCTACAAATCCGTCGGGCTAGACAATCTGGACCCTCTCTTTCTAAAATTATCCACAGAAATTTTTGAAACCCCTATTACTAGCCTATTCAACCTCTCTCACATCATCTGAGATCCCCAAAGATTGGAAAGCTGCCGCAGTGATCCCCCTCTTCAAAGGGGGAGACACTCTGGACCCAAACTGTTATAGACCTATATCCATTCTGGCCTCCCTCCCTCATTACATATCCCTCCCTCATTACATATCCGTTGCCATACCCACTGGCTCCAGGTCATCTTTAAGTCTTTGCTAGGTAAAGCCCCGCCTTATCTCAGCTCACTGGTCACCATAGCAACACCCACCCGTGGCACGCGCTCCAGCAGGTATATTGCACTGGTCACCCCCAAAGCCAACACTTCCTTTGACTGCCTTTCCTTCCAGTTCTCTGTTGCCAATGACTGGAATGAATTGCAAAAATCTCTGAAGCTGGAGTCTTATATCTCCCTCTCTAACTTTAAGCATCAGCTGTCTGAGCAGCTTATCGATCACTGTACCTGTACACAGCCAATCTGTAAATTGTACACCCGACTACCTCATCCCCATATTATTACTCACCCTCTTGCTCTTTTGCACCCCAGTATCTCTACTTGCACATCATCATCTCCACATCTATCACTCCAGTATTAATGCTAAATTGTAATTATTTTCGCCTCCAGGGCCTATTTATTGCCTCTCTACTCTTCTACATTTGCACACACTGTACATAGATTTTTCAATTTTTCTTTTCTTTTGTGTTATTGACTGTACATTTGTTTATGTGTAACTCTGTGTTGTTGTTTTTGTTTCACTGCTTTGCGTTTATCTTGTCCAGGTCGCAGTGGTAAATGAGAACTTGTTCTCAACTGAACTACCTGGTTAAATAAAGCTGAAGAAAAGTCATTTAAACATTCACAGTGTATATTGGAAAAAGTATGTGAACCCCTAGGCTAATGACTGGAGTCAGGAGTCAGCTAACCTGGAGTCCAATCAATGAGATGAGATTGGAGATGTTGGTTAGAGCTGCCTTGCCCTATAAAAAACACTCACAAAAGTTGAGTTTGCTACTCACAAGAAGCATTGCCTGATGTGAACCATGCCTCAAACAAAAAATATCTCAGAATACCTAAGATGAAGAATTGTTGACTTGCACAAAGCTGGAAAGGGTTGCAAAAGTATCTCTGAAAGCCTTGATGTTCATCAGTTCACAGTAAGACAAAATGTCTATAAATGGAGAATGTTCAGCACTGTTGCTACTCTCCCTAGGAGTGGCCGTCCTGCAAAGATGACTGCAAGAGCACAGCGCAGAATGCTCAATGAGGTTAAAAAGAGTGTTAGCTAAAGACTTACAGAAATATATGGAACATGCTGACATCTCTGTTGACAAGTCTACGATACGTAAAACACCAAACAAGAATGGTGTTCATGGGAGGACACCATGGAAGAAGCCACTGCTGTCTAAAAAAAACATTGCTGCACATCTGCAACAGAATGGCTTCAACAGAAGAAAATATGCCTTCTGGAGTGGCAAAGTCAGAGTCTTGACCTCAACCCGATTTGAGATTCTGTGGCATGACCTCAAGAGAGCAGTTCACACCAGACATCCAAAAATATTGCTTAACTGAAACAGTTTTGGAAAGACAAATGGTCTAAAATTCCTCCTGACCGTTGTGTAGGTCTGATCCGCAACTACAAAAAAAAGTTTGGTTGAGGTTATTGCTGCCAAAGGAGTGTCAACCACTTATTAAATCCAAGGGTTCACATACTTTTTATACCCTGCACTGTGAATGTTTACACGGTGTGTTTAATAAAGACATGAAAACGTATAATTGTTTGTGTGGTATTAGTTTAAGCAGACTGTGTTTGTCTATTGTTGTGACCGAGATGAAGATCAGATGCAGACAATGTAAAAAAGTAAACAAAAATCATTGAGTTAATAAAGCTGCAAACAAAACTGGAGAGTAGGGGTTGGTAATGTTCTCTAGTTGTGCCGTGGGGTTGGTAGTGTTCTGTCGTTGCATTTTTTCACTCATGGGGACAGGACGTCACCACAAAATGTACGCGTTGGGCTCAAATATCCAAGCCCCTTGAGTGCTGCCATAGTTACATTAGAAGTGCCCATCCAAGAAGGCTCAAGGTCATTGGCCACAGATAAAATTACGTCAAATCACGTTATATCCTCCACACAAATCCTTTTCAATCCTTCTCATATGAAGAGAAATTATAGATAAAACGTATCAGTGCTCATCGGCAATAAACATTACATAAGTTGGAAATCGCAAATTCAACAAATGAGTGGTTTGAACGGAATCAGTGGCTAAATACAAGCATAGTGGAGTGGGTGTGTAGTCCAAGTCTGGGTTTAAGAATCTCTTTTCCAAGCATAAAATGATAAACATTCAACATCGGCCATGCTGTCAATCCAGCATGACTTCTGCACGCTCAAAACAGTTGGAAACGGAAAAAAATGAGTTCCGACTGGGAAAATACGGTTTGAATGGTCATCCAACTCGGAATTGCAAGTTGGGAACTCGGGCCTCTTTCTAGAGCTCTGACCTGAAGATCACTGACGTCATCATGATTCAACCTTGTTTTTTCTTGAGTTCTTCTTGAGTTCTTGAAAGCACCATAAATCCAGAGAATGCCAGACTTTGACAAAATTTGCCCACAAAGGACTGCCACGCCACCTTCCTGTTCAAGTGAGCACAGCAGCATAAAATGTATTGTATGCTGCCGCATACTGTTATATATATATATATATATATATATATATATATACATATATACTGTAGCTAAGAAAGTAAACCTAAGTTTATGTTGTGTAGTAAGCTGTTAGTAGCCCATGGTGCCACACCAAAATAAATTGGTCCCTTTTACACTGTTCTGACCTGGTGGTGCACATGTAGCCTATAGCCTGTTTTAGAATATTCAGTGATTACATTTCTCTAAGAGCTTTCATTTTCTGCTTATATACCCCCTTTATTTATCTTAATGTTCTGACTTGGTGTACAGGGAGTATACTATAAGAACGACCATGTTCTGAATTATGTAGGTGTTGATTTCAAAAGTGCTGAACAAATAGCTATATTGACTACGTTGTCCTAGCTCGCTCATTGTCTTAATCGAAATTACGGATAGCCTCTTATCCGCTCAGTCCCTTTATGCCATAGTTTCAACATCTCAATTGTCAGTAAAAATCACATTTGTCTATGCAAGTTTTTTAAAGGCAGTTAATTAGTCTGAATGATCTGTTTCGCTGGCAGACCCGGCTCTGCTGATAGCCAGGTGAAGCAGTAGTAAAGTGTTGGGACTGCTGTTGGGACGTCTTTATGTAGGCCCTAACAGTTTGCGGGCACCGTTTGTCACCATGATAGTGAAATTAATCTATTGTTTAGTGCTGTGTTGTGTAGTTAAGACGCATGTCCGCAAAGCTAAATTATTTTGTTGGTATGCCCTACAAAGATTTACGTGCTAAAATCCTCACTGGCTAGAAAGATAAGTTTTTGTCAAATTGACATCAATTGTATTTTAGCTAACCCTAACCTAATTATCCTAACTTGGACCTGGTTTCCCAAAAGCATATTAAGACAACATTTATTTTAGAACCATAGGATTGGGTAGACTAGTCTACATAATGAGATGATCATGGATAAGAGCAAGAATAGGCTACTTGTATTTGTCAAAAGGCAGTCAAGCATCGATCATCATGTCACCAGAATCAGACCCTCGATATTTAATGGATTGGAGTATCAAGATCACTTCCACTTGACCCCCCTGTGACGTTCAAAAGTTATTTCATCTGAAGCCAAATAAACTGCATTTTTTCCCCGAGTCATAGAGGGAGGACCATACACACCATATCAGCGCGACTTCAAGTTTTACTTCGATATATTGGTTATTATATCAACATTTGCATTGCGTTGGCAGTGCAATTTCTTGCATAATACATTTTATACACACAATGTTCCCACCTTGACGAATGAACAAATTGCTTGTCGACATTTCTAAAATGGTACTGAAACGTCCTGTTTCCATCACAACTGTTTTTATAATATTTTTTTTATAGAGTAATGTTCCGACTTTACTCGCCTAAAAACTGTGGATGGAAACGTGGTTCGAGTCCTATAAGACACAATACAGACGTACAGTTTTGACAAGAATGTTTTGCATTAGGCTATTTAGTGAATGACATACAAACAGTGTAATAATTAATGTTATTGCACAGTGGAATTAGGGGTCTTTGTTTCAAGCAGAGCGATGGTCTCTGAGTTACAAGAAGATGTATTGCTGGAATGGAATAAAATCCTGCACAGCCTGTAGATCCCCAGGCCCAAGTTAAAGAGCCAAGATCCTCTTCAAATGGGTAACTTTTAACCAACAGCCCCCTGAAATGTTTTCCCATGGTGAAAGGCAAGCCCCCCCCAAAAAAACAACAACAATAACATCATTTTAGAATCTTCTCCAAACTCCAGCTGAAAGGTTAATGATATTTGGCTGCGTTTCAGTTTGAAGCGAGGGACACAGAACGGGGCAACACAATCAACACGTCGTAGGCAATAATGACACTTTTAATGGTGAGGCAGTACTGTATGTAACACAGTGACCCGAAACTGTGACACACACTCCCCTCCCCTCCCCGCGTCACATCAATCATCATCCCAAATATCAGATGCAAAGACTAGAACACAAAGGGACAACAAGAACAGAGGACAAAGCCTTCCACCCAAGCATTTACAAGATTGAGAAAGGAAAACAAACTGCTTTAGAGGCCACTTTAGAGATATAGATTGTATATAGATTGTGTGTGTGTGTGTGTGTGTATATATACATACATACATACATACATGCATACACACACACACACACATACACACTAGGTCCCCCTCACTGGGGGCTGATTAGTACACGCTGTGGGTATTTCATAGGCTTTTTTAAATACACGTTAAAGTGTCATTATTATATATATTTTTTATACAGAGACACATTGGTTTCGCTACAGGGAAGAAACACTGCCTGTCACAGAGTTTATAACTTCACATAGCTGCATGTCCATTGTTCCACTGGTCTTATTCTTGCACCAGTCACTGGCCATATAGAGGAAGAGACAGGGTATGTCTGGACATAGCCCACAAGTCAAAACGTACTCTCCACTGTCCTTTTAGGCAGCATAGTAAATACAACAGAGCCAACTGGTCCACCAGGGAAGAACCAGTATGCCTTTCTATTGTTGCCTTCACGAATAAAGATCCAAAGAAAGCAAAATAAAATGATGGTTTGCTAATCATATATAGCTTACAGATGTATTGCAGGATGCTGACAGTAGGCTACACTGAAACCCGTTCATTTTTTTCTAGCTCGTTTCAAATGGACGATACAGAGAGATACTGCAAAGTAAGACTAGAAAGGGTTAATTCCCCATTACAGAATATAGAAACAAATTTCAAAAAGAGTCTCTCTGGAGAAAACATTTTTTTCCTAAATGAAAGTGTAAAACAAAGGAGAGGATGTCTACTTCCCCTCTTCTTTTTGACAGGTAATAATAGTACATTCTGCATTGGAAGAAGGTCTTTGATGTTATGTCATTGTCGATGTTCCACAAGTTAGTCAAGGTTGTCGTCTAAGTTGTTGAGCCGCCCGTCACCCTCCCGTCACCCTCCCACACAAAGGCTCGCCGGTATGCAGGAAGGTACAAGGCCATCCTTCCCTTAGACTGGAGTCGAAACCACGGCGACGACCCTCACGACTTGTTGTCATCGTAGAGGTCGAGTGATGCCTGGATGTCGGGAAGCTCCATCTCACAGACCACACTGCGCGGGGACAGGGAGTTCCGGTTGAAGAAGTGGCCACCTGCAAAGGAACATGGGAAAATGTCAACGTCAGTGACATCAAGAAATATTACACACCTCCCAGTAAGATACTTACACTACATGGCCAAAAGTACTTGGACACCCCTTCAAATTAGTGGATTTGGCTACTTCAGCCACACCCATTGCTGACAGGTGTTTACAATCGAGCACACATTCATTCAATCTCCATAGATAAACATTGGCAGTAGAATTCCCTATACTTAAGAGCTCAATGCCTTTCACCGTGGCACCGTCATAAGATGCCACCCTTTCCAGCAAGTCAGTTCGTCAAATCTCTGCCCTGCTGGAGCTGTCCCGGTCAACTGCAAGTGCTGTTATTGTGAAGTGGAAACGTCTAGGAGCTACAATGGCTTAGCCGCGAAGTGGTAGGCCACACCAGTTCACAGAACAGGACCACTGAAGTGCGTAGCATTCAAAAATCGTCTGTCCTCGGTTGCAACACTCACAACAGAGTTCTAAACTGCCTCTAGAAGCAATGACAGCACAATAACTGTTAGTTGGGAGTTTCATGAAATGGGTTTCCATGACTGAGC
Source organism: Oncorhynchus masou masou (assembly GCF_036934945.1). NCBI lineage: Eukaryota > Metazoa > Chordata > Actinopteri > Salmoniformes > Salmonidae > Oncorhynchus > Oncorhynchus masou. The sequence continues at coordinate 37,082,010 of NC_088220.1, forward strand.
AGCTACACACAAGCCTAAGATCACCATGTGCAATGCCAAGAGTTGGCTGTAGTGGTGTAAAGCTCGCCGGCATTGGAGCCTAGAGCAGAGGAAACGCGTTCCCTGGGTTTGGCGGATGCCAGGAGAACACTACCTGCCCGAATGCATAATGGCAACTGTAAAGTTTGGTGGAGGAGGAATAATGGTCTGCGGATGTTTTTTATGGTTCTGGCTAGGCACCATAGTTCCAGTGAAGGGAAATCTTAACGCTATAGCATACATTGTAGACTAATATGTGCTTCCAACTTTGTGGCAACCGTTTGGAGAAGGCCCTTTCCTGTTTCAGGATGACAATGCCCCTGTGCACAAAGAGGTCCATACAGAAATGGTTTGTCGAGATCGGTGTGGAAGGACTTGACTGTCCTGCGTAGAGCCCTTACCTCAACCCCGGCAAACACCTTTGGGATGAATTGGAACGCAGACTGCGAGCTTGGCCTAAATGCCCAACATCAATGCCCGACCACACTAATGCTTTTGTGGCTGAATGGAAGCAAGTCCCCTCAGCAATGGTCCAACATCTAGTGGAAAGCCTTCCCAGGAGAGTGGAGGCTGTTGTGGCAGCAAAAGGTGGGACCAACTCAATATTAATGCCCATGATTTTGCAATGAGATATTTGATGAGCAGGTGTTCACATAGTTTCACATACTTTTGACATCATCTAGAGAAGATGATGCCTGGCACCATCAACAAACAACCAAGAAAAATGTAGTCTTATTCATACTTTTGTCTTAGCATCTGTAAATTAACCTCATTACAAGAGTCACTGGGATTGGACACCATCATGGACATTTGCAGTGGAGTAAAAGTGTGAGTGTAAGACATGGTGAGGTCAAACTGTGACATTGTGACTCCTCAATATTCCTCAAACTGCTATAGAACCACAAGCCAAGAGAGTTATATGTGGAAGAGCACCCGGACCATCTTTTGAATCATAGTAATCATCAATATCATTATGTAATATCTAAGAAATAGTGCCATCTACTGGGGATAGTTTTGCATTACCTCCAAATACACAATGAACATACAAAACATTAGGAACACCCGCTCTTTCTGCGACACAGACTGACCAGGTGAAAGCCATGATCCTTTATTGATATCACTTGTTCAATCCACTTCAACCAGTGTAGATAAAGGGGAGGAGACAGGTTATAGAATGATTTTCAAGCCTTGAGACAATTGCGACATGGATTGTGTATGTGTGCCATTCAAAGTGTGAGAATGGGCAAGACAAAATATTTAGGTGTCTTTGAACAGGGGTATGGTAGAAGGTGCCAGGCGCACTGGGTTGAGTGTGTCAAAAACTGCAACACTGCTGGGTTTTTCACACTCAACAGTTTCCTATGTGTATCAAGAATGGTCCACCACCCAAAGGACAATCAACCAATTTGTCCAACTGTGGGAAGCATTGGAGTCAACATGGGCCAGCATCCCTGTGGAATACTTTCGACACCTTGTAGAGTCCATGCCCTGAGGAATTGAGGCTGTTCTGAGGGTAAAAGGGAGTACAACTTAATATTAAGGTGTTCCTAATGTTTTGTACACTCAGTCATGGTCACGGATGAGCACAGAAGAATATGAAACTTTCTGTAGGGAGGTGTGTGTGTGTCTGGTTTAGATGAACAAGAATAATTGGTGTCATTCAATCAATATAGTAACGCATGCACACACACACAACATAGTTTTTGTGAAATTTCCTGACTTTTTGGAGTAAAAATGTTTGACCATTAAAGATCCAGATTTTCCCTAACCCTTCAGCTTAAAATAGCATTGTAACACATTCAAGACCTGAAAAATGTCAGGACATTTGGGTGAAATGTTAGGAAATTGTGGTCCTGATAATGTATGACAACTAAATACAACACTTACATTCACATAACAAGTCAAAAGGAGGGATCCACAGTGGTTTAATGTCTCAAAGCGCTTTGCCCTATTACAACAACAAAAAATACTAACAATACAGAAAAGGTACAGTAGTACAAGCTTACAAATACAATACAGAAAAACATGTCACAAGAAGGCAACATTGCCACGAGGCTCCGGCAGAGAAAGGGTTTAGAGGGGCAACCACGTGATGGTCATTACTCCTCCCACTCCAGGCTGGAAGATAAGGAAGAGGAAATGAATGACATTTAGAAAATAAGGTGGCAGAAGAAAGAAATAGCATGCAAGCAGGATCAGAGAAGGGAAATGCAATTGATCTGAACATAAAAAAATACTTTTCTCTTGTGTAAGGCACTTAGCTCTAACACTTTTTATTTTAATTTTATTTGTAGTAGAGGGGATGGACGGAGGCTGTGGCTTCTGGAAATGGTTGTTCTGATCTACTGTTCTGAGCTACTTTATTGGGCAATATTATGAAACACTACTCACACTGTCTCCATTAATAGATGTGCAAACATGCACAATCCAATATTATCTTACTTTTTTAAAACTCTAACCGCAAATGTATCAGATACATTCCAGTACCCATGTCAACTGTACTTGACTTCAGTACAAATATACACTATGCTACAATTGTGCTGTTAAAGTATTTCGATTTATGTTAGTTGGGATCAAAAGTTTAGTAAATTAATGGGACACTACCACATTTGCCACATCGGAATAATAGTCTCAGATTGTTTTGCATCTGTCTGGACTGTATTCAAACTCCATTGTCTTGGCAATGGTTCAAAGTAGTCAGAGTTGAGCCAATTTCAGATATCCACAAATCCAGGAGGATAGGCCTGGATTCCGGCTTAGTTAACAGGAAATTAAATAGACAACAATATTCTGTGACAAAACCATCAGGATTATATGAAATCAAATTTTGAATGAAAGTACAATTCAATCCAGTAGTAGAAAGATTTAACTATGGAAGTAGATGGTGGTACTCACTCAGGGCTGGAGAAGCTGGCAGTGGCCTTGATGATCATATAGAACAATGTGAGAGCGCTGAGAAGGCCGAAGCTGGCGATTATAAACCACTCCTCTGTCAATAAAAGGAAAGGAGGGGGGTTGTCACTGCAGCCCACCATGCAATGGGTTAAAAACCGAGTCCCCACAGGAAAACACAAAATATCTTTCCTCTCTTTGAAAACCAATGTGAAGCGGAAAAGTCAGGAGGATGAAGAGACGAGAAGATGAAGAAAGATGGGGCGTGTCCTTAAGATCCAGAGGGGAGCGACAGAGGAGAGAGGCAGGATGAGCTCGAAGACAGGAGATAAAGACCTGGAAGCACGGGCATAGTTTAAAGACAGAGTGTTATGCACACACAGGCAAATGTGCACATACACAGACAGACACATACGCATGACCTCCAACGCACCCACACAGACACAAAAGCAAAAATCGCACGCACATGCACCCACACAGCATACACCAACTGCGACAGAAAGAGAAACAGAGGTGTATGTCGGCCTACGGTGCATGTATCTATACAATGCATGTACACAGAGTATACCAAACATTAAGAACTTCCTTCCTAATATTGAGCTGCACCCCCCCCCCTCTTTTGCCCTCAGAACAGCCTCAATTTGTCAGGGCATGGATTCTACAAGGTGTTGAAAGCGTTCCACAGGGATGCTTGCCCATGTTGACCCCAAAACCTCCCACAGTTGTGTCAAGTTGGCTGGATGTCCTGTGGGTTGTGGACCATTCTTGATACACACGAGAAACTGTTGAGTGTGAAAAACCCAGCAGCTTTGCAGTTCTTGACACAAACCAGTGCACCTGGCACCTACTACCATACACCCCCCCCATTCAAAAGGCACTTAAATATTTTGTCTTGCCCAATCACCCTCTGAATGGCACACATACACAGTCTCAACTGTATCAAGGCTTAAAAATCATTATTTAACTGGTCTCCTCCCATTGATCAACCTGTCTCCTCCCATTCATCTACACCGATTGAAGTGGATGTAACAAGTGCCATCAATAAGGGATCACAATGTTTTGTATACTCAGTGTATAGTACTAATGTAAAGGCAGTGGCACTGGACACATTGAAAGAAGGAAATTGAGTCACATTATCAAACAGCATAAATTGGGTGGATTTAGGAAATAATGACTGATTCATTTAAGGAAGTAGGCCTAGGTACTAAGAGTTATAAAATAACTCACCTCACTCTATTATTTAGCTGTTGAAGTATTCACACTGATTAGCTGTGTTGTATGCATTACTGAATTACAATTACTAGCTTTAAGCGAAAGGACAGTACAAGTAGTTGTCGTAATAACTGCAGTGAAATTTCTCATTTTGTTGCTGCAGCGCTGTGAAAATACATTTTTTCCCCCTCATAAATAGTTATGCACAGTAAAACAGTGTGGGGTGTAACATTTGTTTTGGTAGGGGATCGGTACATTACAGAATGGCTTTTTGCCAGTTGTGCTTTTAGCCTTCTCGTGGTTGAAGTTAGGATCAGGGTGGGATAGGGATTATGGATTATAAAGACAGTGGCAGCAGGATTCAGGAGGGGGGGGGGATGACCTAGAGACAAGTCTCTGGGGCTGTATTGTGTGTGTGTGTCAAAAGAGGGGATGAAAAGCGGTACGGAGGGGGCGGGGAGGGATTTAGGAAAAATATTGTGTGTGTGTGTGTGTCAAGTCAATTTACCAAAGGTTTGCAGCTCCAGTAAATATTTTGCTACTCTAGTTATTCAGTTTAAAAAGTCTGTTTGGCCTTCACTCATTATTTAAAATGGCATAACCAGAGACATTTTATTTTGTCAAGGTGCATTCCTTCACTTAGTGTTTTGAACTGAAAAGACAGAGCTTGCATTCTGATTTGCCAGGATAAAAATACAATTGTGGGACACTTTTAAACACTTTTAATGGGTGCGAGGGTCACAAAGTGTGCCTGTACTCAAAAGGTTGAGAAGGAGAGAGAATTAAACAAAAAAAGAGAGAATTTCTGTTCTATTGTGTTCCAATTTTATAACACTGAATGTAACCTTTCATATCAATAAAGTCACTTGAAATAAGAAAGAGTGTGTCTGAGGCGTAAGCTGCTTACTGGTGACGGCGATGTTGATCTCTCCGGTGCGAGGGGTGAGTTCTCCGCTCTCGGAGGGGATCTGGGGTCCGGTACCGAGGGGGCCTCGGTGCAGAGGCTCCAGGCTGATGGACGTCTCACTGGACAGGTCTACCAAGGCCGTCCGCTGGCTGGCCATCGTCTGGCTGCGCCCTATCCTGTGGTCCATGTCAAAACCGGCGTTGTCCACGCACGGCAGGTTGGGCTAAAGGGGGAGAAGTAGTAAAAACAAAGGGGTTAGGGGAATGTTATGGTTAGTGGTTGAAGTCCAATTTGTGATAGATTAACTTTTGCCAATGTTAGCTCACGCTAGAAAGAACAGAGGCACGGCACGTTTTTAACACAACTCGATATTTTGATCGCTGACCCCGATTTTGACCCTGAACCCTAGCAAGTAGCTCTTGTATCAGCTCATCAAATCCAATGATACCACTTTAGTCTGTTCTGGTATGACTCTCATTTCTGGTGTCTGAGCGATAGTTCCACAACTTGCCAGCAGGGGGCATACTAGGGCTGTCTATACATGAGGTCACACAGCTGGCATAAACCGAGGGTTACACAATCGCCTGGATAAACATCTGTCACAATGACCGGGAGCAGCATGTGAAGGGCAATCTGGGGCAATCACATCTTAATCTACAAAACAACACATGCAGTTTAATAGACAGTGAAAGAGTTTGTTGTATTCTACAGTTAATCAACATAAACGTGTGAAATTGAGACATGTTTACATAATATCTTCTAAGGCCATCTTTTTCCTCTCATTATTTGGGTCAAGAATATCGTGTGATCTGGCGAGGGGGAAAAAAAGGTCTGACGCCATACCGGTACCAGCATACTAACTTTAACACATTTCCACTGATAAAAGGCACTAAGACATCGACTACACTAATACTCACCATGATGCCCAGAGCCTTGAGGATGTTCAGCTTACACATGGGGCAGGTACAGTGCTCGTTCAGCCAGGGGTCCACACACAGCTTATGGAAGACATGTCTGTGCAGAGAGCGAGACAGAAACAAAGAGCACGGTTGAAGAGCACGAAGCCACCTCCGCAAACAAGACCCCCAAATGGCCGACATGAGGCTCTTCAAAATCCGCTTTGGCCCTCTTTTCCCCCCTTTACATCCTGCGACTGGAGAATGACTGCTCTGTTTGAGCCGGCTAGGAGGGCCTGTTGTGTCTTTAACGGCAGCAGAAAGTTGGTGGGAAAAGGAAACGAGTCACGCTTTATAGACACAGTGGTCATTGTGGGGCAACTTAGACACAAAATGGACATTGTGTGTCTTATGACACAAGGCGGCCATTGTGGATATGAGAGAAACATCCTTTAAAAAAAAAATATATATATATGAATGGTCTGTTCCATATTATTACATAACGGCGGATGGCCAGTTTCACTGCACTCCAAAAGGACCATTACGACCACATTCACGGTAGCTTCTCCTGTCTACCTGAGCTCCTTAAATGTCTTTATTAAAAGGCATGGTACGCAAACCATTTCAACGTTAAATATCCTTATGTGGAGCATCCATAAAACAATACAAGGCCCCATTTATTGCTAAAGAACACTTGCTTAAGTGCGAGTAAAAACAATGCATAATAGAAAATACTCCTAAGGACAAACATAAAAGTGCAACGGTTGATTCTGCTAAGTGCCTGTCTAACATAGACTGGCATTTCCTGGCCATGGAGTGAAAAGTGCTGTTCCTTTTCAAAGCCTCTAACAGTGGGGGCACCCGGCCTCTAGCACTGCTTTATTGGCTTTCAAGGCAGGCACAGAAAACAAGGGCTTTATACATTAATGAGGAGTCCGTTTACCATACAATGGCTTGGGGAGAAAGTCGGTGTGCAGTCAGAAGCAGAGCTGCAAGAGAGGGACTTCTGGATAAGCCACAAGTGCAGTCAGACTCGGATAAGAGCTTGCGTTTTCAGTTTGTTTGTTTCACAGTTTAAATGTGTGTGTGCCACAGGAGGTTGGTGGCACCTTCATTGGGGAGGACGGGCTCGCGGTAATGGCTGGAGCGGAATGAGTGGAACGGTATCAAATACATCAAACACATGTTTCCATGTTCCAGCCATTATCGTGAGGCGTTCTCCCCTCAGCAGTCTGTGTGCGTGACTGTAACGAGTGTTGGTATCGGTCTGTGTATGCTATAAGTGAGCAACTACAGTCAGGGAGAGATTGCGCTCAGAGTATTTGGGGAGTATCCCAAATGGCACCCTATTCCCTATGTAGTGCACTATATAAGGAATAAGTAGTGCACCACATAGGGAATAGGGGGCCATTTGGGATGCTTCCTTTCTTAGAGCAGCGGGGGGGGGGGGGAATTGACGGTCAGACAGACGGGTTATTAAATACCATACCAGATGGCATCACGGAAAAAACGCAACATACCAACCAGAATAAATTACATTTGTTTTTTCCTGTCTTAGTTGGTATGTTTGGTTTATCCGGATGGCATCTGTTTTGACATCTAATATGTTTGCCTGCCTGCCTGTATATCTGTCTACCTTCCTGTCTGTCTGGATGTATATCTGTCTACCTTTCTGTCTGTCTGCCTGTATAACTGTCTACCTTTCTGTCTGTCTGCCTGCCTGCCGGTATATCTGTCTACCTTTCTGTCTGTCTGTCTGCCTGCCTGTATAACTGTCTACATTTCTGTCTGTCTGCATGTATATCTGTCAACCTGCCGGTATAACTGTCTACCTTTCTGTCTGTCTGCCTGCCTGCCGGTATATCTGTCTACCTTTCTGTCTGACTGCCTGCATGTAAAGTTGAAGTCGGAAGTTTACATACACTTAGGTTGGAGTCATTAAAACTCGCTTTTCAACCACTCCACAATTTTTTTGTTAACAAACTATAGTTTTGGCAAGTCGGCTAGGACATCTACTTTGTGCATGACACAAGTCATTTTTCAAACAATTGTTTACAGACAGATTATTTCACTTATAATTTCTTCTTATTATTATTTATTATTTCACTGTATCACAATTCCAGTGGGTCAGAAGTTTACATACACTAAGTTGACTGTGCCTTTAAAACATTTGGAAAATGGCTTTAGAAGCTTCTGATAGGCCAATTGACATATTTGAGTCAATTAGAGGTGTACCTGTGGCTGTATTTCAAGGCCTACCTTCAAACTCAGTGCCTCTTTGTTTGACATCATAGGAAAATCGAAATAAATCATCCAAGACCTCAGATTTTTTTTTGTAGACCTCCACAAGTCTGGTTCATTCTTGGGAGCAATTTCCATAACTCCTGAAGGTACCACGTTCATCTGTACAAACAATAGTACGCAAGTATAAAAACCATGGGACCAAGCAACCGTCATACTGCTCAGGAAGGACACGTGTTCTGTCTCCTAGAGATGAACATACTTTGGTGCGAAAAGTGTAAATCAATCCCAGAACAACAGCAAAGGACCTTGTGAAGATGCTGAAGGAAACAGCTACAAAAGTATCTACAGTGGGGTAAAAAAGTATTTAGTCAGCCACCAATTTTGCAAGTTCTCCCACTTATAAAGATGAGAGAGGCCTGTAATTTTCATCATAGGTACACTTCAACTATGACAGACAAAATTTAAAAAAATCCAGAAAAATCACATTGTAGGATTTTTAATGAATTTATTTGCATATTATGGTGGAAAATAAGTATTTGGTCACCTACAAACAAGCAAGATTTCTGGCTCTCACAGACCTGTAACTTCTTCTTTAAGAGGCTCCTCTGTCCTCCACTTGTTACCTGCATTAATGGTAACAAGTCTGAAAAATCCCCATTAGTTCCTGCCAAGGCAGCAGCTACTCTTCCTGGGGATTATTAGGGATTATGTCGGTGCTATGGTTTGAGAACTGAAATACTGGTAGTTGTTGTTACTGCATATCCTTGGATATCCTACAATAATTGGCTATCGAGACTGTTCTGTATCTGTCTACCAGCCTGCCTGTCAGTCCATCTAAATCTGGCCAGAAAACTTCCCTCCATTGACAACACACTGTCCTATAGCCTGATATTAAATGTACAGAGACACAAATTGAGTGGCCGTCAAGTATACTCCCATTACTTCAATGCATTTAGTTATTGATTGGGGATAGCAGTCTGTACTTAAGGGAGGCTCCAATAGGGTTGGTGTTCAGAGATACTGAATGCAGACAGAGAAGGACGCAACATGCACCCACATGATAAGGACTGATAAACTCCATTCCACATAAACAGCCCGGTTGTCGCCACTCGTTCTCTCACTCCCTCGCCCTTGTTTACTCGTTTGTCCTCATTTCCTCCCTCTCTCTGTTCTCTCTCCTCCAAGTCCGTGTGAATAAACCATGTGTTTGCCATCGGATCAAGTCTTAGATTATGGCTCCTCTACAAAACTACAAGTACTGAGGTTACCCAGAAAAACTACTAGTGCATTCTTGGTATCATTGCAGTGTGACACACACAGGTAGCGATGAAGGGCAGGAACCAAGGGTACATTTACCTTTGAACCACTAACATGACCAGTCAATCGCACATGTTACTCTAAATCTGTAATTAGCTTATCCATGGATTGTGGACAAAGAAAGATCTCTTTAGCTAGCCTAACTCTGACACTAATTCAGTAATTTTGATATGGTGGTTATCCTGCAATGCATTGTGTCTATTACTTAAATAAACGATAGCAGGTTTTGAGGCCAGCCAATTCTAACTTTTCAATTTCCTTTAAAATGTTTGAAACATGTAGACAATCAGCATGTCCACAATTTCTGTGAGGACGTACACGCGAAGAAGACTCGCCCCTTTCAGCCTCATAAGAAGGACCTGTGTCCTTCACTTCCCCTTCTCACAGCAATCTGAGTGCTCCTCTTTGACAGAGACTGGATAAGCAGGATGGATGGAGAGCATTAATGGCGATTGGCCAGTTTAGTCCTGGACTTACATTTCTGATATCTGATCTGTACTGAGCTGGTCTGTGCTGGACTGAAGAAGGGGGTACGTCGTCCTTGCGTCAGTTGGGCCAAATGAAACACAGTCCCAATGCAATTATGCAGAGATTGGCCGGCTGAGTCAGCTGCTACTCAAGACCAAGGGTGCATCTCCAAAGTCTAGGTGGATAAGAGCGTCTGCTAAATGACTTAAATGTAAATGTAAATGTAGGAGAACTTTGGAGATGCATCTGCAGAGACAGGATTGGTGAAAGCAATGTGGCCGGATGCCTACTGGGAATCGTCTTTCACCTGTCCAGTTCTTTCACATCAGTGCAGATGAAAGAGAGGAGGAAAGTAGAGGAACACTTTCTGGATGTGCCATGTTCTGACCGAATGATTGATATGTCTTGACATGTCTTCAGAAGGACACCTTGGGACACATCTTGAGAGTGACTGTGATGACCAGCAGTGTCCTGTCCCTTAGTCCAGTTTCTTAGTTCCATCAGCAAAGGCCAGAGAGGACACGGCAGATGGCGCAGGGAGGGGTGTGTGTATGTGTGTACGAGACAGAGAAAGACAGTGTCCGTGCCTGCGTGATCATAAGCCTAAGTGTGTGTTTGCACGTTGCAGAGTGTGTGTGTGGGTCAGAGGAGGACGTTTAAGTACGTGTGTGTGTGTGTGGGTCGGAGGAGGAAGAGGACGTTAAAGTACGTGTATGTGTGTGTGTGCGGGGGGGGGGTGATGGTGCTGGATGCGCCTGGAGGTCATTTGGCAGCGCTGGGTCTAAATATAGCCGGAGCGAGCTTGCAGGGGTTACGACTCACAGCGAGACCCGACGGCCTTGATAGCAGAGCGTCTGCATTTCCAAAACAGACCAGACTCCATTTAGCCAGAGCTCCTCCCTCTCTCCCTCACTCCCCCTCCTTTTTCCTGGCAAGACCTTAAATGTCAACTCTAACAGACATTACATTTTCCACTTCCTTTGTAAACCTTAGTGATCCACTAAACCAACACATGCTGTATGTGTCCTACAACTGATCCTAAATCAGATCCAAATGGTCAAACCAGAGGTGATTAACAGGTAGTAAAAATGGGATTTTATGGATTAAACATTTTTCACCTGACCTGCACACATACAGTATTTACTTTTAGCTCGTTCTGTTTTCATATTCCTGTGGTGTTATGTATGTGTGCAAATGACCTACGGCTAAATTGTTGTGGGGCGTGTCTCTGGTCTAGCCTGATGTGCGTCAGTACATTCGTCCCACTGAGCAGAGCTGCAGGAAAGGTGTGTGACGGATGAGTGTGGTGATTACCTCAGACAGGAGGAGAGATGTCAGGGACGGGTAGAAACGCACGTCACAAGGAGGGAGGGAAGGAGAGGAGGAGGGAAGGAGAGGAGGGAAGGAGAGGAGGAGGGAAGGGGATGAAAGTGGATGGTGTGACATTGAGAATGAGTGGATGGCGGACATGATGCATTCCAAATCCGAGTGAGTGTCTGTTGCGTGTAAGAGGGGCAAGGATGGCGTCAGGCTGTCAGCTAAAACTCCTGGTTTAGGATGTATATACTGTAGGTACTAGGACAGACACACACAGTCTTGTACAACTAACCTTGTGGGGACACAAAATTCAGTCTCATTAAAGATCCTATTTTCCTTAATCCCTAACCCCAAAATGTAACCCCAAACTAACAAAATGTCCCCCCAATCCCCACATGCACTCACTTGCAGGGCAGGATGCGGACCACGTCGTTGAGCTGGTAACCCTCGATGCACACAGCGCAGTGGTTGAAGTCCGGGTCTGTCTCCTGCAGGAGACAGACAGTACAGTCAGTGTTAGACAGCCACAACTAACAGGAAGTCATCTACAGAGGGAGTGAATGAACAGTGGCAATGAAACAAATACTTGACCATTCGTATTCAATATCAACCCGCTTACAAATAGCTGTTTTGTGCGACAGACCCGAGGTGGAAACAGCGCCAAACATGGCCAGTGTCTGACGTGTCTGTGACTAACTGCCCTGGCATGCCCATCAGTCGGGGGGATGCTAAATCATGACATGGGAGGAAACGAGGGAGAGAGAGAGAGAGAGAGAGAGGGGAGGAGTGGCTGGTAAGTGAGAGAGAAAGAGGTGTGAATAGGGGTGGAGAGGTAGAGAGAGATCACGTGAAAGACAGTGACAGACAGGGGGATGACAGTGAAAACATGACAAGAGAGGTATAGAGAGCCCAGGAAGAGAGGGGGGTGGTGGGATTGCTGCCATCGTTCTTTGAATCTAAGAGAGACTGACAGAGAGGGCATGGAGAAAGTGAGAGAGCGAGGTGGGGGTGGGGTGGGGGGGAAGCGAGAGAAAAAAGTGATGAAGAAAGAGAGAAAAATAGAAACAGTGTGATGAAGTGTGATGAGAGAGAGAGAGAGAGAGAGAGAGAGAGAGAGAGAGAGAGTGATAGAGGGAGGGAGAGAGTGTGAGGGAGGGGGGAGAGAGAGAACAGAGTGTGATAAAAAGAGAGAGAATGTGATAGAGAAGGAGAGATGGAGAAAAGAGAGAGAATCAATGCCATATTATTTATGGAGTGTGGCTATCTGTCTCTCCTGACAGAGGAGAAGCCGCCACAGAGGCACAAGGACATACCAGCGCCCAGCCCAGCCTGGTCGGGGACTGAATTAACCAGAGCAAGCAGGGAGGGGCTGATCGATATGACAGGAACAGGGCTCTGAGAGAACACAGACCCCGCTGTCTGCTATCTCTCCAGTCATACCTGGGAACACTAGCCTAGTCCGACATGCATGTGCTTTAGATAGCTCCACTGACGGTGTACAATGGTGGCCCCATACGACCATGGCAATAATAGTCAGAGGAGTTGGCTTAAGCCCATATAGATGTGGGACCAGGCAATGTAAAGATTGATAAAGTCTGATAGTTTGTGAAGAACAGTAAATGATCTGTACCAGGTTGCCATGCAGATATCAATATAGAGAACAAAACATAGTTGTGAGGCCCATCTGACCAAGTGGGGCTGGCTGCTGTAAATGGCCGTCTGAATAAATATGAATGCTGTCGTCTACAGCGACTGCTGGCACAGAATGAGGCCAAGGCACACAGCATAGACCAGGGTATATAACCGTTGAGTAAATGTCACACAAAATATCTGGGTGCGCCATTTCTAAAAAGAGAGAGATTTTTTATCTATTTTTTTATAGTTTCCCGCTATAAATCGTACCTGTCGTAAACTGTGCATACAATTAAGCATTATAATTCCACCTGGAAAACGCCCATCGATGACCTTTTATGGTGAAAATAACTCCTTTATTTGCGGTTTGATTTGGAACTTTTGGAATTCGGCCTCAGCAGTGTAAAAAAGAAAAGAAAAAAAGAGCCATGACAAAGTAGATCAAATATTCTTGGAAGTGATGTCAGAATGTTTTGCAGTGACTCAGACTTTCACTGTAGTATTCAGCAAAGGACAGTGACTATTTCTGAAATAAAATCAACAACTTCCGGCACAGCCAGAAGAGGACTGGCCACTCCACATAGACCTGGTTCCTCTCTAGGTTTCTTCCTAGGTTTTGGCCTTTCTAGGGAGTTTTTCCTAGCCACCGTGCTTCTACACCTGCATTGCTTGCTGTTTGGGGTTTTAGGCTGGGTTTCTGTACAGCACTTTGAGATATCAGCTGATGTACATATATATATAAATACATTTGAATTGAAATTGAATTGAAATTGAATGACAAATTGTTGTGGAGTTTGCAGAACATTTTATTTAACAATGTTTTGCATCAACTTTTACCCCCAACCTAAATATGGTCACTGCCCGAAGATTCTGAAAAGTTGTCTTGGCCTACTTGAGACATTAGGACATCCAGGTGAACTGTCTGTTCTACCGTTATCTTAATTAATGTAGCCAACATTTTAACCGCAATCCGGATCCGATTATAATGAGCGAAATAGGCCTACTTGAAATAGCTTATATATTTTAGTACTGGGAAGTAGGCCTAATTAAATGAGAGATGGGACGAATTGTTTCCTAATTTGTTTAGGCTACGTTGGGAGGGTGAAACCATCACAGTCGGAAAACGTGAGGAATTTATTTTGCAATGAGTATGCAAATAAAATAAATCAGGAAATAGAGTCCTAGCGGTCCTAAAGGCATATTATTGTAGTTTGTTGTTATATTTTCAATTTTTTTATGAAACGCCATGTAATCTTATCTCCTATTTGCACAAAATACCACTTGCCTGCTTGCAATGCAATACTTCAACCACCATAAATTGTACACACGCATGGTCTAAAGATCAAATCAAATAAAAAAATCAAATCAAATCAAGTTTGAGGAAGTCATGTGCACTGCACTCTCTCTTAAAGTAACATTTTTACAAATGTCAACTTCAGTGTGAAAAGTGGCGCAGGAACGTTTTGGGGTATATTCTGTGCATATGCAGAGTTTAAAAATGAGGCCCCAGTCCCTGTGTGAAATTGTCCTCTGCTAAAATAAAGCAGATCTGTGTCACTAATGGCAGATTTTCAAGATGTCAGAATCTGAGACTTCTAGGGCCCCGGGGATGACAGGGGTTGTAGAAGAGTAGAGATCAAAGAGTTACTCGCCACAAGTCGATTTGCACTATGAGACACAATGGATGTTTTATCTTTCGGTTACGGATGTGATGGAATAGTCCCTGATGTGGCCTGAACGTGTCCTATATGGAATGTGATTAACCTCTTGAAACTCTAGGGGCGCTATATCATTTTTGGATGAAAAACGTTCCCGTTTTAAACAAGATATTTTGTCACAAAAAGATGCTCGACTATGCATATAATTGATAGCTTTCGAAAGAAAACACTCTGACGTGTCCAGAACTGCAAAGATATTTTCTGTGCGTGCCCTAGAACGTGAGCTACAGGCAAAACCAAGATGAGACGGCATCCAGGAAATGAGCAGGATTTTTGAGGCTCTGTTTTCCATTGTCTCCTTATATGGCTGTGAATGCGAGAGGAGTAAGTCTGCCCTTTCTGTCGTTTCCCCAAGGTGTCTGCAGCATTGTGACGTATTTGTAGGCATATCATTGGAAGATTGACCATAAGAGACCACATTTACCAGGTGTCCGCCTGGTGTCCTGCGCCGAAATTGGTCCACAAAAGTCAGCTGCAAGTATTTTTCCACAGAATTCAGAGGAGAATGCAGGCTTCCACGAACAATATATCAATGAAGAGATATGTGAAAAAACACCTTGAGGATTGATTCCAAACAACGTTTGCCATGTTTCGGTCGATATTATGGAGTTAATCCGGAAAAAGTTTGATGTTGTAGGTGACTGAATTTTCGGTTCGTTTCGGTAGCCAAATGCGATGTACAAAACGGAACGATTTCTCCTACACACAGACGCTTTCAGGAAAAACTGCGCATTTGGTATGTAACTGAGTCTCCTCATTGAAAACATCCGAAGCTCTTCAAAGGTAAATGATTTTATTTATGTGGTTATCTGGTTTTTGTGAAAATGTTGAGTGCTAAATGCTACTCAAAATGCTAAGCTAGCTTAGCATACTCTTACACAAATTAGTCAATTTCTATGGTTCAAAAGCATATTTTGAAAATCTGAGATGACAGTGTTGTTAAGAAAAGGCTAAGCTTGAGAGCAGGCGCATTATTTTCATTTTATTTGCGATTTTCAGAAATCGTTAACATTGCGTTATGCTAATGAGCCTGAGGCTTTAGTCACGATCCCGGATCCGGGATGGGGAGTTTCAACAGGTTAATGGCTTACGGAGCTGACCAGTGCACTATTGAACGTGACCAGCATTGGCGTTGACGGATTTGACACGGGCCTGTCCTAGTGCCTGGCAAAATAGGTGAGGGCACTGACCTTTTCATGTTGGCACTGGTCTTTTAAATCAATCGATCAATAGCTTGGCCCTTTTGAGTTGGACAGTGATGTTATTGTTCCTGATCAGATCCCGGACGACAGGTCCATGAAGGAAATGTCCCTCTGGCTGTGCAGTAATGTTTAATTAAACTAATGACCTTCATAGCTGTAACAACAGACCTCCATAGCAGCCGCAATATAGCAGTGAATGCTGCTACATGCAGGTCTGATACACAGTAGAAGTTATGTCTCAATTGGTTGGGGCATGTTGCTCGTAACTCCAAAGCTACTGCTTTGATTCCCGCATGGGTCCACAAACAGTGAACTTATGTGTTTGCTGTAATGACCGCATAAAGGTTGTGTCAATAAGGAAAGGGCAGCTAGGCTAGAATGCCTCGTATTGTGTCTGGACAGTATCACGTATAATCTCCTCATCTCTCGACTGCAGCTCTCGCAAGCAGTCCTCGTCGGCTGTCAATTGTAAATGCCCAGGCAAGATCTCTCCATTACGTGCTCTTACGTCCAAACCTTGCCCGTGCTTGATGGCTTGTCCAGAGAGACGTCGTGGCCTGATAAACTGGCAGGTTATTTGTGACCGGTGACACTGTAGCCCGTGTCAAATCTGTCATCACCGTAACAGGCTGTATTTTCTACCAATGGCTTTGGCCCCTTAGTGCCTGCCGGTAATCTCCAACTCCTAGTTGCCCCCCCCGCCCCTCTCTTCCTCATTCCCTTCCTCAATATCCAGCCTTGACATCCGGCTCAGTGCGGTCAATCACTCCCAGGCGGACTTCCTCCTGATGGAAGGTTTCAATTTCTGCAGCACACTCCAAGGCCCATGGTTAATTCATGGCTAGAGACCTGTCTCACCCTTGACGAGGGCTCAGAGGTGAGAAGGGAAGAGGCCTGGACGGAGGGGACCAACACTCTCCCACAATGCCAACCAATTCTCCTCCATGCCCCGTCAGCCCTGACGCTTGTCTTCACTTGAGACATTCTAAGGATCTCCGTTACACATCAATGGCATTATACATTTTCAGTCAGATGTGATTTGCACTTTTTCCTGCATGTGTCAATGTGAGAAATACTTCTGGTGTGCTCATAGAAGGATTTAGAAAGGATTGTAAACTTTGTTTAGTTGTTCTGGTTACTCATGTTGACTACCAACCAAATATTCTGGAATATTTGAACAATAAACACAAGCAGGTTTTGTATTGAACATCCACAAGAGTGGAAGATCCCTCGATCAATAAATCTCCTTTGACACGTATGGCTTTAGCCATTCTCAGCTTGTATTTTATAACCTACCCACCCCCACAACGGTGCTAAACGACATCCTTTAAGCTGATCCTTCAGCAGCCTGCCATCCTGCCCAATCATCCGTCCATAAACTCATCAGTCACCTTTGATGACCTCATCCAGAGCTGTAAACCCTATGCCTCTGCGAAGTGAGAGGCATAAATAAAGAAGAAAGCCTAATACAATGACAAACGTCCTGGTGTCAGATGCTTCAGGGCCACAGACCCTAGAAGGACTTGATTAGTGAGAGAAACATGGCCGATGCCATATCACCAATGGCAAACCTTACACCAATCATTGGTCATGAAGGGAAGAAGACCCAAGAAAGGAAAGTACGGACATGTATTGGGAGGGACATCTTAATCTGGACTAGTTGCTGCATTCATCACCTCTTCCTAACATCAATTAGACAAGGCTAGACTGGATCTTCTCCAGATCTGGAATGGAGCATGGTTCCCGCTATGGACTATGTTGTTCTGTAGATCTGTTCTACTGTATTCGTATGGACAAGGGGTGACATTGACAAGCTCGTAACCAAGCTTAGGACCCTGGGACTGAACACCTCCCTCTGCAACTGGATCCTGGACTTCCTGATGGACCAACCCAAAGGTGGTGAGGGGAGGCAACATCACCTCCGCCAAGATGAACCTTAACACGGGGGCCCCCCAACAAGGTGTATGCTTCGTCCCCTCCTGTACTCCCCGTTCACCCATGACTGCGTAGTCACGCACGACTCCAACACCATCGTCAAGTTTGCTGACGACACAACTGTTTTAGGCCTAATCACCGGCGACAATGAGACTAACAGGGAAGAGGTCAGTGACCTGGCAGTGTGATGCGGGGATAGAAACCTCTCACTCGACATCAGTAAGACCAAGGAGATGATTGTGGACTACAGGAAACCGGGGGGTGAGCACGGCCCCATCCACATCGACAGGGCTGCAGTGGAGTGGATCGCGAGCTTCAAGTTCCTCGGTTTTCAAATCACTAACGACTTAAAATGGTCCACTCACACGCGCACAGTCAAGAAGAAGGCGTGACAACACCTCTTCCCCCTCAGGACGTTGAAGAGGTTTGGCAAGGGCCCTCAAATCCTCAAAACGTTATACGGCTACACCATTGAGAGCATCTTGACTGGCTGCATCACTACTTGGTATGGCAACAGCGCCACCCTCCATCGCATGGAGCTACAGAAGGATGGTGCAGACAGCCCAGTAATTCACTGGGGCCGAGCTCCCTGCCATCCAGTACCTCTATATCAGGCGGTGTGAAAGGAAGGCCCAGAAAATCATTAGACTCCAGCCACCCAAGCCATAGACTGTTCTCTCTGCTTCCGCATGGCAAGCGGTACCGGTGCGTCAAGTCTGACATCAACTGGCTCCTGAACAGCTTTTATCCCCAAGTCATAAGACTGCTACATAGCTAACATAATAGTTACATGGGCTATCTGAGTTTACCCTTGTATTTTCTTTCTCTATGCACACTAACAGCACTCTACACACTAACAGGACTCTACACACACACGCACATACAATCCACAGATACGCTGCTGCTACTCTGTTTATCATATATCCTGATGCCTAGTCACCTTACCACTGTACATATCTGCCTCTATCACTCCAGTATCCTTGCATGCACATTGTAAATATGGTATTGAAACTGACCCCGTATATAGCCTCTTACTTTCTCATGTTCTTCTTATTTATTCTTTCTTTTTTTCTCTCGTGTGTTTCTGTTCTAGCTTATGTTATTTTTAGTGCTACATTGATATTCATTACTGCATTGTTGGTTTTTGGAGCTCGGAAGAAAGGCATTTTACTGTACTTGTGCGTGTGACATAAAAAAAGTGTAACTAGAAACAAGAAAGCAGTGCTGGCAGGTGTACCTTGTCCCCTTTCTTCACCGTCCTGGTTGTCAGCTTCCCGATGGCTTTCTTAGCTGCATCTCCAAGTCGACGCTGCCAGAGAGAGAGAGAGAGAGGTAGAAAGAGGAGTGGAGAGAGAGGAGGGGAGAATATAAAAAGGTGAACACGGAGAGAAAACGCAGCCTGAAGGTTGAATTCACAAGAACAATTAAATATACCTTACTCAGCACAAATGACTCTTCTCAAACTCATTTCCCAAAACTCCATAGTGTAGCACTATTAGAAATAGCTAATTGAAGGACATAAAATGACATTCACACTCATTTCAATTGGTTGGGAACCTTTTTTGCTTTAAACATTTTGAACCATTGGAGAATTGGAACAAAAATACTGCAGCACATTGAGCTCTAGCCCAGTCAACCGAAGACATGGCAAGTTCTACAGTAAAAAATTACGTTAATAATTGACCTTTGGACTTTTTAACTGAGGGCAGAATAAGGTGCCAATGAGTGAGGTTCAGTACATTGGGACAATGTTGAAAGACCTAGAGCCAGAATCATAAGCATTTTGCAGTATTTTACAGTGGAGAGGAATAACAGGAAAATGTTAATTGGGAGGTCACAGTGTACAAAGAAACAGAACACCATCTCATCTTTAAGGCATGGTTCTTCACGTTTCTAGAACCCCTCTAGAACCCTTCACATTTCTAGAATCCTTGCACAAGCTGAAGCTTAGATGTCAGGGTCTAATTTTAGCTATGTACTCACAGTGTGGAGCGAGACAGACATTTGTAAAGCACATATGCTGCAGAAGGGAAAGACCCGGGTTCAGTTTCTTTCCACTGATTAAACAGTCTGCTGATTTTGCACCAGTACTGTAGACACAGTGACATTGATTGAGAGCGAGAGCGAGACAGTGTGTGCATGTGTGTGTGAGAGTGAGGGACACACGCCCCCTGTGCCAAGTGATCAGCAGCATTAATAGGTCTGGTTCATCCCATTAACTACTACTAGGGCTCAGTGTGTGTAGTGGACTTATCTCACTGACCTAAGTGGATCTTCACTCATTAACACAGCCCCCACTGATTAATACTGCACTCCAGTGTGAAAGAATACACTGCGGTATGTGTGTGTGTGTGTGTGTGTGTGTGAGAAAGAGAGAACATGTGAGCTTTGCAAACATACAGAAGCAGTTGACTAGGCAGTTTAATTAGTTTGTGGGGTGAAACTAAAACAAACAAAAGTTGGTGACCTCTTGCCGCCTCAGAGAGGAGAGACATTCTTTAAACTCCCAGTACTTAGTGGCCCACAGTATTTAGTGACCACAGTATTTAGTGGCCCACAGTATTTAGTGGCCCACAGTATTTAGTGCCCACAGTATTTAGTGACCACACATAAACACAGATGATGAGGGGTTGTTTCCGATAGAGAGCTAGCTAGAGAGGAGTCTCGCCCTGTCAGATGCTACATGGATCAGCACTGTTTGTAAACAGTCTTAAATGGCTCCTTGTTTTGTCTCCTTTTCCCACAGTTGTGAAATGACATTGAAGGTTTATACCACAGAGGAAAGGACAAAAGGAAATTAGGCTATTTAAAATAATTGGGACAGGACCCACTAACCTCGACTGTCCTCCACTATCCTGGCTTAAATTTCTGGCACAATTAAGGTACTAAAGGTAGTGTCTTAGACCGGACCAACTGAAAAGGGGTGTGTGTGTATTTTTAAAGATGTCAGACGCTAAGGAAGCAGAGTTTTACACCAACAACCCTCCATTAAGGATTCATGAACGATTTACCACATACACATTTCATGGCTGCTTCCTCTCACAGAGAGAGAGAGAGAGAAGGGGGGGAGACAGAGAGAGAGAGAGAGAGAGAGAGAGAGAGAGAGAGAGAGAGAGAGAGAGAGAGAGAGAGAGGGGGTACAGAGCGAGCGAGAGAGAGCAGAGGAAGGTCAACCGAGCCAGACATACAGTCAACATCTGGAGGTCATGAAGGTGACTGGCGCTTCACCTGCCGTCCACTTCCTTTACCTGATATGAGTCCTCACAGACAATCGACTGAATACTAGTATGTCAAAGTGACATTGAGAGCATATGCCTCAACAACATTTGTCACCACTATCTAAAGATGTTTGCACTCAATTGTTAACTTCCATTTTTTTTAAAGAAGCTGGATTTGTTTTGTAGCCCTGTGTATTAATATGGGGACGTCTGCCTCCATTCTTAAGAAAAATACGATGGGAGAACTAATACTATTAGTACCTGACTGCAATAAAACCATTCAAGTGTGGTAACTATGAGCTAGATGTGTGGATCTCAAGTTAGGATTGGATGCAAAGAAAAGATGTGCAGTTTTTCTGTTCCATATATTTGAAATACGTAATTCAAATACTTTGGAGTATTTTGTCATTTGTATTTCAAATGGCCTGAGCTACAATCCAATGTACTGTATTTTGTAACATGATACTTTTGAGACCTGTACAATTGTATTTGTACACTTTTTTTATAGTGGTTCATAATTTGGTGGCACCCCTTTCACCCTGCATTGGTATCAGAAGTCTGATGGCACTATGGTGCGATAATAGTGTCTGCTAAATGACCAAAATGTAAATGAAAAAATGATCACTTGCAAAGCATGCCGGGTATTATTATAAAGAGCTCCACCCCCGGAAGAAGGCCAATAATAATAATATTAATACCTGTTGTGCTTTGCAATTGTTCATTTTTACATGTACATTTTGGTCATTTAGCAGACACTTTTATCCAGGCAGTGCATTCAACTAATTTAGATAAACAACCACATATCACAGTCATAGCAAGTAAAGTGTTTATTTGTTACAGTTACTGAGAATCTTGTTGTAGTGAAGGCGTGTACTTGGAAATGTATTTTGAAAATACAAAATACCTGTAGGTATTTGTATTTTATCAAAATACAACTCTATAAAAGTACATTGATAAATTGATATTTTTCTAACGAGATACATTTTGATGTATCTTCTTGCCCACCTTTGACCCTAAGTACATAAACGCCAAATAAATACCATATTGTAAAAAAAAAAAAAAGCGTAACCATTAGCAAACATACTCTATGTCCTACCTGGCTGCGGTCACGTGCGTTCGTAAAGCGGATCTTCTGGATGAAGTAGAAGATGAGCCAGGCAGAGGAGATGATCATGAGTACGATGAAGGAGATGGAGACGAAGACCAGGGAGCCGCGGTTGATATTCTTGGCCTGGCCACGCTGGCCCACCACCACACTCACCAGCACCGTCAGGTTCCTCTCCAGCAGACCCAGGATCTCCTTGCCGTACGACTCAGTGATCATCACCGCCACAGTGTCACCCGTACCTGATGAACACAGTAGAGGGGAGTTAATAGCATAGTGGCTAGGTTTTTGTGGTAAACCAATCAGAGCTTTTGTATGTTTTCTTGTGACACGTCAAGTCAATTAAAGCAATAACCAGTCAGTTCCGATCCATGATTTTGGAGGCAGTCAGTATTACATACAACTTATTCACAGTTTGCACATGTTCCCTCCACTATATTCAATCTGCCAGCTTTTTTATGTCAGATCCATAACACAATACTACTATTGGATAGTCAATTTCACGTCACTCATATTGACAGGATTCACAGAGCAAAGTCAATAACAGAGCCCCTTCCGATCCTGAATCAGTAGATTTAGAGGGTTCCCAACCAATTTCTCTTTAGCCACTATGAAAAGACACACAGAGCCAGTCGCCAGTCAACAGATTCTCATTCCTCTACATGATCATTAATCAGTTCCCTGCGTTAGCATTTCAAGGCGTTAAGGTCCTGGAGCTAGGTTTTAATAGGGTGGCATAGAGAGTCTGCCATCCATCTGCATGGCATCACCAGCCAGTCCCAATAGACAGTGTCAGCGGGTCAGATCTACTCTCCCTAGCGCAACCCATTCCTCATTTATTAAGACAGGGTTCTGAACCCCTGCACAGCCAACCAGAGCTGTGTAGTGACGGATTGAATATCCCATGGCCTGAGGGAACACATGTGGAGACAAGAGAAACGTGTAAGAGAACGTATAATATATCCATTATGTGAAAAGGGGCTCCTGAATTTTTGTATACCCTATGTTGAAGAAATGTGAAATACGATGCCAACAAAGGTGATGTGGTATAATGGAATTCATTCATGGACAATGACCGCAATGCATTGCAGAGAAATTAGCCAGTGGAAAATAATCATTGTTTATTTTAAACTACATAAGCAGTGGTAGAGCCATCTGTGATCATCATAATCATCTCCATGTTAAGTTGGTGGTAGTAAGAGGGTCCAGACAGCTGACTGCTACAGGCCAGGGGGAGTCATGTTACTGCTGGAGACCACTCCTCTCTGTCCCTCTGGGCTCTTTACCACAGCTTGCCTTACCACTAATAGCAGCTGAAAGTGCACTGTGTGTGTCTGTGTGTGCTCGTGTGTGTAAGCGTGTCTACTGTACATCAGTGTGTGTGTACGGGAATCTGTCTAAATCTACGTGCCTGTTTACTACACATCTGTGTGTGCGTGTGTGTGTGTGTATGTGTGCAGTTTACCTTGCCTCAGTGTTGACGAATGGCACACTGGTCACACACACCAAGGCCATGAGATTAAGACAACCCACCTGCTCGGTGCTACCTTATAGCCTAGCATAGTATACAGTCGACTCCATCGTGGTGGCATCCATTGCCATTTCGGTAAGCAAGCCTAAGCATGCTAACTCTCCAAGTATATTTACGCATCTAATACATACCAACTGAAAATAAAGGCAAACATTCAGAGACACACACACTCATGGGGAAGTATACACACACACTCATGGGGAAGTATACACACACACTCATGGGGAAGTATACACACACACTCATGGGGAAGTACACACACACACACACACACACACACACACACACACACACACACACACACACACACACACACACACACACACACACACACACACACACACACACACACACACACCTGTGATGAATTAGTTTGATGAGGGCTCTGTCTTGGGCAGGAAACATCCACTTTGAGTGGAGAAAACATGAGGCTTCTACCTTTCTCCTGTAGCACACATTCTCTATTTTCTAGAGAGGGTGACTACCTGCATTCTCACTGTGACATGAAACTCTCTTTCTTTTTCTTCAGACATCCCTCCTTTTAGAACATGTATTGTTGTTCTTACA
Source organism: Oncorhynchus masou masou (assembly GCF_036934945.1). Classification (NCBI taxonomy): domain Eukaryota; kingdom Metazoa; phylum Chordata; class Actinopteri; order Salmoniformes; family Salmonidae; genus Oncorhynchus; species Oncorhynchus masou. The sequence goes on from NC_088220.1 coordinate 37,106,189, forward strand.
GACATCCCTCCTTTAGAACATGTATTGTTGTTCTTACAGACATCCCTCCTTTTAGAACATGTATTGTTGTTCTTACAGACATCCCCCTTCCTCAAAGATGTCAAAACGACAAACAAGCCAAACGGCTTCATCCTCTTTCCCTTGTCAGATATTTTGTTCGTTTGTTGCACTTCCAGAATTAAACCAACATTGTGACGAAAGAAGCATCAAGACTATACTTCACCGATCATTTGGCTCCTAAAGTCCTTGAAAGTTTAACTTCGAATGATCAATAATGTTACCAGATGGTAATTCCTCCAGAATTGGCCTAAAAACATCTGTTTTCTTAAGAGAGAGATCAAAAGAAAAAGGGAGAGACAGAAAGAGAGAGAAAAGGGCTGTAATTCAGAGGGCTGGTTATAATGACTCCCTGTCGTGTAGGCTGAATGACAACAGTTAAGTCATTACACTATTTGTCTCTCTACCTCTCTCCATCTCTCCCTCTTCCTCCTTCTCTTTCTCTGTACCTATCCTTCCCTCCCTCCCTCCCTCCCTCGCTCTCCCTCAGTGGAAGCCCTCTCTTAAAGGTGCCCTTTAGCCAAACGCCACATGGCTACTGACTCAGCGTGTTTGGGGAGCACGGGTGCCACGGGATATGGGGTGATTGAGAGCACCCTTGCACTGAGCTACCTGACAAACAGCGGGAAGATGGAGGGAGGAAGGGATTTCTTCACGTCAAACTCATGTGTCAACTGACCACAACCATCTTTCTTCACTTCAAATTCGTGTCCACAGACCACTACTTAATTCAACCGCACCAAAACCACATGGCAGGGTCATTCTTGCTAGCAATCTGGCCATCCAGAATCACAACAGGCTGACTTCAGCCTCATGGAAGCGCACACATCGTTTTTGTGACCATGGTCCCAAATTGAAGGGCGTCCACAGAACAGAACAACCACATTGTGGTTGGCTTGTGGTCAACCGCCGCAAAACAAGGTTCAAATTAACAATAAGTTGTTAAACCACTGACCGACAACCTAGTTGGTCTACTGCCGACTATTGCAGTTGAGCTATGTCTACTCAAACACACAAATATGCATGCACACATGCACAGAAAGACCCAAACACAACCCTCTTTAGATAGGAATTGCACCTCATTTCAAAAGAAATTGGCCCTCACTTCACCATCTAACGGCCATAAAGCAAGCAGGACAAACAACAAAGAGAAAGAAGCCTTGACCTGAGACACGCCCCCTTGCCCCCGGTCCTAATACTGTACATACACACGCACCAGCTCCGCTTATCACGAAAGACGTGCAGCTGGCTTGACAATATGCTCTATTGCCCAGGGTTAATGATAAATCACGGCCAGTCAAAACTATGGCGCTGCACAATGGGCCGCTCGTATTAATCATTGGTTTTATGGGGCTAGGCTATGCTAGTTCACCATAGACCATGCACTGAACACACATGTAGGGACCTGGCTGGGCTAGACTAGGAAAGGGTACCATAGACTCAGCACAGTGCACGTGATGTACCAAAGCCCAGGGGGGAAATCAGCCATGACGCACGTTGACTAATTAACTCCAGTGCCTCATGACAAAGGTGTGGATGTGAGTTTGGGAGATGGATAGCAAGAAAGCAGATACGAATGTGTGCGTTTCTGAAAATCTGTGGTTTTGCCTATGGAAAACATTTTTTTTAAAGATTAACCAGTCCCCCCCCCCCACACTGTAATGCTGAAAACATATTAACAAACAGAAAAAGGAGCGATACCTCGGGTTGACCTTGGACTTTCAAACTTCACTTAATTTGGATTAAACACATAACGACTTCTGGACACGTGATGTCTTCTGATGGAACTCCACACCAGTTACTTATAAAACAGAACACATCTAAAGTAGTTTCCTTTTATTACAATTCGATCATTGTTTGTTTTTCTACAGCTACTGACGACAGCTAAGTAATTCGATTTTAGTTGCCAAAATGTCGTCCTACAGTAAATACATGATGGCATAAGGGCAACGTAATGTTAAGTGGAAGGTAACCTAGTGGTTAAGAGCATTGGACTAGTAACCGCTAGGTATCTGGTTCGAATCCCTGAGATAACTAGGTGACAAATCTGTTGTGCTACTTTTTTGTAAATAGCTCTGGATTAGAGTGTCTGCTAAATGACTAAAATGTAAATAATGTTGCTAAGTGTCATTGACTTTGCACAGAGGGGAATGATATATGTGACCGATTCGGTCTTATGTAGCAAAATCTGAAAGTGTTTTTTATATTGGATAAAAATAGAGACTCAGAGCTACTAAATGGTACATCATACGCTGCAGTTAAGGTAGAATGGGAATGCAATTCTGCTTTGAAAGTTGATGCACTTGTAACCCCACTTTTGAGAAAATGGCCTTGAATGTTTGGTACACCTATAGTACTGGAGAGCTCTTTGTCTACAACTATTCAACCTCTCAAGCCTAAGCCCCACCCATCTCTTCAAGGATTCACATGTGAGGCCATGTACTAAAAAAATTGAAAAAATATGAAATGCTAATGCACTGAGTGTCAGCAAATTGCCCACTGCTTATTGAGGACACACACACGCGCTGCTTCTAATCTGCAGCTACTTTTTGCAGTGAAAAGTGCAGGGAGGTATCTATTTCGGCATATTAAAACACTACTATTTTTTTCCCCGATCACGAGTATCATCCGATCCAACTAACAATTGTCTATAATAAACAGACACGATTACGAGTATGGCCATGTCGGCACACCCCTACCAGACACACTTGTCTAAATTGATGGGTAATGTGAAAGAAATTCTGTAACCACCCCACAGCCACAACTAGCTAAGTAGATGGGTCACTATTGTCTGGACATGTACACAGTGGTGTAAAGTACTTAAGTCGTACGGTACTTCCCTATTTATGTTTCTGATGACTTTTACTTCACTACATTCCTAAAGAAATGAATGTACTTTTTACTCCATACATTTTCTCTGACATCCCATTAATTTGTTCTTAACTGACTTGCCTAGTTAAATAAAAAGGACCAAATAAAATAATAATAATACAAAAACGAAAGAAAAAAAATCTATCAAAAAGTACTTGATAGATTTCGAATGGTTGGCAGGACAGGAAAATGGTCCAATTCACGCACCTATCAAGAGAACATTCCTGGTCATCCCTACTGCCTCTTATCTGGCGGACTCTCTTACCTGGCGGACTAAAACACACATGCTTCATTTGCTAATTATTTCTGTTGGAGAGTGCCCCTGGCCATCCGTAAATTAAAAAAAAAACTAGCATTTGAAATGATTTAGACTTTTACTTTTGATACTTAAGTATATTTTAGCAATTCCCTTTACTTTTGATAGTGAAGTACAGAGCCTTCGGGAAAGTATTCAGACACTTTCCCCTTTTCCCCAGTTTGTTCCGTTACAGCCTTATTCTAAAATTGATTAAATACATTTTTCCATCACAAAGATTCAACCAAGACTTCAAACTAAACTTGGTTTTGAGCCCTGCACACACACACAGCCTACAGGTTTTGGGCTGATAACCACCCGAAACACAGTAAGACGCTGAACTAGAATGAGACTGCAGGGACCACAAGAGCAGGCATAAACAAGTTGAGCTCTCTCTTGCTCTCTCTCTCTCTCTCTCTCAGCAGTTATCTGTAAATCTCCAAAGCTAAGTCAAGTCTCCAGACAGGCATTCACCACAGAGGAAATCAGACAGAGCCAGGCAGGCACGTGCCCAGGCATGTTTACGTGCCTCACTCTTTGGCTTTGTTTTATGGGTGGCGCCTAATGGCTGAACCTCGACCTGCCGTGATTGCTTGCTTCCAGAAACTGATTTTTTTCCCCTTTTCCAAGACCTGTGACTATGAGAAAATTCTATTCAGAGATTGTGTGACTAAATTACATCCTTTGCAACCCATTACAATTACAAGCAATTCACAGTAAAAGCATCAGCGCAAGGCTTTTTCTCATTTTCGTCCGCTCTTTGTCTCACCACCATCCCCCATGCACCACATTGATCAGAGGCATGGTTATGAACATTAACACGCACACATAAATCCTTGTCAGCAAAGGAAAACTTGCTGTTGTCAGTGTACCATCCTCTGTGAGGCTGATGTCTCTCTCTGCCCCACATCTCTACACATCATCTCTGGTACAGTGCCTTCAGAAAGTATTCATACCCCTTGATTTATTTTGTTGTGTTACAGCCTGAATTAAAAAAATAGATGAAATAAAACATTTGCTCACCCATCAACACAATTACCCCATTTTTTTACCTTTATTTAACCAGGCAAGTCAGTTAAGAACAAATTCTTATAATGACAAAGTGAAAACATGTTGAGACATTTTTTCTAATTTCTTGAAAATGAAATACAGAAATATCTAATTTAAATATGTTTTTTTTTACATTCCCACCCCTGAGTCAATACATGTTAGAATCACCTTTTGCAATGACTACAGCTTCTGGGTAAGTCTCTAAGAGCTTTGCACACCCGGATTGTGAAATATATGCACATTATTCTTTTTAAAATTCGTCAATCTCTGTCAAGTTGGTTGTTGATCATTGCTAAACAGCCATTTTCAAGTCTTGCCATAGATTTTCAAGCTTATTTAAGTCAAAACTGTAACTAGGCCACTCATGGACATTCAATGTCATCTTAGTATGATACTCCAGTGTATACTTGGCCTTGTGTTTAGGTTATTGTCCTTCTGAAAAGTGAATTTGTCTCCAAGTTTGTGTTGGAACCAAGTCTTCCACTAGGATTTTGCCTGTGTTTAGTTCTATTCCTTTTCTTTTTACCCCCCCAAAAAACTTTGGCCCTTGACACTGACAAGAATATCCATAACATGATGCAGCCACCACCATGCTTGAAAATACTAAGAGTGGTACTCAATGATGTGTTGTGTTTGCCTCAAACATAACGCTTTAATTGTGCTGACCAACTCGCACGATGTTGGACGATGGATTGCACAAGCAATGCATAAGATGCCCGAGCTGTGTCTATTTCGGCCAGTTCCGAGATAAAAAAAAGACCTGAATTTCCAATGGAGCAATTGCCGAAGGCTATAGAGAAGAAGTTGCTACTTTGAGTAAACAAATCGCTAATTTGCACCAGCTATTGGGGAAGCCACGTCCTCCTACCGTCTCGTTCTCCACTCCATTGGCAGCAAACACCACCAAGCTGAGGGGAGTCTCACCATCGGCAGACTATCGTCATTGGATTGGCCATTGCCGCGGGAGGTTTCTGGTTCTTCTACAGAGGCTGCAGCTAGAGGCTGCATCACTTTTACGGCGTGGGATTCGATGCCAGCGAGGACCTCTATCTCGACCCTCTACAGCGACGGAAGCAACGAGTGTCCTCCAGACGTCAAACAGCTTTGGATCCTGACGTTCCAGCGCCTTCAGGTCCTGACGTTCCAGCGCCTTCAGGTCCTGACGTTCCAGGGCCTTCAGGTCCTGACGTTCCAGCGCCTTCAGGTCCAAGGTCGTCTGATCAGGATAATTCTTCTTCTGCCTGCGCTGTGTTTGCGCCAGGAGCTCTGATCTTCATGTTCTGTGGTGGCCGAGTTGGAGTTGGAAAAACCATCCAATCTCATCGCCATTGTGGGACAGAGTTTTAGTCATATGTGGTCTTTTCATCTACGGCTAATGCGTCTTTCTAAAGACATGGGCACGTCATTTGTTGACAATTTTGATTGCTTTTTCCAAAAACAGAGGAACTTCGTCAATGATGGAATTCATCTGGGTGAAAATGGCATCCACCTCCTCTCATCCAACATGGAAAAGGTACTTAAACAATAAAAACGATATAGGGTTCGTCCCAGTATTGCTATAGCAAGTATTGTATCAGACTACCGTTTAACCACGTTTTCATAAACGTAGGAGTAATGTACTTAGTAATCTTGTCCCCAATCGCTTGGTTCACACTGGCGATTATACTTGTGCAAACACCAAGTACCCCAGTCGATATCAACAATCAACGTTTTTAAAAACTGTAAGGGACTTGGGTTTTTACATTTGAATATATGTGGTATATTGTCAAATGTTGATTTCATGAAGATTTTAGTTTCTCAGGCTAGTCCTGAGTTCTTTGTTTTATCTGAAACTTGGTTATCAAGGAGTTCTAATGATGCAGATATTGCACTGGATGGTTACAATGTGTTTAGAGCCGACAGGATGAGTAGATGGGGAGGAGTGGCTATCTATGCTAAAAATTACCTCTCACTAATTAAATCTGTCTCCATTCCAAATCTATTTGAAATTTTAGCTCCAAGTCTTACATTAGGTAACAACTGTAAAGTTAAAATTGTTGGGAGTATATCGCCCATGTTCTGCTAGTCAGAATATGCTTAGCCATTTAACAGAATTATTAGCCACGTTTATATCAACTGAAGTCATTTTCCGAGGAGATTTGAACTTTTGATTGGAAAACACAGGACTCAGACAGTTTTAAAGACTTTTGTACTGAGGTAAATCTCACACAATTAATCACTGAGCCAACAAGGCCAAATCTTAAGGTGCCTACAAAGTCCTCATTGCTTGATTATATACTAAAAATGCACCTGAGAAATATAGAGCTAGGGGAGTATATTAGGCGTCAGTGATCACTGCCCCATTGCATGTGTTAGAGAATGTCAGAATTCATAGGGACAAACCTTGTATTATCACTAAAAGAAATTGCAGAAACTTTAGTGAACACGCTTTCTTACAGGATCTTTCCCATAGTAATCTTGAATCTATTTGTAATATAAATGGAGCCGAGTTGACGTTAGAAAAGTGTACACGTTTTTATTTCCATTGCGATAATCATGCTCCGTACACTAAGGTTAGAGTGAAACATTTCTGATGCTATTCGTAAAAGAGATGTAGAATTGGCTAAGGCTAGAGAAACGTATTCTTGTTCTGACTGGCTGACTGACTTCTAGGCAGCTGAGAAACCTGTGCATCAGACTTGTTAGAAGAACAAAATCAGTTTACTATGTTTAAATGACTAATGGGAATCCAGCCAAATTCTGGAAAGTAGTTAAAAACATTAAAGAGCAATATGCACTCCACACTCCCAAATCAGATAGGGTTGGATACTGGACTCATTACTGATACGAATGCCAATGGCAATCTTAATGAGAAAACGCCGAACACAAATGACGGATGAAAAGATACATATTAAGGGATTATGCATGAGTATGCTGATGGTCAGGGATTCTCACTAAGCCTCTTCACAGAGGAGAAAGTTATTGATGCCTTGATAGCCATAGACACTAAGAAAGCAACAGGGGCCGACAAACTTGACCCAGGGTTGCTGGCTAGAGCTGCATCACTTATCTCTGGTGCTCTTATATTATTAACCTCATGTTGACCTCTGGGGTCATACCTAAGATTTGGAAAACTGCCTATGTTCAGAAAGGTAGGGATACTGGTCACCTTGATAATTATCGACCAATCTCTAGGCTGTCTTGTCTTGCAAAAATGTAAAGAGACATTGGTAAATGTACAGCTGCGCTCTTTCTTGTCTGACAACTGCATACTGAACAAATTTCAGTCCGGTTTTAGACCAGGGCACAGTACTATCACAGCCACCACACTGGTTGTAAATGATATTGTAAGAGCCTTGGATAAGAAGTTAAAGTGTTGCTTTGTTTGTTGACCTGTCGAAGGTTTTCGATATGGTTGATCATTCTCATCTGCTGAAGAGACTGACCTCATTGGGGTTGGCCTCAGATACATGTTTGTGGTTTCAGAATTCTCAGTGATAGATCTCAGGCTATTATTTGAGATGGGGTAAAATCAGATTTTGTCACTGTACACAAAGGAGTCCCACAAGGTTCGATTTTAGGTCCTTTATTATTCACATAAATGATATCTGCAACTCAGTGGAAAAATGCAACTTTCATATCTATGCTGATGACACAGTACTATATGCCACAGCCACATCACTCGCTCAAGCATCTACATTCCTGCAATCTGACTTTCAATTGCTTCAAGATGCACTTGTAGATCTTAGGCGGGTGCTTAATTCAAGTAAAACTAAGTATACTGTATTTTCACAATCCAATAGTATACAATTGGAAAATCTGAACATTGCTATCCATGATGGCTCTCTTTTGGAATGTGTTCCCACCTAAAAATACCTTGGAATTTGGTTAGATGATAATATCTCTTTTAAAAATAACTGTGCTGGTAAAGAAGCTGAAATTGAGAATTAGATTTTTTATATGAATACATCTTGTCTGTCATCACAGAAAGGAAATTGCACAGGGCACTTTTATGTCAGTGCTTGATTATGGCGATGTTTTATATATGCATGGATCAGCATCAGTACTGAAGAAATTGGATGCAGTGTATCATGCAGCGTTGCGCTTTGTTACTGGTGCAAACTTTTGCACACATCATTGCTTTTTGTACACTTCGGTTGGCTGGGAATCCCTGACATTTAGAAGGACCAGACACTGGTTGATATTGGTTTATAAAGCTGTCTCACAGAAACTTCCTAATTATCTTAACTCAAAAATCCAGTGGTCAAACAGTATTTATCAGACTCGGTCACGGGACATGCTAGTGCTAGAGATACCCCAGATTCACTCCGAGTTAGGCAAAACGGCACTTGAATATCATGCTCCACACTCATGGAATGAATTGCAGAGAGAACTCCAGTTAGATGTTTTGGTGCCTGTAAGACAGTTTAAATGCACATTACATTAACGTTTTTATTATGAACTGTGATTGCTTTTTGTAATGTGTGTTTTTCTCAGATGTTTACTCATTTTAATATTTGTACTTTGTACTTGTACTTTTTTTATGTTTTAAATTCTTATTAATTGCTTTGTTGTTTTTATTGTTGTATCACAGGACACAACTGTAAACTAAACTGTCTCAGCTTGTTTCTCCTGTTTATATAAAGGTTAATAATATACAGGACATAAAGTGTATTTCTTTGCCACATTTTCTGCAGTTTTACTTTAGTGCCTTATTGTAAAAAGGAATATTTTATTCTGTACAGGCTTCCTTCTTTTCACTCCATTATCCATCAGGTTCGTATTATGGAGTAACTACAATGTTGTTGATCCATCCTCAGTTCTATCACAGCCATTAAAGCTGTTTTTAAATTCAACACTGGCCGCATGGTGAAATCTTTGAGCGGTTTCCCTCCTCTCTGGCAACTAATTTAGGAAGGATGCCTGTATCTTTGTAGTGACTGGGTGTATTGATACATCATCCAAAGTGTAATTAATAGCTTCACCATACTCAAAGGGATATTCAATACCTGTATATATTCAATATTTTTCTTAAAACTGCATTATTGGATAAGGGCTTGTGACAAATACAATTTGGTTTGTCGAGGAATTGGAAAACCTACCTGGTCTTTGTGATTGAATCGGTTTTAAATTCACTGCTCAGGGACCTTACACATAATTGTATGTGTGAGGTTCAGAGATGAGGTAGTCATTCAAAAATCATGTTAAACACTATTATTGCACACAAAGTGAGTCCACGCAACTTATGTTACTTGTTAATAATTGGTCGACTACTGAACTTATTTAAGCTTGCCATAACAAGGGGTTTGAATACTTATTGACTAAAGACATTTCAGATTTTCATTTTTAATTCATTTGAATTTTTTGGGGGGGTATTGTGTGTAGGCCAGTGACACAAAATCTCAATGTAATCAATTTAAAATACCGTATATACGGTATACCGAGATATTTAGAAATAGCCGCCAGATGGTTTTTCAAGGTATTTGGTATTTGGAAATAGCCACCGGATTTTTAAAGATTTGAATAATTTTAGAAACTTAAGTAAATACCTGCAATCAACTTGTGCAATACGGTAGGAGAAAAAGCTGATTGCGTTCTTCATTTCACCTGCTCATGTATTTTTCATTATGAAGCTTACTGGCTTACTTACCCAGTCACATGTTGTTTGTTTACAAGCATATATTTTTATTTCTGCGTTTTGTGTCGCGTCTGCAGGGTTTAAATATGGTTTCTCTCTTTGTTTACGGAGGTGCTATCCTCAGATAATAGCATCGTTTGCTTTCGCTGAAAAGCCTTTTTGAAATCTGACACGTTGGCTGGATTCACAACAAGTGTAGCTTTAATTTGCTATCTTGCATGTGTTATTTAATGAATGTTAGATTTTTATAGTATTTTATTGGAATTTGGCGCTCTGCATTTTCCCTGGCTTTTGGCCAGGTGGGACGCGTCCCACATATCCCAGAAAGGTAATTTTTGTTTGTTTGCACCTTTTAGGGATAGGGGGCAGCATTTTCACTTTGGATGAATTGCGTGCCCATAGTGAACTGCCTCCTACTCTGTCCAAGATGCTAATATATGCATATTATTTTTACTATTGGACAGAAAACACTGCCATTTCTAAAACTGTTTGAATTATGTCTGTGAGTATAACAGAACTCACAGGGCAGGCAAACTTCCAAACAGGAAGTGGAAATTCTGGGGCAGGCTGATTTTCAACTCATCGCCTATTCACATCCAAATAAGATATGGATCTGTTCGCACTTCCTACGCCTTCCACTAGATGTCAATAGTCAGTAGAATGTGGAATGAAGCCTCTGGTGTGATGTGGGACCGGATGGCAGCTATTTGAGTCACTAGTCTGGCAGAATGCCAGTTCCTGGTTACGCGCAGTAGTCATTATATTGCCTTGGGTTCCATTACTCTGTAGACAAAACGAATGCTCGGGTTGGAATGTTATTTGATATATATGATAAAACCATCCTGAAGATTGATTCTCTACTTAGTTTGACCAGTTTATTCGACCTGGAATATAACTTTTTGAAGTTTGTGTCCGAGTTCGCCAGGACCAGCGCCAGCTTTTGGACATGTGAAATAAACCTGCTAGCAAAAGTAGCTAATTGGACACTATGGAACAAAACAACGATTTATTGCGGAACTAGGATTCCTTGCACTGCATTCTGATGAAAGATCATCAAAAGGTAAGGGAATATTTATGATGTAATTTCGACTCCAACATGGCGGAGAAATATATTTATTTCAGATTATTGCATGGTATGCTTTTTCGTAACGTCTTTACAAAATCTGACACAGTGGTTGCATTAAGAACCAGTGTATCTTTAATTATATGTAAAACATGTATCTTTCATCAAAGTTTATGATGAGTATTTCTGTTATCTGACGTAGCTCTCTGTAATTACTCTGGATATTTTGGAGGCATTTCTGAACATGGTGCCAATGTAAACCGGGATTTGTGCATATAAATATGCATATAATCGAACAAAACATAAATGTATTGTGTAACATGATGTCATATGAGTGTCATCTGATTAAGATTATCAAAGATTAGTGATTAATTCTAATTAATTAATCTCTAATTCAGCGTTTGTGACGATCTTTGGCTGGGAAAAATGTGGTGGTGATCTAACAAATATATGTTGTGTTTTCGCTGTAAAACATAAAATTCAGACATGACGGGTAGATTAACAAGATGTTTATCTTTCATTTGCTGTATTGGACTTGTTAATGTGTGAAAGTTAAATATTTCAAAAAAATAAGTTAAGTAATACTGCAAAAAAATGTGGCAATGCAATTATCTTTTTGTCCTGAATACAAAGTGTTGTGTTATGTTTGGGACAACTCCAATACATTACTGAGTATCACTCTCCATATTTTCAAGTACAGTGGTGGTTGTATCATGTTCTGAGTATGCTTGTAATCATTTAGGACTGGGGAGTTTTTCAGGATAAAAAGGAAACATAATGGAGCTAAGAACAGACAAAATGATTCAGTCTGCTTCCCACCGGGCACTGGGAAATTAATTCACCTTTCAGCAGGACAAGGAAGGAAAAGCACAAGGAACAATCTACACTAGAGTTGCTTACCAAGAAGACAGTGAATGTGGTCGAGTTACAGTTTCGAAATCTGCTTGAAAATTTATGACGACCTGAAAATGGTTGTCTAGCAATGATCAACAACCAATTTGACAGAGCTTGAAGAATTTTGAAAAGAATAATGGGCAAATGTTGCACAATCCAGGTGTGGAAAGCTCTTAGAGACTTACAAAAACTCACAGCTGTCATCTTTGGCAAAGGTGATTCTAACATTTATTGATTTTTTTTGTTTTCATATTTTTTAACAAAATGTGAGAATGTTTCTTATACTTTGACAAAATGACAAATCAATTTTATTCCCATTTTGCAACACAATAAAATTTGGAAAAAGTACAGTGTGAATACTTTCTGAAGGCACTGTATGTCAGAAACTGTATAAAATGTTTGCATGTAGGGCCTCCCGAGTGGCGGGCCGGGCACCTGCAGGCTGACTTCGGTCGTCAGTTGAACGGTGTTTCCTCTGACACAATGGTGCATCTGGCTTCCGGGTTAAGCGAACGGGTGTTAAGAAGCGTGGCTTGGCGGGTCATATTTCGGATGACGCATGACCCGACCTTCGCCTCTCCCGAGCCCGTTGGGGAGTTGCAGCGATGAGACAAGATGGTAGTCACATAATTGGGGACACAAAGTGGATAAAAATAAATACAAATTAAATCAAATGTTTGTATGTGTTTGTTAGTATTTAGCTAGCATTTTCTTTGGGATTTACATGTACTTGTTATACCACAAGGTCGGTATGAAGGTATAACAATCTGGATACCACCCCAGCCCAGCATGTACACACACACACACACACAAAGTCAAATGCATACATCTCCCATATCCCCATGATATTGACAAATAACTCCCATCCATGATAGATGACATGCTTTTCACGCAAACAGTGATCAATACTGAAAGTTTCCTCGAGCGCAAACCTATCAGAATTCCACCATTCGTTCATGATAGCAAATTACCTTATAAATTAGTCATGCCCCCCCCCCCCTTCTATATTTATAAAAGCCCATCGATCCCACCCAGACAGTGCTATCACACCTTCTGACTCATTCTCCCTCTCTCTACACCTTACCTCTTCCTCCCTCCCTTTCCCTTGTTGCTCCTCTCCTCTCCACCTACTGTTACTAGACTCAAGCAACCACTGTTTTCCCAGCTAGCTCTGTCACTTTGTTTCATTTTTTTCACTCCCTCTCTCCCTTTTTTCCTTTCCTCTAACCACCACTGCCTGCCTGCCTTCCCAGATTTTGGCTCCTCAGCGCTATAGGGATGCTACACCAGCACCCGCCCTCTATTTATCTCCCTCTCTCTTCACCTGCTCACTAGACTGTCTCATTCATGCAGGCTTTTCAACGCTACCTTGAATTAGCTCAGGGCATCCCCTGGGTGGGGGGACGCTAAGGTGAAGTACAAAATGTCTCTAGGCTAGCCGTCAGCTACTTTCACTCACTCACTCATACAGTAGACTCATTCATGAAGGGTCCGATTTATATTTTAACGGATGTTGTTTTCTTCCAAGATGTTTCATGTAAAAGTTGTGATCCAAAAGATCAGAAGGCCTGAATGTACTCATATGAATTCACATTGTGGCTTAAATAAGCTGAGACTGAGACAATGATGCTAGCAATGACACAGAGTGAGTAGGAAGAAATGCATGTGAAGCACAGGAGAGAGGCGGAGGGAAGGATAGAGAGAGGTGACAATGCTGTAAATATGTTTGTGTGCCCGAACACGCTTCTGTGTGGGTGTGTGCACATGTTGCAGTGTAACAGAACACCGGCCATGCCCAAGCCCACTGGCTGTGTTGGTGTTTAGCTGTGGTGGTGGCTGAGGTCCAGCATGCAGGAGTCATTCTCCATATCCTTCAGTCCAGTCAGGACAGCCACACTGTCTGTGCCCTGTACTGTCCCCTGCAGCCACATCACAAACGACAAACAGCCAGAAAACATACTGCACTATGACTGCTACACATACACACACTGTCAATAACCCTTGGCAGACGGTATAATTGTCATACACCCACCATCACAGCAGGTTAGCTGGCTATAAGCACCATATAACAAAAGCTAAATGCTAACTTCACCACCATCACAGGCTAAGACACACGAGCAGCAGATTCTCTCGATTCTATATGTCAGGGGTACTCAAGTACTATTTGAAAAGGTCCAGTCACACACATTTCCAAGGTGACAAAGGTCTGGATGGGATAATGTAAATTATCTGCATAGTAACAAACCCCCACCTTGCAACCCATGCGACCCCAAAAACTGTTCACACACTCCTCTTGTTGGCAAAGAGAAAATGTTGCAGTTTTAAAGCTAACTCTCCACAATTCTACATATTTTGCATGGGAATGTTTTTGTTGTTGTTGTTGTTGCAGTTTTAAAGCTAATTTCATGTAATTCTATGCATTTTTCCATATCTTATGTGTGTTCATATGACACTAGGGGACAAAGCCCGACCTGCGATCCGTATTGACCATGTTCTGGGTCCGGATTCGGTCTGCGGACCACCAGTTGAGTATGGAGGCTATATGTATTGCGATTCGATACTGTGATTTTATTGTGATTCAATGTTTCAAACATATCGCTCACCATATGTCTGCTGCAGAGGGACAAGAGAGAGCCATGAGAAAACAAGTTTTGATCAGTCATGGAAATAAAAATGCGGAAAACAAAATTGGCTCCGTATTTAAAAAGAAGATATTTTGAGATGTTGTCAAAATGATATAGTCAAAAATTATTTCCCGATATGTAACTTTGCCCCCATCACTACATAGAAGCCACATACATACATACATACATACATACATACATACATACATACATACATACATACATACATACATACATACATACATACATACATACATACATACATACATACATACATACATACATACATACATACATACATACATACATACATACATACATACATACATACATACATACATACATACATACATACATACATACATACATACATACATACATACATACATACATACATACATACATACATACATACATACATACATACATACATACATACATACATACATACATACATACATACATACATACATACATACATACATACATACATACATACATACATACATACATACATACATACATACATACATACATACATACATACATACATACATACATACATACATACATACATACATACATACATACATACATACATACATACATACATACATACATACATACATACATACATACATACATACATACATACATACATACATACATACATACATACATACATACATACATACATACATACGTACATACATACATACATACATACATACATACATACATACGTACGTACGTACGTACATACATACATACGTACGTACGTACATACATACATACGTACATACATACATACGTACGTACGTACGTACGTACGTACGTACGTACGTACGTACGTACGTACGTACGTACGTACGTACGTACATACATACGTACGTACGTACGTACGTACGTACGTACGTACGTACATACGTACATACGTACGTACGTACGTACGTACGTACGTACGTACGTACGTACATACGTACGTACGTACGTACATACGTACGTACGTACGTACGTACGTACGTACGTACGTACGTACATACATACGTACGTACGTACGTACGTACGTACGTACGTACGTACGTACGTACGTACGTACGTACGTACATACATACGTACGTACGTACATACGTACGTACGTACGTACGTACGTACGTACGTACATACGTACATACATACATACGTACGTACGTACGTACGTACGTACGTACGTACGTACGTACGTACGTACGTACGTACGTACGTACGTACGTACGTACGTACATACATACGTACGTACGTACGTACGTACGTACATACGTACGTACGTACGTACGTACGTACATACGTACATACGTACGTACGTACGTACGTACGTACGTACGTACGTACATACATACACGTACGTACGTACGTACATACGTACATACGTACATACGTACGTACGTACATACATACATACGTACGTACATACATACATACATACGTACATACATACATATACGTACGTACATACATACATATACGTACGTACATACATACATATACGTACGTACATACATACATATACGTACGTACATACATACATACGTACGTACATACATACATACATACATACATACATACATACATACATACATACATACATACATACATACATACATACATACATACATACATACATACATACATACATACATACATACATACATACATACATACATACATACATACATACATACATACATACATACATACATACATACATACATACATACATACATACATACATACATACATACATACATACATACATACATACATACATACATGGGGCAAAAAAGTATTTAGTCAGCCACCAATTGTGCAAGTTCTCCCACCTAAAAAGATGAGGCCTGTAATTTTCATCTGAGGTATACTTCAACTATGACAGACAAAATGACTTTTAAAAATCCAGAAAATCACATTGTAGGATTTGTAATGAATTTATTTGCAAATTATGGTGGAAAATAAGTATTTGGTCACCTACAAACAAGCAAGATTTCTGTCTCTCACAGACCTGTAACTTCTTCTTTAAGAGGCTCCTCTGTCCTCCACTCGTTACCTGTATTAATGGCACCTGTTTGAACTTGTTATCAGTATAAAAGACACTTGTCCACAACCTCAAACAGTCACACTCCAAACTCCACTATGGCCAAGACCAAAGAGCTGTCAAAGGACACCAGAAACAAAATTGTAGACCTGCACGAGGCTGGAAAGACTGAATCTACAATAGGTAAGCAGCTTGGTTTGAAGAAATCAACTGTGGGAGCAATTATTAGGAAATGGAAGACATACAAGACCACTGATAATCTCCCTTGATCTGGGGCTCCACGCAAGATCTCACCCCGTGGGGAGAAAATGATCACAAGAACGGTGAGCAAAAATCCCAGAACCACACGGGGGGACCTAGTGAATGACCTGCAGAGAGCTGGGACCAAAGTAACAAAGCCTACCATCAGTAACACACTACGCCGCCAGGGACTCAAATCCTGCAGTGCCAGACGTGTCCCCCTGCTTAAGCCAGTACATGTCCAGGCCCGTCTGAAGTTTGCTAGAGAGCATTTGGAATGTCCAGAAGAAGATTGGGAGAATGTCATATGGTCAGACAGAACCAAAAAATAACTTTTTGGTACTTTTTGGTCGTGTTTGGAGGACAAAGGATGCCGAGTTGTACCAAAGAACACCATACCTACTGTGAAGCATGGGGGTGGAAACATCATGCTTTGGGGCTGTTTTTCTGCAAAGGGACCAGGACGACTGATCTGTGTAAAGGAAAGAATGAATGGGGCCATGTATCGTGAGATTTTGAGTGAAGATGAAACGTGGCTGGGTCTTTCAGCATGACAATGATCCCAAACACACCGCCCGGGCAACGAAGGAGTGGCTTCGTAAAAAGCTTTTCAAGGTCCTGGAGTGGCCTAGCCAGTCTCCAGATCTCAACCCCATAGAAAATCTTTGGAGGGAGTTGAAAATCCGTGTTGCCCAGCAACAGCCCCAAAACATCACTGCTCTAGAGGAGATCTGCATGGAGGAATGGGCCAAAATACCAGCAACAGTGTGTGAAAACCTTGTGAAGACTTACAGAAAACGTTTGACCTCTATCATTGCCAACAAAGGGTATATAACAAAGTATTGAGATAAACTTTTGTTATTGACCAAATACTTATTTTCCACAATAATTTGCAAATAGATTCATTAAAAATCATACAATGTGATTTTCTGGATTTTTTTTCTCATTTTGTCTGTCATGGTTGAAGTGTGCCTATGATGAAAATTACAGGCCTCTCTCATCTTTTTAAGTGGGAGAACCTGCACAATTGGTGGCTGACTAAATACTTTGTTGCCTCACTGTACATACATACATATATACATAAAGCCATAGAACAAACCATATAAATAGGCCAAGCCATATGTACCCATAAGAATGATTCCATATTGTGGAACCTTTATTTAACTAGGCAAGTCAGTTAAGAACAAATTATTATTTCCAATGACGGTCTACCAGAGAACAGTGGGGTAACTGCCTTTTTCAGGGGCAGAACGACAGATTTTTACCTTGTCAGGTCGGGGATTCGATCCAGCAAGCTTTTGGTTACTGGCCCAAAGCTCTAACCACTAGGCTACCTGCCACCCCATATTACCCTGGTCATATATGCGAGTCATATAGAGTGCATAGGCCATATGAATAACCCATATGAATATCAATATGCCCCAGATCTTCACTCCTCACCTTCATGGCCCATCTTGACGGTGTCCTCATTGGAGTTGTTGTTGTAGATGAGTACGGCGGAGGCGTTGAAAGCAGAGGCCTTGAGGATCTTCTCTTTGAAGGTGCAGTTGCCGCGCTGCAGCAGGGCCACCCAGTGCCCTGTCCGGGGGGGCACCACAAAGCGCGTGTGGGGGTCGCAGCCTTGGCGGTCCACCACTAGACAGAGGGAAGGAGAGGGGTGGAGTGTTAGGAACCTTAGCAGGCTGTAGAAAAAGGTGAGTGGTGTCATTGTTTATTTTATTTTTTATTTTATTTCACCATTATTTAACCAGGTAGGCCAGTTGAGAACAAGTTCTCATTTACAACTGGAACCTGGCCAATATAAAGCAAGTGTATTTGAAGGTCTGCTGAAAAACTACTTATAGCTCATTAATATGTCATTTAGTAATCAAATAAAGCCATTGTAAATCAGTTAGAGTTGAAGCATGGAACGAGTGTGGGGTCAACCCCTGCACTTTACAGATAACAAAGAAATCAATTTTAAAAGAAAACATATGAAGAAGAAAATTAAATTAAAACTGTTGCAGATTCTGACATTTGGACTGGTTAGAATCCACATACACACACAAATGTACAACCACAAATGTACAACCACAAGGACACACACAGCTCAGTCTCTGTGAGCTGCTTAACCTTTATCAGTGTATAAAGCAGTTTAAACTGCACACAGCTGCCTATGGCTCATATTTCATTCTACCTATGTAACCCAGTTTAATGCCCTATTAACAAATCCACAACCAGGAAATCCAGTGGCATATAATGGACCACTAAAGCAAAGTCCAAGTCACGGATAGAGCAATGACCAAGATGTTTCACCGCATGTATACATCTGAAGCATCCGGTTGGCATTTCCAATCACCACCAAATATGGTGATGAGAGGAAGATAAGTGGGAGAAGATCTCAATACAGTTCCCAAAACTAGAATCTGTTAAGAACAGAGTCGACTAAGTTTGGTAGAATTTACCCTTTGCAAAACTAAAAAAAAGAATAATTGTTGTTTAAAAAAGGAGTGCAAAGGTCGAATTGAGTTATTACACATGCACACTTCACAGAACGGGCTCTCCCTAACGGAAATACGCAAATACATGCTAGAACGCACCCATAGGATCTCGCAAGCTTGTGCCCACCTCCTTGTTTGTTCTGCCCACTATGCTTCATTTGTTCCCACTGGAAACGATAGGCCGTGGTCTATCTTGGGTTAGTTATAAAAAAATCTTTGGCTATGAACTGCATGGAGTGACTACTGAGAAGACACAAAAGAAAAAAGGTTACACTGAATTAAGAAGAGATTTGGTTACAAAATGGGCAGTTTTTTCGTATCTGTCAATCATGTTGTGTACTAGCCATGCCCTGCTAACCAGTGGATGGTAAAGCTCTTCATTTCAGCAGGAAAGCCATGACAAAACATGCTAAGTGCATCTGAAATGCCACCCTGTTCCTTATATAGTTTACTTCTTTTGAGATATAGTGCAATACTTTGTGTCAAAAATTGCACCCTATATAGTGCACATTTTTTGAGTTTTAAAATATGGTATGATACTTTTGACAAGGGCCTACATAGGGCTCTGGTCAAAGGTAGTGCACTATAATAATGGGGAATAGAGTGCCAATTCGAGTAAATAATGTGTAACGCGGATGAGTCCCTGTGCATAAGGTCAATCGACCAAATAAACAGGCCAGTCCAAATGTCAGGCTGGTTTAAAGTTTTAACTACTTTGCGGATATGAAACAGACAGACAATCACAATATCAGTCAAAAATATAAAATCCCCAGTTTTTGCGTCAAAACCAACTTCATAAGAGGTTTTAAAAATAGGTTCTATCTGACTGTAAATTCCATGATGGCATTGTTGGCAGAATAGATGGGTGCAAGTTCAATGTATGATTAATATTATTCACCAATACATTTCTTGGTAGTCCAAAAGATATTGCCATCAGGTTATAAATTACAGCTGGCCTGGTACATTGTTTGCTGCCTCCACCCTTTCGGGATGCACGGTTTCAGTTTCAATGACTCAATATTTTGAACAGAAACTGACAGCTGTAACTAAGGCTGGGAATGTCAATACAGTCAAACTAGCAAGGGCAATGATCAAACACAAGGCCTGGGGGCCCGAATAGGACACACAAGCAAGTATAAATGAGTCAACAGTTGAATCATCTACTTTATGAAATTACAGCCTGATAGGGAAAGGGGGATACCTAGTCAGTTGTCCAACTGAATGTATTTAACTGAAATGTGTCTTCCGCATTTAACCCAACCCCTCTGAATCAGATGCGCTCGCGGCGGTAAATCAAACTTCAATTGGGCTGCTTTCGTGAATGCCGTTTACAGCCGAGGGAATGTGTGATAGAAAAATTACATATTTACCTGATTTTTTAAAATATTCATCTTTAATGATTATATACTTAACTAATAGTAAGACATATCTGTTCTATTAAATGTCTGTGTGAACTGCGAGGAGCCTAAAACCCTAAAGCTGGTATTCCATAGATAAGATGTGGTGGGTGTCACCTGAGATAGGGAGCCTGAGGGAATAGAACATAATCCTTATTGTGTCTAATCTTTCTTGCATCTGGGAAACAACACCAGAAGCAGATGACCACAGGATAAAGCCAAAGTGACTCATGGTGCCCCCCAATCTGCATGGGAGGGGTGGACCCAGCCATGACTAAGCATCTTTAAAAACTCTGCATTGTCTGTAAAAGTTAGGCTACTCGTGACTTGTCTCGTTATTGCAATAATTAATTGATATTAAATAAAGATGATAGTTTGAAGAAATGACAGTCTCTCTCAGTATGAATTTCCATGACAAAATTGTACAGACACACGCCACAGTCCTACTAAAATATAGCAGTCTGGCTTCGGTTTTTAAACTTGACAATGAAACACCATGCAAAGGAGAAATATATAGGCTTATTACAGCAAACTTTGAGCATTAGCCTTGGCTGGCTACTCAACTACAATACATTTTGAGTGCACAATACAGCAATGCTGCATTCAACCGCACCGGTGATTCATGCAGCGCAATTTAAAAAAAACATCTATATACATTTGTTATTTGGAGTTATTAAATACTTTTTTATTCGGGTCGCAGCATTTTATCTGCAAGCATAGCAGCAAAGGCTGGTATAATATTATGTATATCTTCTTTAGTTTTAATATGCAGCATCTTATGTACATAATTGGACATTATAAAAAGGACCATATTTTTTACTAATAAAACAATGGCCAGTTTGGGTCGCAGGTGCATGTTTTTTAGTGTAAAAACAAATAGGCCATGTCTGGCCTGCAAATTTGTTGTGTATTTTTAATATGGCTCGTGCACTGATTGAGTTGGACACCCCTGGGCTAGCGTATCTGTTTACGTAGCAAGCTTATTTAGCAAGCGTATTTAGCAAGCTAAAAACAAGGAGCCTAACCAAAAGATACTTATAGCTAAGAATATGTTGATGATGAAGTGAACATGACCTTCCTCATGCAAGATCAATATGTGAAATCTAAATCAACTCAAATCATGATTGATTATATAAAACTCACTGAGATATTGTAAAAGGACGACGATATGGTTTATTATATTTACATCATCAAGGTTGTGTGAAGAATGACATTGATAAAAAGGGAAAATGCTGCATAGTCTTTTCCATTGACTGTGCGTTTTATATGGATTAGATCACAAATCCATTTCGGGTGGTTTTGTGGCGATTTGACTTATATTGTCCGGCCAGTGCCCTTGACCTACCTTGAGGGTTTACACCCTGTAGTGTCATCTAACCTCACTCTCTCTTCTCTGCCTTAATACTTCAAAGGCAGATGAACACCCAAAAGCTCTTTCCTGGAATTTGGCCCAGATAAAGAATACAAATGATGTTGAGTTTTATTTTTTTTTTCAAGGAAGGGGAGTGCCAAAAAAAAAGAAAAAAGCTAAGAGTCATCGTTTAAAAAAAAGAGACAATGCAATTTGCGGCAAATGTTCCCCCCCCTCCCCCTCTTCATTGCTCAATGGTCTAATTCGAATTGCCTGCTTCCGATCCCATCTGGGAAAGTGAGGGAGGAAATGCACACAGATGGGAATGCAATCTTAATAAGCCGCCGCCTTCCAGGTGAATCGTAGCAGATTAATTTCAGCCACTTTCGTTATGGGTTCAGCAATATCCCGTTCCTGAACATTTATGAGAGTACCAGTAGCAAACATTCAAGGGAAAATGGCTTTACCACACAGTTTCTCATAGTGCTCCAATCATTTGCACATATTGATTGAGCCCGGTTTTTCAGCTACATTTGATGGTTTTGGCGCTTAGTAGTGACAGTTCAGGTCTGCCTTAGATGCATTGGAATTGGTAGATGGGGCATGCTCATGCACATACCCACCCATAAACAATGGTCCATACTGTATCTATTTCAGGGCTGACATTGCCACCCTGACTCTGAAAATGATGAAGTGGGCCTACTGTTGGGAGAGATCCAGGAAGCACAGTATTCCATCTCATATGAGGCGATGGGATCAAATCAAAAGGCTTGCAATATGACCCAGAAAAGCTGTAAGTAAAGCGCTATGCGCACACACACAAATGTTGGGCAATACTGGCCTGAAAGCATAAACTTCCTACGCAATGCACACAGTAACGACAAAAATCCCAGAAGCTTTTTTTCCATCAACACTTAGATTGGTAGACAGTAATTAAGGGTCACTGACAGTTTGTTTTAATCGTCATCGACATTCTAAATTTGGGCTATAGTCGAAAGATGTGAATTGAACACCCACACCACATGATAAGCAGAGTATTTGTGACCTGTTTCAGGAAGCTAGGCGTATGTCGACTTCATAGGAGAGGCATTTGAACATATTTTTTTAATCAAAATGCGTTATTTTTGGGCAGAAATGCCTTCTGGAACATGTGAACTTTCATGTACCTTAATAACAAACTTGTATGTCATCTGTAAATACATATACTGTACAATTGTTCAATTACAAGCTTAATTGGTTTAGCCACGGAAAAAAGGCAGGAACCTTCCCGCTAGCCATGACTGGCTGAGATAACAGATGGGCTGAACATGCTGAGAGATTAGTTTGGATTGGTCTGCCATGTAGCATGCTCCTGTCTATAACGTGAGCTGCTTAGTATACATAGGCAATCCTTGCTACCGCAGCATTTTTTAAAGATATAACGTTAGCCATAGAGAACTGCTAAAGTGTTGCTACTGCTCTCAACATTGCTGCCCAGAATTTACCAGACGTTATTTGTAAGGGGTGCATACTGGCGGCAGAGAAGTCAGACGCAGGAGAGCAAAAACTGTGTTTCCAAACGGCGCAGTTTAATAACAAACAAAAAAACAACGGAAAACAGAACAATCAAATAATGGGTACATAACGCGACACACACCAGGACAGACGTGCACAAGCACTTACAATAAACAATCACAGAGAAGGACATGAGGGGAAACAGAGGGTTAAATACACACCATGTAATTGATGTGATTGGAACCAGGTGTGATGGAAGACAAGACAAAACCAAAGGAAAATGGAAAGAGGATCAGCAATGGCTAGAAGGTAGATCCCCGAACGCCGCCCGAACAAGGAGAGGGAAAACTTCGGCGGAAGTCGTGACACTATCGACAAAGATCAGTGGGAAAAAGTTGTTGGACAACTTTCTGTACACGGTCAGTGTGACTTGACACAATGCGGGCCAAACAAAATGTCTGCCATGAAATGTTAATCCATGTATACAGGTCAGAGTCTAGCTTCATTTCTAATTTTGTCAGAAAGTCGTTTTCATTGCAAGCTTGCTGGCTTGCTAGATAACTTTACGTGTATGATCTGTGTTATAATATTATTTGTATCTCATAATCTATAACGCGATTTGCATTGTTAGATATAGCCTAATGTTAGCAAGCTAGCTAACATCGAACATAGATGCTTAGCTTTAGCTACCTCCAGATTCATACTACAGCATCTCATGCGTGGTGGCTAGCTATGACAATCAGTTTGTGTTGCTAGTAGTATGGGTTGGGATTATGGCTCAATGTTTAGCCACCTACATGTCTAAACAAAATACTCCACTTTGTCAGATGATTACATGACCCATCACGTTAGCCAGGTGTGTCTGGGGGTGATTACGGCCATCTATTGTACTTCATGAACATGTCTAGACGGTAGTGACCCATCCACTTAGCTAGTTGTGGCTGTGGGGTGGTTACAGCATTTCTTTCACATTACCCATCAATTTAGACAAGTGTGTCTGGTAGGGGTGTGCCGACATGGCCATACTCGTAATTGTATCCGTAAATTGACAGTTGATAGTTGGATCGGAAAAAAAGATAGTGTTTGAATATGTCTAAATAGATGTTGGCAAAATATATCCCTGCCCATTCTCACTGCAAAAAAAGCTGAGGATTAGTAGCAGCGTGCGGAAGGGTGGGTGTGTCTGTGTGTCTCCTCAATTTGCAGAGGGCAGCCAAGTTTGCTGTCACTCAGTCAGAATGGGCATTAACATTTCATATGTTTTCCCTACCCTTGCCCCACTTGTTAGATATTATGCACATTGATAGCAAACGTCCTCGCCATGTGATGTATCATAGTAGCAGGCAGCAGCAATCTAAACGACCAGACCGAAAATATGCAAGGAAAAGTGATCTGACAAACATGCAAACATGCAAGGAAAAAGTGTGCTGACAAAAGTGAAGTGAGTGGACGGGGAAATAGAGCTTCACTCTTTCCAATCAGAGCAGCAGGATCAACGCAAGGCCCACCCTTCTCTTTACAGACAGGCAAACTAGCCAGTTTAGTTATTTAGACCACACACACACACACACACACACACGACTGACTCAAAGACAGTACAGTATGGTTTAGAAATTGTGACTGAAACATGAGAAACATGCTTGCTGGAACAATATCTTTTTTATCTGGACACTTTCTATTTCTGATATTGCTCCTATGCAAATATGCAAGTAACCATTTCACCGTACCGTTTACACCTTCTGTATCCTGTGCAT
This sequence comes from Oncorhynchus masou masou, assembly GCF_036934945.1. NCBI lineage: Eukaryota > Metazoa > Chordata > Actinopteri > Salmoniformes > Salmonidae > Oncorhynchus > Oncorhynchus masou. The sequence goes on from NC_088220.1 coordinate 37,131,447, forward strand.
GTGATAAATACGCTTTTAATTGATATAGTTTGTGTTTACCAGAGATGGTAATGTGAAGAACAACATGACCTGCACCAAAGTCAGACTAAGACAAAGGACTAGATAAAGTGTATTTTTACCTGGAATTTTACATTTCACTTGACCACTTTTAGTCTTGAAATCTTTGGTTGTTTGACACAACTCACTGTTTAGCACATGGCCTCACATGTGAATCCTTAAAAAAGATGGGTGTGGCTAAGGGTTAAAGGAAAGGTTCACCCATCTTGATAGTTATATTGTTTTTGTGCATCTCTGCATGATGCTCTATTGATTTCCTGGGTCATTTCATGTGTATCTGAGTTATTGGTGTTCAAGCAGGCAGAAATCCATCTGGTATGACGTAGCACTCTGATAGAATTGCTCTCACGACACACTGGAAGTTAATAGGAATACGACTTTTAGATTGCGAAACTGTCTATCACACATGTCAGATTTAATTTCTGGCCGATGTCATAACTCGGTAGGATGTCCTCTCTCGAATGAGCCATTGATCAAATGTTTTCAATATTCCTACCTCGAGAAATGTTTGTCTGCCAGTTCAGTCCAGGGTGCATTGCATGGTTCTGTTGCCAGAAATATTATTCGAAAGGAGATAGAAATCATATTACGCCCCGTCCATGCTGCATCACACAGTTGAAGCTAATCGACACGCAATCCCTTCACAAAGTCAGTGTATATGTTGAGAAACAGGCACATTTTCCTCAGCTATATGATATTCCTCAGCTATACGATATTACAGATAGCAAGTTAATTATCTCACATCTCAGAAAATATTTGTAATGTTGTACTTCTTGTTGACGAAATTCCTGCTAATGTTGGTTTTGGCGCTAGCGCTTAATAGACTTCCATTCACCCTTTGAAAGAGAGCGCTCCTTGTCCTAGAATCGCCCAGAATGCACCATGTGGCCCATTGACGTAGCATGGGCAACATTACCCATCTCCTCAAAAGTACACTACTCAAAAAAATAAAGGGAACACTAAAATAACACATCCTAGATCTGAATTAATGAAATATTCTTATTAAATACTTTTTTCTTTACATAGTTAAATGTGCTGACAACAAAATCACACAAAAGTTCTCAATGGAAATTTATCAACCCATGGAAGTCTGGATTTGGAGTCACACTCAAAACTAAAGTGGAAAACCACACTACAGGCTGATCCAACTTTTCCAAAGTCCTTAAAACAAGTCACAATGAGGCTCAGTAGTGTGTGTGGCCTCCACGTGCCTGTATGACCTCCCTACAACACCTGGGCATGCTCCTGATGAGGTGGCGGATGGTCTCCTGAGGGATCTCCTACCAGACCTGGACTAAAGCATCCGCCAACTCCTGGACAGTCTGTGGTGCCACGTCGCGTTGGTGGATGGAGCGAGACATGATGTCCCAGATGTGCTCAATTGGATTCAGGTCTGGGGAACGGGTGGGCCAGTGCATAGCATCAATGCCTTCCTCTTGCAGGAACTGCTGACACACTCCAGCCACATGAGGTCTAGCATTGTTTTGCATTAGGATGAACCCAGGGCCAACAGCACCAGCATATGGTCTCACAAAGGGTCTGAGGATCTCATCTCGGTACCTAATGGCAGTTAGGTTACCTCTGGAGAGCATATGGAGGGCTGTGCGGCCCCCCAAAGAAATGCCACCCCACACCATGACTGACCCACCGCCAAACCGGTCATGCTGGAGGATGTTGCAGGCAGCAGAACGTTCTCCACGGCGCCTCCAGACTCTGTCACGTCTGTCACATGTGCTCAGTGTGAACCTGCTTTCATCTGTGAAGAGCACAGGGCGCCAGTGGCGAATTTGCCAATCTTGGTGTTCTCTGGCAAATGCCAAACGTCCTGCACGGTGTTGGGCTGTAAGCACAACCCCCATCTGTGGACGTCGGGCCCTCATACCACCCTCATGGAGTCTGTTTCTGACCGTTTGAGCAGACACATGCACATTTGTGACCTGCTGGAGGTCATTTTGCAGAGCTCTGGCAGTGCTCCTCCTGCTCCTTCTTGCACAAAGGCGGAGGTAGCAGTCCTGCTGCTGGGTTGATGCCCTCCTACGGTCTCCTCTACGTCTCCTGATGTACTGGCCTGTCTCCTGGTAGCACCTCCATGCTCTGGACACTACGCTGACAGACACAGCAAACCTTCTTGCCACAGCTCGCATTGATGTGCCATCCTTTTTGAGCAGTGTATATCTGCCGTTGCGAATGTCAGACACGACTCTGTGGCACATTGATCTGCAGGTTGAACATGGTGAGATTATAGATTCCTAAATTGATAATGCAGCTTGTTTTTTTTTGCCGATTCTACAGCTATCTAGCTACATTACATGCTGATATTGTCTTTGGTTTTATTTGTGTAGCTACATTTGCATTGTGGATTTTGTAGTTGACTTGAGCAGCAACAGATTTCCACAACGATTTTCCAAGCTACCAACCTTAATATAATAGCAAAATGAAACATTTGTTCACAATAAATTGTATTCTCACATATTAGTATTATTTAACACTGTAAATTAAAGGAAAGAGTGGTTTTGAGTGGATATTTCCTTTAAGAGGTTGTGAACGATGCTGAATAGATGTTGACAAATAAGAGCTCTCCAGTAGCTGTACCAAAAACATTCAAGGGCCATTTTCTCAAAAGTGGAGTTACAAGTTAATCAGCTTTGAAAGCAGAATTACTTTCCCATTGTTCCCCAACTGCAGTGTTCCCCAACTACATACTATTTAGTAGCTCTGAGTCTCTACATTTGTCCAATCTTCTTTTTTTTTTTTAAATCGGGCTCCAAATCAAGGCAGTGAGTAACATTTCCGCTTGAAATAATGAAGTAACCTCTATTCTTTTCACCTGAGGTAAGTTTATATAAAATACGTTGACCGACATCTGAACTGATAAGCCAATTGACAAATAGAAATTCAACCAATGGAGGCATGGCCTAGTTCAGGCTTAAAATCCCTACATGTATGCATGGTGGAACCGTCAGAGCATTTGCAGTAGCTCTTATAGCAAAGGCCCTTGACAACAAATTAGGCTGTGACTTTTTCCACATTCTGTTGTGTTGTGTTAAATTGAGATTTTGTGTCATTGGCCTACATAATGTCAAAGTGGAATTATGTTTATTTTTTAATTAATAAAAAATCAAAAGCTGAAATGTCCTGAGTCTGTAAGTATTCAACCCCTTTGTTATGGCAAATTTGCTTAACATGTCACATAATAAGTTGCATGGACTGTGCAATAATAGTGTTTTAATAGTGTTTATCAACAAAGCGTTATGTTTGGGCCAAATCCAACAGATCACTGACTACCACGCTTCATATTTTCAATGGTGATGGCTGCATCATTTTATGGTATGCTAGACTAGGGAGTTTAATCAACAACAACAAAATTACAGAATAGAGCTAAGAACACGCAAAATCCTAGAGGAAAATATTGCTCAGTCTGCTTTCCAACAGACACTGGGAGACATTCACCTTTCAGCAGAACAATAACTTGAAACACAAGGCCAAATATACACTGGAATAGCTTACCAAGACGATATTGAATGTTCCTGAGTGGCCTAGTTACAGTTGTCTTAAAAATGGCCTGGAAATCTATGGCAAGACTTGAAAATGGCTGTCTAGCAATGATCAACAACCAACTTGACAGAGCTTGAAGAATTTTGTGCACAAAGAAGAATAATGTGCAACTATTGTACAAGGAAGGTGTGAAAAGCTCTTAGAGACTTATCCAGAAAGACTCACCTGGAATCACTGCCAAAAGGTGATTCTAACATGTATTGACTCAGGGAGTGAATACTTATGTAAATTAGATTTCTGTATTTAATTTGCAATAAATGTGCAAACAGTTCTAAAAACATTTTCACTTCGTCATTATGGGCTATTGTGTGTCGGTGGGTGAGAAAACATATGAAACATTTGTTAATTCAGGCTGTAACACAATTAAATGTGGAACAAGTCAACGACTTTCTGTCGGCACATGTCACCACAATGACGATTCTGAAGTTCGCAACAGGGTCATTTTCACTCCTACTAATTTCTGAGAGTTACGGTGCAATTCAGAACTATGTTGTTTTTTTTGCCCCCAAGGACAGCACTTGTCATCCACAGGCCTTGTACAGAAAATAAGACATCTCGTGGTGCACTTCAATTTGACACTGCCCATATGTATTTCTGCAGAGCCTTCTTGGGTGATATATTCCATTGGAAGAAGACCGATGCAATGCTTTGCTGTTAAGCTGAGTTACTTGCTAGCCACTGATAGTGTCTTCATAATAGAGTGAGTGGGGTGACTCAGAGCAATGTTGCACTATGCAGCGAGAGAACACGAACAGAAAGTGTAAATCTGCGACAAGACCCACAAGACAGTAAACCAACTTCTGGTATTGTGGTGAGAAGAGACAACGCTTTGCACACGGATCTTGTGTATCTCCTGTTGCACAAGGCTTTACATGGCACATGTCAAATGTGAGACGTTGTGAAACGCATTGGTATTAAACTGAGACATACAGTACTTTTGCAAAATGCAAGACTTGTTCAACATTTTCTGGGTGACCTAAATATTTATGTTTTCTGGGTGACCTAAATATTGACTGGATTTCATCAAGCTGCCCACTCAAGAAAAAGCTTAAAATTGTAACCATTGCCTGCAGCCAGGTTCAGGTTATTAGTCAACCTACCAGGTTATTAGAAAACTCAGACATGACAACAACAAATTCTGAACATACACATCCATGCATCACTGACCAAACGTAGAAAGACAAGCATTGCAATGTTGAATTCCATAAAGTGAGTGTGGAAGAGGTGAAACAATTATTTTTGTCTATCAACTATGGCAAGCCACCTTGGTCTGACAACTTGGATGGAAAATTACTGAGGATGACAGTGGACGATATTGTCTCTCCTATTTACCGTCTCTTCAATATAAGCCTATAGGATAGTGTGTGCCCTGAAGCCTAGAGGGAAACAAAAGTCATTCCGCTACCTGAGAATAGCAAAGAACTCTTTAGTGGCTCAAACAGCCGACCAATCAGCCTGTTACCAACCCTTAGTAAACTTTTGAAAAAAACTTGTGTTTGACCAGGTACAATGCCATTTCACAGTAAACAAATTAAGCACGCTTATAGGGAAGGGCACTTAGCATGTATGGCACTACACAAATGACTGATGATTGGCTGAAAGAAATTGATAATATAAAGATTGTTGGGAGCTGTTTAGTTAGACTTCAGTGCAGCTTTTGACATTATTGACCATAATCGGCTGCTGGAAAAACACATGTGTTGTAGCTTTATATCCCTTGCAGTCGTGTGGTCAGGTGCCACAAAGAGGGATTTAGGAAAATTACAACTGGCCCAGAACAGGTCAGCACAGCTGGCCCTTAAATGTACATGGAGAGCTAACATGAATAATATGCATGTCAATCTCTACTGGCTCAAAGCAGTGGAAAGACTGACTTCATCAGTACTTGTAAACTCAGCAAAAAAAGAAACGTCCTGTCACTATCAACTGCGTTTATTTTCAGCAAACTTAACATGTGTACATATTTGTATGAACATAACAAGATTCAACAACAGAGACATAAACTGAACAAGTTCCACAGACATGTGACTAACAGAAATAGAATAATGTGTCCCTGAACAAAGGGGGGTCAAAATCAAAAGTAACAGTCTGTATCTGGTGTGGCCACCAGCTGCATTAAGTACTGCAGTGCATATCCTTCTCATAGACTGCACCAGATCTGCCAGTTCTTGCTGTGAGATGTTACCCCACTCTTCCACCAAGGCAAGTTCCTGGACATTTCTGGGGGGGAATGGCCCTCGCCCACACCATCCAATCAAACAGGTCCCAGGCGTGCTCAATGGGATTGTGATCTGGGCTCTTCGCTAGCCATGGCAGAACACTGACATTCCTGTCTTGCAGGAAATCTAGCACAGAACGAGCAGTATGGCTGGTGGCATTAGCATGCTGGAGGGTCATGTCAGGATGAGCCTGCAGGAAGGGTACCACATGAGGGAGGAGGATGCCTTCCCTGCAGCGCACAGAAGTGAGATTGCCTGCAATGTCAACAAGCTCAGTCCGATGATGCTGTGACACACCGCCCCAGACCATGATGGACCCTCCACCTCCAAAATCGATCCCGCTCCAGAGTACAGGCCTTGGTGTAACGCTCATTCCTTCAACGATAAACGCGAATCCGACATCACCCCTGGTGAAACAATACTGCAACTTGTCAGTGAAGAGCACTTTTTGCCAGCCCTGTCTGCTTCAGCGACGGTGGGTTTGTGTCCCTAGGCGACGTTGTTGCCAGTGATGTCCGTTGAGGACCTGCATTACAACAGGCCTACAAGCCCTCAGTCCAGCCTATTGCGAACAGTCTGAGCACTGATGGAGGGATTGTGCGTTCCTGGTGTACTCGGGCATTTGTTGTTGACATCCTGTACCTGTCCTGCAGGTGGGATGTTCGGATGCACCGATCGTGTGCAGATGTTGTTACACGTGGTCTGCCACTGCGAGGACGATCAGCTGTCTGTCCCGTCACCCTATAGCGCTGTCTTAGGCGTCTCACAGTACGGACATTGCAATGTATTGCCCTGGCCATATCTGCAGTCCTCATGCCTCGTTGCAGCATACCAAAAGGCACATTTATGCGGATGTGCAGGTACCCTGGGCATCTTTCTTTTGGTCATTTTCAGTCAGTAGAAATGCCTCTTTAGTGTCCTAACTTTTCTTAACTGTGATCATAATTGCCTACCATCTGTAAGCTGTTAGTGTCTTAACAATCGTTCCACAGGTGCATGTTCATTAATTGTTTATGGTTTATTGAACAAGCATGGGAAACAGTGTTTAAACCCTTTACAATGAAGATCTGTGAAGTTATTTGGATTTTTATGAATTATCTTTGAAAGACAGGGTCCTGAAAAAGGGACGTTTATTTTTTTGCTGAGTTTATTTGTGAGAGGTATTGACATGTTGAATGCACCGAGCTGTCTGTTTAAACTACTAGCACACAGCTCGAACACCCATGCCTACCACACAAGACCTGCCACCAGAGGTCTCTTCACAGTCCCCCAGAACAGACTATGGGAGGCGCACAGTACTACATAGAGCCATGACATGGAAATCTATTTTAACTAATGCAAGAAGTAAAATCTGATGTAAAAAACAAACAATCATTTGACTTGGGCAGTACGGCGGATATAGCCATGGGATTGTTTTTCAAAATCGTCAACATCGTTGCAACTATTTCTTTTAAGTTTGTCTATACATTTTCATATTTGTAGCTATTTTCTTAAGTGAATAACTGCAGTCAATGTTAGGAGATGAAACAGATTGTGTTCTTTATTTCACCGGTCACATTATTTTACATGATGAAGACAGAATAGCTGAGCCAGTCACGTGTGTGTTTGTAAATATCACAACAGGAGAAAGCGGGAGCTGGCGAGTCCAGCTGTGTATTGACAGGGGTTGCGTTTTATATTGAAAGTCAACAGTGTTTGTTTTGCTTCAATAGAGTGATCAGGGACGTGCAACTCTCGTTTTCCTTCACAGAATATACATTTGTGCAACACATTCGGCAGAAAATAACTTAATTTCCATCCGATGACAGAAGTGCAACGCTATTCGGCTGGGAGTTACAAGTAAATGAGATTACAACGAGAAAGCAAGGTCCTTTTAGTAGTGGCCTGAGGGCGCACGATGTGTGGTAAAATCTATTGTGAAATGTATTGTAATGTATTTAAAATTGTATAACTGGCTTAATTATGCTGGAACCCAGGAAGAGTAGCTGCTACTGCTAATAATAAATACAATCAGCCTTTCAAAAAGTATTCACACTCCTAGACTTTTTCCACATTTTGCTGTGTTACATCCTGAATTGAAAAATTATGAAATTGAGATGTTGTGTCACCGGCCTACACACAATACCCCATAATGTCAAAGTGAAATTATGTTTTTAGAAATTAAAATTAAAAGCTGAAATGTATTTCGCCAATAAGTATTCAACCCCTTTGTTATGGCAAGCCTAAACAAGTTTAGGAGTAAACATGTGCTTAACAAGTCACATAATAAGTTGCATGGACTCACTCCGTGTACAATATTTAACATGATTTTTGAATGACTACCTCACCTCTGTACATACATATAATTGTAAGGTCCCTCAGTCGAGCAGTGAATATCAAACACAAAGAAGGAGGCATTGAATATCCCGTTGAGCATTGTGAAGTTATTTATTACAATTTGGACGGTGTATCAATGCACCCAGTCACTACAAAATACAGGCGTCCTTCCTAACTCAGCTGTCAAAGAGGAAGGAAACCGCTTAGGGATTTTACCATGAAGCCAAAGGTGACTTTAATACAGTTACCGAGTTTATTGGCTGTGATAGGAGAAAACGGAGGAACGATGTATTTACTTCACAATAATAACCTAAATGACAGAGTCAAAATTAGGAAGGCTGTACTGAATGCAAATATTCCAAAATATGCATCCTGTTTGCAATAAGGCCAAAAAAATTGACAACTATATTGATTTTTTTTTAACAATGCTAGAATTTTTCTTCCACTGTGACATTACATTATTTTGTGTAGATCGTAGACAAAAATGACAAATCCAATTATAATCCCACTTTGTAACAACAAAATGTGGAATAAGTCAAGGAGTGTGAATACTTTCCGAATGGCACTGTATATTTACCAGATTAGTTTTCAACCAAGAAAGCTCTCAGAACATGGCTAGTGCTATTTATTAAAGCTACAGTTTTAACTGCACAGTTCCAGTAAATCACTTGTCTGTGGGACTCCTCCAGTTCCACACTCCCCGAGGACTGCTCTCCCTCAAAGCTCAGACTTCTGTTTAATGAATGAGCTAGCGTAATGGTGGTGGGGAGCAGGATAACTATTGGAATCACATAACCTCGCCTGACTCACTCGGCTTAGTGGGCTCGGCTCACACAGGTGACAGAGAGCCAGCAGGACCACTGTGAGGTAAGAGAAACAACCACGTCACAGCTGAACCCTCTTAAGGTCAAGGTCAAGGTTATTATAACCTACATATTCCTGCTAATAATCTAATATTCAGAATAACTGATAAAAAATATATATATAAATAAATTCTGCCAATATTTACACATCTGCTTTATAAGTGTGTGAGTGAGGAGGAAAACTCATCCAATTTTGCCATGAATGTCAATCCCTTGGGCATCATAATGTATAAGTAACAACACACTGTACAAAAGTCATGATCAAATAACAAAGGCAAACTAAATTTGAGTGACATCTTCCCCAAACCTGCTCCGTTTCCTTCCAGAGGCAACCAATTGGGGTATATTCTATATCCCAACATGGCCAATGTACAGTGAAACTCCAGAGAGATGATGACAGAGTGTAGGCTGCTGCCCTTTGTTCTAACATTCATCTCTTGTCTGTGGTTAGGCTGGTGCATCCAAGGCAATTTAACGGCACATTTTCTCCTTAATGCTGCGGATGGAGCACTCTGTTCGACCCACCAACCTCCAACCAATCAAAATGGCTCATCCGTCATCATCACTGAAGGCTTAGGAGACTGCTCTCTCTCTGTCTGCTTCAGAGCTACCCCCCCCCCCCTCCTTCTCACATTCACAGAGCCACAGCTAGCAGCCCGCAGATACTGTGGCAGCACACAATGGAAATAATACACTGCAGTCTAATAGCAGAACACCGGATGGAACTCCACTACCGAGGCTTTCATTAGTCACCACTGACTAAGGGCGTTTTCACACATAGTTCGGAGCTATAGTTTGAAACAGTGTTTGATTATTAGTTACATAGAATTATTTTCTAATTTGGTCCGGTTGGTTTCACATGGCCAAATCTCAAACAAACTGAAATGCCTAAACAATACCACGCGTTCATGCAAGCCATTTGTTTATTGGGGAAAAATGCTCACATTTAATCCATCTATGATTAGCAAGAAGCATAACTTGTGTCCAAAAACATATTACTTTTGCTTTGGTCTTCAAAAAACATGTGGGAAGAATAGCCAATCTAACTGCAAAGTGAATACCCTATATTCAGTAGCCTATATCCCCGGTATAGCCCCCGTCTCCCCTAATCTTACTACTGCTCTTCCCTGCAGTCCCTAGGAGGGGTGCATCACTTGTGTGAGTTGAGTCAGACGTGATTTTCCTGTCCGGTTTGCGTCTGTTCGGTGGAGAAGATCTTTGTGGGCCATACTCAGCCTTGTCTCAGGGTAGTAAGTTGGTGGTCTGTTGATATCCCTTTAGTGGTGTTGGAGCTGTGCTTTGGCAAAATGGGTGTGGTTATATCCTGCCTGGTTGGCCCTGTTCGGGGGTATCGTCGGACGGGGCCACAGTGTCCCCCGACACACCCGTCTCAGTCTCCAGTATCTATGCTGCAATAGTCTTTGTGCCGGGGGGCTAGGGTCAGTCTGTTATATCTGGTGTAATTCTCCTGTCTTATCTGGTGTCCTGTGTGAATTTAAGTATGCTCCCTATATTTCTCTCTCTCCCTCCCAGAGGATCTGAGCCGTCGGATCATGCCTCAGGACTACCTGGCCTGATGACTCCTGGCTGTCCCCAGTCCGCCTGGTCGTGCTGCTGCTCCAGTTTCAACTGTTCTGCCTACGGCTAGGGAACCGTGACCTGTTCACCGGACCTGCTGTTTTCGTCTCTCTACCTCCGAATGCTAGGCTATGAAAAGCCAACTGACCTGAGGTACTGACCTGTTGCACCCTCTACAACCACTGTGATTATTATTTGACCCTGCTGGTCATCTATGAACATCTTGAACAACAATCTGGCCTTAAATGGCCATGTACTCTTATAATCTTCACTTGGCACAACCAGAAGAGGACTGGCCACCCCTCCAGAGCCTGGTTCCTCTCTAGGTTTCTTCCTAGGCTCCTGCTTTTCTATGGAGTTTTTCCTAGCCACCGTGCTTCTACATCTGCATTGCTTGCTGTTTGGGGTTTTAGGCTGGGTTTCTGTATAGCACTTTGTGACATCTGCTGATGTAAAAAGGGCTTTATAAATACATTTGATTGATTGATTGATTAATCCGATGAGGTTATAAAAGCACTGCTACTCACAGAATTTTCAGAGATATCAAGCCATCGTACTGCATGCATTTTTATCAAATGCTGTACGCTTCTGGTTCTTTTCCGGTGTTTGGTCCAGACTGCGTTCTCACCTGGAGCGAACTGCATCATGGTACTAATAGATTCGGACCAGGACCACCCTTTTTTGAGCAAACCACAGTGCGTTGTTTAGTCCACTCCCTAGTGCGGATAGAGTGTTCACACCAGTCCAAACGAACCAAACTAAGGAGGAACACGTGCCAGAGTTTGGAAAAAAACAGATCCAAACCAATTTGGTGTGAAATTAAATGATCTGTTTTTCCTATTTGTCCTGCATACATTTCCTATCCTGCGTGTGTGGTATTACAATGTTACAGCCCACATAATTGTTTTGTGTTAATTGGGCGATACAGTAGATAAAGGAGATACTGAGCAGGTTCACAAGGCATACAGTAATAAGGCATCCCCCCAGAGTGAAAGGTTACAACAAGATCCATATCTGCTCATATTCTCATCAGATTGTCCAAGAAACCTCCATGGTAACTAGCGAGCGAGCTAGCTAGCTGGCTTGTAATCCTAGAAGAGTAGTAACAGTAACTTTACGCTAGTTAGATCATTTTTGGGATTAATATAGAATTGGCTGGTGATGTCATTGAGATCAAGAAATACAATTAAACTGTCCTCAATATTCAGATGAGTTTCAATGGAAGATAACAATATAATTAAAATGTTGCCACTGCTGCTCAAAATTAAAATCATAGGGGGAAAAAAACTCTACATTTGATATAGCCACAGGAAGCAGTTTGGGGGTAAGGGTGCTGCAATTTTGGTGGATGCAACAAAATAAGTTTACCATAATTTTTAACTTGCGTCTGATAATTATCTGTACAAAACAGTTAAGCTGTTTTGTGAAATAAAAAAAATACTTGCGTGATATTTATTCCAGTATCTTGAAATATCTTGCAAATGCAACTTATTTCTATGTGATTAATGAATTGACAATTTCAGTTATTTTCCATTTTAGTAGACACTCTTATCTAGAGCAACTTACTTAAGTGAGTGCATACATTTTCATACTTAAAAAAAAACTGGTCCCCCGTGGGAATCGAACCCACAACCCTAACATTGCAAGCACCATGCTCTACCAACTGAGCCCCAACATCACAGCATCAAAACACTTGATGTCTCAATGTACTCAATTACTGTGTTATGCATTGTTTCTCTTCATGGTGATGGAAAGTCTACAGGTATAAACCTAGATGACCAGCCTATTTACAATACACTAATGTACATTAAGTGGTTTGTAAGGATGGTAAAGTAATACTGCACAAAAAGTGGTTGTTTTCCATGTTATTTGATCAACATGTGGATGTTTTGTGTCTCTGCCCAGAACTTTTTGATGTAAATGTTTGTGGACATGGTTTTGTTCTTTCTGGATTCCATTAGAAGGACAATTGTAGAGAAAAGGACAGGGCAAAAACTCTTCCAATTCCAACTATTAAATCCTGAAAGACACTGTTCTTAATTATACAACTACCTTTTTGCCAAAGCGGAGATGCTTAAAAAATGTTTTTGCCTGCGCTACAGACGTGTATATCGGCCCGCTAATACTCGTAAAGACCCAGTGCACTACTTTTGAGAATTTATTATACATCTTTTATTAAAATTCATTTTTTATTCAGATTTTTCAGGGGGTACAGCAGCAACCTCAGTATCCCTACTCCCTACCTACTGCAAGCCGATATTTCTTCCCGGTAGTGAGGGAGTGTTGGTCATCCATGGCCTGGGGTGAGGCTAATTAGCCTACATCCCCCCAACGAGCCATGCCATGCTAGGGTCATTTATCGCCATGTGGGCTCACTCGAGCTTCCCAAATCACCTGTCTCGGCAACTACGCAACGGCACAACAGGGTTTCCATTGACACACGGTCTTACTGGCCAAATACTCTATACGGACAGGCTTCCATCCATCTGACAAGGTTGGTTACTCTGGCTGCTCTGGGTCTGACTTCTGATTGGGTAGTACTGTCTTGATAGCTTGTCTTGGTTTTGGAATGATTTCTCATTCCTAAACTATGATTTCTAGGCCTAAGGTGCTGGCACTGGCTGGTGAGGAGAGACTGGGCAAAGTGAATGGAGCGGAGGCGAGGAGGGGAAAGAAGAACATTTATCCGAGTGACTGCTCTTCTTTATGGCTCTAGCGAAGGCAGAGCAGCTTGGGCTTCGATCGTTTGATCTCGCCACCATATGTCCTATGCCCTTGGAGACCGCCTCAGTCCTACGGTTGGGCAGCCAGAGACGCAGAGAGATAGAGATGGTAAAGCAGAATGGCCCGAGGACAAAATTCTAATGCTTCACGACTCAAAACAGGAAGCGATAAATCAACAGGTTTATGTTCCAAGAGATCTGGAGGCTGTGGACTGTGTTTAGAATGGCTTTCAGAAATGTAAACTTCTCTCCTGAAGTACTACCAGTACTCACACTCTGTATAACAAATCATATTTAATTCAGGGGCTATTGAAAAGGTTATGTGAGGATGTTACAAGATAAACCTTCCATTAACATAAAAGAGAACTGAATTAAATGAATACGATCAGTTTGACACCTCACTAAACAGACCACAGACAGAGTTCAAAATCAGCAGAGCGAAGTGGGTTTGATTGAAATGTCCTAGGCACAACTAAGGGTCAAGGTTCAAAGGGTACATACAAAGAAAGGTCAAGGCGCTCTGCGAAGAGAGTTGTTGTACTTTATAGGTGCTCTGATACCTTCTATATCTCTGCCAAGACTCCAGAGTAAACCAGTTTGATGAAGCCAAGATTTTGTTTCTGTTTCTATTCATGGCCTCCATAGAAGTGACAGCTGGCAGCCACCGCAGCAACATAGTTGCCATTTTTATGAAGTCCTGATTATTATTATTTAACTTCTAAAAGTGTGAGGGAAAATCCAAGATGTAGAACAGAGCAGTGGTCCACCAAGGCTGTCAACTGATGAATGACCGCAGTATTGACGTGATCCAATGTCTTGAACTGTATTTATACAATATTTGTTCCTCGTGGAGAACGTGTTAGCTTTGTAATAATAGCAGTCACCAAATTTAGAACACAGTACTTTAACGAGCTCCCGAATGTCTCAGCAGTCTAAGGAACTGTATCTCAGTGCTAGAGTCATCACTACAGACCCTGGTTCGATCCCGGGCTTTATCATAACCGGCTGTGATTGGGAGTCACATAGGGAGGCGCACAATTGGCCCAGCGTTGTCCCGGTTAGGGGAGGGTTTGGCCGGGCTAGGTCGTCCTTGTAAAATAAGAATTTGTTCTTAACTGACTTGCCTAGTTAAATATAGTGTGTGATTGCGGACTGCAGTTCAAGGTGCCCTTGCATGTGGGCATGCCTTGGGCTGATCTCTGACCTGCCACACACACCTAGCTCCATTGACTCTGCAAAATCAGGTGGATGAATTGTTGGACTGATAACAGACAGTGGACAAAGAGGATTGTGCCGACAGGGTAGCCTAGTGGTTAGAGCGTTGAACTACTGAAAGGTTACAAGTTCAAATCCCCGAGCTGACAAGGTACAAATCTGTTGTTCTGCCCCTGAACAGGCAGTTAACCCACTGTTTGTCATTGAAAATAAGAATTTGTTCTTAACTGACTTGCCTAGTTAAATAAAAGAAAAAAATATATATATATTTAAATACCCTGATTACACTGTGCGTATGCGAGCATTGCAAAATAAATATAGAAATGTATGTTATTAAATTATTGTGTCTGCGTTGCCAAGGGCTAAAATAGAAGTCCTTTCTATTTCTGACACAGATTGCTCTGTAAGTCCTGCCTCTCCCATCTCCTCATTGGTTTATAGAAGCAGGTACCCACGTGCCATCTCCTCATTAGTTATACACACGTGGGTGATTGAAAGACAAACTGTGTTGCCGGTTGTCGTGGTAATACTATGAAAGTTTAGATGCCAATCGCCATATAAGTTCAACGATGAAAAAGCCTGTAAGGAGGAGAGATGACTAGAAACGATTCGGTTGACCGTTTTATGTGTGGATTAATTGTCGGAGTGGAGGACCTTGTGCATTTCAGGTAAAATAACAACCTAATGTTTACATCCCAGGCCAAATTAGCTAGCAACAGCAAGCTAGCTAAATAGGTCAAATTAGCTAGCAAGTGCAAGCTAACTAGCTAAATTTCCATAAATGTTTCATGCTTTTCAACCTATCCCCAAATTAATGTCATTTGTTCAGAGTTTGTTTTGATATTTTAACCTGCGTGTCGTGATCGCGTTTGGTGTAGGGGGACAAAATACATTTATGCACGATGGCGCATGCGCGCAGCCGGTTTGGGTTCCGTGTTAGTCTCATACCTACACCTCTGAGGAAAAGGCTGTATTGAAATCAAATGTCTCTCATTCCCTCAGGTATACGAACACATAAGTGTCAAGTGGAATGCAGGTAACTGCCAAGGCCGAAGAATTCAACAGGCATGTGACTTCCTTGAAATTGAGTGCTGGTGATAATTCCATTGAGTCAGGTTCATGTGTGGTGCTATGAAATTGATTTCTGGCAGACCTATTGAACTGAAGAAAGACCAGCACAGGGAAGTGTTCCTGCTCGCCAAGTTACAGACGCGATGGCCTTGACTGACCCTCAGCAGAGTAATGGAATCCTGTGTAGGTAGGCAGTGTAGGCAGTGGGAAAACCAGTTCTAGCCCAGTTAAGTAACCCCTTCAACAGAAGAACAGTAATAGCAATACCCGTTGAGTACGGTAAATGGACATTAGTGTCGATGTGATACCAAACAACAGAGGTCTCCTAAGTAACTATGACCCAAGACATACAAACTCGTTCTTTTGTTACTTTGTTGAACATTATTCCAAGTATGTTTTTTCACCCTTCCCTTGGTCATATGCCTACTAACATGCTGTTGATGTTCCACTTTGCCTGACCCGAGTTTGGGGTTGGTGGTTTGCTGGAAGGGTTATGGCACAGCTCACGCCACCCAGGCCGAACTGCCACCATGGTGCGATCAGCAGATGATGGTAACTAGGCCTTTGGCAGTCAACCTGAGTGACACCAAAAACAAGTCCTAGTCTAGGACTCAAGGCTAATCTACAGTGCCTTCAGAAAGTATTCATACATCTTGACTTATTCCACGTTGTTGTGTTACAGCCTGAATTCAAAATGGATTAAATATGTTTTTTAACCACCCATCTACACACAATAACCCATAATGAAAAACATGTTTTTTGATTTAAAAAAAAAATGTATTGAATGTTAAATACAGAAATATCAAATGTACATAAATATTCACACCCCTGAGTCAATACATGTTACAATCACATTTGGTAGCGATTGCAGCTGTGAATCTTTCTGGGTAAGTCTAAGAGCTTTGCACACCTGGATTGTACAATATTTGCACATTATTATTTTTAAATTATTCAAGCTCTGTCAAGTTGGTCGTTGGTCATTGCTTGACAGCCATTTTACAGTCTTGCCATAGATGTTCAAGCCAAGCCAAGTCAAAATTGTAACTAGGCCACTCAGGAACATTCAATGTCTTCTTGGTAAGCAACTCCAGTGTATATTTGGCCTTGTGTTTCAGGTTATTGTCCAGCTGAAAGGTGAATTTGTATCCCAGTGTCTTTCTGGGAGAATTTTGCCTGTGCTTAGCGCTATTCCATTTATTTGCATCCTGAAGAAAAACTCCCTAGTCCCTGCCGATGACAAGCATACCCATAATATGATGCAGCCACCACCATGCTTAACAATATGAAAAGTGGTACTCAGTGATTTGTTGTGTTGGATTTGCCCCAAGCATAACCCTTTGTATTCAGGACATAAAGCTTTTTGCAGTTTTACTTTAGTACCTTATTGCAAACAAGATGCATGTTTTGGAATATTTGTATTCTGTACAGGCTTTCTTCTTTTCACTCTGCCATTTAGGTTAGTATTGTGGAGTAACCACAATGTTGTTGATCCATCCTCAGTTCCCATATCACAGCAATTAATCTCTGTAACTGTTTTAAAGTCACCATTGGCCTCATAGTGAAATCTCTGAGCAGTTTCCTTCATCTCTGGCAGCTGAGTTAGGAAGGATCCCTGTATCTTTGTAGTATTAGAAAACCTCCCTGGTCTTCGTGGTTGGATCTGTGTTTGAAATTCACTGCTCGAATGAGGGACCTTACAGATAATTGTATGTGTGAGGTACAGAGATGAGGAAGTATTCAAAAGTCAATGTTAAACACGATTATTACACACAGAGTGAGACAATGCAACTTATTACGTGACTTGTTAAGCAAACTTTTACTCCTGAACTTATTTAGGCTTGCCATAACAAAGGGGTTGAATACTTATTGACTTAAGACATCTCAGCTTTTAATTTTTAATCATTTGTAAAAAAAAAAATCTAAAAACACCATTATGGGCTATTAGGTGTAGGCCAGTTACACAACAAAATGTGGCAAAAGTCAAGGGGTGTGAATACTTTCTGAAGGCACTGTACGTCAAATCAGATTTCAACCAATGAAATTCTCTATCATACTTTTGGACACCACAAGAACAGGGGTTTTGTAACTATTTTAGGCAGTCCATACTGAAGTTTGAATATACACTTAAATGATTCAAAAGGTACCTTCTGCCCACCACAGAAATGGAAACAGTGGTATTACTTTTCTGGCCATTTCAGTTTCCATAGCAACTGTACACCTATCATGTTCTATATCAAGTAAAACCTTTACAAAAAGGGTATCATTTTGTTCTTTGTGAACAAGGAAGACAAAGAACTGTTCAGAACAAAGAATCCTTATGCTAAGAACAAAGAGAGGTAGGAAAATTGAAACTGACTGTTTGCTTGTATCCTCGCTCTTCCTTTGACAGAAGTACAGGATATGCTGTCACTCCATGATTTTGCAGGATTTTTTTATATACATTTGAGGGCAAAAATGCCAGATGTTGCTGCGGCAATTCTGACATTTTGCATGGCAATATGCAATAATTTTGTCCAATTTGTGGCAAAAATGCAGTGATGAGGGAAATGTGGATGTTTGGCTTGATTGAACCAGATTATGTGGTAAATGTGTGATTGGTTGAAATTGTGAGCCCTCTTTTTGTACTGCAGTGATTGGTCAGTTTTATGCTATAATATTGCAATGATTTCACAGCTAATAGTGCGGTGAATGTTGAAATTTGCAAGCCCTTGCATAATATGTGGGGAATTGTTGATTTTGCCAAAAACATTGCCATCGCAGAATCCTGGAGGGACTGGCTCGGTGAAGATGTTTGACCTCATTTACACTTTCTCTCAATTTCATGCTTTGTTTTGTGCATCTTGTATCCTGAACAAAGCTAGCGACCAGAGCAGAGAGACGAGGGTTCACGCCTCCGATGCCGGGAAGATGATATGGCCCCATCACCTTGGCCTATCATTGCAATACATCTCAGGGCCAGAATGATTCAGCCAAAACATGTTTAAGTGATCCATTATGTAATGTTCTACTACAGAAGCTTAGAGACCAGGTTAATTTTTTTTAAATGTTTGTTGGAGTAGGGAAAAAGTGGACCAAGAGTGTACTAGCACACAATGTTCATAGCTAAAGGATGAAATTACACTCAGTAATACAGTCACACAAAAAATCATGGACACATTCAAATTCATCACACACAGTCTGTGGTGAATGCACAGTGCACACCAGATGTATGTAAGGGGTGGGTGGAACATGATGTTGTGGTTGTAAATAACAAGCATGCGAAATGGCCCTCAACCCCCTTCTGAGTGTTCTTCAGAGTCCTTACCAAGCCAAGCCCTCACAAGTCAGCCAGGGCCTCCCTCAGAACGATTACATAAACCCTGGGGAAGAGTGTTTTGGGGACACTGCTGTTAAGTGTTCATCGAAAGCTGAGGGGAGAGATACAGGACAGCTGCAGTTGCAATGTGTATTCAGCCCATCCAGTCTGTTTACAGATTAGCCCGAAGGCACTCAAACAAGGGGCTTAGGGAAATGGGGTAAATATGAGTTTACACAGCAAGGAGGTCCCGAAGTCCAATGAAAAAAATGGTTAGGGCCTCCCAAGTGGAGCAGCATCGCAGTGCTAGAGGCGTCAATACAGATCTGGGTTCTATTCCAGTCTGTATCACAACTGGCCGTGATCGGGAGTCCCATAGGGCAGTGCACAATTGGCCCAGCGTCGTCCGGGTTAGGGGAGGGTTTGGCATCTTTACTTGGCTCATTGCGCTCTAGCGACTCCTTGTGGTGGGCCGGGCGCATGCAGGCTGACCACGTTGTCAATTGAACAGTGTTTCCTCCGACACATTGGTGCGACTGGCTTCCGGATTAAGTGGGCGGGCGTTAAGAAACGCTGTTTGGCGGGTCATGTTTTGGAGGATTCACGACTCGACTTTTGCCTCCTGAGCCCATTAGGGAATTGAAGCAATGAGACAAGATCAAAATTGGGGAGAAAAAGCGGGGTAAAAATACAGAAAATAGATAATAACTAATGGGTAGAATTAGAAGAGCGTCCTTTTTTCATGATTTGAAAAGTTACCACTGTTTGCAAATCCTGAAAAGGAAGTAGTGCTCGATTTTGAACAAAATAGCATGTAAATGACAATGTCCAGAAAGTATGTCAGAGATTCCCTTTGATATTTTGAGAAGTGACCAGAAATCAGCTTGGCTTTGCAGAAACATGAGCTATTTCCAATATGTGGCCCCATAACAGAAAATGACAAGGGCCGAAAGGGGAAATGCGACTACTGAAGAAAGAAAATATAGCATCTTGGAATAACAGGAAAATAATGCCTAAACAATTGTGTATTTATTAATACAGCAACAGTTTGGTAGAAGGCCCTTCAAACTGGATTGCAAATATCCCAGTAGTTTGTTACTGTGTATCATTTGGAGAGACACTGCATTTGTCTTGTTACTGTGTGCGGCGTGTGTCACCTGCAGAGCCTGGCAAATAGTTCAGATGTTTTTTATAGATACAATTGCCTGAAGAAAACCATACATTGACCCCTATTATTTCTGACAAGTGTTATCTTAGATGTTATGTCTACTTCCCCAGTCAGGTGAACTCCTGGGTGCCATTTTTATGTACACCCCAACCTACCCACACAGTATGTGCCCCTCTTGATGATTACACAGAAGCAATGTCTGGAACTAGAAAATATTATGGGAACAGCTTTCACTTGCCATTTTCAAGCACAGTTTGCATGCTGGTAGTAGTATTATTGACATCTTAAGTAGCCTACAAAGCAATTCCTCAATATCATTCAAACAATTGCATTAATGGAGTAAGCTACTTAAAACATCACGCATGCATTAACACCATGTATTTACCCCTGAATGCAACTATACATCAATGCTGATAAATGATATATGACCTACCTCCATGATTCGGTGCAGGTCCAATCACGATTCCTTTCGCGTCCACTTTCGGTGAATTCTGGCCGTAGGTGCCATCGTCCTTGGTTAAAATTTGCTTTGGATTGCCTTTGGAGTCAAGTACGGTGGCATTGACCGTAGCAGTAACATGGTCTTCCTTGCTGATGGTTTTGTCAGCACGGATCGACAGTATACACCTGGGCAGAACGATCACCAACAAGACGAGAGGGAGATAGCTGCATGGCGTTGCTGCGGTCCACCTCTTTGGCATCTTTGGAATGTCTTACTGTAACGTCCCCTTTACATCCAAGCTGTTATTCAGGGAATTGAACCACTCCAACGATTTTCCCCCAAATAAACTGACGGGGGCTCGGCGTCTTCCCTGCGGCGTCCCGTCATAAAAACATTCTGTGCTCTTCACATCGTTTTCTTATTCCAATACATGTTGCCTACGCTGCCTTTGGAACGAACAAAAACCCGCACATTAGAACTGTAGAATGAAAAGCTGAAATAATAATTGAATCAAATCAAATGGCTTTAGAGAGGTGTAGGCTATATACTTAAGATGTTATGGGTTGCCTATTTGCTGTAAATGGCTTAATCGTACAACACAAGCCGTGTAACCTTTTATCGCATGACAGCCTAAGGAGTGCCCATTATTTGAAAATAATAAGCTCTATATTAAATGTCAACTATAATGCGCATTTATATCGTTCGATTATTTAGTAGGCTATCCCGAATATATCCCAAAATACAAAGCCTTGACATTAAAATGAGATACACTTCTTAATTTAGGAATGTAATTATTTTCAATAGTGGCAATGTCTTTCTAAGGACAATTATTTGTTTTTACAGATGTGCATTATTGCCACAAGTGAACAGCTGTCATCGTTGCTTTTTGTTCACAATAGCGTGCCAATGATAGCGCGCTATGCTTGATCGGAGCCATTAATGTACGCATTTCGTATTAACTCGCACCTCCGAAAGCCATGATGCGCAACCTACCTTCTCCATTTCGTCGAACCAAAACGATATTGACACAAAATCTCTTGCCTTGCTTTATTAAATCGAATCCACTCTCTCGTCTTTTTCTTCTGGCTCTTCTGGTTCCACAGCGCAAGCGCGACGTGAGCACACACAAAACTCGCGCACATAGAAGGGGGCGAGAGCGGCGGGTGTACTTTCACGACAGTATACAACCGTTCGTTATCTAAAGGGTCGCCCACCTGTAACCTTAAATCAGCCTTACTTCACCAGTCGACATTAATGAATACATTACAGAGCCTAGGAATACTGATATATCGTTTTGGTTCCACAGTGTCCCTCATATCCAATTGTAAGAACATATACACTTGTAGAAAAAAAGGGTTCCCGAAAGGGCCCATATGGGCACGTGCCCCCTCATTTTTATCCTTTTTTATATTTTTGAGTTGAATGGACCAGGCACAGAGCTTTGATCAAGCTATAGGGTATTGAGTCCTTCTTGATTAATAAATACAACGATTTTTGGGGGGTTGTTTCTCTGTGGTACTAGCCACCCACCTTCCTTTCAATATTTTTACCCAGATTTTAGCAGAGATGCGACTAATATTTTGTTTCGTTAATAAATAAAATAACCACCAGTCAGGAGGATACAGATAGCTCAAGATGTGTGGTTAGATATGCAGAAAAATACTTGGTTTAAATGTAATCTGGCACCTAATTATGATGGCTGATATGTATTGATGATGTGTGTCATGATCCCATGTACTGTGTTATAATTTGGATGTAATATCCCAAAGTATAGTTCAGTAAAATAGAGTACAGTATAATGTACTGTATTCTCCTTTATTCTAACATTCTCTACTCTACTGAACTGAACAGTACAGTACTCTACTGAATTAAACTCTACTTACAGGGTCCATTGTCTGTTACCAATATTAAATAAAATTATATTTGAACTTATTCTACTAATTGTCTTTGGGGTTGCTTCTCATATTTTATTTAACTAGGCAAGTCAGTTAAGAACAACTTCTTATTTACAAGGACAGCCTAGGAACAGTGGGTTAACTGCCTTTTTCCTGGGCAAAATTACAGATTTTTACCTTGTCAGCTCGGGATTCGATCTATCAATCTTTCGGTCACTGGCCCAACGCTCTAACCACTAGGCTACCTGCCACCCTAATATACAGTATGGGGGAATTTGAGACAAAATATCCAAAGGCACCAACGTACTGCAGGAAATTATTTAACAGACTTTCCAAACATGAATCTGTTGTTGACTCACATCCTCTCTGCTTTCTTCATGTCACAATAAAGATCCCCAACATGTTATAGCTTGTTTGTGCATACATGGCGCATGTGCAGGACTTTTATTTTGACAGAAAGAAAGTTGGGAGGAAGTGGCTTGAGACCCAAGTTTGAGAGGTCTGTTTAATACTACGTTCCTTTGGGTATTTTGTCTCACATTCCACCCTATATAACAACCAATCTCATTGACAATTGGTAGAGTAAGTTCAAATATAATTTTATTCAACATTGGTGGCAGACAAGGGACGTTAAGGTTTTAGTTGTTTTTTTTAGGTTAAAAAGAAAAGAAGAAGCAAATTGTGCCATTTGGTTTGCTTAATATTAAGTATGTGAAATGATGTATACGTTTAATACTTAAGCATATTTGAGCAATTACTTGAGTCATTTTCTATTAAGATATCTTTCATCACTTATGACAATTGGGTACTTTTTCCACCACTTCTAGATAGCACCTTTTCTATGCAGCTAATTATGAAAAAATGTGTCAGCTGGACCCATGTTCTATACTGGTAGCCTATAGTCTGTTATTGATAAGGGCAAGCAATATGTCACTATCCTGCAGTGACAGGTATATGCTAGAAAAATCTAACTAAGCTAAGCTCTTTATGTAGCCTATTCAATGTTGCTTGTGAATTTGTGGATTTTATGATAGTGTTTTCACAAAGGGAAATTTCAGGGAAATGGGAAAATAAGGCTTCACACACATCCAGACAAAAAAAATTAAATATGTGCTTATGTCCTTCCCCTTCTTACACAGTGTGTGTAACACTCTTTCAACCTGAACACATAAAAATAGCTTCCCCTGGTGTTCCACATCTTTGTCCATTTGTCACTATACCGTCTCGACCCCCTCTAACCATTGTTGACAGATTCTTGTATTTTCCCACCTTTGCTGTGCTCTGCACAAAAGCCAGTTGAATTTAGACTAACAGCCAACAGTAGCCATAAGAAGAGACGGGGGAGTTTGAGATGAGTCTCCAGAGCATGGCCAGTGTACAGACTTTTAGCCATTATTAAAAACATGGATGACTAGGAGGAAGGCCATGGGAGGATGAAAGAGAGTGGGAATGTGGAGGAGAGCAGAGGAGAGGAGAGGAGAGAGGGATTCTGGTAGAAAAAGATAGGAGTGGGGGAATGATGGGGAGGAGAATAGGAATTGTTGTGAAGGAGGACAAGGGGAGCAGTGGAGGAAGAGAGGACAGGGGGAGTCTGGCTGAGGAGGAGATGAGGAAAGGAGAGAGTGCAGTGGAGGAGGAGAGGAGACAGTAAATTGGCTCCCCTTAGACCAGGCAGGCCGCTACATTGAGGGATCGGCTTACATTTAATTCTCAATGGAGCAGTGCAGTAAAGATCAGAGAGGCGGAACTTGGGGGACAAATACAGTGCATCCAGAAAGTATTCAGATCCCTTGACTATTTCCACATTTTGTTAAGTTACAGTCTTATTCTAAAATGTATGAAATTGACACACAATACCCCATAATTACAAAGCAAAAACAAAAATACCTTATTTACATAAGTGTCAGGATTTGGCCAGGGTTGTTCCGGGTTTTGGTCACTAGATGCCCCCATTGTGCTTTTTGACCTCATGTTTTTTCCCTTGTTCCCCATTATTATTTGCACCTGTGCCTCGTTTCCCCTGATTGTATTTAAACCCTTAGTTTCCCTCAGTTCTGTGGTCTGTGTTTGTATGTTAGCACCCAGCCCTAGTGTTCTGTGTATTCTTGTCGTTTCCGGTGGATGCTCTTGTGGAATTCTGTTTTGTTTTTGAGTATCTCTTGAGGCTTTTTTGTGCTATTCCTACCACCTTTTGGATTTGCCATTTTTTGTATTGAAGGACTTCTCCTTTTTTTAACTTTATTAAATACACCGTCTTAAGTACTGCTGTGTCTGCCTCATCTTCTGGGTTCTGCTGACTATTCGTGGCTCAGTTGGTTAAGTGACTGTTTCTCACTCCGGAGACCCAGGTTCGTAACCAGGTCCTGACACATAAGTATTCAGACCCTTTGCTATGAGACTCGAAATTGAGCTCAGGTGCATCCTGTTTCCATTTATCATCCTTGAGATGTTTCTACAACTTGACTGGAGTCCACCTGTGGTAAATTCAATTGATTGGACATGATTTGGAAAGGTACACATGTCTATATAATATCCCACAGGTGACAGTGCATGTCAGAGCAAAAACCATGTCATGATGTTGAATGAATAGCACAGTTCTGGGGGAGGGTACCAAAACATTTCTTCAGCATTGAAGGTTCCCAAGAACACAGTGGCCTCCATCATTCTTAAACGGAAGAAGTTTGGAACCACCAATACTCTTCCTAGAGCTGGCCACCCGGCCAAACTGAACAATCGGTGGAGAAGGGCGGGGAGGTGACCAAGAACCCGCTGGTCACTCTGACAGAGCTCCAGAGTTCCTCTGCGGAGATGGGAGAATCGTCCAGAAGGACAACCATTTCTGCAACACTTCACCAATCAGGCCTTAATGGTAGAGTGGCCAGACAGAAGCCACTCCTCAGTAAAAGGCACATAACAGCCCACTTTAAGGTTACCAAAAGGCACCCGAAGTACTCTCAGACCACGAGAAACAAGATTCTCTGGTCTTAAGAAACCAAGATCGAATGCTTTTGCCTGAATGCCAAGCGTGACATCTGGAAGAAACCTGGCACCATCCCTACTGTGAAGCATGGTGGTGGCAGCAGGGACTGGGAGACTAGTCAGCAGCAGGGACTGGGAGACTAGTCAGGATCGAGGCAAAGATGAACAGCGCAAAGTAGAGAGAGAGATCCTTGATGAAAGCCTGCTCCAGAGTGCTCAGGACATCAGACTGGGACGAAGGTTCACCTTCCAACAGGACAACGACTCCAAGCACACAGCCAAGACAATGAAGGGGTGGCTTCAGTACAAGTCTCTGATTGTCCTTGAGTGGCCCAGCCAGAGCCCAGACCTGAACCCCATCAAGCAGTTTGACAGGAACTGCAAAGAAGAATGGAAGAAACTTCCAACATACAGGTGTGCCAAGCTTGGAGAGTCATGCCTAAGAACACTCAAGGCTGTAATATAGGGTATTGTGTGTAGATTGATGAGGGCAAAAACAATTTAATACATTTTAGAATAAGGCTGTAATGTAACAAAATGTGGAAAAAGTCAAGAGGTTTGAATAATTTCAGAATGCACTGTAGGACAATAAAGACGATAGAGAGATGGCTGAGTTGTTGTGATAGTACAATAAACATGTATGTGTATGTGACCTTGCACTTAATCACAGAGGCTTTCGTGGGCGGTTGAAATTACAGTAAATTACGAAAGATGGTCCGGGTAACCACAGGATCTCTGATGAGTCCCTCCTGATATGACAGATGAACTAAGGGGGGGGCAACATACTGTTCGCTTTAATTAAAGTAAATACACGTGTCAGTGCTGTCTCTGTGATATGAAAGATACAATTTGGCCTTAGAATCCTTGACAGTGCCTGTCATTTGTTTTTATGTGGGGCTCTTTTGCTTCTTCTGCTCTCTCTCATCAGTAGTGCAGTTAGGCTTGAGATGGCCAATATTCATACATACCACTGTTGCTGTCTTGCTGATGTTCTGATAAATCAGAGACTGAGTGCAGGCATCAGAGCATTTTCCAAATTCCACCCACATATTTCCTCAGTAAAGAACAGGTTTAGATTTTTTACTTCTGTTTGTCAAGACTGACCTCTGGTGGTTGAAGTAGGTAACAGTGAACAGTCTGGAAAAAGCACAGCACATTTTGTGTCTTGTAATTTCCTGTTTCATTTTACACTGAACAAAAATATTAACACAACATGCAACAATTTCAAAGATTTTACTGAGTACAGTTCATATAAGGACATCAGACAATTGAAATAAATAAATTAGGCCCTAGTCTATGGAGTTCACATGTCTTGGAATACAAATTGACATTTGTTGGTAACAGATACATTAAAAAAAGGTATCTGGTGTGACCACCATTTGCCTCGTGCAGCGCCACACATCTCCTTTGCATAGAGTTGATCAGATTGTTCATTGTGGCCTATGGTATGTTTCTGTGCGAAGTTGCTGGATATTGGTGGGAACTGGAACACGCTGTCCTACACATCAATCCAGAGCATCCCAAACATGCTCAATGGGTGACATGTCTGGTGAGTACGCAGGCCATGGAAGAACTGGATCTTTTTTAGCTTCTAGGAATTGTGTACAGATCCATGCAACATGGGACTGTGAAACCAGGATTAATCTGAAGAGCACACTTCTCCGGCATGCCAGTGACCATCAAAGGTGAGCATGTGCTTACTGAAGTCGGTCACGACGCCAAACTACAGTTAGTTCAGAACCCTGATGAGGACGACGAGCACGCAGATGAGCTTCCCTGTGACAGTTTCTGACAGTTTGTGAAGAAATGAGACGTAGCTCAGGACTGAGACTTAGCTCAGCTCAGGACTGAGAGATACCTCAGGCTGGTTGACGGCTCTTGCGGATCCTGGCTGAATGGCGGCTCTGGCGGATCCTGGCTGACTGGCGGCTCTGGAGGATCCTGGCTGAATGGCGGCTCTGGCAGAACCTGGCGGCTCTGGCAGATCCTGGCTGACTGGCGGCTCTGGAAGTTCCTGGCTGACTGGCGGCTCTGGAAGATCCTGGCTGACTGGCGGCTCTGGAAGATCCTGGCTGACTGGCGGCTCTGGAAGATCCTGGCTGACTGGCGGCTCTGGAAGATCCTGGCTGACTGGCGGCTCTGGAGGATCCTGGCTGACTGGCGGCTCTGGCGGATCCTGGCAGACTGGCGGCTCTGGCGGATCCTGGCAGACTGGCGGCTCTGGCGGCTCTGGACAGGCGGGAGACTCTGGCGGCTCGGGACAGGCGGGAGACTCTGGCGTCTCGGGACAGGCGGGAGACTCTGGCGGCTCGGGACAGGCGGGAGACTCTGGCGGCTCGGGACAGGCGGGAGACTCTGGCGGCTCGGGACAGGCGGGAGACTCTGGCGGCTCGGGACAGGCGGAAGACTCTGGCGGCTCGGGACAGGCGGGAGACTCTGGCGGCTCGGGACAGGCGGGAGACTCTGGCGGCTCGGGACAGGCGGGAGACTCTGGCGGCTCGGGACAGGCGGGAGACTCTGGCGGCTCGGGACAGGCGGGAGACTCTGGCGGCTCGGGACAGGCGGGAGACTCTGGCGGCTCGGGGCAGGCGGGAGACTCTGGCGGCTCGGGGCAGGCGGGAGACTCTGGCGGCTCGGGGCAGGCGGGAGATTCTGGCGGCTCGGGGCAGGCGGGAGACTCTGGCGGCTCGGGACAGACGGAAGACTCTGGCGGCTCGGGACAGACGGGAGACTCTGGCGGCTCCGGACAGACGGGAGACTCTGGCGGCTTGGTCCTTCTTTGGTGGTTGGTTCTGTCAAGGTTGTCTTGGGTGGAAGAAGGATTGGACCAAAGCGCAGCGTGGTTAGTGGTCATCTTTTTAAGAAACTGAACACAAAACAAATACAAAACAACAAAGTGACAACCAAAACAGTTCTATCTGGTGCAGACACACAAAGACTGAAAATAACCACCCACAAAACACAAAGGAAAACAGGCTACGTAAATATGGTTCTCAATCAGGGACAACAATAGACAGCTGCCTCTGATTGAGAACCATATCAGGCCAAACACAGAAATAGAAAATATAGAAAACTAACAGACTGCCCACCCCAACTCACGCCCTGACCATACTAAATAAAGACAAAACAAAGGAAATAAAGGTCAGAACGTGACATGTAGTCTAAACACAGTCCAGTTCAAAGTGAATGGCACAGATCCAAATATGGCAAATGCATATAGACCTACTGCAGCTCCGATTAGTTATGGCGCACTGGTATGTGTAGAATACAGCCTGAGTAATGCCTGTCAATGCAAAAAAATCCTACTCCAACGCGCTCTGCCTTCAGGAAAATCCCTTGTACAGTTAGTTTTGCATATTAAATCTTGCATAGTTCGTTTTGTTTCGGTATGTTACATTGAAAGTGGCAAATGTTGCGTTGATTCGATCACAATTGCCACAGTAGAACAAAAGTTGATGGTGTTAACTAACTGCAGAAAGTTGAGTGAAGTTCAATTTCAGTATTTCTTCTGCACAGCAGTCCGAGGTGAGCTGCCCGCACGAGGGAACATTGCTGCCAACCAATATCAACATTTATATTTAATTTTGCATACATTATTTGTCTTCTGTAAGTTTAACAACTTTGAATTAATGTACAAATAATCTAACTTGTTATTAAATGTTAGTAAGTAGGCTATTATCACCAAAGCATAATTTCGTCAGAACAAAAAAGTCCATACCGGAGGTATTTTTGGGGTATTTTATTAGGATCCCCATTAGCTATTGCAAAAGCAGCAGCTACTCTTCCTGGGGTCCACACAAAACATGAAACAAGATATAATACAGAACATTAATAGACAAGAACAGCTCAAGGACAGAACTACATACATTTTGTTTTGAAGGCACACGTACTCAACATATCAATACATACACACAAATGATTTAGGTCAAATAGGGGAGAGGCATTGTGCCGTGAGGTGTTGCTTTATCTGTTTTTTGAAACCAGGTTTGCTGTTCATTTCCATGCAATAATTGCTCTATATAATATTGTACATGTTCTTGAATTTGTTCTGGCTTTGGGGGTTTTGAAAAGACCCCTGGTGGCATGCCTGGTGGGGTAAGTCTGTGTGTCAGAGCTGTTTTGGGATTTGCAACACATTTCTTATAAAGAGAAGAAGTGGTGCAGTCAGGTACTCATCAAGAGAGACTGGCATGCATAGTATTTATATCAGCCCTCTGATTACAATGAAGAGCAAGACATGCCGCTCTGTTCTGGCCCAGCTGCATCTTAACTAGGTTTTTCCTTGCAGCACTCAACCACACAACTGGACAATAATCAAGATAAGACAAAAGTACTTGCTTCTCTTTATTAGAATCTCTTTATTATGGACAGACCTCGTCAAATCTTTCCAACCATTGAATTTACACTACTGGTTAAATGTTTTAGAACACCTACTCATTCAAGGGTATTTCTTTATTTTTACTATTTTCTACAATGTAGAATAATAGTGAAGATATCAAAACTATGAAATAACACATATGGAATCATGTAGTAACCAAAAAAATCAAAATATATTTCAGGTTTGAGATTCTTCAAATAGCCACCCGCTGCCTTGATGACAGCTTTATAGACTCTTGGCATTCTCTATACCAGCTTCACCTCAAATGCTTTTCCAACAGTCTTGAAGGAGTGTCCACATATGCTGAGCACTTGTTGGCTGCTTTTACTTCGCTCTGCGGTCCAACTCATCCCAAACCATCTCATTTTGGTTGAGGTCGGGGGATTGTGGAAGCCAGGTCATCTGATGCAGCCCTCCATCACTCTCCTTACACAGCCTGGAGTGGTGTTGTATCATTGTCCTGTTGAAAAACAAATGCTAGTCCCACTAAGCCCAAACCAGATGGGATGGCATATTGCTGCCGAATTCTGTGGTCGCCATGATGATTAAGTGTGTCTTGAATTCTAAATAAATCACAGACAGTGTCACCAGCAAAGCACCTCCACACCATAACACCTTCTCCTCTATGCTTTACGGTGGGAAATACACATGCGAAGATAATCCGTTCACCCACACTGCATCTCACAAAGACACGGCGGTTGGAATACAAATCTCCAATTTGGATTCCAGACCAAAGGACAAATTTCCACCAGTCTAATGTCCATTGTTCATGCTTCTTGGCCCAAGCATGTCTCTTCTTATAATTGGTGTCCTTTAGTGGTGGTTTCTTTGCAGTAATTCGACCATGAAGGCATGATTCACCCAGTCTCGTCTGAATAGTCAATGTGATGTGTCTGTTACTTGAACCCTATGAAGCATTTATTTGGGCTGCAATTTCTGAGGCTGTTAACTCTAATGAACTTATCTTCTGCAGCAGCGGTAACTCTGGGTCTTTCTTTCCTGTGGCGGTATTCATGAGAGCCAGTTTCATCATAGCGCATGATGGTTTTTGTAACCGCACTGGAAGAAACTATCAAAGTTCTTGAAATGCTCCGTATTGACTGACCTTCATGTCTTAAAGTTATGATGGACTGTTGTTTCTATTTGCTTGTTTGAGCTGTTCTTGCCATAATACAGACGTGGTCTTTTACCAAATAGGGCTATATTCTGTATACCCCCCTACACTGTCACAACACATCTGATTGTGTTGTGCATTAAGAAGGAAAGAAATTCCACAAAATCACTTTTAACATCTTGAATCTATAGGGGCGCTATTTCATTATTGGATAAAAATACGTGCTCGTTTTAAGCGCAATATTTTGTCACAAAAAGATGCTCGACTATGCATATAATTGACAGCTTTGGAAAGAAAACACTCTGACGTTTCCAAAACTGCAAAGATAGTATCTGTGAGTGCCCCAGAACTGATGCTACAGGCGAAACGAAGATGAAACTTCAAACAGGAAATGAGCAAAATTTTTGAAGCTCTGTTTTCCAATGTCTCCTTATATGGCTGTGAATGCGACAGGAATGAGCCCACAATTTCTGAATGAGCCCACAATTTCTGCCGTTTCCCCAAGGTGTCTGCAGCATTGTGACGTATTTGTTGGCATATCATTGGAAGATTGACCATAAGAGACTACATTTGCCAGGTGTCCGCCCGGTGTCCTCCATCGAAATTGGTGCGTCATCTTCAGCTGCAAGTATTTTTCCATGGGATTCAGAGGAGAAAGTAGACTTCCACGAACGATATATCAATGAAGAGATTTCATTTGCGATTTTCATAAATAGTTAACGTTACGTTATGCTAATGAGCTTGAGGCTATAACTGGATACAGGTTTTTTTCATAGCCAAACGTGAACAAAACGGAGCGATTTGTCCTACACAAATAATATTTTTTTGAAAAACTGAACATTTGCTATCTAACTGAGAGTCTCCTCATTGAAAACATCTGAAGTTCTTCAAAGGTAAATGATTTTATTTGAATGCTTTTCTTGTTTTTGTGAAAATGTTGCTGGCTGAATTCTAGGCTTATAGCTATGCTAGCTATCAATACTCTTACACAAATGCTTGTTTAGCTATGGTTGAAAAGCATATTTTGAAAATCTGAGATGACAGTGTTGTTAACAAAAGTCTAAGCTTGAGAGCAAATATATTTATTTCATTTCATTTGCGATTTTCATGAATAGTTAATGTTGCGTTATACTAATGAGCTTGAGGCTATAAATAGGATCCCGGATCCGGGATTGCTCGACGCAAGAAGTTAAGAAGGTACACCTGTTAATTGAAATGCATTCCAGGTGACTACCTCATGAATCTGGTTGAGAGAATGCCAAGAGTGTGCAAAGCTGACATCAAGGGTAGCTATTTGAATTGATTTTATTTTATAAACACTTTTTTGGTTACTACATGATTCTTTAGGTGGCATTTCATAGTTTTGATGTCTTCACTATTATTCTACAATGTAGAAAATAGTTAAAAAATAAAGAAAAACCCTTGTTCTTAAATTTTATTTTTTTAAGTTCTTAAGTGTTCTTAAATTTAGTCTCCTCAGCTTGTTCAACAGCGACACCATTCATTACCAGATTCAGCTGAGGTCATGAACTTTTAGGGTTAGGGTTAGAGATGTTCAGGACCAATTTATTACTGGCCACCCATTCCAAAACAGACAGCAACTCGTCGTTAAGGGTTTCAGTGACTTAATTTGCTGTGGTTGTGGATGTGTATATGGTTAAATCAGCAGCATACATTGACACATATGCCGTGTTCAATGCCAGTGGCAGGCCATTGGTAAAAATATAAGAGTAGAGGGCCTAGAGAGCTGCCCTGAGGTACACCACTATTTTCATGTTTGACATTAGATAAGCTTCTATTAAAGAAAACCCTTTGAGTTCTATTAGATAGATAGCTCTGAATCCAAAATATGGCAGTGGTTGAAAAGCCATAACACATGTTTTTTAAACAACAGGCTATGGTCAATAATATCAAAGGCTGCACTGAAATCTAACAGTACAGCTCCCACAATCTTCTTATTATCAATTTCTTTCAACCAATCATCGGTCATTTGTGGCAGTGCAGTACATGTTGAGTGCCCTTCTCTATAAGTATGCTGAAAGTATGTTGTTAATTTGTTTAAAGAGAATTAGCAATATACCGTATTTGGTCAAACACATTTTTGGGGGTTTGCTAAGAGCTGGCAGCAAGCTGATGGGTCTGCTGTTAGAACCAGTAAAGGCCACTTTACCACTCTTGGGGTAGCAGCTTTGGCTTCCCTCCAGGCCTGAGGAGAAAGACTTTCCTCTCGTCTCAGATTAAATATATGACAGATAGGAGTGGCTATAGAGTCACGCTATTCAAGCTATTTTCTTGTTTTTGTAACAATTGCTTGTTGAACTATTTTTATTCGTTTGAAAGACCCTTTACCTGTGATAGAGAGACACCACTGTCCTCAAGCTTTGGTCTTTGTCATGGTAGTTAGCAATGTAGGTTACGCTGTTACTCCTCGCAGTTCTAGACAGGACAGGTCACAGGGAAGATTGAAAACAACAAACAGCAGGGATCTAGACAGCCACAAACCCGGGACAATCCGTGGTCCCAGCCACAATGGCTAACCGCGTCGCGGAATACGTTCAAGCACTCAAGAAAACCCTGCTAGCTTGATAGCCTAGCTGCTAGCTAGCTGTCTAGCTGCTACGCCAAATAGCTCCTCAGACTTGGCCTTGGTCGCCAGGATATCTGGACAGAGAGTAGCAGTCCCAACAACTGATGCCAACTGTGTTGCGGGATCCAAACTACAAAGTTAGCTAGCTACTAAGAAACTTTTCAATACACTTTCAAAACAACAAACATTCCAATGCAACAAACCGATCTCTCCCTCGTTCTGCGTTCAACAGGTGGCCAACCTTGCTCCACTCCCTGATCTGCTGGGTGAGCAGACTTCTATTCCAGCCCAGCAATAATACACATTATTATCAACTCATTGGGTTTGATAAGTTGAATTTGGGTTTGATCATTGAGTCTGATCTTTTGGAGTGAAGAGTTGTCAAGTGGCAGTTCACTTCTGGTCGAAATGTACAGTTGGTGGTAACTCCTATTATATCCCATTGAGATCATCCCATCAATGACAGAAAAACTTGAATTGTTGCATCTCATTGTGTTGTTGTTGTCCTCCGGTGGCTAGCTAGCTAGCTAAAATTGTCCTTTTCCAAAATTAGCCATGGATGGAGATAGGGATTTGGACTTGTGGTTTTACTTAATTCTCCGTACTGGCCAAATAAAATCAAATAAAATCAAATCAAATTTTATTTGTCACATACACATGGTTAGCAGATGTTAATGCGAGTGTAGCGAAATGCTTGTGCTTCTAGTTCCGACAATGCAGTAATAACCAACAAGTAATCTAACTAACAATTCCTAAACTACTGTCTTATACACAGTGTAAGGGGATAAAGAATATGTACATAAGGATATATGAATGAGTGATGGTACAGAGCAGCATAGGCAAGATACAGTAGATGGTATCAAGTACAGTATATACATATGAGATGAGTATGTAAACAAAGTGGCATAGTTAAAGTGGCTAGTGATACATGTATTACATAAGGATGCAGTCGATGATATAGAGTACAGTATATACGTATGCATATGAGATGAATGGCTAGTGATATATTTACATCATTTCCCATCAATTCCCATTATTAAAGTGGCTGGAGTTGAGTCAGTGTCAGTGTGTTGGCAGCAGCCACTCAATGTTAGTGGTGGCTGTTTAACAGTCTGATGGCCTTGAGATAGAAGCTGTTTTTCAGTCTCTCGGTCCCAGCTTTGATAGACCTGTACTGACCTCGCCTTCTGGATGATAGCGGGGTGAACAGGCAGTGGCTCGGGTGGTTGATGTCCTTGATGATCTTTATGGCCTTCCTGTAACATCAGGTGGTATAGGTGTCCTGGAGGGCAGGTAGTTTGCCCCCGGTGATGCGTTGTGCAGACCTCACTACCCTCTGGAGAGCCTTACGGTTGAGGGCGGAGCAGTTGCCGTACCAGGCGGTGATACAGCCCGCCAGGATGCTCTCGATTGTGCATCTGTAGAAGTTTGTGAGTGCTTTTGGTGACAAGCCAAATTTCTTCAGCCTCCTGAGGTTGAAGAGGCGCAGCTGCGCCTTCTTCACGATGCTGTCTGTGTGAGTGGACCAATTCAGTTTGTCTGTGATGTGTATGCCGAGGAACTTAAAACTTGCTACTCTCTCCACTACTGTTCCATCGATGTGGATAGGGGGGTGTTCCCTTTGCTGTTTCCTGAAGTCCACAATCATCTTCTTAGTTTTGTTGACGTTGAGTGTGAGGTTATTTTTCTGACACCACACTCCGAGGGCCCACACCTCCTCCCTGTAGGCCCTCTCGTCGTTGTTGGTAATCAAGCCTACCACTGTTGTGTCGTCCTCAAACTTGATGATTGAGTTGGAGGCGTGCGTGGCCACGCAGTCGTGGGTGAACAGGGAGTACAGGAGAGGGCTCAGAACACACCCTTGTGGGGCCCCAGTGTTGAGGATCAGCGGGGAGGAGATGTTGTTACCTACCCTCACCACCTGGGGGCGGCCCGTCAGGAAGTCCAGTACCCAGTTGCACAGCGCGGGGTCGAGACCCAGGGTCTCGGGCTTGATGACGAGCTTGGAGGGTACTATGGTGTTGAATGCCGAGCTGTAGTCGATGAACAGCATTCTCACATAGCTATTCCTCTTGTCCAGATGGGTTAGGGCAGTATGCAGTGTGGTTGAGATTGCATCGTCTGTGGACCTATTTGGGCGGTAAGCAAATTGGAGTGGGTCTAGGGTGTCAGGTAGGGTGGAGGTGATATGGTCCTTGACTAGTCTCTCAAAGCACTTCATGATGACGGAAGTGAGTGCTACGGGGCGGTAGTCGTTTAGCTCAGTTACCTTAGCTTTCTTGGGAACAGGAACAATGGTGGCCCTCTTGAAGCATGTGGGAACAACAGACTGGTATAGGGATTGATTGAATATGTCCGTAAACACACCAGCCAGCTGGTCTGCGCATGCTCTGAGGGCGCGGCTGGGGATGCCGTCTGGGCCTGCAGCCTTGCGAGGGTTAACACGTTTAAATGTTTTACTCACCTCGGCTGCAGTGAAGGAGAGACCGCATGTTTCCATTGCAGGCCGTGTCAGTGGCACTGTATTGTCCTCAAAGCGGGCAAAAAAGTTATTTAGTCTGCCTAGGAGCAAGACATCCTGGTCCGTGACTGGGCTGGATTTCTTCCTGTAGTCCGTGATAGACTGTAGACCCTGCCACATGCCTCTTGTGTCTGAGCCGTTGAATTGAGATTCTACTTTGATTATAATGGCGATTCTGATCCAAACATCATGTATGATAGAGTGACAGACCGTTTCTGTCATGTCTTGTTATGTCTGTTCCTGTCCTTTCTCTTCACTCTCTCTCTCTGCTGGTCTTTTTAGGTTACCTTCTCTGTCTCTCATTCTTCAGCTGTTCTACATCTCCTCTAACTAGCTCATTCACTCTTTCACACCTGTTCTCTCTTCCCCCTCTGATTAGGTCTCTATTTCTTTCTCTGTTCCTGCTACTTTCAGTGTCTGATTCTTGTTTGTGTTTTTTGATGCCAGAAGCAAGCTGTCGTCTCGTTTGCTTCCACCTTGTCCTGTCCTGTCGGAGTCTGCCTGGCAGGTGCCACCTGCACTATACTAACGTTCTTTTTGTTCCGCTGACAACGTTGGAAGAGGATTTATGCCATTCCTGTTTTTTCATTAAAGAACTCTGTTTTCTGTTAAAACCGCTTTTGGGTCTTCACTCAAGTTCATAACAGTTTCGTCAAAATGAAAGAGAGGAGGATGGCATTGGCTTTTCTCTACAAGGACTAAATTGTTTTTGGTCTCTTTTAATTGTCACTGAATTAGACGAAGCAGAGGTGATTTGATGTTGTTGGTGAAATGGTGCTGGAATAGTGGAGGCAGCTCCTGTTTTCTTTACGAATTGCGGTAACTCTCTGTGGCTCTTTAGTGGTCCAAAAATGTTGGAAACAACTTGCTTGTCAATGCTGTAGGTCATGTAACTGCCTGTTATACACACATGCATTCTGGACTTCATTGGACAGAGGTTGCTATCCGGTTTGGAGATAAAACAAATGTGTGTTTGAATTTACTCTGTCA
Organism: Oncorhynchus masou masou; assembly: GCF_036934945.1. Taxonomy (NCBI): domain Eukaryota; kingdom Metazoa; phylum Chordata; class Actinopteri; order Salmoniformes; family Salmonidae; genus Oncorhynchus; species Oncorhynchus masou. The sequence goes on from NC_088220.1 coordinate 37,168,413, forward strand.
CTGTCTTCTTATTGTCTATGCATTGAGGTCTATATATAATGGTCGCAGGGCACATTAATGAACAGGTTATAGAGCGAACAACACAGGGGGGAATAAGTGAGTGACACTCTTGACCAGTCGAAGTCGTAAGTTAGGTGGGTCTAAATCAGGATAATAACCTTTGTCTTCATTACAATACATTTGACTAGGTATGTTGTTTTTTCTTCAAGTCCTTTTTGTTTAATTTGATTAATAACCTCCCCTCCTCTCAATGAAGACAGTTTTTTTATCATGCCCAGTGCGTTTCACCAAGTAGACAAGACTATCGGGTTTGGCACACGATACCGCTTTAAAATAGATGTTAATCAACAAAGCTTTATTTAAAAGTTTGTCAGCAGCAAAACAGTGAGTGGACATCCCCTTTTTATCTACGTAGGCTATTACGATATTTTAGCCAGTTCCTGTTATTATTTTGGATGTACATAAAAAAAACTATATGTAGGCTATATGCTCATCATGGTAGGAGAGATGAGATCATCTGGTGACACTCCTATTTTGAAACATTTAAGTTATTTTCCTCTAGCAATTTCTTGTTTTCTTGTTTGATTAATTAAAAAACCCTTACCCTACTTTGACAAAAGCTGGTTCCATAGTAATGCGTCTGGTGTCTTTAAAAAAATCCTGGCCATGCATAAGTAGCCTATCCATAAAAGGTTTCTAAATGGTCTACTTGTGAGGCTTTTGCAAGGCCATAGAGACGGGACCAAAAAAAAGACACCTTTTGCAGAAAACTGCATTGAAAGTATAGGAAGCATTGCTTTTTTCTGCACAACTGGTTATCAGAGTTTACCCACCTATTTTTTTTTACCACTACATCACTGGTTATGACCTGCTTTTTGTGGGTCTTAAAACTTTCCATTAGCAATGCATGAAATTGAAACTTTTGTGCTCGTTTTTAAAGGACAAAGCTAAATTATTGCCACCCCTCCCATCTCAGTGCAAACGAGCTGAGGTTAGAACAGGTAAATTGCCGATTCTGGTATTAGGGCTGGAAAATGCCAATGTGGCAGTTTTTACGTGACAAAATTTCAAACTAACATGCGTTTGACACTTGGGCCTCAGCGCCAGCCGGAAACATTTTTTAAATATTTATTTATTAAGTGATTAAAACTCTTTATCCTGTTACCAAATCGGTAACAATTTGACCAAAAAATCCGTAACAGACTGACTGCAACTGAATTGGTGACAATGAGAATTCAAACTAGTCACAAACCACAGTTCAGTCACGTGCTACTGTCCTCCCTTCCACTGGCATACTGTTTTGTTCAGCTTGTAACTTTTTTCTTTCTCTTTCTGTTACGTGGTAGTCAAAGCAAGAGTGTGAAAACAAGCTGGACAACCCCTCCCTCTCGCTCACTTCTCTTCTTTCTCTCTTCAGTTAATGTCACCGCTCCCGGTTCTTATGGATACCCACCCATGAGTGGTAGGTAACCTAGCAGTTAGCGTTATGGGTCAGTAACTGAAAGGTTGCTAGTTCAGATCAAATCAAAATCAAATCAGATCAAATTGTACTAGTCACATGTGCCGAATACAACAGGTGTAGAGAGTGAAATGCTTGCTTGCGAGCCCCTAACCATTAGTGCAGTTTCCAAAAAACACGGATAAGAATAAGAAATAAAAGTAACAAGTAAATATAAAGTGCAGCAGTAAAAAATAACAATATATACAGGAGGTACCGGTACCGAGTCAATGTGCGGGGTCATTTGAGGTAGTATGCACATGTAGGTAGAGTTATTAAAGTGACTATGCATAGAGAGTGGCAGTGGTGTGGAGAGGGGAGAGGGGGGGGGGCAATGCAAATAGTCTGGGTAGCCATTTGACTAGATGTTGGGGATAGAAGCTGTTTAGAAGCCTGTTGGACCTAGATACTTGGCGTTCCAGTACCACTTGCCATGTTGTAGCAGAGAGAACAGTCTATGACTGGGGTGGCTGGAGTCTTTGGCAATTTTTAGAGCCTTCCTCTGACCCTGCCTGGTATAGAGGTCCTGGATGGCAGGAAGCTTGGCCCCAGTACTGGGCTGTTCTCACTCCCCTCTGTAGTGCCTTGCGGTTGGAGCCCGGGCAGTTGCCATACCAGGCAGTGATGCAACCAGTCAGGATGCTCTCGATGGTGCAGCTGTAGAACCTTTTGAGGATCTGAGGACCCATGCCAAATTTTTTCAATCCCAGAGTTAATAATGTGAAAAATCTGTCCATGAGCATGGCATTTAACCCTTATTCCTCCACGGTCACTGTCAATAATGGCAGACCCCTTACCATGACCAGACTCTCAGGGAGAGTTGGCATATGCATAAAAACACATTTGAAATTCACACATGTATTAATACACACATCTACATGTGTGAAATAGGACCAATATAAGCACCCACCAAATTATAATTTTATTATGAGAACCCTCATTCCCACTGAGCACCAACCAACACCAGACGTCGGACATTGAAAAGTAATTACAATTTTGTTCGAATTTGTAACTATTAGAATAATAGACAGTGTGTATAATAATACCCAGACATGCAAAGGGAGATACTACATTTTTTACCTTTGTGTACCTATTCAGGATACATCACCGTGAAGAGAATGACATGAATAATTATGCATTTCTGTATAGTACAGATCAGGGACCCATGATGTCATTCTTTTACCATCATTATTTTATGGCCGTTAATCCACTTAACTTACTGTAGTTCAATAACCAATAATGTTTTCAAACTCAAGGTGTTATATCATGGCTAACACCCCATTGTTTCTGCAGACCTCTTTGAATCTTAATTGGAGTTTTTAGACAATGTGGTCACATAAAAAAAAAGAAGAGATTTCACCGTAGTTACTCAAAGTTCTTTGAGTAAATGCGTTTGGTAACACTTTGCCAGATGCAATAAGAAAATTACAGAAACACATTATCAGTAATAGCCTATTGAGGCTGAATATATAAACCCCAGGGTGGAACGCACACACACTTCCCCTACATCCGTGATCCCTAATTTCCGTCAGCTAAGATCCTATCGTTTCCTGTGAGATGTCAGTAATTCACATGAAAACACATCAGCATAACATTAGCTAACATTAGCTAGCGAGTTGAAGTCCCTCTCAATCCACTTGCCCTGTGCAAGAAGGGACAAGGACTGTAATGCTGATGTGTTGCAGACCCTATTTGACTTTGCTATTAGTCCTTTCAAGTCCATTGCCTTGATATGCCCCTGTTCTTCTCTGACGGAAGTGACTGCTCCTCATGCAGGCCTCTACCTCTCTCCTCACAGTCACCATACTGGGGACACAGGACATGTGCTTATCCAGCTTGATAGACTGTGTGTTTGTCATGTTTATTTGTGTGTGTCTGAGTAGGGTTGCTTGGTATATGTGTGCGGAAGGACAGACTGCCAAGACAGGAGGAGCAAATAAACCGAGCTACGTGAAAAATAGAGGTCTCATATAAAACAAATGGTTGGATATTTATACAACTAGAGAGTATTTGGGTGGAAAGCACAGCCTCTCTGCCCAGTGGAGGATTATTGATGCTTATTTGACAACGGCTTGTCCTCCTAAGAACGGCAGGAATGTAATACCCTCTGGCGTCAAGACCTGAAGTTTTTTGTGGGTTGTGTTTTAAATGGCATCAGAGGATGCACGATTGAGTCCAGTATGGACAACAAAGATTGCTGCAAGGGAGAGGGGGATTGGGAACATACGGCTGTTGTTTAGGACAGGATATTTTCAATGAATGTCAGAACATGGAACTCTTGAGCACAATGACACTTACTTATGAAGTATGTGTGTGTTTGTTGTTGTATGCTCTTTGGGTCATTGGGTGTGAGTGGATGTCTGTCTGGAATAATGCATGCCTTACTATGGCCCCAGAGGTGAAATTACCATATTTCCTGTTTCTCAAAGCGTGGGGAAGATCAACTCACCGCTCTCTCCTCATATGAATCACAGCATGAGAAGAACAATGTCATGCCCCCACCACCAAACATGCACCTCCCCCAGAGGCAGAACTAGACACACAGCTGGACCATATTAGAATAGAGGATAGGAGTACAGTGTAGAAGAGACCGGTGTAGTCTGTTGAAGTCAAGCTGCTGAACTCATCTGAGACACAGCTGAGACTCTTGACAAACTTTGGCAGGAACACAGTGATTTGAAGGGTGATACTGTGGCAAAGGAGATAACCATTTTAGACTTCACTGTATTATCATCACAGGACTTGGGACACAGGGGCTGCGTTACACGAAGCAGTGAAAGGAAGGAAGGGAGAGGCAGCTCTCTCGGCTTGTGGAAGTAGCGCCTGACCATAAATTATAGCTTTCGCTGTGAGGGAGCACGGATCCTCTGCAGCACCATGAGTCTCTTTGCTCCAGCCGGGACTCCAGCCGGGACTCCAGCCGGGACTCTGCTATTGCTGCTCTCTCTCTCTGCTCTCCTCCATGGCTTTTCCTCCTCTCCCACCACGGAGGAGTGCACTGGCATGGGCGTCCGTAAGTTGGTGCATCTTTCTTTCTTCTTCTTTCGATCCAAACTCCTTCAGGTCACTTTCATTAAGCAAACCACAGACTAATGGTTTGCTTAATGAAACCCTTCGTTTGGGTTTCATTGTGTGAATTTTAATTTTAATTTTGGTAGGTGTTCATGTACAACAGTAAGAAGCTTGGATGTGGTCATTTCAGTTGAGGAAGCTCATGTTTCCTGTGATTTTGAAGATATACTGGCATGCAAGCTAATCAACTGCCTCTTATCTACTGAGTAGGAATGTGTTCTCTATAGGGTAGTTTATGTACATTATTGCCATATACCGGGCCAGCTATTTCCTGTAAGTTAAACCATTCGCTGAAATGAGCCTGAGCTCTCTGGGAACTGTTACTATAGCCTCCCATTTAACTGTAATGGCTAAAACAACATGGGATGTAAATATAATTGGTGATTGAAAAAGTGTTCACAATGCAGAGGCACTACACGAACAGGCAAGGTACTGAACAAGAGAGGTAACCTTCTTAGAAAAAAGGTACTATCTAGAACCAACAAGGGTTCTTTGTCTGTCCCCATAGAAGAATCCTGTGATTTTTGTTTCCAGATAGAACTCTTTTGGGTTCCACTTAGAACCCTCTATGTAAAGGGTTCTACCTTGAACCCAAAAGGGTTCTACCTGGAGCCCAAAACATTTATACTATGGGAACAGCCGAAGAACCCTTGTGGAACGCTTTTTTCTAAATGTGTAGGAGCTAAACGAGCTTCAGTCTATCTGCATTTCAAATGTGATAAATATACTGAACAAAAATATAAAGGCAACATGTAAAGTGTTTCATGAGCTGAAATAAAATATCCCAGACATTTTCCATAAAAGCTTGTGCACAAATGTCTTTACATCCCTGTTAGTGAGAATTTCAAATTTTCCACGAAAATCTATCCACCTGACAGGTGTAACATATCAAGAAGCTGATTAAACAGCATGATCATTACACAGGTGCGTCTTGTGCTGGGGACAATAAAAGGACACTCTAAAATGTGCAGTTTTGTCACACAACACAGTGCCACAGATGTCTCATGTTTTGAGGGAGCATGGAATAGGCATGCTGACTGCAGGAATGTCCACCAGTGCTGTTGCCAGAGACCAGCCACCTGGACAGCTGATGAAACTGTGGGTTTGCACTACCGAAGAACAAACTACACAAACTGTCAGAAACCGCCTCAGGGAAGCTGATCTGCGTGTTCGTCGTCCTCACCAGGGTCTTGACCTGACTGCAGTTCTGCGTCATAACCGGCTTCCGTAGGAAAATGCTCACCTTCGATGGCCACTGGCACACTGGAGAAGTGTGCTCTTCACAGATTAATCCTGATTTCAACTGTTCTGGGACAGATGGCAGACAATGTCGCAATGATCTGTACACAATTCCTGGAAACTGAACATGCCCTAGTTCTTCAATGGCCTGCTTACTCACCAGACATTTCATCCATTGACATATCATCCATGTTTGGGATACTCTGGAACGACGCGTACGACAGCGTGTTCCAGTTCCCGCCAATATCCAGCAACTTTGCACACCTTCAGACATACAGTACCACAGACCACTTCAATGGTATTGCCAGACCCCTCCCATGACCATAGGTTATTTTGAAGCTGATGAGATCACTTTGTTCTTAATGTTCTGAATCCTAGTTTGAGATCCACATCATGTAACTCAAGTTTTCACCCAAAATGTCCTTTCGACTACGGATGTGAAAGTCCTGCAAGCTTTTCGCATTAGGCTGAATCCTAACTTGAAAAATGCAGGCATATCTCCATCCTTTGTGTATATCACACATTGATGTTATTAGAAGTTTGTATCACCTACACATTTCAAGTTAGGGGTATGCCTTATCTGAATGCTTAACTAGGATGCACAGCTTTTTCTAGGTACAATATCACTATATGAATGCATTTATACTGAAAATAATTTCATGCAGAACCTCTCACGAATCATCAAATCTCTTCTGTTTCTACCTTGACAGGGCTGCGCTCCTTCAAGCTGGTGTCCAACTGCAGCTTCACCACTCTGAAAGACAAACAGATCCAGGAGGTGCAGGCTCCCACCACTGTGCTCTACGTGCCCATGCTCTACCTGGTAGCCTTCACTGTGGGCCTGCCAGCTAACCTCCTAGCCCTGTGGGTCCTTCTGTTCCGTACCAAGAAGATGCCATCCACCATCCTCCTCATCAACCTCACCACCACCGACCTCATGATACTGATGGTGCTCCCCTTCCGCATAGTCTATCACTTCCAGGGCAACGACTGGGTCTTCGGCGAGCCCTTCTGTCGCGTGGTCACGGCGCTCTTCTACGGCAACATGTATGGCTCGGTGCTGTGCCTGGCGTTCATTGCAGTCGACCGCTACGTGGCATTGGTGCACCCGTTCGGGCCAAAACCCTCCGCAGCTTCCGCACCTCCCTTTACATGAGCCTGGGCGTGTGGGTGGTGGCGCTGGCCGCCATGGTGCCTCTCCTCGTCTCCCGCCAGTCCTACAAGCTGGACGAGCCGAGCATAACCACGTGCCACGACGCGTTGCCTGAGGAGGAGCATGAGAACTACTTCCTGCCCTACTTTCTTACACTCTTCTTTCTCTGCTTCCTGCTCCCCCTGCTGGTCGTCCTCTACTGCTACGGCTCTGTGATACGCACCCTAGTGGCGGGAGGCCAGCGCTACGCCCACGCTGTGCGCGTCACTGTGCTAGTGCTGGTAGTGTTCGTTGGCTGCCTGCTACCCAGCAACGTCCTCCTTCTCTTGCACTACTCCGACTCCTACCTGGTGGATGACGGGGAGGACCTGTACGTGCCGTACATGGTTAGCCTAGCTGTTAGCACGTTGAACAGCTGCATCGACCCCTTCATCTTCTACTACGTCTCTGACGACTTCAGGGAAAAGGTCAGGACGGTGCTGTGTTGCCGCGACGACAACGGGAGAGACTCGACAACGGGGAACCAGGTGTCCTATTCGTCCACCTCAAAGGGGACGCAAAGGTCAAAGGTGACACTACTGTCCAAGTCTAGTCGGAGCCCGGTGACGTCAGAGGGGGAGGTAGCATGCAGATAGGTATTAGAGAACTAGACGTGTAGGCACTAGGATCAGACGAAGACTCAATCTTGTGTTGTTCCTCTGGTTTATGTGAGACTCTCATTTATACAGCCAATGACTTTTATCGTATATTGTGAATAACAAAAAATGGATGGCAAATTCTGTGCAATTTCCATAAACATGCAGTCAATGGAGGGAGGTGTTTAGGAATCATCATCATACAGGGATACAATAGTCTCTTTAGAAATCCACTTTGCCTCCCACAATTTTCAAATGCTCTTCATTTGTTGCCTATGGTCTGGTTTTCGAGATGAGGGTTTGTATCGTTAGAGTTATACAGGATTACACAGTCAATCTATATTAATGGACTGTCTTTTATAAATCTGACAAAATGGGAAAAATACAGTTGCAGGGTGTGTTGTCCCTATTCTTCGGTCTAGGTCAGTGGTTCCCAAACTTTTTATAGTCCCATACCCCTTCAAACATTCAACCTCCAGCTGCATACCCCCTCTAGTACCAGGGTCAGTGCACCCTCAAATGTTAATAATATATAATAATCATAATAATATAATAATAATCAATAATTTTGTTCTTTATTTAACCATCTTACATATGAAATCTTATTTGTACATCGAAAATTGTGAATAACTCACCACAGGTTAATGAGAAGGGTGTGCTTAAAATGATGCACATAACTCTGCAATGTTGGGTTGTATTGGATAAATTCTTAAATCATTTCCCACACACAGTCCGTGCCTGTATTTAGTTTTCATGCTAGTGAGGGCTGAGAATCCACTCTCAAACAGGTACATGGTTGCAAAGGGCATCAGTGTCTTAACAGCATGATTTGCCAAAGCAGGATAGTCAGAGCGCATCCCAATCCAGACATCTGGCAGTGGCTTCTGATTAAATAAAATTTTCACAGAACCGCTTGTTGCAATTTCGATGAGGCTCTCTTGTTCAGATATCGGTAAGTGGACTGAAGGCAGGGCATGAAAGGGATAACTTTCAATTACGTAGGTACTTTTCTGAAACTGATGAAACAAACAACTGGAAAGTACCTACGTAATTGCGCACCCAACTCACTCAGGTGCTTTGCTATATCACCTTTTACATTGTCCGTAAGCTTGAGTTCATTTGCACACAAAACAATCATACAATGATGGAAAGACCTATGTGTTACCCTTGTTAATGCAGAAAGAGAAGAGCTTCAACTTCTTAGTCATAGCCTACATTTTGTCCCGCACATTGAATATAGTTGCAGAGAGTCCCTGTAATCCTAGATTCAGTTCATTCAGGTGAGAAAAAACATCACCCAGATTGGCCAGTCGTGTGAGAAACTCGTCATCATGCAAGTGATCAGACAAGTGAAAATTATGGTCAGTAACCCATATAATTCACTGGCTTGTATGCGAAGCAGTAATTGTTTCAAAACATCTCCTGCCGTGTCACTGATGCATTGTGAAACAGTGTTGTTTGATGAAGACATTGTCTGTATAATTTTTTGGCCTTTTCCCCTAGCATTGTCCCAGCCATATCTGCGGCAGCAGGAAGAATTAAGTCCTCCACAATAGTATGGGGCTTGCCTGTCCTAGCCACTCGGTAGCTCACCATATAAGACGCCTCTAACCCCTTCTTATTAATGGTATCTGTTGCTTTTATACATGTCTTACTACTCAAAAGTCACCTTAGTTCTCCCTCTAGAAAGTGGAGTGGGAGGCCCCGGTGCACAACTGAGCAAGAGGACAAGTACATTAGAGTGTCTAGTTTGAGAAACAGATGCCTCACAAGTCCTCAACTGGCAGCAAATGCTTGTCCTCTTGCTCAGTTGTGCACCGGGGCCTCCCACTCCTCTTTCTGTTCTGGTTAGGGACAGTTTGCACTGTTCTGTGAAGGGAGTAGTTCACAGCGTTGTACAGGATATTCAGTTTCTTGGCAATTTCTCGCATGGAATAGCCTTCATTTCCCAGAACAAGAATAGACAGACGAGTTTCAGAAGAAAGTTATTTGTTTCTGGCCATTTTGAGCCTGTAATCGAACCCACAAATACTGACGCTCCAGATACTCAACTAGTCTGAAGAAGGTCTGTTATATTGCTTTTTTAATCAGAACAATGGTTTCAACTGTGCAAACATAATTGATCAATAAGCCTTTTAAAATGATAAACCTGGATTAGCTAGCACAACGTGCCATTGGAGCACATGAGTGATGGTTGCTGATAATGGGCCTCTGTACGCCTACGTATATATTCCATAAAAAATCTGCCTTTTCCTGCAACAATGGTCATTTACAACATTAAATGTCTACACTGTATGTCTGATCAACTTGAAGTTATTTTAATGGACAAAAAATGTGCTTTTCTTTCAAAAACAAGGACATTTCTAGGTGACCCCAAACTTTTGAACGGTAGTGTATATATATTTACGGCATTGCGCGTACCCCCAGTTTGAGGATACCTGGTCTTGGTGAAATGCCTATACAGTGTGGGTATAACCCTTTCATTGTCTACATGTATTGATACAAATATCTCATAGTATGGAATCAGCATTACTACACAGTATTACACATTTGTTTTCATTGTATTATCTCAAATATCCAGGGGTACATTCCTTCAGGTAGGGTGACCTATTCCATAGCTTACAGCTCTGTGGTAAATGTTTCAATTGTCCGTGGAATAGCTGAACAGTTTGTACCTAGAGGTCAACAACAGCATTTTACATTAAGCCGTTCTAAGTGATGCCATACTTTTTTTTCCCATTTAGACGTGTTGGCCAAATTTAGGCATGTCCATGTGAAAATGGGTTACGGCGTCTGGAATGGATTTTTGTTCATACCATGCTGTGACTGCTTGTCTGGAACACATTCAAGTTTTGGATATTTCCCTCAAAAATTGTATATCATGGAGGGTTTTTAAGGTAAAGCATAGAGTCAGCAAAACATCATAATGTGGTTTCGTCAGGATTATATACCCTTAATTTAGCCATTAATAATGATTTTGATGTACATTAGGCTGGTTTATACTTGAATACTTGAACTGGTGGCCTGGTATTTTACAATATTGTTTCCACTGGTATTTATTCAGCTGGCATTTACTAAGAAAGTATGTTGTATTATTATTGTACTTATATTCACAGATTGAAAGAAATCACTAAAATAAAGTGCTATAATTTTTGGGGGGAATGGGAGTTATATCATATAATATGCTGAAGCACACATATATCACCCCAAATGTATTTTTTCACACTCTCTCAAACTTCACTGACATCATTTGAGTGGAAAACAAATGTGTTCTTTGCTTAACTACTGACAATGTTTTTTTTTTCCAAAACAAAACACAGAAGGAAGTTTCCTCGTCAATTCCGGAGCCAAGACATACACAGTGCACTTGCCTTCGCTGTGGAACATTCCACAGTGGCAGTAAATCAATACTAGCTCCCACTATCAACCATGTAAATGGTTGTTTATCTGGGCGCTCAAAACACATTGAAACACCAAACCACTCTATCAAGAACAATTAATCTTTCAACAACAATACCAACGTTTATATATGTGCACTTATTTAAACAAAGGGATTAATATCAATGTAACACCAAGTAGACAAAGCCTATGAGTGTGTAATCAAGTGCCAGCAAGCAGTGGATCCAACGCCTTCGTTTTGCCAAATGTGTGGAGTGATAAGGCGTATCATGGCATAGCAGTCTTGGGGGGGGGGATAAGTGAGTGACACTCATGACCAGTTGAAGCGTCTGTTGGGTGGGTCTAAACCAGGATAATAACCTTCGTCTTCATTGGGATTCCAATACATTTGACTAGGTACGTTGTTTTTTGTTCATAAACTTTGAAAATACCGATATTGATAACAATATCTGCATGTGTATAAAGGAATATTTGAATTTACGACGTAGTCTGACATGCAAAGAAAACCATTTGTTAAAAATAAAATAAAATAAATACACAAAGGCTTTGGCATCTGAAACACTGTAAGTGTACGTTTGAAAATAGCTTGGTTAGACATCTGTCACTTTTGCAATGTGCCAAGTTCTCCTTTTCCTGGATTTGGTTAATTCAATCGAGATTAAGGTTGAGCTCAATGAACAACAGAGACAAAATACAAGTATAAACCCTTCTTAAAATAGTTTGGGGAAAGGCCTCGTCTCTGAGGGATGATCCTCAGAGCCTGATCCTTTGATGGCAGGGAGCCCTAATGCGGGGCAGTTGGTATTGAAATCTCCCCCTCGGGGATTGAGAGGTTCCAATGACAGGTTTTAGGTGGTGATGGTGGGGAGGTGGAGGGTTGTCGGTAACTTTTGCTGTGACACAGCAAGTATGAAAACATGGGTAAGTTTGACATACAAACATATCCCAAGATTTATGCCCTTTGGTTGAGGGAGAGGAATGTGATAAGAGTGTGCCCATTGGTTAAACAGCAAGCGTAAGGAATTTGCATTATTCAAATAGGTGAATGACATTCCGTACGTTGATAATGGAAAACAGCAAGAGAGACACGATGCTATGCTGATGATGTTAATATTTTTTAAACACTAACATACATTCCCATTATGCACATAGAAGAGGAAGCAATGTGAATTGTATTGTGCTTACTGAAAGAAGCAAAGCGAGCTATCCATTCAGACCAGCCATACCGGTTGAACCTATGAGATGAACTACATTAGATTAGAAACTTCTCTTCAGCATGACATTATTTCCTCTCCAATTGCTGAGCATCAAATCACATCTCATCATATGTTATTAGTCACATGCGCCGAATGCAACAGGTGTAGACCTTACAGTGAAATGCTTACTCAACCAACAATGCAGTTAAAAAAAATATGAATAAAGAATAAGAAATAAAAGGAACAAGTATTTAAAGAGCAGCAGTAAAATAGCAATAGCGAGATTATATGCAGGGGGGACCGGTTAGTCAAGGTAATTGAGGTAATATGTACATGTAGATAGAGTTATTAAAGTGACTATGCATAGATAATAACAGAGAGTAGCAGCAATAAAATCAAATCAAAAATCAAAGCAGCAGCGTAAAAGAGGGGGAGGGGGGGGGGGGCAATGCAAATAGTCTGGATAGCCATTTTATTAGATGTTCAGGAGTCTTATGGATTGGGGGTAGAAACTGTTTAGAAGCCTCTTGGACCTAGACTTGGCGCTCCGATACTGCTTGCCATGCGGTAGCAGAGAGAACAGTGTATGGCTAGGGTGGTTGGAGTCTTTGACAATTGCTAGGGCCTTCTTCTGACACTGCCTGGCATAGAGGTCCTGGATGGCAGGAAGCTTGGCCCCAGTGATGTACTGGGCCGTTCGCACTACCCTCTGAAGTGCCTTGCGGTCGGAGGCCGAGCAGTTGCCATACCAGGCAGTGATGCAACCATGCTCTAGATGGTGCAGCTGTAGAACCTTTTGAGGATCTGAGGACTCATGCCAAATCTTTACAGTCTCCTGAAGCTGGACGGAAGATGAGAAGGGTAGCTATAGATGTGAGACAATGCAAATCTGAAAAATCTATAAAAGTAATGGCCCCATTTGAGCTTCCCAAAATAGTTAAGTTTGGTTCAAATGCCAAATAATTATTAATTGTACTCAGTAACTAAATGGGAGGGAGAAAGAGTATGAATGTCGGTGTGGGCACTTTCTGTACAGTATGTATAGGACAAAGAAACACACATTCATACCTCTATGTTTGTGAGTGTTCCTCTATGTTTTTGCGTATGCATGCTGTGTGTGTACGTGTGTGTGTGCATGTGCATTAGAGCAATTGGGATGCACACACTTAACTACTAGACCAATCAATGGACTTTCTCCATGTCAACAGGGTTAGCTTTGGCAAACCCATAACAGACACTACCAGCCTCATAGTAGGCTGACAAAATGGAGGCTGAATGACCTGTGAGGCTAATGGTTTCTTCCTCTAATGGTCTGGAAAGCCTTAGTGTGGCCATTAAAACACAGACAATCAGGTTTAGCAATTCACAGCACCCCCAGAGTAACTCCCCCACGTAATTTCAATTGATTCTCCAAAGAGGCTCTGAAAGGTAATTTATTTTCTCATGAAGATTATTAGAAAAATAGAATAACCGTCAGAGAACCCAGCGTCTGAACACAGGAACCTAAACTGAAACCTGAATGACATTTGGATGAGGTTTTGATCTATTGTAAGGGTTGTTGAGGTGAAATATGTTTGGTGACACATGCAGTATACTCAGGAAAACAAATGCATTGTTTGTGGTGGTCAGTGAGACTCAAAATACAATTGTAGAGAAATGAGTGGTAATACAAACGGAACATCTAAACTGTCATGTCATCTCAAATTCTCTGTCACTAAATCATGAACACGGGCCCTTATGTAAGTATTTGTGCAATATAATGTGAGTAACAGAAACAATACTGGTCATTGGTTGTAGTTGGTTTGACTGGTTGTAGTTCAAATATCTAGCTAATTGGTGAAATGAGGTGAAGAACCAATACATGCCAGAAACAAAAGTGGTGTAGCCTGACATCTAGTGGAGAAGTTGAGATTCAGCACATTTTGATCATATTCAGGGCCCTGAGCATAGGCCAGGTCTGTGTTTAGTCCTACTGACGTGAATATGGCTGCAAAGAGCTGATGTCATATGTTCAACTTAAGATCAGATTCCCTTTTGTACTTTCCTATGTTATTACTATTGCTATAACTCTGTTATGGAGGATGACACTGCTATTGATGCATTCACTGAAAAACGGAGATAAACCTTAGCGTTGGTCATGCAACAAAAATCCAGTGTGTGTCATTTAGTTTCACTTTGTCGTAAAGTTATGTATCATGTGACTCTCTGTTAAGACGTTGTGACTTACCTGTCATTTTTACCTATTGCAGCCTTCGCAGGTGACACTAGTCCCCAAACACTTGCACTGTTTGACGGCACAATGGATCTTGACGCAATGAGTGGCGGTGAGAGAAGGCTAAGAGTTCACATATTCTGAGGTCGCAGACACGGACGATTTGTCTAAAGTTAAGCACATAACACTCTAAAACATGACAAACAAAGTAGAAATTTGTACTAAGTCCTACCTCATCTCCCTTTAGCCATATCCACTGCAGTGATGGCTGGTGCTCTGGTCACTCTCCGAGCAGTGGTCACTGTTTACCGACAAAGGACCATGACGAGGGCAAGCATGGTCAAGTAGACCAATGTCAAAGAGCAAGACAGCAGGAAGTCCCCTAATCCTCCCCCAGGGCATCCTGAAACGGGGTAAAGTTAGGCCTAGGTTACACTGCAAGTTGAAGCTCCAATAGTGGTTCCACTTTATTCTGATCGTCTGACTGAAACGTTTCCAGCTTTCCACAGTCTAGGTGTCATATGCCTAACAATACGTGTCTGTGAAAATAGTCACTCCCTTATTTTATCGAAGCTGCACTCAAGTCTCTAATGTGTGGTTTGTCTCTTTTCTTGTGTCCAGCCAGAGAAAGACAGATGTCACTGAGGAAGAGGAGGAGGGTGATGATGAAACGGACGTGAACACTGTAAGTTAGAAATCTTAAACTTAAACTGGACAGCACGCTTTCAAAAGTTTACTCCTTGATGAAATTTGTCTGTGTTATATGTCGGCAGGTATATGCTGCAAATATGATATGTTTTGAACAGCATTCACATTTCATTCAAATATGTATTGTTAAACCAAAACAACAACCTAAACTACAAGGTGTTTGATTAAGTAATACTGATTTATGTCATGAAAAATAGATTTAGAAGCAGTGAAATTATTCTCACAGTATTGTTACAGTAATTAACCCTTCACAAAATAACCCCCCTTGGTTACTGTTGTTAACTCGGACAAGCTTAGACTTTTATCTTCCTGCGAACATGGAGAAACACACAGTAATAATGCTAAGGGAACTCCCAAAATAGGTACTCAGTAACTTTGAGACAAACCTCAATTATACTCATATAGAAGCAGACAAAAAGGCCTTCAATGGAACTCTGGAGAGCCCAAGGTGAAATGTCCACTACAAGCTTGCCACCTCAAGGGTTGGTGCCCAAACTAATCAGTTGGACGGGCCTTTGATGTATTCTTCTTATTTGATAGGGTTTAATGGCGGTTGGAATCCAATGTTATTGTGAATTATAGCCACCAGCTGAACAGGGTATTCAAACATTGCAGGAAAAAACAAAATTAAACAAACCAATTCACAAAACCCATCCACTTCTTCAATCCCAGTCCACTCCAAAATACCTCTCTACACAGGCTCAGGGGCCTGTGAAGGCGAAACATCCACCGACAGGATTTCTTGCACAGACTTGGCTGTGAAATCACAAAGATTCCAACGAAATTCAGCTGCATTCACAATGATTCCATTTAAAAAAAAAACGTATTCTCTGCTTGTGCTGTACAGTTAGTGATCATTGCAATAAATAATACAAATTCCACATTTTTTAACATGAAGCAGTTCATTATCCCTCGGTTGATGTTTCTTCCCCACCACCCGTTCCTTCGAATTTTCACATCTCCTCCAGATAGGAGACACATTGGACACTCCTTACCCTTCCCACCTCATTCTCCTTCACCCTAACACGGAACCCAAACAGGCCGCGCTTACGCCATCGTGCATACATTTATTTTGTCCCCCTACACCAAACGCGGTCACGACATGCAGGTTAAAATATCAAAACAAAATCTGAACCTGCCACGCCCTGACCTTAGAGAGCCGTTTTATTTCTCTATTTGGTAAGGTCAGGGTGTGATTTGGGGTGGGCATTCTATGTTGTCTATTTCTTTGTTTTTGGCCCAGTATGGTTCCCAATCAGAGGCAGCTGTCTGTCGTTGTCTCTGATTGGGGATCATACTTAGGCAGCCCTTTTACCCACTTTCTGTTGTGGAATATTGTATTTTTGTGTTGCATGTGTGCACTCATAGCTTTACGTTCGTTGAGTTGTTTATTGTTTTTAGTGGAACATTTAAATTAAAGAAAATGTACGCCTACCACACTGCACCTTGGTCTTCCTTTAACGACGGACGTAAAGAACCAATGACATTAATTTGGGGACAGGTCGAAAAGCATGAAACATTTATGGCAATTTAGCTTGCACTTGCTAGCTAATTTGTCCTATTTAGCTAGCTTGCTGTTGCTATCTAATTTTGTCCTGGGATATAAACATTGAGTTGTTATTTTACCTGAAATGCACAAGGTCCTCTCCTCCGACAATTAACCCACACATAAAACGGTCAACCGAATAGTTTCTAGTCATCTCTACTCCTTCCAGGATTTTTCATCTCTTAACTTATATGGTGATTGGCATCTAAACTTTCATAGTATTATCATGATGACCGGCAAAACAGTTCGTCTTTCAATCACCCACGTGGGTATAAGCAATGAGGAGATGGCACGTGGGTACCTGCTTCTATAAACCAATGAGGAGATGGGAGAGGCAGGACTTGCAGCGCAATCTGCGTCAGAAATAGAAATGACTTCTATTTTAGCCCTTGGCAAAGAACCGTAGTATGGATGAAGCAAATGTATTTTCTCCATCCACCATACAGGTCAGTTGACGTGCACCAACCACTCCATCGATGTCTTCAGTAATATCCTCTGCCTTTTTTTCTTGCGACACCCCAGAAATAACCCCCTTGATAGGTGCCCTGCCACGAAAATCCATACAGGAAACATTCCACTCCGATATATTTTTGATTTTTAAAACACGTTTATTCTGCTCAGCAGACATACAAAAAAATCGAAATATGACCACTTCTTGTGGCTGTCACAATCGTCGTCCTCCTCCTCTGAGGAGGAGTAGTTGGAAGGATCGGAGGACCAAAATGCAGCGTGGTATGTGATCATCGTGAATTTAATGAACAGAGAACACTTGAACAAACTATACAAAACAATAAACAAATAACGACCGTGAAGCTATAATAAGAACTGTGCTGACACAAGCAACTAAAATAGACAATCACCCACAACCCACAATGACAAAACAGGCTACCTAAATATGGTTTCCAATCAGAGACAACGACTAACACCTGCCTCTGATTGAGAACCATATCAGGCCAAACAATTAACAGACAAACTAGACATCCAATATAGAATGCCCACTCAGATCACACCCTGACCAAACAAAGCATAGAAACATACAAAGCAAACTATGGTCAGGGCATGACAGTGACTCTCACCGACTCCACACTTTCCTACAACTCATTCCAGAATTTCCTCGAAGATGCTAAATGGATTTCCCAAGTAGCATTGATCCATAATTCACTCCGTCTAAAAACAAGTCTAGTGGTTTCCTATTTTCCACCACAGCCATACCTCTCGTTTGGCCTTTGATATGTATAGGTTGGCACGTTTTTGTCATGGAACTTCCTATGTGATTAAATGCAGCAGTAGGCCTAGAACTTCCATCGTCGACTAAGTAAATACATAGGCCTAAAGCCAACAAATAAAAACAGTAGAAAATATGATGAAAATTTCTTTCAATCACATTCATCACTCTACTCCGCCTATCTGCCTCCGTTTCTATCTGTCTTGACTTGAGCTATTGCTAGTGAAGTGACTTGCCTAGTTAAATAAAGGTTAAATTAAATACAAAACTGGATCTGGACCGAAGCAGTTGCAAGCAAACTTGCAACATTGTATCAAGTAGCTTATTCACCTGCCCTCGGAGTTTCCCGGGCCAGTGAGCTCGGGACAGACAGCTCAGGACAGACAGCTGTTTCCAACTGGATATATGGGATCATCAGATCATGATATTTTTCTCTTCCACACCGAGGCTTGGTGATTTACGAGGCCGGGAGTGTTGGAAAGATTTTTCAAATACTGAGGAACTATCTTTTTGCAATGGATGTAAACAAACACTTAATTTACAATGTGTGACTGAGCTGCTCAGTTTATTAGTGGTGGACCTGTTGAATTAAGACAGAAATCAGAAATCCTACATTGCCAAATGGGTACTTCCTATATTTGTATGCAGCAGGCCAGGTAGGATTACCTCAATGCATGCTCAGGACATAGAAACACAACAGTGGCACAAGCCAAGAGCAAGAAGATTGATGACAAGCCTATTCCAGCGGTCTTGGAGACAAGGGCAAAAGTAAGCTGGAAGAGAAGTCTACTGCAGTTATAACTTTGACTGGTGAGCTACACGTGAATGCATTGTTTACATCTAATGCATGTAATAACCAATTCAACCACAAGAGGATATTTTTTTATCACAGTTGCAAGTCCATTATATCTTCAACTTTTACGTATCAAAGAAACCCATGTTTTACATATGGGCAGGTACTTACTGTATAGGCACAAATCTATGGTTAGCAGCAGAAACAGTATGGTATCCATAAACAAATGTCATCAAATGTTTCCACCTCCATGGTTGTATGTTTATGTTCTCAGGACATTGTCAGAAGTAACAGATGAAGATGGGTGGGCGTATAACGTGAACGTCTAGCAACCCGAAGTTTGCAAATTTGATTATCATTACAGACAACTTGCGCATTTTAGCTAATTAGCAACTTGTCAACTGCTTACTACATTTTAGTTACTTTTCAAATACTAAGTATGCTAGCTAACTCTTCCCCTAACCCTAACTTTAACTCTTTTTGTAACGGCGTTCTTCTTTTGTTGAATGAAAGTCGGACCGAAATGCAGCGTGTAAGTTACTCATGTTTAATGTGAAAACAAACAAACGAACTATACATGAAATAACTTAATAAATACAAAAAAACAACAAACAGAACGTAAACCTATTACAGCCTGACTGGTGAAACTAACACAGAGACAGGAACAATCACCCACGAAATGCAAAGCGAAAAACAGGCTACCTAAATACGGTTCCCAATCAGCGACAACAAGAAGCACCTGACTCTGATTGAGAACCGCCTCAGGCAGCCAACCTAATTAACACACACACACACCCCTAATCAGCTACAATCCCAACTACTACAAAACCCCAATATGAAAATACAATACAATAACCCATGTCACACCCTGGTCTAACCAAATATATAACGAAAACACAAAATACAATGACCAAGTCGTGACACTTTTAGCTTACCCTAACATGAACCTTTTTAGCTAACCCTAACCCAAACCTTTACTCTTTAAGCTAACATGTAATCATAATCCTAACCCCGAGCCTAGTTAACATTAGCCAGATAGCTAACGTTAGCCACCCAGCCACCTAGCTAGATTTCGTAACATATCATAACGACACAGGGCGAGACGCAGATACAGACACCAGAGGCAAATGGTTCGAGTCTCTGATATTTATTGAAGAACAAGGGGCAGACAAGAGGCTGGTCGAAGACAAGCATAAGTTCATAAACCAGGTCAGAGTCCTGGAGGTCAGGCTGAATGGTCAGGCAGGCGGGTACAGTGTCAGGGCAGGCAAAGGGTCAGAACCGGGAGGACTAGAAAAACAGAGACTAGGAAAAACAGGAGCACGGAAAAACACACTACTTGACTTGACGAACTGGCAACAGACAGACAGAAGACACCGGTAGAAATACACAGGGAATAACGGGAACAAATGGGAGACACCTGGTGGGGGATGAAGACAAGCACAAGACAGGTGAAACAGGGTGTGACACATATGTTTCGCAAATTCATAACATATATAGTAATACAAATTGTAATTTGTAACAAATCATAGAAAATGGTTGATGGCCATCCACAAATGATTACATACCATACGAAACGTAATATATCATACTTAAAGGAGTGTATCGGACTTACACAGATAATAATACGAAATTCTCTGACACCAGGTTGAGAATACCCATACAGATTTCTGTCTGTGTGCATGGGTGTGTGAGGACTAGCCTATAATAAGAATGTGTGGCTGGAAGTTGGACAGCAGACTCCAGTCACCCAAGTCATAGACTGTTTTCTCTGCTGCACGCCAGGTCTAGGACCAAAAGGCTCCTTAACAGCTTCTACCCCCAAGCCATAAGTCTACTGAACAATTAATCAAATGCCCCCCCACCATTTGTTATGTACACTGCTGCTACTTGCTGTTTATTATCTATGCATAGTCACTTCACCCTAACCTCCATGTACAAATTACCTCGACTAACCTGTACCCCTGCACATTGACTCGGTACCAGTGCCCCCTGTATATAGCCTCATTATTTTATTATGTTACTTTAATTTATTTGGTAAACATTTTCTTAACTCTTTCTTGAACTGCACTGTTGGTTAGGTCGACACTTGTTGTATTCGGCGCATGTGACAAAGAAAGTTTAATTTGACTTGAGCATGTTAAAAACTTGTTAACGGTACAGGTGCCCCAGCGGGACCAACACCCCCGCTCAACTCAAACGGTGGCGCACAGAATGCAAAAATATTCTTAGAAATATTTAACCTCCACACATTAACAAGTCCAATAGCTCAAATGAAAGATAAACACCTTGTTCATCTACCCAGTGTGTCAGATTTCTAAAATGTTTTACGGCAAAAACATAGCACATATTTATGTCAAACCACCACAAAGACACAGACGATATGCAGCCATTTTGTCGAACAAAAGATGCAATCACAAACGCAGGATTAAAAGAAAAATAATTCACTAACCTTTTGAAAATCTTCATCAGATGACAGTAATAGGACATGTTACACAGTACATTTATGTTTTTTTTCAATAATATGCAATTTATATCCATAAATCTCCGTTTACATTGACGCCATGTTCAAAAATGTCCGGAGAAATTATAGATTCATCCAAAGGGGGCAGTATTATGCCTAGCCTTAAGTATTTTTAACCACAAACCATATCCGGTTTATGTTTCCTAATCTGGAATTAGGGATCTTGAGAGGTACTATTTTAAACTTCTTAGTTTGTTTTTTGTGCTTTTCACGTGCACCCTGTGCTTCACAATTGTCATCTCAAAATCTAGTTCTGGCATTTGTAGGTTGGACATTGCAAAGTGATGATACATGTAGTGTGTTATTCATTCAGTTATTCATTTACTGTTAAGGTTATATTTTTTGAGGTCTCCTGGGTCAAATTATATGTAAATCAGACTTCTGTTGCTAACGTTGTACTTGTGATTGCACTAAGTTGTGTAGTTATGTATGAGTTATGTAAGTTCTTATAATTGATTGTCATGACTGGCCTGTGAGCATCAGGGTACAATCGATCAGGGCTCTACAGAGAGCATTAGATACATTAGAATGGTATAGAATATACTATATACATATGAGATGAGTAATGGAGGATACAGTTGTAGTCGGAGGTTTACAGACACCTTAGCCAAATAGCCAAAAGTTTTCACAATTCCTGATATTTAATCCTAAAACTTCCCTGTTTTAGATCAGTTAGGATCACCACTTTATTTTAAGAATGTGAATTGTCAGAAAATTAGTAGAGAGAATGATTTATTTCAGCTTTTATTTCTTTCATCACATTCCCAGTGGGTCAGAAGTTTACATAAAGTTTTTTATGGCGGTTTTGGAGCAGTGGCTTCTTCCTTGCTGAGCGGCCTTTCAGGTTATGTAGTTATAGGACTCGTTTTACTGTGGATATAGATACTTTTGTACCTGTTTCCTCCAGCATCTTCAATAGCTGCTTTGCTGTTGTACTCTCTAAGAGAGTGTACACATCTCCTTCCTGAGCGGTATGATGGCTAGGTGGTCCCATGGTGTTTATTCTTGCATACTATTGTTTGTACAGATGAGCTACATAATGGTACATAAGGTACATAATGTGGTACCTTCAGGTGTTTGGAAATTGCTCAAAAGGATGAACCAGACTTGTGGAGGTGTACAATTTATTTTCTGAGGTCTTGGCTGATTTCTTTTGATTTTCCCATGATGTCAAGCAAAGACGCGCTGAGTTTGAAGGTAGGCCTTGAAATACATTCACAGGTACACCTCCATTTGACTCAAATGATTTCAATTAGCCTATCAGAAGCTTCTAAAGACATTACATAATTTCATGGAATTTTCCAAGCTGTTTAAAGGCACTGTCAGATTAGTTTATGTAAACTTCTGACCCACTGAAATTGTGATACAGGGAATTCTAAATTAAATAATATGTCTGTAAACAATTGTTGGAAAAATGACTTGTGTCATGCACAATGTAGATGTCCTAACCGACGTGCCAAAACTATAGTTTGTTAACAAGAAATTTGTGGTGGTTGATAAACAAATTTTAATGACTCCAACCTAAGTGTATGTAAACTTCCGACTTCAACGGCATGTAAACATTATTAAGGGAATGAGAAACCATAGAATAGTACAGAAAACAATATATACATATGAGATTACTAATGCCAGATAAGTAAACATTAAGTGACTAAGATACCGTAGAATGTCACGCCTGCTCCCGCTCTTCCCCTCTCCAGCATTCCACACTCCTGCTATCATCATTACGCACTTCCCCCCGTCATGCGCATCAGCGATTATTGGACTCAATCACCTTTTGTCATTACCTTCCCTATATCTGTCTGTTTCCCCGCTCTGTTCCCTTCTTCTGCATTGATTGTCATATGTCCTTGTATACCCATGTGCTGGCTCTGTTCCTGTCTTGTTTTGTCTGTTCCTGATAAAGTGCTTGACTCCCCGTACCTGCTTCTCATCCCAGGCGTCGGTCCTAACAGAATACAGTATATACAGTACATATGAGCTGAGTAACGCAAGACATGTAAACATCATTAAGTGACTAAGATACCGTAGAATAGTATAGAATACTATATAAATAAGATGAGTAATGCCAGATATGTAAACATTATTAAAGTGACTAGTGTTCCAGTCTTTAAAGTGGCCAGTGATTTCTAGTATATGTCTAGGCAGCAGCCTCTAATGTTCTAGTGATGGCTGTTTAACAGTCTGATGGCCTTGAGATAGAAGCTGTTTTTCAGTCTCTCGGTCCCAGCTTTGATGCACCTGTACTGACCTCGCCTTCTGGATGATACCGGGGTGAACAAGCAGTGGCTCAGGTAGTTGATATCCTTGATGATCTAAATCAAATCAAATTTTATTTGTCACATACACATAGTTAGCAGATGTTAATGCGAGTGTAGTGAAATGCTTGTGCTTCTAGTTCCGACAATGCAGTAATAACCAACGAGTAATCAAGCTAACAATTCCAAAACTACTACCTTATACACATAAGTGTAAAGGGATAAAGAATATGTACATAAAGATATATGAATGAGTGATGGTACAGAGCGGCATAGGCAAGATGCAGTAGATGGTATCGAGTACAGTATATACAGTATATACATATGAGATGAGTATGTAAACAAAGTGGCATATTTGGCCTCCCTGTGACATCCGGTGCTGTATGTGTCCTGGACGGTGGAATTGCCCACAAATTGTCTACTAATTGGTTCATTATGTCATTGGGAACACTGATCTTATGAAGTTGAAAAATTGTGAAATTTCCCTTCAACCAGGTGGTAGCTGGCTTCTTTTTTCTCTTTGTAATATGTTGAGATATTACACATTATGCAAAAGGTTAACTTCACTTAGTTGCTTACCTTGGAGCAAAAGTATGTGTCCTTCGTTATCTTGCTTGTGTTCAACTGTGAATGACCACAAAGCTTTATCCACAACCTTCACTTCTCTCCGTTAGATTTGGGTTTTGGAAAGGGTATAAAAAAAGACACCACTCTCTTATCTCTCCAGGTACAGACTGTCAGTATTACATGTGCCCCAGGCACACCGTTTTACCATTTTCTGTTCACTTGTAGCAGAGAAAGGAAAAGTATCCCTGCCTGTAGCCCATAGAAACCATGAGGATTTTTTTCAAGGGTCAAGGGTCAAAAGGGTCAATTATGTAAAACTGATTTGGGATACCTTTGATGGTTTCTTATAACCAGGTGCTTTACATACTAACTAATACACTTGAACATTAACAGGTCAAAGACGGCCATTATGTGTTTTTCTTTATTATAATTTGGTATTATTGTATAATGTACACCATGTGTTAGGCACTTTTTCTGTTATAAAATTTACATTTATTCTCTATTGGAGTATATTCATTGCTTAAAGTGATAGTTGACCCAAATGTCACCTTTTTATGTACTTTTTTTTTAACCCAATCAGAGTATTCTGAACAAACCTTATTTGCCAAGAAACTGGTGAAGGTCAGGGACAGGCTTCAAGTTTCAAGTCCAAAGAAATGCTTTCTTGGAGGTTCCTTCCCGACAATGCAACCACAATAAAACATTATAAAATATAAGAATTTTGAACATAAAGTAAATTACCCAGAATAATAGAATAAACATTTTAGCATAACACCACTTGTTTACCCTGCTGTCCACCATTTTGTTCTACCAATTTTTTTTTTTCTTCTGGATTTCACAAAGTAAACAAAGTATTTCCAAATTCAGGGTTTTCTACTCTGATGAAAGAGTGTGAAACAAGGGTGTGCAATGTGGGAAAGTTGAACTTCAACAGGTATTTAAGCACAGACATTATGCAGTCAGAAACACAGATGGAAGCTGAGCAAGAATTTCTTGTAGATTTTCTCTTTGAGTGAACGCATCATCTAAGGCTTTACCATGAAGACTGCTGTTCTTTTGTTTACTGTGGTGCTCATAGGTAAGAATAACCAAAAATGACATATATTCATTCAACTATTAGGTCAATCCAATGCAATATCAAATCAAGTAGCTGTCCAGCTCGCACATGCAATTTGGTTGGTTCTGGATGCAGTTTGTGTTCAATATAATTTTGGCATTTTAATATAAATACACTTAAATAGTTTAGTAGAAAATATCAGCATAACAGGTTTTCCTCCTCAGTCAATATATCTGTGGTTCATCCCATCTCTAGCTGTGTTGTCAGAGTGTGAGATGGTCAAGTTTGGTCAGCTGTGCAGCGACAACTCCAGTAACAGGAGGAGGACAGGGGACAGATGGGGACAAGGACACCACGGCGCAAGCAGGTATGGCAAGGGTGTGTGTCTGTAGTATTTGTGGCATTTGATGTATCATGTGGTATTTTGATATATCAGTTTGGTTTGGTATTATTTTACTGTCCGCAATTTACCTCATACTTTAGTTGATAAGATGTTAACCACATTCCATGACAATGATTGAAATCTAAAAACCCATTCATTCAATATTAATGCTCTTACTGTATACAGTACAAGAATGAAAACATACCATAGTGTTGCGATTGAGATACTCTCTGAATACTTTGTGAACCCCCCAGCTTTAATACCCTTTCCTATCTATGTCCAGAGGAGGCCGTACGCATCAGGGTCTGGACATTGTGTGTAATGATGGGGCCACAGTGTATGCTCCATTTGACGTGGAACTCAACGGGAAAGTGATCGTGTACACAGACCCGAAGAAGGCAGCCATCAACGATGGGATAAACCTCAGTGGAGAGGGTCAGTGTCTATCCTGAATATTTTTTTTTTTAAATAACCAAGATAAATAGTTAAGTTAATGCTATGCTTGTAAATATGCACTGTATTCCGATGGAACTCCCTAAAAACCAACCACTTCACTCTGTGATTGTCGTAACAGGTTAGGAAAGCATTTGCTACTCCTTTTCTTTTCTTAACTTTAACTTCATTCTCCTAACCTGCTTCATTACATCTCCTTACCTGCTGTGTAAGTTCTCCGAACCACTAACCACTTTTGATCATGGCTGTATTGAAGTGGCGTGTTTTTAGGCTGTCCCATAACACAATATTCTGGCTCTGTTGTGTCACTGAGGTATACAAGCTCAGGTATACTAATATGTCACATGGCGGAATGGATACTGGAAGAATATGTGGCATATAATTGGGTAATGGTTGAACCAATTGTCTAATTGATTGATTGACTGACACTGTGGTTGTCTCTGTTTTCTAGGTCTGTGCTTTAAGCTGTTCTACGTAAAGCCTGACAAGTACTCTGGGATGGTGAAGAAGGGCCAGAGGATTGGGACCATGTTGACCATGCAAAGTGTCTACCCAGGGATCACTTCTCACGTCCACGTCCAGATGTGTGACAAGTCTGACCCCACCAAGTTCTTCTAATGGAGTCCCTTTTGGTCTCTCAATCAACCAATAACATGATTGTAATCATTGGCCAATAGATGGGCTTACTGTGTTTAAAAATAATAATTTGCTTATTATTATAAACATTTTTATTACAGTATAAAATACATGCATGCTGCACATTTCTGGAATAAAGTTTTACATGAACCCTATAAGCATCAGGGGTAAATTCATAATTTTTTATAAATCCTTTTATGCAACTAGTTACAGACTTGAAAATAGACAATGATTTCTGTGTTAGTATATCATTTCTGTGGTATATATATATATATATACACATATATATATACTCTTTTTGTATACTAGTTGTACGTGGCTCATCTGACAATGTGTACTCAATAGTAAACTTTGTGAAAAAAACATGATAGATTTAAAACAAATAACAACCCTGTACCATGACTAGACAGTGGAAAAAACACCCATCTCTTGAATAAGTTCTTTAGACAATAAAAGCTAATTTACCAACATTTCTGAAAATTTGAAATTAAACTTCTATTGATCAAAATAACTGTTTAAAACATGAAAAACATACTAAAATTGTCAGGTTCGTCGTAATGATGAGACCAAGGCGCAGCGTGATAAGAATACATTCTTCTTTAATTAAGGAAAAACACTTAAACAACTGTGACGCCATGCAACTACACATAGACAATAATCCACAAAACCAAAATGTAAAATGGCAACCTAAATAGGATCCCCAATCAGAGACAACGATAAACAGCTGTCTCTGATTGGGAACCAATTCAGGCCACCATAGACCTACATATACCTAGACATACCAAAACCCCATAGATTTACAAAAACTCTAGACAAGATAAAACACACATACCACCATCGTCACACCCTGACCTAACCAAAATAATAAAGAAAACCCTGACCTAACCAAAATAATAAAGAAAAAAAGAATACTAAGGTCAGGGCGTGACAATTTTTAAAAATTTTAAACATTAAATTTGACTATAAATGTGTGAAAATGTAAAAATATATGCATATTTTGGGGAATTTAAACCATTAGCTTGTTACAAAACGTTAATAAAAGAACAAGTGTTACTGTTTGACAGAAAATGTAATTTTGCCATCATTTCCAATTTGGGGTCAAAAATGACCCATGTTGGTGCATTTAGGGGTCAAAATATGTTGGTACTTTTGGGGTATTAACAACAAAATAAATACATCATAAATCATTCCTAATAAATAATGTGTATTTTTGTATCTGAGCCTCCGTTTTGGATTTTTTCATATTTTTGTCTCAATAAAAACAACGGCGTGGCTGCGCAACTTGTGTTCAGGACACATTTTTCCAGTGCACTAAACAACCTAATATTCTGAGCATGTGTTACTCTACACAACTAAAACCAAACAAATTTAGCGCAGCCAGTAAGGCAATGTCGAGCCCAGGTGGAGGTGGAAGGGAACGAGGAAGTAGATGTGCTAGCTAAACAGTCCCTTCGAAGGGACTAATATGGAAACTAGTGGTGCAGAGATGGCAGGAGCAGTGAAGCATAGGCACTGAGGGCAGGCATCTATTCCAAGTACAGAGGAATAACAAACTTAGCGTTAGAAAACAATTACATTTTCTGCAAAAAATGATTGACCTAATAAAGCATACGTGGTCGGTTGTTGTTTTGGTCAATTTTTGTTGAGTAAGGCAGCTCCAAAATGCAGCTGTTTCAACCTCGCTCAGTGCTTTATGTGGTGGAGCAGCAGACAGAGAAAGTACAGAGCGTAGGTGTCTTTGATCTTCTCTGGTTGTGTGTGATTTGCTCAGGGTGCTGTCATTCACGGGGACACTACATCACCACAGCACCTGCTGGGAGAGCTAGCTAGCAAAAGCCCCTCTTCGGTGCTCCATTGATTTACAGTAGAAGTACCCATCCAAGAAGGCCCATTGTCATTGGCCACAGATAAATCAACATCTAATGCCCGGTAACTTTGTCAACTTCATAGCTAGCTAGTTGTTTACCACACACTGTTACCACGTCTTCAAGTTAGGTATCTTAGCTAGTTGAAACATGTTTACTAGCTTAGCTAATTCAGAGCAAAGATTTTCAAACATAGTGTTATAAAGGAAATGTAGAGATAAAATGTATTGGTGCTAATTAGCCACCTAAATAAGGTTATCATTCAAAATAAAGCAAGCTGGAAAAGAGGATTCTAGCCGAGTGGTTGGTGGTGGATCATAGAGCAATGGCTATTGTTGATGTTTGATGGCAGACTGTAATACCGATGGAAGCATATGTAGAAGAAGGATTAGTTATAAATGTCTTTGATGGAACTGTAACTGTGCAATATATGAAGGTGAGGGAATAGTGTTACAAACATTGCATATTGTTAATTAACCAGGCCCCTTTGTGTCACAATATTACAGACCGATTACTAGTTAGTTAACTCTATAAAAGTATGCTCGACTACCGTGGTCTTTCGTGCAATAAGAGCTGAAGATATGGGACGTAGCCATAAACTGATCATAACTCAAATGTTATAACGTTTGTGTGTGTGGCTCCAAATAAGTTTTTGAGATGAATTATTAGTGCATTCTATGTGTAGCCAGTGCAGTGTACTAGTTTTAATGCAAATTAGCTTTGTTGATTGACTTTGCCCCACCAATATTTTCAGGTTAAATTCAGCACTGGACAGGAGGTTAAATGGTATGGAAAGAAGAGGAGTAAACTAACATTTAAATTAACCTGGAAAGAATAGGAGTAAACTGACATTTAAATGAACCCCAACCCTATAACTCTTTTAGATTTTTGATGAAAGCGTTTTTCAGAATATTATTATTACTCTTTCTCTCTGCTTCTTCGAAATGTGTTGCTGAAACCATCACTGACCGACTTCCTGTTCCTCTCAGTGACAGTAAGGCAGAGAGTCAAAGTTTGACTGAAGCCACAACTCAGAGAAAAGCTCACTTCTGTCACAACCCATTGGGCACAGCACGTCATTTCAACATGGGAAAATTGGGTAATAATTGGTTGTGACATTGATCAATGAGATTACAATATATATTAATCCACTCAAAAAGACAGCCAAAAGTGAGTTGAATTTCCAATGTGTTATCACTATGCTTTCAACTATCTAAAAGCACAACCAAATTCCTATCGATTAACAATGTCTGATTTTTGGTTTAGCTGTCACCCAAATGTCTTTCACTGCGCTTTCAACCATATAAAAGCACAGCAAAGTTTAAATGGAAATACAATGTCAGCTATTTTGTTTATTTACACAAAGGTTTAATATTAAATCACTGTGCAAGCAGAACCAAATGACCTGGATTGCAGTTGAGATTACATTAAAGCACATGGTGCAAGTGACCAATGCCGTTCAAGATTCTGCACAGATTATTACAGCAATTGTGAAGATCTCCACAGACCTGCGGCGACCTATGCATGCTCTCTTGAACATGCACGCTTTATATGATTACATAAGACATTTATAGTTATAGTAACCTCAAAATGTAGCCACGGATGTGGTACTCATTTGAAGGTTATTTTTATATTAGTTTGTAAGATAACTTCAGGTTACACTTTTAG
The DNA here is from genome assembly GCF_036934945.1 of Oncorhynchus masou masou. Classification (NCBI taxonomy): domain Eukaryota; kingdom Metazoa; phylum Chordata; class Actinopteri; order Salmoniformes; family Salmonidae; genus Oncorhynchus; species Oncorhynchus masou. Next base: position 37,198,499 of record NC_088220.1, read on the forward strand.
TGGTTGATGATCCCGCCAACCTACGGAGGAGGAGGAGGAGGATACGCCGAATATGCCCGATGAAGAGCTCCAGGCCTGTCTATCCGACTGATGCTTCTCCCTCCCTGTATCATCGACACGCCCTGCATTACTATTGCTTTTTTTGAACAGCCTCAGCACCCTGTCAGCTGTGGAAGACCATCGTCAAGACCTGCCACTGCCAGTATCCTACATTTGTTTTGTTTAGTTTTTAAAGTGTATTTGAGATTCTCTTTGTAATGAAAAGTGCTACATAAAATACATAAATTATTATTGGGCCCACATGATGCCAATGTGTGCATGTTTGCTGGGTTGCTGCTGAAGAGTGGGTGGCAATGATGGCTACAAAAAGCTTTTTCTCAGCAGTTATCTAGGCCAAAGGCTGTGCAAACATGTACTAGCTCCGGTGTGCCAATCATGTTGGCCGGTCCTCTGGCAGTCTCTATGGGGGTACCACAGGGTTCAATTCTCGGGCCGACTCTTTTCTCTGTATATATCAATGATGTTGCTCTTGCTGCGGACGATTCCCTGATCCACCTCTTCGCAGACGACACCATTCTGTATACTTCTGGCCCTTCCTTGGACACTGTGCTATTTAACCTCAAAACGAGCTTCAATGCCATACAACACTCCACCCGTGGCCTCCAACTGCTCTTAAACACTAATAAAACCAAATGCATGCTTTTCAACCGTTCGCTGCCTGCACCCGCACGCCCGACTAGCATCACCACCCTGGATGATTCCGACCTAAAATATGTGGTCATCTATAAGTACCTAGGTGTCTGGCAAGACGGCAAACTCTCCTTCAAGACTCATATCAAACATCTCCTATCAAAAATCAAATCTAGAGTTGGCTTTCTATTTCGCAACAAAGCCTCCTTCACTCACGCCGCAAAACTTACCCTAGTAAAACTGACTATCCTACCGATCCTCGACTTCGGCGATGTCATCTACAAAATATCTTCCAATACTCTACTCAGCAAACTGGATGCAGTTTATCACAGTGCCATCCGTTTTGTTACTAAAGCACCTTATACCACCCACCACTGCGACCTGTATGCTCTAGTCGGTTGACCCTCGCTACATATTCGTCGCCAGACCCACTGGCTCCAGGACATCTACAAGTCTATGCTAGGTAAAGCTCCGCCTTATCTCAGTTCACTGGTCACGATGGCAACACCCAACCATAGCACGCGCTCCAGCAGGTGTATCTCACTGATCATCCCTAAAGCCAAAACCTCATTTGGCAGCCTTTCCTTCTAGTTCTTTGCTGCCTGCGCTTGGAACGAATTACAAAAATCTCTGAAGTTGGAGACTTTTATCTCCCTCACCAACTTTAAACATCTGCTATTTGAGCAGCTAACCGATCGCTGCAGCTGTACATAGTCCATCGGTATATAGCCCACCCAATTTACCTACCTCATCCCCATACTATTTTTATTTTATTTACTTTTCTGCTCTTTTGCACACCAGTATCTCTACCAGCACATGTTCATCTGATCATTTATCACTCCAGTGTTAATCTGCTAAATTGTAATTATTCACTCCGATGGCCTATTTATTGCCTACCTCCTCATGCCTTTTGCACACGATGTATATAGATTTTTTTGAAGAGGGGATAAAACAGGGGGACACTGAAGAGATGATAAAATAGGGGGACACTGAAGGGAGGATAAAATAGGAGGACACTGAAGAGAGGATAAAATAGGGGGACACTGAAGAGAGGATAAAATAGGGGGACACTGAAGAGAGGATAAAATAGGGGGACACTGAAGAGATGATAAAATAGGAGGACACTGAAGGGAGGATAAAATAGGGGGACACTGAAGAGAGGATAAAATAGGGGGACACTGAAGAGAGGATAAAATAGGGGGACACTGAAGAGGGGATAAAATAGGGGACACTGAAGAGAGGATAAAATAGGGGGACACTGAAGAGAGGATAAAATAGGGGGACACTGAAGAGGGGATAAAATAGGGGACACTGAAGAGGGGATAAAATAGGGGGACACTGAAGAGAGGATAAAATAGGGGGACACTGAAGAGAGGATAAAATAGGGGGACACTGAAGAGAGGATAAAATAGGGGGACACTGAAGAGAGGATAAAATAGGGGGACACTGTCAGGACCCGGTTACGAACCTGGGTCTCCGGAGTGAGAAACAGTCACTTAACCAACTGAGCCACGAATAGTCAGCAGAACCCAGAAGATGAGGCAGACACAGCAGTACTTAAGACGGTGTATTTAATAAAGTAAAAAGGAGAAGTCCTTCAATACAAAAATGGCAAATCCAAAAGGTGGTAGGAATAGCACAAAAAAGCCTCAAGAGATACTCAAAAACAAAAACAGAATTCCACAAGAGCATCCACCGGAATCGACAAGAATACACAGAATACTAGGGCTGGGTGCTAACATACAAACACAGAGCACAGAACTGAGGGAAACTAAGGGTTTAAATACAATCAGGGGAAAACGAGGCACAGGTGCAAATAATAATGGGGAACAAGGGAAAAAACATAAGGTCAAAAAGCACAATGGGGGCATCTAGTGACCAAAACCCAGAACAACCCTGGCCAAATCCTGACAGAATCCCCCCCTAGGAACGGCTCCTGACGTTCCTACCAGCTCTCTCAGGGTGGAGGGCCCTGAACTGACGAATGAGGTCAGGGTCCAGGATGTCTTTGGCAGGAACCCAGGAGCGCTCCTCGGGACCGTAGCCTTCCCAGTCCACCAGATACTGCCAGGACCGCTGCACCCGGCGGGAATCCAGTATCCGATGGACGGTATAAGCCGGCTGGCCTCCAATGACACGAGGCGGAGGGGGAGGTCTGTCTGCCGGGACAAGGGGAGAAAAAACAACAGGTTTTAACAATGAAATGTGAAATGTGGGATTAATCTTAAGGGATCTGGGTAAGTGTAGGCGATAAGAAACTGGGTTAACTCTCCTGGCAACCTTGAAGGGACCGATGTATTTTTGGGACAGCTTGCGAGACTCCACCCGTAGAGGTAAGTCTCTTGTGGAGAGCCAGACTCTCTGGCCGGGGCGCAGGGTAGGCCCGGGACGGCGACGTCTGTTGGCTTGTTGTTGGTACCTCTGTGAGGAACGCATCAGATTAAGACGGGTCTTCCTCCACATAAGCCGACAGCGTCTGACGAACTTCAAGGCTGAAGGCACTCTGACTTCTGCCTCCTGGTCCGGGAACAATGGAGGAGCATAGCCAAACTGACACTCGTGCGGGGACATACCAGTGGAAGAGGAGCGCAAGGTGTTGTGCGCGTATTCGGCCCAAACAATAAAGGATGACCATGTGGACGGGTTGTCACGAGTCATACATCGGAGGGTGGTTTCCAGCTCTTGATTCATCCTCTCTGTTTGGCCGTTGGACTCCGGATGGTACCCTGAAGATAGACTGGCAGAAGCCCCCATGAGTTGGCAGAAGGCCTTCCAAAACCTTGAGGTGAACTGGGGACCTCTGTCAGAAACCATATCTTGAGGAATGCCGAAGACTCGGAACACATGATTAATTACCAACTCAGCCGTTTCCTTGGCAGAAGGTAACTTAGTCAGAGGGACGAACCTGGCCGCCTTTGAAAACCTGTCGATTATGACTAGGATAGTAGTATTGCCATGGGATGGAGGAAGTCCAGTAATAAAGTCCAATGAGATATGGGACCAGGGTCTGTGGGGAACAGGTAAAGGGTGAAGGAGTCCTTGAGGGCGGAGGTGAGAAGATTTGCCCTGGCAGCACACGGGACAGGCATTGACGAAAGTGGCAACGTCTTCTCTTATGGTAGGCCACCAGAACTTACGCTGGATGAACTCCAAGGTGCGACCTACGCCCGGATGACAGGTGAGGGGAGAGGAGTGCCCCCACAGAAGGACCTGAGTCCTCACTGCCTTGGGAACAAACAACCGATTGGCAGGACCTCCTTTCGGGTCCGGTTCGCTAGCTTGAGCACGTCTCACGGTATCCTCAACTTGCCACGAGATCGGAGCCACAATCTTAGCAGCAGGAAGGACAGGCATGTCCGTGTCATCTCGAATGGCAGGAGCGTAGACTCGGGACAGGGCATCCGGTTTGAGATTCTTCGACCCGGGCCAATAGGTGAGGATAAACTGGAATCGATTGAAGAAAAGAGACCATCTAGCTTGTCTAGAGTTCAACCGCTTCGCCTGCTGGATATACTCCAGATTTTTGTGGTCCGTAAGCACTTGAAACGGGTGAGAAGCCCCCTCGAGCCAGTGTCTCCATTCCTTCAATGCCATCTTAACCGCTAGGAGTTCACGATCCCCACATCGTAGTTCCTCTCAGTTGGGGTAAGCCGGTGTGAGAAGAAAGCGCACGGATGAAGCTTCTTGTCTTCACCCCTCTGAGACAGGACAGCTCCAACACCAACCTCTGATGCGTCTACCTCCACCACAAATGGTTCATCCGTAGTCGGTAGTATCAGGATGGGAGCAGAGAGAACGCGCTGCTTGAGTCCTTGGAAGGCCGTCTCAGCTTCTCTTCCCCACAAAAACCTTGCATTGCCACCCTTGGTTAAAGATGAGAGAGGGGCTGCCACCAAGCTGAAGTTCTTGATGAACTTGCGGTAAAAGTTTGTGAAGCCCAGGAAACGCTGAACTTCCTTAACGGATTTGGGGGTGGGCCAATCCGCTACCGCCCCTACCTTCCTGGGGTCCATTTGGACTCGACCGGGTTCCACTACAAATCCCAGGAATTGTACTCGGGATGAATGGAATTCACATTTTTCCGGCTTAACGTACAGATGGCTGTCCAGGAGGCGTTTGAGTACTTGTCTGACATGCTTAGTGTGTTCTTGAAGGGAGCTCGAAAAGATGAGGATGTCATCCAAGTAAACGAACACAAATATGTTAAGCATATCCCTAAGCACATCGTTTATGAGCGCTTGGAACACCGCTGGGGTGTTGGTCAGGCCGAAGGGCATCACCAAGTATTCATAGTGACCAGTAGGCGTGTTGAAAGCGGTCTTCCACTCGTCACCAGGTCTGATCCGCACAAGATGGTATGCGTTCCGCAGGTCAAGCTTAGTGAAAACAACTGCTTCCTGGAGCAGCTCGAAGGCTGTGGCCATAAGGGGTAGCGGGTAACGGTTACGGACGGTTATGGCATTGAGTCCCCGGTAGTCGATGCAAGGACGTAATCCACCGTCTTTCTTGGCCACAAAGAAAAACCCTGCTCCCGCCGGGGAGGTGGATGGACGCATGAGGCCTGCTTCCAGAGCGTCCTTGATGTAGGTATCCATAGCAGCTCGTTCGGGTGGAGATAGGGAAAAGATCCGACCCCTGGGGGGGCAAGTGCCAGGAAACAGGTCGATGGGGCAATCGTAAGGTCTATGGGGTGGTAGCATGGTGGCCCTCTGTTTGCTAAACACCAGTTTGAGGTCATGGTAACACTCGGGAACTCGGGTCAGGTCGATGGATTCTAAAGACTCGGGAGTAGAACTCGGGGATTTCTGGAAAATACAAGTAGCTTGGCACGTAGGACCCCACTGCTTGATAGTGCCCACAGACCAGTCGATGTGAGGGTTATGGCTGTGAAGCCAGGGGTATCCAAGGACGAGAGGGAACTCGGAACAGGAGATCAAATGAAAGTTCATCAATTCCTGGTGTTGTGAAACTGAAAGTCGCAAGGAGGTAGTGACATGAGTGACAAGTCCAGATCCCAAAGGGCTTCCATCCAATGTAGTGACCCTCATGGGTTCACTTAGAGGTTCAGAGGGAACGCCATTCTCCTTCGCCCAGACACCATCCATGAAGTTACCTGCGGCTCCAGAGTCTACCAAGGCTTGAAGGTGAAGCTTGTGGTTGTCCCAGGAGAGGGTGACTGGAATGAGCAGACGGGAGTTGGACGGATGGGAGGAGGTTATGTTTCCCGTTACAGTTCCCCCGGTCTGTACGGGACAGAGCGTTTCCCTGGAGCCCGGGACACGTGGAACGGAAATGGCCCGGTTTGCCGCAATATAGACAGCGTCGCTCCCTCATCCGGCGGTCTCTCTCAGCCTGGGAGATGCGTCCAATCTGCATGGGTTCCGATGGAGCCAGCGAGGATAAAGGTGGGGACTCGGAGCTGGGACTGATAGGGGCTAGAGGTCTACGGTTGAGTTCTCTCTCTCTCAGACGCTGGTCAATGCGTGAGGCCAACTTGATCAGGGACTCGAGATTGTCCGGTGGTTCCCGAGTGGCCAGTTCATCTTGGATAGTGTCGTAAAGGCCTTTCAGAAAGCACACCGTGAGCGCCTCGTTGTTCCAGCCACTTGCTGCTGCCACCATGCGGAACTGGATGGCATAGTCCGTCACGCTGCGCCAACCTTGGTGGAGAGTCAGGAGCTGTTTGGCTGAGTCAGAACCACTGCTTGGGCCTTGAAACACTCGTTTGAATTCCTCAGCAAAGGCAGAGTAGCTGGCACAGCAGGAACTATGGGCATCCCACACAGCAGTAGCCCAGGCCAGGGCTTTTTCCGACAGCAGGGTGATGATATAAGCGATCTTAGACCGGTCGGTGGGAAACGACGAGGGTTGTAGCTCAAAGGAGAGAGAACATTGGGTGAGAAACCCTTTACAAGCACTTGGATCACCTGAGAACCGTTGGGGAGGTGGAAGACGAGGTTCAGCCAGGGGATTAACTGCCATGGGTACGTGAATCTGAGGTACTGGGACGGGAACTGTTGCCGGGGTAAGACGATCAGATATTTGCTTAATGGAAGTCAGCATCTCCGACAGAAGATGAGAATGTCTAGCCATTAAGACCTCTTGCTGAACCAGGGCGGCTTCGTGGCGTTGGACAGTCTCCTGGTGGTGGGACAGCATGGCAAAAAGGTCCTGGGAACTGGCTGCCTCTGGGTTCATTTTTGGCTCTGTGTTTCTGTCAGGACCCGGTTACGAACCTGGGTCTGCCGGAGTGAGAAACAGTCACTTAACCAACTGAGCCACGAATAGTCAGCAGAACCCAGAAGATGAGGCAGACACAGCAGTACTTAAGACGGTGTATTTAATAAAGTAAAAAGGAGAAGTCCTTCAATACAAAAATGGCAAATCCAAAAGATGGTAGGAATAGCACAAAAAAGCCTCAAGAGATACTCAAAAACAAAAACAGAATTCCACAAGAGCATCCACCGGAATCGACAAGAATACACAGAATACTAGGGATGGGGGCATCTAGTGACCAAAACCCGGAACAACCCTGGCCAAATCCTGACAGACACTGAAGAGGGGATAAAATAGGGGGACACTGAAGAGAGGATTAAGTAGGGGGACACTGAAGAGGGGATAAAGTAGGGGGACACTGAAGGGAAGAGAGAAGAGCGTAGCAATCTAAACAGTGGTGTGATGTACCAGGACCAAAGATGAGACTGAGTGCCCTGAAATGCTTCACGTCAAAAGTTGTATCTCCATGTTGTAGCACCAGGGTGAGGACACAGGCACAGACACAGTGTTACCAGTGTTTCCTCTGTCTCTCTCAGGTACCCGTCAGAAATCGGGTGTTTAAATGTCAAACGTTTTGTTATATTTCAGTCTTCTGTGATTTATATAAAGTGATTTATTGGGATGCAAACTCAAAATGTAATACATTTCAACTCTATGTCTGACATGGTATAGGTGTCTTCTTTTTAAAGGCCACAACCATGTGTGTGAGGTGTATACTTTGTTTCAAAGTAGATTCCTTTGACTACAAAGTAAAACTAGGATAAAAGCCCTGTAATTTCCCCAGTGATCAAAAGCTCCACTATACAAATGCACACACACACACACACACACACACACACAAAGTTCTCTTGTAGCTTTACTTTTTCAAGTTTTAAAATGAGTTGCTCTTTCCAGTGGATGACATCACACAGAGAGTTAAAGAGGAACATAAAGCCAGTCTGAGGACGTTTGGATTTCTGAGTGAAAAGCCGCTACATACAGGTCTACATCACACAGGGAGAGAGTAAAGGGGTTAATAACGAACATGAGGTTTGGCAGATTGAATTCATTGAGGAGAATTCCAGGAGAAAAACATCCTCAGACGCTGCCATGACATCTCGAAACCCTTACCTGGACAGAAGAATGAAATGGAGAGACCAATCAGAACCGTAACGATGAAGGGCAATCACTGGCATCGTAAAAAACAGTCTCTGTGCAGAAGTTTATCCATGACTGGGCAGAAGGAAAAGCCAATCAGGATGTTGATTTCATCTTTCCGAAAATATGAAATAGATTAAATAAAGGCAGTACAGTCTTCATGGGCTTATAAATTATTTCCACCCTGAACAACAACAAAAAAAACGACACACATAAATATGCCGACTGTAAAGTCATGCTCATCTTCGATGGTCTGGATGAAAGCAGACTTCAATTAGATTTCAGTCCGAACCTGATGCTGAGTGATCTAACTAAACATCCACACTGAACGGGAGACATGGAGGATAGTACTTTTGAAGGGTTCTTCACATGACTGGTTGTTGGACAGTTTGTTAGGGTCAACTTGTTACCCGTAGAGCATGTTCGGATGCATATTTCCTAAATTATTGTTTTTACTTGGAAGTTAGGTCAAAAGACACATACCTACAGGTATAACTGGGTATTAATACTAGCAGACCAAGAACATTTATGTAGTGAATCATGTGCTTTATGTTCCTCGACATATAGACGTTCTTGGTCGATAACGTGAAATGAACCAAATAGATGAACCTGGTTTAATGTAATTGTGTATTTGACTTTGTCGACTTAAAAAGAAAAAAGGATTTACCAACATTTATTTACAACTTGTTACTCATCACGTTACAATATATCACCCCGTTTAGGCTGAACAAACGTTATCTGACAGAGAGATGTTGTGAAGTGTTAGCCTCAGCTCTCAGCTTAATCTGTCCTCACCTGAGAGAACCGGAACTGCAGGATTCAGGAGTGAGGCTCCTCTCTGCTGGCCTGAGATAAAAACTATGAACTAGGAAAACTGAGGTTAATACTTTTGTGTCAAAGCACATCGTCATTACAGTAGCCGGTAAGTTGGCTCAATATACACGTATAAAGGTAAATACTGTGTAAATACTGTTATACATGTCATTACATTTCAGTCTCACATTGCTGTGACGTTTAACCCTTGTGAGATAACTGCAGGATATTAGTGCTGCAATTTGACTGTACATTTGAGATGATTAACAATGTTTAGGAACTAATTCAGTTGTTAAAGTGACAAATACAGTTATCCAGTTAATACTAAATGACCGTGCAAATTGTATCTGTCTTGTCTTAACCTGAACACCTGATTTGATTAAATAAATCCTTAATTGATATATGTTTCTTACATTAGTACAGCAGGGGAACATTGTAGTGACGACTGCACTGCAATACAGGATCTTTGAATAAGAAACGTTTGTTCAAACTCAGTTGACCACCAGATGGCAGATGTTCTGTTATGAAATCATGATGACCTCTGCAAGCTATCATTCTGTGGAGTCACAGATGAAGGCCGTGCTTCTCTGCTATGAAAATATTTTTTCTTTCTTTTTTTTTTCTGACCAAGTAAGAATGGGAAACACTCTTCTAACCAATTTATTACAGATTAATTGGATTTCTCTTGTTGGCCTGAGAACAGTAAGGTCTTGATATGAAGTAGAGCTCTTACTTTGTCACCCTTTCAGACTAGGCTTCACTTCATACAGCCAGTGTGTCACTCACTCTCTGTCTGTTCACTCACTCTCTGACCATAAGGATGAGTCCTGGGTGAACCGCAGCTGCTGAAGAAATGTATGTGTGCCAGTTACAAACAATCAACGTTGATCAATGCATCCAACAAATTAACACATTAAACACACATTCAGATCCAAAGTAGTCAATTCCCTGTCCTCTCATCTGCAGATGCCTGTGATCTCACACTGGACCCAAACACAGCAAATCCCAACCTCTCTCTCTCTCTGAAGGGAACAGAAAGGTTGAGTTGGCGAGATGAGAGCAACCATATCCTGAGAGGTTTGATTCAGTGGAAAATGTGCTGTGTAGAGAGGGTTTGATTGGATGCTGTTACTGGGAGGTAGAGTGGATGGCTAAAGTTGCAATGACATATGTAAAGACATCGGCAGAAAATAATTGAATCATTCCTGTCACATTGGAGGATATGACAAGTTCTGGTGTCTGTTCTGCTGCCCTATGGGATGATTACTCCACAATAATGAAAATAGTAGTATGATATGCTTCCTGCCTCATCAACCCTCAACCCCAGAGACACCTGTCCTCCTTCCCCCCAGACTAGGAGTGTTTCTGGACTGGCCAATTGGCACACTGTCCTTCTACAGGGTCTACTCTCACACAATGACCCATTCCACACCAGATTATATACAAAACATTCGGATCACCTGCTCTTTCCATGACATAGACCAGGTGTACTCAACTCAACTAGTCGGAGCCTGCTATTTCTGTTCTACCTGGTAATTAATTTCACACATCTGGTGTCACTGGTCTAAATCAGTCCCTGATCAGAGGGGAACAATGAAATAAATGTAGTGGAACTGGCTTAGAGGTTCAGAGTTGAGTTTGAGGGACATAGACTGACCAGGTGAAAGCTATGAACCAGCACTGCCAACTCCCATGCATTGGCTGTGTGTCACGACTTCTGCCGAAGTCGTTGCCTCTCCTTGTTCGGGCAGTGCTCGGCGTTCGACGTCACCGGTCTTCTAGCCATCATTGATCCTTTTTTCATTTTCCACACACCTGTTTTCAATCTCATTCATTACCTGTTGTGTATATAACCCTCTGTTTCCCCTCATGTCTTTGTCAGAGATTGTTTTATTGTCAGTGTAGTGTGTTTGTTGTATAGGTGCGTGTCGGGTCCTTGTACCCATGTTTGTTTGTTATGTACTTTTAGTGTTATGGAGCATCCTCCGTGGACTTTATTAAAAGACTCCATTTTACACTCCATTTGACTCTCCTGCGCCTGACTTCCCTGCCACCTATTACACCTATGCATGACACTGTGAAACCCATGCATTTGACCCTCTTCTCGCGCTCTCATGGCACACCTCTTATATCACACGCAATGAAAACTACCGCTTTCATTATTTTACTTTGTCTCTTGTATAGTCAGCTCATTTACTTTTCAACTGTCCCAAATCTGTTTTAAATCTGCGCCTGCAACTGCTGATCAGGAGCAGAACCTCTGTCCTGTCTTGTTACGTCACTTTGAAGCATATGATTGGTCTAGTTATTGAAGGATCAAGGGGATTGGAGGCATGGAGAGAGAGAGAACGTTCTCCGCTGAGTTTATAAAACTGTAAATAGAGCAGCACCGTAACGCTGTTTTATGTCAAATGTTGTCAACAAAATTAGGCTGGTGTTACTCCTGTCCATTAATATATTGTACAATGCAGCCTTTTGTATTGAATTCTATTTAATCCACACTTGCATTAGTCCCCTTGTTTTGGTGATTGGCATTTGTTTTAGCAGGGAAGTTTGGTCGGGTGACCTGTTTGTAACTATGAAAATATATATATTTTTCAACAGTTTGTGAACCCTAAAGTGTATGTTTGATTCTAGAGTGGGGAAATAAATAGACAAATCATTGGTTAGGGTGTAGGGGCAGATTAATTAGGAATCTTCTCTTCAGGAGATTGTATTATCTATTTATTTTGTCTGATTAATGGAACAATTCTCATTCTTAACAATGGGCTAAAATAAATGAGCAATTACTGTGTTTGTCAGCAACAACACTGCTGTTATTCCCCAAACGTATTTTATTATTCCACTTCCCAATGTTGACGGTGTAATAACATATTTGAAATCTGATATTCCTGCTTGTGTCTTTGTAGCCATTCATGGACAGTTTTGAATACGCATTGGTGGAAAAAGTACCCACATGTGATACTTGGGTAAAATTAAAGATACCTTAACAGAAAATGACTCAAGTAAAAGTGAAAGTCAGAGTAAAATACTACTTCAGTACAAGTAGAAAAGTTTTTGGTTTTAAATATACTTTAGTATCAAAAGTAAAAGTAAAAATGTAAATGTCAAATTCCTTATATTAAGCAAACCATTTTCTGGTTTCCCTAATTTACGGATTGCCAGGGGCCCACTCCAACACTCAGACATAATTTATAAATGAAGAATGTTTATAAAGGTAGTCAGGATGATCAGGGATAAGTGAATGAATTGGACCATTTTCCTGTCCTGAGTAATTTTGTCTGCCAGGGAAAATGTATGCGGTAAAAAGTACATTATTTTCATTAGGAATGTCGACGTAGAAGTAGTAAAAAATATAAAGTGTAAAGTATAGATACCCAAACAAATCTACTTATGTAGTACTTTAAAGTATTTTTACTAAAGTACATTACACCACCGTGAATAAGTCCTACAAATAAGCATTGGATATGAAATGCTCCTGGAATCAAATATAATTTTTGACATTTTAGTATTGTGCACACGCTAGGCAGAGATGGTAGAGGGACTCACAACTCATAAAGGCATCACATTTTGTCTATGTAGAGTAAGATGATGGCAAGGATCTTTAACTAGTAGGCATAAACTACCTGAATATTGATATTCATTAGATTTTTCTTGAAGGTTGGGTGATTTTGAGAAATACATTTTCATAAAAAGAAATATAGATCAAGGGAGGCTAATACTCCTGGAGAGCAAGCAGGATTTTCTTCCAGCCCTATTTTAAAGAGAGTTCATCCAAATAAAAAAATGTTTGTTTCCTTCACTTGAAAGCAGTTTATGGACAAGGAGACTATAATCTATGATCCTGTGCCCATGATCCCGAGCCTCGCATACAACTTTCCACCTGAGAACAGGGATCAATCCCTGCTTCCAACCTTCCCACTGTTTCTAGCATTTACCCATCTCCCTATCTATTCATTATTGTCTGAATGAAGTCTCGAAACACACAAAAAAAAGTTTAAACAAATATATTAGCATACTTTCAATTCCATCCCCCAAAATCTCAAAGTAACAAAGCCGTCAAATTTTGAGTGTTCATTTACTGTTCAAAAGAATCCTGACTACACCTGACCATTTTGTGTGTGTTTTTTCCCCACCATGGCCATAGGCCTAAACCATGTCAAAATACGTAGAATTGCAGGAAATGTATTTTAAAACAAGACAATTTTCCTGGGGGCAATGGGGGTTGTGCCAGGGGGCAGCCCCGTATGATCCCTCATTGATGTCATTTGTTGAATCCACTTCAATCAGTGGAGCTGAAGGGGAGGAGACAAGTTAAAGAATGATTTTTTTGTTGAGACAATTAAGACATGGACTGTGTATGTGTGCCATTCAGAGGGTAAATGGGCCAGACAAAAGATTTAAGTGCCTTTGAACAGGGTATGGTAGTTGGTGCCAGGCACACTGGTTTGAGTGTGTCAAGAACTGCAATGGTGCTGGGGTTTTCACTCTCAACAGTTTCCCACCCAAAGGACATCAAGCCAACTTGTCACAACTGTGGGAAACATTGGTTTCAAATCGAATCAAGTTGTATTAGTCACATGTGCCGAATACAACAGGTTAAATTCTTCCTTATAAGCCTTTAAAACAATGCAGTTTTAAGAGAAATAAGAGTGTAAGGGATTTCCTCCTCTTCTTCCGAAGAGGATCAGAGGACCAATATGCGGCATGGTAAGTGTCCATGGTCCTTTTTAATACGTAAAGGTACACATGAACAACTGACTACAAAAACAAGAAATGTGAAAAACCCCAAACAGTCCTATCTGTTGCTGTTGCTGTTGCTGGTGCAGACACAGAGACAGGAACAATCACCCACAAACACACAGTGAAACCCAGGCTACTTAAGTATGATTCTCAATCAGAGACAACTAATGACACCTGCGTCTTGGTTGAGAACCATACTAGGCCGAAACATAGAAATAACCAAATCATAGAAAAACAAACATAGACTGCCCACCCCAACTCACGCCATGACCATACTAAATAAAGACAAAACAAAGGAAATAAAAAGGTCAGAACGTGACAATAAGAAAAATAGTTATGAAACAAACTAAAATAAAAAAATAAAAGAGCAACAATAAAATAACAATAACGAGTCTACAGTTGAAGTCGGAAGTTTACATACACCTTAGCCAAATGCATTTAAACTCAGTTTTTCACAATTCCTGACATTTAATTACAGTACAAATTCCACGTCTTAGGTCAGTTAGGATCACCACTTTATTTTAAGAATGTAAAATGTCAGAATAATAGTAGAGATAATTATTTATTTCAGCTTTTATTTCTTTCATCACATTCCCAGTGGGTCAGAAGTTTACATACACTCAATTAGTATTTGGTAGCATTGCTTGGGTCACACGTTTTGGGTAGCCTCCCACATTAAGTTGGGTGAATTTTGGCCCATTCCTCCTGACAAAGCTGTTGTAATTGAGTTTGTAGGCCTCCTTGCTCGCACACACTTTTTCAGGTCTACACACAACTTTTCTATGGGATTGAGGTCAGGGCTTTGTAATGGCCACTCCAATACCTTGATTTTGATGTCCTTAAGCCATTTTGCCACAACTTTGGAAGTATGCTTGGGGTCATTGTTTATTTGGAAGACTCATTTGCGACCAAGCTTTAACATGTCTGGAGATGTTGCTTCAATATATCAACGTAATTTTATTTTGTGAAGTGCACCAGTTCCTCCTGCAGCAAAGCACCCCCACAACATGGGTTCTTCGGCTTGCAAGCCTCCCCCTTTTTCCTCTAAACATAACGATGGTCATCATGGCCAAACAGTTCTATTATTGTTTCATCAGACCAGAGGACATTGCTCCAAAAAGTACAATCTTTGTCCTATGTGCAGTTGCAAACCATAGTCTGGCTTTTTTATGGCGGTTTTGGAGTAGTGGCTTCTACCTTGCTGAGCGGCCTTTCAGGTTCTGTCGATATAGGACTCGCTTTACTGTGGATATTGACACTTTTGTACCTGTTTCCTCCAGCATCTTCACAAGGTCCTTTGCTGTTGTTCTGGGATTGTTATGCAATTTTCGTATCAAAGCACATTCATCTCCTTCCTGAGCAATATGACAGTTGCATGGTCCCACGTTGTTTATACTTGCGTACTATTATTTGTACAGTTGAATGTGGTACCTATAGGCATTTGGAAATTGCTCCCAAGGATGAACCAGGCTTTTTGATTTTTGATTTTCCCATGATTTCAACCAAATAGGCATTGAATTGGAAGGTAGGCCTTGAAATACTTCCACAGGTACACCTCCAATTGACTCAAATTAGGTCAATTAGCCTATCAGAAGCTTCTAAAGCCACAACATAATTTTCTGGAATTTTCCAAGATGTTTAAAGACACAGTCAACTTAGTGTATGTAAACTTCTGACTCACTGCAATTGTGATACAGTGAACTATAAGTTAAATAATCTGTCTGTAAACTATTGTTGGAAAAATTACTTGTGTCATGAACAAAGCAGATGTCCTAACCAACTTGCCAAAACTATAGTTTGTTAACAAGAAATTGGTGGAGTGGTTGAAAAACATGTTTTTCAACCACTCCAGCACTCCACCAGTGGGGAGAACAAGTATTTGATACACTGCCGATTTTACAGATTTTCCCACTTACAAAGCATGTAGAGGTCTGTAATTTTTTTAATCATAGGTACACTTCAACTGTGAGAGACGGAATCTAAAACAAAATCCAGAAAATCACATTGCATGATTTTTAAGTAATCAATTAGCATTTTATTGCATGACATAAGTATTTGATCACCTACCAACCAGAAAGAATTCCGGCTCTCACAGACCTGTTAGTTTTTCTTTAAGAAGCGCTCCTGTTCTCCACTCATTACCTGTATTAACTGCACCTGTTTGAACCTGTTACCTGTATAAAATACACCTGTCCACACACTCAATCAAACAGACTCCAACCTCTCCACAATGGCCAAGATGAGAGAGCTGTGTAAGGACATCAGGGATACAATTGTAGACCTGCACAAGGCTGGGATGGGCTACAGGACAATAGGCAAGCAGCTTGGTGAGAAGGCAACAACAGTTGGCACAATTATTAGAAAATGGAAGAAGTTCAAGATGACGGTCAATCACCCTCGGTCTGGGGCTCCATACAAGATCTCACCTCGTGGGGCATCAATGATCATGAGGAAGGTGAGGGATCAGCCCAAGAACTACAAAACAGGACCTGGTCAATGACCTGAAGAGAGCTGGGACCACAGTCTCAAAGAATTGATTAAAATCCTGCAGCGAGCTGGGAGAGAGCTGGGACCACAGTCTCAAAGAATTGATTAAAATCCTGCAGCGCACGTGTTAAGGGAATTTTTATCAATGATGACCAATTATGTATACATTTCAATCAGGACTGACTAGTCCAAATGCTATTATGTACTGTACATGTATGAATTTTCTCTCTTGCTGCCATTCCCAATTGTATATAATGTAGTCAGGAGTTTAGAACAATGCCTTGGTACAAATGAATGAACTATCTCCAGATGGCAGGGACGGACTATCTCCAGACTGTCTAGAATGCTTATCTACACTGACTGACCTTGCCTTTAGGCGAGGAGGGAAGGCTTGAGAACGATAGGGCCTCTCTACCAGTGTCAAGAAGAGAGAGAACATTTAGAAAACGCTGACGTCATTTTCAGTTTATAACCTGTGGTAAAATGTGTATGAAGGCAGTACTCTCTTGAATTAAACGCTGTTACCTGACTTTTAAGACCGGGGCTCTGTCCATTCTTATAAAATGAGGGTCATACAAACCCTTAATGCATTGACAGTGTGTTTCATTTTGATTGGGAATTAAAACAGAGGAATTTAGAATTCCTTCAACAGCACGCAAGGTCCCCCTGATCAAGCCAGCGCATGTCCAGGCCCATCTGAAGTTTGCCAATGACCATCTGGATGATCCAGAGGAGGAAAGGGAGAAGGTTGTGTGGTCTAATGAGACAAAAATATAACTTTTTGGCCTAAACTCCACTCGCCGTGTTTGGAGGAAGAAAAAGGATGAGTACAACCCCAAGAATACCATCCCAACCGTGAAGCATGGAGGTGGAAACATCATTAATTGGGGATGCTTTTCTGTAAAGGGGACAGGACGACTGCACCGTATTGAGGGGAGGATGGATGGGGCCATATATATCGAGATCTTGGCCAACAACCACCTTCAGAGCATTGAAGATGGGTCGTGGCTGGGTCTCCAGCATGACAACGACCTGGAACACACAGCCTGTGCAACTAAGGAGTGGCTCCGTAAGAAGCATCTCAAGAAAATCTTTGGAGGGAGCTGAAAGTCCGTATTGCCCAGCGACAGCCCCGAAACCTGAAGGATCTGGAGAAGGTCTGTATGCAGGAGTGGGCCAAAATCCCTGCTGCAGTGTGTGCAAACCTGGTCAAGAACTACAGGAAACGTATGATCTCTGTAATTGCAAACAAAGGTTTCTGTACCAAATATTAAGTTCTGCTTTTCTGATGTATCAAATGCTTATGTCATGCAATAAAAAGCTAATTAATTACTTAAAAATCATACTGTGATTTTCTGGATTTTTGTTTTAGATTCCCTCTCTCACAGTTGAAGTGTACCTATGATAAAAATACAGACCTCTACGTGCTTTGTAAATAGGAAAACCTGCAAAAATCGGCAGTGTATCAAATACTTGTTCTCCCCACTGTAAGTGTATGTAAACTTCCGACTTCAACTGTATATACAGGGGTTACCGGTACCGAGTAAATGTGCTAGGGTATAGGTTAGTCAAGGTAATTGAGGTAGCATGTACATGTAGGTAGGGGTAAAGTGACTATGCATAGACGATAAATAGTGAGTAGCAGCTTCCTAAAAAAAGGGGGGTGTCAATGCAGTGAAATGCTTACTTACGAGCCCCCAACCAACAGTACAGTTTAACAAATACGGATAGGAATAAGAGATAAAAGTAACAATTAATTAAAGAGCAGCAGTAAAAAAGAACAATATATATGGGGGGTGCCGATACAGAGTCAATTTGCGGGGGCACCCGTTAGTTGAGGAAGTATGCAAATGTAGGTAGAGTTAATTAATGTGACTATGCATAGATGACAACAGAGAGTGGCAGTGGTATGGATGGAGAGGGGGGGGCAATGCAAATTGTCTGATGTTCAGGAGTCTTAAGGTTTTGTGGTAGAAGCTGTTTAGAAGCCTCTTGGATCTAGACTTGGCGCTCCGGTACCACTTGCCGTGTGGTAGCAGAGAGAACAATCTATGACTAGGGTAGCTGGAGTCTTTGACAATGATTAGGACCTTCCTCTGACACCGCCTGGTATAGAGGTCCTGGATGGCAGGAAGCCTGGCCCCAGTGATGTACTGGGCCGTTCGCACTACCCTCAGTAGTGCCTTGCGGTCGGAGGCCGAGCAATTGCTATCCCAGGCAGTGATGCAACCAGTCAGGCTCTTGATGGTGAAGCTGTAGAACCTTTTGAGGATCTGAGGACCCATGCCAAATCTTTTCAGTCTCCTGAGGGGGATTAGGTTTTGTCGTGCCCACTTCACGACTGTCATGAAGTGCATGGACCATGTTAGTTTGTTGGTGATGTAGACACCAAGGAACTTGAAGCTCTCGACCTGTTCCACTGCAGCCCTGTTGATGAGAATGGGGGCGGGCTCGGTTCTCTTTTACCTGTAGTCCACAACCATCTCCTTTGTCTTGATCACATTGAGGGAGAGATTGTTTTCCTGGCACCACACGGCCAGGTCTCTGTTCCTCCTCCCTATAGGCTGTCTCGTTGTTGTCGGTGATAAGGGCTACCACTGTTGTGTCATTGACAAATTTAATGATGTGTTGGAGTCATGCCTGGCCGTGCAGTCATGAGTGAACATGAAGTACAGGAGGGGACTGAGCACGCACCCCTGAGGGGCCCCTGTGTTGAGGATCAGCGTGGCAGATGTGTTTTTAACTACCCTTACCACCTGGGGGCAGCCTGTTAGAAAGTCCAGGATGCAGTTGCAGAGGGAGGTGTTTAGTCCCAGGGTCCTTAGCTTATTGGTGAGGTTTGAGGGCACTATGGTGTTGAACACTGAGCTGTAGTCAATGAATAGCTTTCTCACATCGGTGTTCCTTTTGTCCAGGTGGGAAAGGGCAGTGTGGAGTGCAATAGAGACTGCATCAGCTGTGGATCTGTTTGGGCGGTATGCAAATTGGAGTGGGTCTAGGGTTTCTGGGAAAATGGTGTTGCTGTGAGCCATGACCAACCTTTCAAAGCAATTCAAGGCTACAGACATGAGTGCTATGGGTCGGTAGTCATTTAGGCAGGTTACCTTAGTGTTCTTGGGCACAGGCACTATGGTGGTCTGTTTGAAACATGTTGATATTACAGACTCGGACAGGGAGAGGTTGAAAATATCAGTGAAGACACACTGGTCAACGCATGTGCACGTCCTGGTAATCCGTCTGGCCCTGCAGCCTTATGAATGTTGACCTGTCTAAAGGTCTTACTCACATCGGCTGTGGAGAGCATGATCACACAGTCTTCTGGTACAGCTGGTGCTCACATGTATGTGTCAGTGTTATTTGTGTTGAAGCAAGCATAGAAGTAGTTTAGCTCATCTGGTAGGCTCGTGTCACAGGGCAGTTCTTGGCTGTGCGTCCCTTTGTAGTCTGTAATGGTTTGCAAGCCCTGCCACGTCCAACTAGCGTCAGAGCCAGTGTAGTATGCTTCAACGCTTTGCCTGTTTGAAGGTTCGTCGGAGGGCATAGCAAGATTTCTTATAAGCTTCCGCGTTATAGTCCCACTCCTTGAAAGCGGTAGCTCTGGCCTTTAGCTCAGTGTGGATGCTGCCTGTAATCCTTGGCTTCTGTTTGGGGTATGTACGTATGGTCACTGTGGGGACGACATCATCAATGTACTTATTGATGAAGCCATTGACAGATGTGATGTACTCCTCAATGTCATTGGAGGAATCGCAGAACATATTCCAGTCTGTGCTAGCAAAACACTCCTGTACCTTAGCATCTGCTTCATCTGCCAACTTTTCTATTGATATAGTCACTGGTGCTTCCTGCTTTAATTTTCGATTGTAAGCAGGAATTAGGAGAAGAGCATTATGGTCAGATTTGCAAATAGAGGGTGAGGGAGAACTTTGTCTGTGTCTCTGTGTGTGGAGTATAGGTGGTCCAGAGTTCTTTCCCCTCTGGTTGCATATTTTACATGCTGATAGAAATTTGGCAAAACTGATTTAAGTTTCCCTGCATTAAAGTACCTGGCTACTAGGCCGCCTCTGGGTTAGCGTTTTCTTGTTTGCTTATGGCGGAATACAGCTCATTCAATGCTGTCTTAGTGCCGGTCTCTGACTGGTGGTATTTAAACAGCTTCAAAGAATACAGATGAAAACTCTCTCGGTAGATAGTGTGGTCTACAGCTTATCACGAGAAACTCTACCTCAGGCGAGAAATAGCTAGAGAAATCCAGCTGTTGTTTACAAAAATACATAGACAGCCAGCCCTTGTCTTACCAGACGCCGTTGTTCTATCCTGCCGGTACGTCGTATAACCAGCCAGCTGTATGTTGATGTTGTCCTCGTTCAGTCACAACTCCATGAAGCATAAGATGTCACAGTTTTTAATGTCCCCTTGGTAGTTTAATCCTAAGCGTAATTCGTTGATTTTATTGTCCAAAGATTGCACATTTGATGGCAGAATTGAGGGAAGTAGGGATTTGACTTCTCAGCAGGCAGCCTGCTCTCCGGCCTCTCTTTCTCCCTCTCCTCGTTTATATCACATTGAGGGAGTGGTTGTTGTCCTGGCTCCACACTGCCAGGTCTCTGACCAACCTATAGGCTGTCTCATCGTTGTCGGTGACTATAATATTGTGACCATAACCATGAACATAACCATGAACACTAAGGTTCAAAAGAAACTCCCAAGGATTGTGGACAAGATACATTTTTAAACATTTAATCACAAAAAAATATCAAAATGATTTGGCTGCTGTACCCTGTGAGCTGATCGATCTAGGATCATTTAAGTCACACTCCAGAATGTTATATTATTTTACTCACTTGGGTAATGGACCATCATGCCCCAGTAAGAAAGACTACAGTTGGGACTCGTCAATCTCCATGGATTGATGATGAACTGGGTGAGGCATTTTCTCAAAGAAATATGGCAAAAATCGTTGCAGCCAAATATAAATTAGAAATTAATTAACATAATTGTAGAATACTATGTAATTATGCAGTTAAAATAAATAACTATTTTACAAAAATGCTTTTATTGATTGTAAAAATAATTTAAAAAAAGGTATGGAATACAGTTAAGGGCTTACTTGGTACATGTATTTCATCATGCCCATCTAGTGTTGAAGTTGACGGTAGAACAATACCATACTGTGTATCATTTTGCAAAGAACCAATATACTGAGCAATAATGTAAACAGCCATTCTTCCAAACAAGCTATTGTTCAATGGATTGATGATCATATTATGAGCAAAAAAAACAGCTCTTTTAGTCTACAATTGGTGTCAGGAGAGGTGTTAAACCTATTGAAGTCATTACCCAATGGTAAATGTACAGATTATGATCTTATGGATAATTTTTGCTTCATTATGCTGCTCCCCAGAATGCAGCTCCACTGAAATACATATTTAATTGGTCACTGGAAAAGGGGAAATTTCCAAATGTATGAAAGCATGCTAAACCGTGTCCAATCCCGAAAGACAGCAATGAACCCATTACTCCTGCCAATAGTCGAAAAATTTGTCTACTCCCTTCACTCAGTAAGACATTGGAGGGTATTGTGAGTAGACACATATGGGAGTATATGGAAAAGAATGATCTGATCACAGCCAATCACCATGCTTATCACAAAAAGCCATTCCACTACCACTGCAATGGTTGACATGACTGACCAGTGGCTCAATGCTATGGATAATAGCAGGTTTGTGGGTGTACTATTTTTTAGATTTTAGTGCAGCATTTGATTTAGATGATCATGAAAATTATTGCATTATGGTTATCTAACTGACAGGAAACAGTCCACCTATATCAATGAGTTGTTTTCTTCCCCTCATGCTCTAAACTGTGGAATACAGGGCAGCTACCTTGGGCCACTTCTTTGCTTAATATATACCAACAACCTTCCTTATGCCTTATCTGAAACTCAAGCTACTATATTTGCAGATAATACTACAATTTATACAGCAAGACAATTGGTTCAACAGGTACAGCAGGCTCTACAAGTAGATATGGGACATTTCAGGGAGTGGGTTTGCCAGAAAACTTGTTTTGAACAACATGAAAACCAAGGTTATGTTGGTCTGTTCAACCAGGAAAAGGCCACCACAGTATGGGATGCAATTAAGTATGGGGGAGTACACATTCTGGAAGTGGCAGAAACCAAAACCACTTGGGGTGCAGCTAGACACCTGCTTATCATAACTAATAACTACTCTATGTAAATTAATAATGAAAACTGCATGTATGATCAGAAGGATAGCTAAATATTTGCTTGGAAAGATTCTTAAGCAAACAACCCAAGTATTAATTGGGAGTCAGTTCTGTGGTCTGGGGAAATGCGTCAGCAAGTGAGGCTACAGATTTCATAGAACAAAGCAGCAACGATTGTTTTAAGGTGGAGACAAGATTTTTCTGTTGTAGTCATGCACAATGCTCTTGGTTGGTCATCAATCAACAAGATAATTGAAAAAAAACATGCTTATTATATTTCACAATGTACACTATTTAAAACGGCCAAACTCTTTTCACAACAGTATTCAGTTGGTTAGAGACAGATATTCAGTCAATACTAAGGAATAGATTGTCCACCATCTATTTGTTATCCAGATGGAAAAGAGAAATAGGCTAAATAAAATTTAGATTCAGAGCAGTAAAAACATTTGAATAATTTAAATGATCAAAGCAGAAACCTTTCAGTTTATAAATTCCAACAATACTTTTTAAATAAAATATTTTGGGAAGGTTGTGCAAGGACTATGGTATATGAAGGAATCAATCTATAATTTCAGACTGTTAGAGTATTTATCTGGTCAATATGTCAGTGTATTATGTCTGTTTTTAACAGTGTGTTATATACACTACCGGTCAAACGTTTTAGAACACCTACTCATTTAAGGGTTCTTCTTTATTTATTTTCTGCATCGTGGAATAATAGTGAAGACATCAAAACTATGAAATAACACATTTTGCATTGATGACAGCTTTGCACACTCTTGGCATTCTCTCAACCAGCTTCATGAAGTAGTCACCTGGAATGCATTTCAATTAACACGTGTACCTTCTTAAAAGTACATTTGTCGAATTTCTATCCTCCTTAATGTGTTTGAGCCAATCAGTTGTGTTGTGACAAGGTAGGGGTGGTATACAGACGATAGCCCTATTTGGTAAAAGACCAAGTCCAAATCATGGCAAGAACAGCTCAAATAAGCAAAGATAAATGGCAGTCCATAATAACTTTTAGATATGAAGGTCAGTCACTTCAAGAACTTTGAAAGTTTCTTCAAGTGCAGTCGCAAAAACCATCCAGCGCTATGATGAAACTGGCTCTCATGAGGACCGCCACAGGAAAGGAAGACCCAAGGTTACCTCTGCTGCAGAGGATACGTTAATTAGAGTTACCAGCCTCAGAAATTGCCGCCCAAATAAAAGCTTCACAAAGTTCAAGTAACAGACACATCTCAACATGAACTGTTCAGAGGAGACTGTTTGAATCAGGCCTCTATGGTCAAATTGCTGCAAAAAAAACACACGACTGAAGGACACCAATAATAAGAAGAGAAATACTTGGGCCAAGAAACACGAGCAATGGACATTAGACTGGTGGAAATCTGTCCCCTTTTGTTCTCATTTGGATTAATCTTACAAGAGTTCTTAAACATTAAAATACAATTTAAAATACGATCACCTTTTCGCATAATGTACCGGTAAAAATTTTAAGAACACCTACTCATTCAAGGGCTTTATTCTATTTTTACAATTTTCTACATTGTAAAATAATAGTGAAGACATCAAAACTTTGAAATAACATATTTGCAATCATGTAGTAACCAAAAAAGTGGCTGAGATAATGAGTGGGCTAGACATGCCGAGAGATGAGTTGGGATTGGTCTGCCACATAGCACGCTTCTGTCAATTTGAGCTGGTCAGTATGTCCAGGTAATCCTAGACATACTGGCAGGTGTCAGTAAGTGTTGGGCAGTAAACGTAATTAAATTGTTGCCAGCAGCACAGTTGCAGTCACCAACGCTCTGGATAACATGAAAACAGCCTAAACAGCTCTTATAGGGCGAGTAAAATGGTCAGATTAGGGTGTTCTCTCATTTTGTGTCTGGAAGTAGCTAGCCAATGTTAGCCAGTTAGGTCGGGTGCTTGACTGCCGTTGTGAGGTCAGAATGATTGGATCAACCCTACAAATCGGCCCGAGCGTCCGATGTGCTCTCCGAACGTGAAACACATTGAATTTACTAACGGACAATCTGACAACAGTTGCATTCACCAACGCTCTGGATAACATAACAGCCTAACCAGCTTTGTTAGGGTGAATAATGTTCAGTGAGCTGTCCTCTCTCACTTAGATGTCTGGAAGAAGCTAGCAAGTTTGGGTGCGTGACTGCTGTAGTTACTTACATTCGGATCAACCCTTAAAGAGATGGGTGGGGCGAAAGCTTAAGCTTAGCTTTCTTATGGCTGCAGGGGCAGTATTGAGTTGCCTGGATAAAAGGTGCCCAGACTAAACGGCCAGCTCCTCAGTCTCAGTTGCTAATATATGCATAGTATTATTAGTATTGGGTAGAAAACACTCTAAAGTTTCCAAAACTGTGAAAATATTGTCTGTGAGTATAACAGTACTGACATTGCAGGTGAAACCATGAGGAAAATCAAACCAGGAAGTGGCTTCTATTCTGAAAAGCATATTTTCAAAATCTGATACGACAGGTGGATTAACAAAAGGCTAAATTGTGTTTTGTTATATTGCACTTGTGATTTCATGAATATAAATATTTTTAGTAATATATTTGAATGTGGCGCTATGCAATTCAGCGGTTGTTGATGACAAATATCCTGTTAACGGGATGGCAGCCATAAGAAGTTAAGAGGTTGTGGACAATGCTGAATGGGTGTAGACAATGAAGGGCTCTCCAGTAGTAGTACCAAAATATTCAAAGGCCATTTTCTCAAAAGTTAGTTATGAAGTTTATCAACTTTCGAAGCAAAATTACTTTCCCGTTGTTCCTCAACTGTAGTGTATGATATACCATTTTTTTTAGCTCTACTTTAATCCAATGAAAATGTCAAATTTTGCTACATAAGGCCGTTTTGAGCCGGTCAGTCACATTTATGGTGCTAGGCTATTTTCCGTTCTGTTCATATCACTCATGCTCATTGTATTTGTATCATGTATACATTTCAACATTACTGTAATGTCTATTTGACCACATTTCCCTGAGTTTCATGTGTTCATTAGGCTTTTGAGTCTATTGCCATGTGACTAGGCCTTATACCTGCTGTAGTGTATAGCCCTTGCTGTTATATACTAACCTGTGCTAGCAGTGCTATAGCCTAAGTTCTTTCTCCTCTTCCCTTTCAGAACCACATCGTTAATGTCAGTTCTCACTGCACACGATTCTGAGTTATCTGAACCATGAGCGTTCAATCATTCAAATGTATTTATAAAGCCTTTTCTACATCAGCCGATGTCACAAAGTGCCACATAGAATGTGTGTGGTCAGATGTGTGTGTGTGTGTGTGTGTGTGTGTGTGTGTGTGTGTGTGTGTGTGTGTGTGAATGTGGACATCTTCTATTAAACTCCCCTTAACCTGGACAGCCACCTCATCCTTTTTCTGACATTCTGTAGTGGTTGCAACCGGCCTTCAGCTAGCACCTAAAATGTCTTATTACATTCATGGTCCTTCGATTCTCTACAACCCTACCCTTATTTTTCACACTAACTGTAAGTCGCTTTGGATGAGAGCATCTGCTAAATGACTAAATAAAACGTAATAATGTAAGAATCCTGTGGGTGTGGGTTGTCTGGGGAAGTATGGTTGTGTGTGGTTGTGGGAGCCAATAATTAGTAGGCTATCTATATGTACATACAGTGCCTTGCGAAAGTATTCGGCAAACCTTGAACTTTAAGACCTTTTGCCACATTTCAGGTTTCAAACATAAAGATATAAAACTGTATTTTTTGTGAAGAATCAACAACAAGTGGGACACAATCATGAAGTGGAACGACATTTATTGGATATTTCAAACGTTTTTAACAAATCAAAAACTGAAAAATTGGGCGTGCAAAATTATTCAGCCCCCTTAAGTTAATACTTTGTAGCGCCACCTTTTGCTGCGATTACAGCTGTAAGTCGCTTGGGGTATGTCTCTATCAGTTTTGCACATCGAGAGACTGAAATTTTTTCCCATTCCTCCTTGCAAAACAGCTCGAGCTCAGTGAGGTTGGATGGAGAGCATTTGTGAACAGCAGTTTTCAGTTCTTTCCACCGATTCTCGATTGGATTCAGGTCTGGACTTTGACTTGGCCATTCTAACACCTGGATATGTTTATTTTTGGACCATTCCATTGTAGATTTTGCTTTATGTTTTGGATCATTGTCTTGTTGGAAGACAAATCTCCGTCCCAGTCTCAGGTCTTTTGCAGACTTCAGGTTTTCTTCCAGAATGGTCCTGTATTTGGCTCCATCCATCTTCCCATCAATTTTAACCATCTTCCCTGTCCCTGCTGAAGAAAAGCAGGCACAAACCATGATGCTGCTACCACCATGTTTGACAGTGGGGATGGTGTGTTCAGGGTGATGAGCTGTGTTGCTTTTACGCCAAACATAACGTTTTGCATTGTTGCCAAAAAGTTCCATTTTGGTTTCATCTGACCAGAGCACCTTCTTCCACTTGTTTGGTGTGTCTCCCAGGTGGCTTGTGGCAAACTTTAAACAACACTTTTTATGGATATCTTTCAGAAATGGCTTTCTTATGGCCACTCTCCCATAAAGGCCAGATTTGTGCAATATACGACTGATTGTTGTCCTATGGACAGAGTCTCCCACCTCAGCTGTAGATCTCTGCAGTTCATCCAGAGTGATCATGGGCCTCTTGGCTGCATCTCTGATCAGTCTTCTCCTTGTATGAGCTGAAAGTTTAGAGGGATGACCAGGTCTTGGTAGATTTGCAGTGGTCTGATACTCCTTCCATTTCAATATTATCACTTGCACAGTGCTCCTTGGGATGTTTAAAGCTTGGGATTTTTTTTGTATCCAAATCCGGCTTTAAACTTCTTCACAACAGTATCTCGGACCTGCCTGGTGTGTTCCTTGTTCTTCATGATACTCTCTGCGCTTTTAACGGACCTCTGAGGCTATCACAGTGCAGGTGCATTTATACGGAGACTTGATTACACACAGGTGGATTGTATTTATCATCATTAGTCATTTAGGTCAACATTGGATCATTCAGAGATCCTCACTGAACTTCTGGAGAGAGTTTGCTGCACCGAAAGTAAAGGGGCTGAATAATTTTGCATGCCCAATTTTTCCGTTTTTGATTTGTTAAAAAAGTTTGAAATATCCAATAAATGTCGTTCCACTTCATGATTGTGTCCCACTTGTTGTTGATTCTTCACAAAAAAATACAGTTTTATATCTTTATGTTTGAAGCCTGAAATGTGGCAAAAGGTCGCAAAGTTCAAGGGGGCCGAATACTTTCACAAGGCACTATATATATATATATATATATATATATATATATATATATATATATATAAAGCACAAGGGTGAAGCTGGACTTGAAATTTCTGTTAATAGTGAGATTTTCACCTTAGCCATCATAATAAAAAAAAGCAGTCATCATGTCCATTCTGGTCTTTCTGGTTTTGAAAAAAATACACCATTTTACGGATATTGTCAAGAAACATAAATGAACGGTTGTTATGAAAGTTAAGCAACTTTTTCCTCTCATAACTCCTCTCATTAATGACAGACTTGTATTCTTTTTGATTTCATGTCTATGAATTATATAATCATCATCTCCTCCTCAAGCCATCCTGGCAGAATCTGTGTCACAAAGAGTTGGCCAGCTGTGCTCCTCCAACCAATACAACAGGATAAGAGGATCGGGCAGATTTGGCCAAGGACACTATGGAGCCCGACGGTAAAGCAACTCCTGTGTAATATGTGTGTTTATGCATCTGTGCACACACATGCCTGTGGGTGGGTGAGAGAGAGAAGTAATTATTGGGTAATAATTATATCACCAGTGGCGCCCTGTCATACAGGGCAGGCCCCACTTGTTTTGAGACTCACCTGTTTAGCAAAAAAAAAAAAAAATTTTTTTTCGGGCTGCCTATTTTCCATTTTATTTTGGCATTAATACATGTCACATATCAGTTTGCAAACAATGTGAAAAAATATATATATAACAAAGCCACATACTCAAGAAAACAAAAACAAAAACATGTTTGTAAGGCTGCTCCAAAATGTAGGTGTTTCAGCCAAGCTCAGTGCTTTCTGTGGTGGTGAAGCAGCCAGCAGAATATATGAAGCATGGGGGTTGGTAATGTTCTCTAGCTGCGCCGTGATTGGCTCAGTGTTCTGTCACTCATGGGGACACAATGTCTCCGGGTTGAGTTCGAAAAATCAAGCCCCCTGGGTGCTGCCATATAGTTACATTAGAAGTACCCATCCAAGAAGGCTCAAGGTAATTGGCCACAGATAAAATTACATCAAATCACATTGTATCTACCATTGCTTTGATTGGACTGATTATGTCAACATCATACCTTCAAAATCTTAGCTAGCAAGCTAGCAGTCATCATCATGAATCAATTTGACAATCTATTGGCAAATTATTTTCAATCCTTATCATAATGAAGAGAAATTATGAAGAGAAATTATAGATAAAGCGTATCGGTGGCTATAAAATAAAACTCTAGCAAATTACTAACTGCAATGCACAACATGCAAAGTCTAAAATTACATTAAAATTAAGTGAATCTCTAATAATTTCCATTTTCTCATGTCTGTCCAGAGCTGGCTGTTGCAAACACATGGGGGTTGACGTAGCATGATCAGATGGCCCGGGGAATCAGTCTATATGCCAATCAATGTGAAATTCAACGGCAGATCTATGCCATACTCCGCCCCTAGAAAGAGGGACATTAACAATGGGGTTCCGGCCTAAAAGGATTTCCTTGGAAAACGAATTGCATATTATATCTAATCTACCATAGTGCACTTTGGACAATATTATTATTAGCACCCATTGAGGAAGCACACAAGAAGCACACAAGCTATTCGTGTTTCAAAAGACATTTAAGTGTCTAAATAACAGATATGTTTAGATTTTTACAACAAGTGAATTTCTTTAACAATAGTTCTATATTGGGGTCAAAATGATCCAGAATACAGCTAGGTACCTGCCAAAATGAAGGAAACAAACACCAACACAAAGTGTCAGTGCTGGGCCACCATGAGCCAAAACAGCTTCAATGCACCTTGGTATAGATTCAACAAGTGTCTGGAACTCTATTGGAGGTTGCAATACCATTCTTCCACAAGAAATTCCATGATTTGGTGTTTTGTTGACGGTGGTGGAAAATGCTGTCTCAGGCGCCGCTCCAGAATCACCCATAAGTGTACAGTTGGGTTGAGATCTGTTGACTGAGACGGCCATGGCATACATATATTATGGTTTACATCGTTTTCATGCTCATCAAACCATTGTCATGGTAGCCAAAATAAGGGCCTGCCCAGAATTTGTATACATGACCCTGAGCCTGATGGCATGTTAATTACTTAATTAACTCAGGATCCACACTTGTGCGGAAGCACCTGCTTTCAATATAATTTGTATCCTTCATTACCTCAGGTGTTTGGCAGTTAACTCTATGTTAGCATCTTGAGGGTTAATGGAAGCTATTGGTCAAAAGGAAACTGTATACAGAGTGGGTGCCCAGGGTCCAGAGCCGTTAAATGTAACATCAGTTAAATGTAACATTGGTTAATATCATGTTCTCCTTTTTTCCAGAAGTCTGTGCTTTAAGCTGTGGTATGTGAAGCCAGTAGAGTAGATTGGCATAGTGAGGCCAGCGGCTGGGGACAATGATGCCCATGTAACTTGTCTATCGCGGGATCACTTCTCATGTCCACCTTCAGATGTGCAACAGGTCGAACCCCAACAAGTATATCAGATAGATGATGGGGGTAGAAATTGTAAAAACTGGATGAAATACTGATGCAACTATGAAATGTATATTCATGTACGTATATTATGCTACTTTACCCAATAAAAAAGTGTACATACAGTTGAAGTCAGAAGTTTACATACACTTAGGTTGAAGTCATTAAAACTAGTTTTTCAACCACTCCACACATCTGTTGTTAACAAACTATAGTTTTGGCAAGTCGGTTAGGACATCTACTTTGTGCATGACACAAGTAATCTTTCCAACAATTGTTTACAGACAGATTATTTCACTGTATCACAATTCCAGTGGGTCAGAAGTTTACATACACTAAGTGGACAGTGCCTTTAAAACAGCTTGGAAAATTCCATAAAATGATGTCTTGGCTTTAGAAGCTTCTGATAGGCTAATTAACATAATTTGAGTCAATTAGAGGTGTACCTGTGGATGTATTTCAAGGTCTGCCTTCCAACTCAGTGCCTCTTTGCTTGACATCATGGGAAATTCAAAAGAAATCAGCCAAGACCTCAGAAAAATAATGGTAGACCTCCACAAGTCTGGTTCATCCTTGGGAGCAATTTCCAAACGCCTGAAGGTACCACGGTCATCGATACAAACAATAGTACGCAAGAATAAACACCATGGGACCACACAGCCGTCATACCGCTCAGGAAGGAGACGCATTCTGTCTCCTAGAGATGAATGTACTTTGGTGCGAAAAGTGCAAATCAATCCCAGAACAACAGCAAAGGACCTTGTGAAGATGCTGGAGGAAACAGGTACAAAAACATCTATATCCACAGTAAAACGAGTACTATATAAACATATCCTGAAAGGCCGCTCAGCAAGGAAGAAGCCACTGCTCCAAACCCGCCATAAAAAAGCCAGACTACGGTTTGCAACTGCACATGGGGACAAAGATCTTACTCTTTGGAGAAATGTCCACTGGTCTGATGAAACAAAAATATAACTGTTTGGCCATAATGACCATCGTTATGTTTGGAGGAAAAGGGTGGAGGCTTGCAAGCCGAAGAACACTATCCCACCGTGAAGCTCGGCGGTGGCAGCATTGAAGCAACATCTCAAGACATCAGTCAGGAATTTAAAGCTTAGTCGCAAATGGGTCTTCCAAATGGACAATGACTCCAAGCATACTTCCAACGTTGTGGCAACATGGCTGAAAGACAACAAAGTCAAGGTATTAGAGTGGCCATAACAAAGCCCTGACCTCAATCCTATAGAAAATTTGTGGGCAGAACAGAAAAAGCGTGTGCGAGCAAGGAGGCCTACAAACCTGACTCAGTTACACCAGCTCTGTCACGAGGAATGGGCCAAAATTCACCCAATTTATTGTGGGAAGCTTGTGGAAGGCTACCCAAAACGTTTGACCCAAGTTAAACAATTTAAAGGAAATGCTACCTAATACGAATTGAGTGTATGTAAACTTCTGACCCACTGGGAATGGCCAGGCACGACTTCAACATCATCATTAAGTTTGCAGACGACACAACAGTGTTAGGCCTGATCATCGACAATGATGACACAGCATATAGTGAGGTGGTCAGAGACCTGGCCTGGGTAGTGCCAGAATAACAACCTATCCCTCAAAATAACCAAGACCAAGGAGATGATTGTGGACTACAGGAAAAGGAGGACTGAGCACGCCCCCATTCTCATCGACGGGGCTGTAGTGGAGCAGGTTGAGAGAATCAAGTTCCTTGGTGTCCACATCACCAACAAACTAGAATGGTCCAAACACACCAAGACAGTCGTGAAGAGGGCATGACAAAGTCTATTCCCCTCAGGAAAATAAAAAGATTTGGCATGGGTCACGAGATCCTCAAAAGGTTCTACAGCTGCAACAACGAGAGCATCCTGACTGGTTGCATCACTGCCTGGTTCGGCAATTGTTTGGCCTCCGACTGCAAGGCACAACAGAGGGCAGTGCGTACGGCCCAGTACATCACTAGGGCTAAGCTGCCTGCCATCCAGGACCTCTACACCAGACGGTGTCAGAGGAAGGCCCTAAAAATTGTCAAAGACCCCAGCCCCCCAATCACAGACTGTTCTCTCTACTACCGCATGGCAAGTGATACTGGAGTGCCAAGTCTAGGTCAAAAAGGCTTCTCAACAGTTTTTACCCCCAAGCCATAAGACTCCTGAACAGGTAATCAAATGGCTACCCGGGCTATGTGCATTGTGTGCCACCCCCCAACCCCTCTTTTAAGCTACTGCTACTCTCTGTTTATCATACTGAATATGCATAGTCACTAACTATACATGCATGTACATACTACCTCAATTGGCCCGACCAACCAGTGCTCCTGCACATTGGCTAACCGGGCCATCTGCATTGTGTCCCGCCACCCGCCAACCCTTCTTTTACGCTACTGCTACTCTCTGTTTATCATATATGCATAGTCACGTAAACCATATCTACATGTACATACTACCTCAATCAGCCTGACTAACTGGTGTCTGTATGTAGCCTCGCTACTGTATATAGCCTCGCTACTGTCTTTTTACTGTTTGTATTTCTTTACTTACCTATTGATCACTGTTACGTTCCCCAGTTTGTGTTGTAGTTTGTGTATTTGCATGTGTTTATTTGAGGAAATGGCTTCCTGAAATCCCTCAAGCAGCTGATTGGTCGACTCCATGGCTAATTGGAGAGCTGACTCCGCCCCCTCGTCAAGACAACAGCTGTCTCCAGTTACACATTCATTCTGAAGCTATATAAAAGCCAGTGTTCTGTTCAGGAGGTTAATGGCTGGGAGGTCATTGCGGAGAGATTGAATGTGATAGAGAATCATTGCTGAGAGAGGAGGCTGATGGCTGTGGATAATTTACTATGTTAGTTGTTGGTAGCAGTTGGTATGTTCAGTGAGTTTGTTGCTCAGATAGAGCTTATTTGATGTCCTTTGTTTCTTAGTTTGTTTGAGAAATTATTTGTTCTCCTGTTTCATTTGTTCCCAGGGGGGAAGGCACCTCGGGAGTCCTTAGGCAAGAGGCCCGCGGGCATACATATACCCGTAGCATATTCACTGTCTAGGCACAATAGGTAAGACCTGGGCTGACCACCCCCTGTATTTTGGTTAGGGCACCAGGTGGTGCTAAATTAGGTAAGTATTGGTTAAGCAGGTAAGATAGGAGAGGGGGGGGCTTTGAGATTTACTTTCTTTGCTTTGGTTCCGTCCAGCCCCTTTTCCCCATATTACCGTGTAAAGGAATAAAGTCCTTGTAAACGGTACCACATTCTGTCTGTTGTCATCCTTACTCGCACCTACAGTCCATACCTTTTTCACTTCACGGAGAGTTGAGTTGTAGCAGGGTGTTGCGTTCCCTCTTCATAGGGGCGTGCCTAACAATCACCTAATACCTTTTTTGCACTATTGGTTACAGCCTAAGCATTTCACTGTGAGGTCTACACACACACCTGTTTTATTCGGCGCACGTGACAAACTTTGATTTGATGAAAAATAAAAGCTGAAATAAATTATTATTCTGACAATTCACATTCTTAAACTAAATAGGTGATCCTAACTGACCTAAGGCAGGGAATTCTTACTAGGATTAAATGTCAGGAATTGTGAAAAACTGAGTTTAAATGTATTTGGCTGAGGTGTATGTAAACTTCCGACTTCAGCTGTATATCAATGTCCCTTAGCTCCACCATGGTATTTCCAGTAATCTTTTTGTTCATTTTGTTCTGCTTTGCTCTTCCTAAAGCACTAGATGGCAGCAATGTATTACGATATTCAGAGGAAGAAATGGTTCCATTATAAATTGATGGGCTGCACTGTACTGTTTCTCCTTTCAGAGACGGAAATTAAAATTATACCCTGTAAGAATAATTCAATAAAGCAAAAAGAACGTCTGCATCCATCTTCCGACAAATACATGTGGCATTCACCGGCATGTCATCAAAAG
Source organism: Oncorhynchus masou masou (assembly GCF_036934945.1). NCBI lineage: Eukaryota > Metazoa > Chordata > Actinopteri > Salmoniformes > Salmonidae > Oncorhynchus > Oncorhynchus masou. Next base: position 37,232,563 of record NC_088220.1, read on the forward strand.
AAACAGAGTATCTCTGTTTCTTATACATTCAACCATATATTGGCTTTCTATCACTTTCTCTCTACCATGCCATTTCTGATGAAACTCAGGGAAGGTTCCTCGTTGGCTGGAATATTGACGCCCTGCTGTTCCTGAATAGATTGAATTAGAAATACATTCAGGGGGTGGAAGCACTTCCCTTGTCTCCCCGTTGAGAAGGGGGATTGAATCCTTCACCAAAGGGATTCTGGGCCCAAGGTCTAAATTAACACCCATGGCACCCCAACTGTTCAGGGCACCTTGGACGACCACTTCCCTGCTTGGGTTCTCCAACAGGCATGGAGGTTGGTCGGTAGAAAGGCTACCTCTCCAAAGGTGGGCTGCTGATTAATTGAGGCTGAGTATGTGCGGCGTAGTGCTGACAGATATTAAGTGCAGATGCTATGATGAGAGAAAGAGCTCTCCATCTTCGCCTAGTAAGTCATTATCTGTGCTGCAAATGTAGCCAAGAAGCCTTCAATGCGTTATTGGGCCATAGGTACGTCGGGTCACAGCACAACATAAGGTTGCTATAGCCCTTTATGGAGAGTCTTATGGACCTTATTTACATTGGTCATTCGTTGTAGATTGTCTTGTCGTTGACACACAAGGCTATTGTTTTGACACTATCCACTCATTACTGTACCTTAACCTAACTTTACCCACTGGGTAAAAACTGGTTGAATCAATGTTGCATTTATTTAATTAGGGGGTGGATCAGCTTTAATATTGAAAACAGATTGTGGTTTCTATCAATGTAATTGTCTGCATAATTTCCAATTATATTGTACATATTTTCCTTTATTATAATCGCCAAACCTTACCACCCCTCCCCTAATTGGAGTAATTTTTTTTATTTTATTTAACCAGGCAAGTCAGTTAAGAACAAATTCTTATTTTCAATAACGACCTGGGAACAGTGTGTTAACTGCCTGTTCAGGGGCAGAACGACAGATTTGTACCTTGTCAGCTCCGGGGTTTGAACTCTCAACCTTCCGGTTACTAGTCCAACGCACTAACCACACAACAACACTTAGGCTTCTGCTTGCAGCCTATACTTTACATATTATATACATTTTACAGACACAGTATATTTTACATGAGTTATCTTTTGTTTGTTTTTAGTCCCATCCTTCAGCTCCACTCAACCCTTCCTATCTATCTCTGAAGACCATCCTGTTTTGATTTATATTTGCCATATATTTTTAAAACTGTGCTGTGATGTTTCACAAAAGTTCTGAACCTATATACATTTTATGGACACAGTATATTTTACATTAGTTATCTTGTTTTTTTGTGGGGTTTTTTGTCCCAACATTCATCTCCCTCAACCCCTCCTATTTGCCATATATTTTGCAACTGTGCTGTGATGTTTCACAAAAGTTCTGAATCTTTCTATTCTCATAGTTTCTACAGATTGTAAAAGAAAGAGAAATATTTTTTGCTTAGAGTATTATTATATTATTGATCGATTGACTATGACTTCAATCAAAGTTGTTTCCACATCATATCAACTCAAAAATGCTATGCGATGACGTTGAATCAAAGTGGAAAATTGGCGCCAATGGATAGGGCAGCCGTGCATTGGGCTCTTAGGGAACTTTGCAGTATTTTATGTTATGTCTTGTTATTTCTTACATTATTATTCCATACAGTTAGATATCAGAGCGACGGTAACTCACCAGCACTACCAGCATTAGGACCGGATCCTTTGTTCGTATCCCCCAGGGCAATTGGTCTGATCCCAGATGCTGTTCCAAAACTCTGACGGTGGAAAAGAGGCACTCGGAGCTGACCTTTAGTCCGATTCAGGAGGTGGGCACACCACCCACCGCTTCCGAGTATATTACTCGCTAATGTTCAGTCTCTGGATAATAAAGTTGACAAGCTCAGGGCAAGTGTTTCCTTCAGAAAGACAGCAGGTATTGTAACCTACATTGTTTCACGGAAACATGGCTCTCTCAAGATATACTGTCTGAGTCTTTTCAGCCAGTTGGGTTCTCAGTTCATCACGCAGACAGGAATAAATATCTCTCTGGGAAGAAGGGCGGGGGTGTATGTTTCATGATTAATTACTCATGGTTTGATTGTGATAACATACAGGAACTCAAGTCCTTTAGTTCATCCGATCTGGAATACCTCACAATCAAATGCCGACCACGTTAACTCCCATGAGAATTCTCTTTGGTAATAGTCACAGCTGTGTATATTCCACCTCCAGCCAATAACACAACGGCGCTCAAGGAACTTCATTAAAACCGGAAACCACATATTCCGAGGCTGCATTTATTGTAGCTGGGCATACGGCCAGTCTGTAATACTGCCCACAACCGCAGGGCTCTCCAGAGGGTGGTGCGGGCTGCACAGTGCATCACTGGGGGAAAACTACCTGCCGTCCAGGATACCTACAGCACCTAATGTCACAGCAAGGCCAGAAAGATCCTCAAAAAACACAACCACCCGAGCCACTGCCTGTTCACTCCGCCATCATACAGAAGGCGATGTCAGTACATATGAAGCAAAACTGGGACAGAGCGACTGAAAAACAGCTTCTATCTCAAGGCCATCAGGCTGTTAAATCCTAGCACTATCACATTAGAGGCTGCTGTCCCATATATATAGACTGTAAATCAAAGGAATGAGCGTTACACTGAGGCCTGTACTCTGGAGCGGGATCGATTTGGAGGCGGAGGGTCCGACATGGTCTGGATCGGTGTGTCACAGCAGCATCGGACTGAGCCTGTTGTCATTGCAGGCAATCTCAATGCTGTGCATTACAGGGAAGACATCCTCCTCCCTCATGTGGTACCCTTCCTGTAGGCTCATCCTGACATGACCCTCCAGCATGCCAATGCCACCAGCCATACTGCTCGTTCTGTGCGTAATTTCCTGCAAGACAGGAATGTCAGTGTTCTGCCATGGCCAGTGGAGTGCCTGGGTCTCAATCCCATTGAGCACTTCTGGGACCTGTTGGATCAGAAGTTGAGGGCAAGGGCCATTCCCCCAGAAATGTCTGGAAACTTGCAGGTACCTTGGTGGAAGTGTGGGGTAACATCTCACAGCAAGAACTGACAAATCTGGTGCAGTCCATAAGGAGGAGATGCAATGCAGTACTTAATGCAGCTGGTGGCCACACCAGATACTAACTGTTACTTTTGATTTTGACCCCCCCTTTGTACAGGGACACATTATTCCATTTATGTTAGTCACATGTCTGTGGAACTTGTTCAGTTTATGTCTCTGTTGTTGAATCTTGTTATGTTCATACAACTATTTACACATGTTAAGTTTGCTGAAAATAAACGCAGTTGACAGTGAGAGGACGTTTCTTTTTTAGTTTATATGCTGTATTCTGTCCTATTCTACTGTATCTTAGACTATGCTGCTCTGACATTGCTTGTCCAAATATTAATATATATTCTTAATTCCATTCCTTTACATTCAGTTGTGTGTATTGTTAAATATTACTTGTTAAATATTACTGCACTGTTGGAGCTATAAGCACAAGCATTTCACTATACCCACAATGACATCTGCTTAACACGTGTATGTAACAAATAACATGTGATTTGATTTGAAAACTGCTAGGATTTTAAAAAGTCATCAAAGTAAGGGAATTTCGTATTTCTTTTCATCCAACTTTGAACCTAAATGTGTTTGTTGATTGTGCGTTGAATTCACCAAATGTAAATCAAAACTACACGTCGGTGCCAAGTGGGTAACCACTAGCTAGAAACGTAACTTCTCACATTACATGTAAATGTAAATAAAGTTTATGAGCCCACAAGCTGGTTAGCTTAGTTTCTGTGAATAGTAATAACTTCTAATTTTCCTCTCATACTGGGGATAACAGTCTTTGATTGCATGCTGTAAGGATTGCAGGCTGGAAAAGTGATGAGAAGCAATAATTGTAATGGCATACACACTTACACATAAAACCACCATGGGCATTGTTCAGTGTAAGGTAATAAGGAAGTAACTGACACAGTAAGACTATACACAGACAAGTTAGCCAGAGCTTCTTTACCTAGAGGCAACACTCCTGTCTGTACCACTGCACAAATTATGATCACTGCTGTATGCTGTAAATATGGATATGGTTATAGCTTTTGAACTGACGTACCCTTCTGTATGGATTTGTCTGGCTGTATAGTTTTTATAGAAGTGTGTACTATATGTGTGTGTGTTGCATGCATATGTGTGATGATGAGGTGGGGTGTTTTGGGAGCTGTGTATTTGCATGTACAGTATTGCTAGAATATCAATAAGAAAAAAACAAGTCTTCATTGTTCAGGAAGTTGAACTAGTCACTTGATGATGGTGACCACACTTTTCTGAGAGGGGAGGGAGTGAGATTGAGGAAAAAGAAAGAGAGTGTGTGGTGGAGTGTGTTGTAAAAATGTATGGCTAAATTGGAATTTCTCTCAACAAAAGGCGTATTTCCAACAATAGAAGCCCTTCAGAGATAATGCTGATTTTTTAACGCGCTCTACCAAAGCACATAAACCACTGAATAGCAATGGCCACTTGCTTCTTCTGTGAGTGGACTAATGCACCCTGGGGGGGGGGATATAGACTGAGAAGTGCTAACTGATGAAGCTTTAACTAGAACAGAATGATTTGAGAGAGGTTTGGACTGTATCTAAGAGGCCCAACGTAGCCTTAGGACAAGTTTATGCAAAAACAGGGAATGATCATTATTTAGTATTTATTCTTCATTTATTTCTTCGTCTTCTCGGTGTGACCTGAGGCCAATTACGATATCTCATAATTCCACCATTTTTTAAAAAGATTGCTTCTGAGATTAATCTTTGTGACAGCTGTCCCCAATGCTGTTGTCATTATGCAGAGAGAGAGAGAGAGATGTTCATCTGGAAAAAAACAAGAGGTCCAAAAACATGTGGGGGCGAGGAGACCAGAGAGACAAGAATATCCATAGAGTTCACAAAATGTTCCCTCTTTTCGTCTACCAGTTTACCATATTAATCTTTAACCAAGCAAAGCCATTTATTTACGAACAGAGCAAAAAACCTTTTGACAACTTAACTGCCCTCCTAGTATTCTCTTTCCTTCTTTTTTCACATATCCATTGCAGTTCAGATAGAGATATAAAACAGCCATTTGCAAAGTGAAAAGCCATGCTAGTCTGTTACGACAATTTCTTTGTGTTCTTCCGTTTCCCTATTCTGATTGCCCTACTTTATCTGAGGGTCCACGCTGAGATGTGAAAGCTACAGCTTAATTCTTATCAAGACTTCACTATAAATCATATTACCATCCATACTATGAGTCGCCCACATTAGGAGACGCGTTTGGGTGATTTAACACTTCCAGAATGGAGACAGTCATTCTCATCTCATGCTATAATGCTTATCTCTCTGAGGAAGAAAGGTCCTTTCAATGCCCATAGCCGACTGATAGAGCTTTCAATATCACCAGTAATAGGCAATATGGTACTGGCTATTTACAGTACCTCAAGCATTCAATCAGGGTAGAAATTCCGGAAAGTACCATGCTACCCTTATTTTTAAAATGTAATCCCAAAACCTTTTTCAGTTGTTCTGTGTTGGGAATCATTGTACTGTGTCTTGAAAGTGTATTACGGCGAGTTAATATCTGCTGATAGTATGTGTTTAGTACCATGCTACTATTTCTACCACGTCCTTGCCTTCTGAGAAGTTAAGGGTGTTGTTTCGATTAGATTCTGTAAAACCTATGAGGAAAATGCATATTTTAGGTACCAATCAATTTTAGGCACAAATTAAGCATTGAATTCACAACTCTAAATAGTCCTGATACAGCCTACCCAGATGATTGTAGTTGTACAGATGTCTGATCTTTAATTTGAACACTTTCGTTGCAGGAGGTAAATAATCCTGCAGCAAGAGGATTTAAATATCTGAAGAAATATTTAGAATCGGCTACGTGCAGGCTACAGCATGTCTCGTGTGAATTCTAATGTGGATTAGAATAAATGTACATTTTTGTAGGGGATAGATGCATTGTTCGTTAGGGAAAATCAGTTTTGTTTTTATTAAGTCAAGCAATAGGCAAAATAAATTCATGGTTTCATCAGTGCCTGTGTGATCCAGTGGTTACAGCCACTGACCCCAGCACACTCGGCATTGGTTTGAATCTGGCCCACTGGAGTCATGGAAGAAGGTTGCTTTTTTACGCATGAATTCAAAGTTAATTACGTGTGGTTACTGGGTTAAAACAGAAACAACTCAAAAGGTTAACAGTTTAGGCATTCATTCCGAGTGGTTTAGGTTATTGTTATGGTTTAGGGAAGGCTTAAAACAAAATAATAAAAAACGATGTGCCTATGTATCAATAGGGACCGATCGAAATTTCCTGTGGGGAAGGGGCTAGTCCAACTCATGGTGTCATAAAAAAATGCACCCCCTCCACAAAGTTCTAAATATTTTCACCCTCCTCCCCTTTTACTGTAAAATAAATTGAACACCCTCTCCTCTCATAGAATTAACTCAAAATAATGTTCCGACCCTTTACTCAGTACTTTGTTGAAGCACCTTTGGCAGCGATTACAGCTTTGAGTCTTCTTGGGTATGACGCTACAAGCTTGGCACATCTGCAGATCCTCTCAAGCTCTATCAGGTTGGATGGTGAGCATCGCTGCACAGCTATTTTCAGTTCTCTCAAGAGATGTTCAATCGGGTTCAAGTCCGTGTTCTGGCTGGGCCACTCTAGGACATTCAGACTTGTCCCGAAGCCACCTGTATTGTCTTGGCTCTGTGCTTAGGGTCGTTGTCAGTTGGAAAGTGAACCTTCGCCCCAGTCTGAGGTCCTGAGCACTCTGGAGTAGGTTTCATCAAGGATCTCTCTGTACTGTCCTCCATTCATCTTTCCCTCGAGCCTGACTAGTCTTCCAGTCCCTGCCACTGAAAAACATCCCCACAGCATGATGTTGCCATCACCATGCTTCACATTAGGGATGGTGCAAGGTTTCCTACAGACGTGACGCTTGGCATTCAGGCCTAAAAGTTCAACCTTGGTTTCATCATGGTCTGAAAGTCCTTTAGGTTTCTTTTGGCAAACTCCAAGCAGGCTGTCATGTGCCTTTTACTGAGGAGTGGCGTCCATCTGGCCACTCTACCATAAAGACCTGATTGGTGGAGTGCGGCAGAGATGGTTATCCTTCTGGAAAGTTCAACTATCTCTACAGAGATGGCGGCCACTGTGTTCTTGGGGACCTTCAATACTGCAGAAATGTGCCTCAACACAATCCTGTTTTGGAGGATTGCAAAATTCCTTCAACCTCATGGCTTGGCTTTTGCTCTGACATGCATTGTCAACTGTGGGACCTTATATTGACAGGTGTGTGTGCCTTTCCAAATCATGTCCAATCACTTTAATTTACCACAGATGGAGTCCAATCAAGTTGTAGAAATGTCTGAAGGATGATCATTTGAAACAGGATGCACCTGAGCTCAATTTCGAGTCTTGTAGCCACGTCGCTGCTGGAGGCTCCGGACGGGAGAACATCGCTGCTGGAGGCTCTGGACTGGAGAATGTCGCTAGAGGCTCCGGACTGGAGAACGTCGCTGGAGGCTCCGTGTCATAACTCCTCACTGGAGACTTCGTGCCATGGATCTTCCCTGGAGGCTTCTTGCCATGGATCATCATTGGATGCTTTGTGCACAGGACACACATGTTCATGATATTTAGATATATTTGGGCCCCATCACCACAGGCCACACCAACCCTGTGCAATTGCTGTAACCACACACCTCCAGAACCCAATTGACCCATTCAAAACTTTAAATAACTCTACCTTCGCAGGCTTGCAACTCTCTTGTTGTCCAATAATTACTGTGTGAAATTTACTGACAGTGAGCTGTGAAAATACTGTGCAGACATGCGTTCAACATTGTCCATACAGTGGAATTCACTATTTTGATGCAAGATTGACACAAGACTGATACCATTTTTTTCATATTAATAAAAAAATAAATTCCCATGTAACCCCTGCAATTATGCCAACTGACATGTCATTCAACACAATGCTGCTCACATCCTTCAGTTGGGGTAGGGATGGTTCAGGGGTAAGGGGATGGGGAGACAGGGCTGCTGAGCCTGAAGCTGCATCTGTTGGGCCTGGCACCAGGCTGGGACAGGGACAAACATTTGTGTATGCTAAATGTTTGCTAAAAGTTTGACTGCATTGATTAAATGTTGGCTAAAAGAGGAGTGAAATGTAAACACTCAAGGATATGCATATTCCTGATACCATTTGAAAGGAAACATTTTGAAGTTTGTGGAAATGTGAAATTAATGTAGGAGAATGTAACACATTAGATCTGGTAAAAAAATAAATAAAAGAAAAACCAACTGTTTTTTGTGCCATTATCTTTGAAATGCAAGAAAAAGGCCATAATGTATTATTCTAGCCCAGGCGAAATTTAGATTTTTTTAGCAGTGTGTGTGCAAAGTTTTAGACTGATCCAATGTACCATTGTATTTCTGTTCAAAATGTTGTATCAAGACTGCCCAAATGTGCCTAATTGGTTTATTTATAACTTTTGAAGTTCATAACTGTTCACTCTCCTCAAACAATAGCATGGTATTATTTCACTGTAATATCTACTGTAAATTACACAGTGCAGTTAGATTAACAAGAATGTAATCTTTCTGGCAATATCAGATATGTCTATGTCCTGGGAAATGTTATTGTTACTTACAACCAACCTCATGCTAATCGCAATTAGTCTAGGTTAGCTCAAATGTCCCATGGGGGACCCACCGATCCTGAATAAGTTTTTAAGTAACTAATGTTAGGGGAGCAAAAGTAGCCTATTTCACTATGAACTAAGCTAACATGTTAATTTCCACCACTCATTGGCTACACCCACCTTCCTTTGTGAAATGCTTGCTGGATGTTAACTTTTAGCCAAAAAATAAAATAATAAGAAATTGTTAGTTTTATTAGTACATTGTAAATAAAAATGTATATTAATGATGATAGGTTAATAATTTCACATTTATTTTTTTAAACCTAATGTTCTAATCATTTTTTTGGGCTTCTTTCAGTCACAGTCCTTAGAATCGTCCCCCCACCCTCCATACGGCGCATGAGGGAGCAAGATATGGTCGAGACCTATCATACAGTTGCATCCCAACCCCAGCCGCAGTGCAGTTTGTCTGGACACCCCTGCAAAGGCAGCGTTTGGACCAACCCTCCCTTGCGTCACAAACAATCGCTGTCCATGGTTCTGAAATTGCGATGTCTATGTGGCTGCCTAACAGTAGGCTATCAGATGATGTGGTACTTCGAGTAGCCAATAGCTTTACTTTAATGGATACATGTTTATTTTTTGTGGTCGTAATTGACTCATGTCAAGCCTAACGTTAATGTTTCACGAAGCTGTAGGCCTATGGTGTCACAATGTTGCTATTTAAAATGCTGGCTGGCTGCAATGTATTTGCTCCTTCAGTAATTAAAATGGGAAATTCAAACATTGCAGATTGTAAAATTTACTGGGCACAATACATCACAATTGTATAAATGTCATACCAAATTAAAGAAGGAAGTCTTGGGCACATATGTTGTATTCATTACATCTTCTTATTTCAGTACGGAGTTGTAAGAACGTTAAATAGAGAGTGTGAAATTAGAGAGTCTGAAAATGTTCCTCATCAGTGGGTAAATTGTCACACAACCTCAGGTAAATTATCACACAACCTCAGGTAAATTGTCACATTAGATTATCAACAAATAAGAACACAACTAATTCAATGTGAATATTGATTTTAATTTGAAATTCAAAACCAAATTCAACTTCATTAAAGAACTCAAAATAAAAACAATCATGCCTAGAGAATCTGGCAAATCATGCCTTTCTATCAAAGCAATAATGTTGGCAGAGCACACATTAGTTAAGTCGCACGACCACTTTACTACGAACTTTGAAATCAAACATTCTCTGGCGTGCACGTAGATCCAGATGAATTGTTGGAATCGGAATGGAATGTAATGCTGCAGATAACTTGCTTAAATGTTTAAAGTCTAAACAAAACAGACTTGGTGTTTAAACACACTAATGCACTTAATGCACAGTTTTGTAACACTCTATACGAGCACATCCGTATCTGACTAATCAGACTCATCTTCAGCGTCACAGTTCTGGCACACATAAATTGACTGGCCTGAGGTGGAAGCATCATGGGCCCATTTGTTGTATATCACACACTTCACCCAAGTTTCCTTTGGAAGGCTGTTTGTAAACGGCTCCATAAAGACAAGGCAGGAGCACTCCTCTCTATCTGATGACTCTTCTACGACATTTATATTTTTTAGCTGCCTTCTTGTTCTTTGCCGATCCAGATTTTGACTCCCCTCTTGCTTCCCTTTCTATGGAAACAGTCTTTTGCTAGATTTTGCCATATTCTTTTCCATTTCTAGTGCCTGCTTCACTGGTGTGTCAGTTAGAATAGCTGTTTTGCTCCGTTTTCTTCCTTTGCAAGCTGGTTTTCGGGGGCCAGCTTTTGGATATGGCCGGATGTCCTCTGAAGTTGGTAGTCCGCTGTCAGCGTTGGCATTGCTGGGCAAGGGTGAAGTGGTGCTAGCATAGGAACTGTGCAGGTCTGTGTCTGCTTGTGCTAGGCAGGGCTGGAATGGTGCTGGGGCCTGGCAGGTTGGTGCTGGGGCCTGGCAGGGCTGGAACAGTGCTGAGGCCTGGCAGGGCAGGGTTGGTGTTGGGGCTTGGTAGGGTTGGGTTCTGAATGGGGCAATCTGTAACGTAGGATGGCGCAAACTCGGTTTCCAGAAATACATCCCTGTTGTAAGGTTGTACCCCAGCCACCCTAAAGCCAGCCTGAATGTTCAAGGGGGTTGTAGCCAGAGGATAGGCGATTGCCACAATCCCAGCAATGTCATAAATTGACATTGTCCTCCCGGGATTGTTCCTCACCCAGGCATCACATGCGGTGTTGATGTGCCTCTTTAGCGGCCCGTAGACAGACCTGTCGAAGGGATGAAGCCGATGAGAGCAATGCGGTGGGAATGACAGCATAATTATGCCATTTTAATTGGCATAATTGAGTCCATCAATGGATAGATGAGACTTGTGGTTTTGTCTAAAAGGAGTAAACAGGGCTTCTCCTTTGAGCACTTGGTATGCTCAACAAAATGTTTCAGGAAGTCAACAAAGTGCACATCTTTCATCCACCCAGAGGGATTTCACCACTCTAATAACAGGTGGCCTGTTGATCAGGAAATTATCACGGAAGTTGACACAGAGGAATATAAAATATGGAGGTATACTATTCCCTGTGGCTGAGACAGCACAGGCCAGTGTGACGATGGTTCAGTGACCGTTCTTGTTTGAATCCATGTCTGCCAACCACTTTCTCAGGTTTATGTACAGTGGTCACCCCAGTTTCATCGACATTCCATACGTCGCCTGGTCCAAATTGATATCTCTGCAGCACTTCTGCTACATTGTCGAAGAAAGCATGAAACATTTCTCTGTTGAAGCTACTTGCCCTGGCTTTCTCAGCGACAGCTGTAAACAGAAAGCTGTAAGAAGCCTGTAAAACTTTTCTTTTTCTGCCCACATTAGCGCAAACTTCAGCTGGTAGGCAAGTTTTCCCCAGCAAACTGGTAGGCAAGTTTTCTGACCTCACTTTGCGACAGACCAAAATAAATGTGACCAAGTAACATACTGAACAAGCTGCATCTCCAAATCAGGTGAAAAATCAGGTGAACAGGAAGTTGACCATAAAACATGTAGTCACACAAAGTAGCTATTTGACTTTTGAGATAGAGCCTCTGTTGTGGTAGTTATGAACAGTTTGACAACTTACCCATATGACAATTTACCTCGCTCTTCCCTACATTTTTGGATGCAACAGCAAACTAATCTGTTAATAATATATTTTTTTGTTTGATATACATCTGTTTTGTAGGCCTATAGCCTACCTTAAGCATCCTCCCGCTCTCTCCCAACTCAGATAGAACGTTTTGATGCGTAAAACCAGTCTATTAATGCCAAATAATACAATCTGTCCACTGTCAAAACAATAGCTTACTAGGGATTGTTTCATTATGCAGACAATGCAGTCCAGCCTACTAGCCTATCTATATCTATATACAGTATTTAGCTTGGTAGCCTGAGGAGGAGTAGGTGGGCCCGCACTCTCCCTAGAGGGACTGTTGTCAAGGGGAGGAAGAGGAGGAGCAAGGCCACTGCAATTGCCAGGCCGGGGCAGTGAGTCTCTGTCGGGACTGGGAGGCTGCTAGTGATAGCTACTGCATAAGTAGGTGTACTAGCATCCACCTGTGATGGTGTTTTGTCCGTCGTGGACGAGGTGGTAGCTTTGCATATGTGGTTATCGTCAGTAATTTGTTTATCCATCTTGAACAACACACTCAAACTCCATCCGTGACCAACCTGATTCACCTAACTTTTTTAAACTTATAGCCAATTAGATGAGGAGGCCGAGGCGGGCTGCTGCCGTCACCACTGAAAAAGAAGCTTATCAGATGCATGACAACTATATGGCCTGTCTGACTCACCCATGTAGATAGGTAAAAAAAAAACACTTTGCTTGCAGCATTTGGAAATGTAAAAAAAGAGGGCTACTGTCAAAGTGATTTATTTAAAATGTATATAAAATGTGAGTTGATGGGCCCCCAGAGCACCGTCTTACTTGGGACGCGGGTTTCCTCTATGCCGGTTTCCTCTCTTGGAACGCGGGTTTCCTCTATCCCTGTGATCTCAACCCATGACCTGTTTTTCTTTAGTGTTGTTACAATCCACTTAGAAAGTATAATTGATCTGGCTTTTCCTATACAGGCAGTTATTTCAGACACCTGCCCATGATACATGACTGAAGCTATCGTTTAATAAGTCATTACATCCCCCGTAATATCCCCCATGTGATGCATAAACAACTCTCAGACAGCATGCCAGTAGAGGGACTCAGCCTTAATGACCCTTTACAGACCGCATTTCTCACAGACATCTCGATAATGTGACCAGTGGCACTTCCCTTAGAATAATCTCATGTTAACAACTTGGCTTCAGTGCAGGGATGTAGAGACACTGGGTACAAGGTCAGAATACTGATATTATACACTATTTATACAAAAGTATATGGACATCACGTAAGTGCTCTTATTGTGAAGTGGAAACATCCAGAAGCAACAACGGCTCAGCTGCAAAGTGGTAGGCCACACAAGCTCACAGAATGGGACTGCCAAGTGCTGAAGTGCGTAGCGCGTGAAAAATCGTCAGTCCTCGGTTGCAACACTCACTACTAAATTCCAAACTGCCTCTGAAAGTGACGTCAGCACAATAACTGTTCGTCAGGAGCTTCATGAAATGGGTTTCCATTGCCGAGAAGTTGCACACAAGCCTAAGATCACCATGCGTAATGCCAAGTATCGGCTGGAGTGGTGTAAAGCTCGCTGCCATTGGACTCTGGAGCAGTACAATGGAGGAAGGGTGGTTAGGCGGATGCCAGGAGAATGCTACCTGCCCGAATGCATAGTGTCAACTGTAAAGTTTGGTAGAGGAGGAATAATGGTCTGGGGCTGTTTTTCAAAGTTTGGGCTAGGCTAATTTGTTCCAGTGAAGAGAAATCTTGACACTACAACAAACAATTACATTCTAGACAATTGTGTGTTTCCAACTTTGTGGCAACAGTTTGGGGAAGGCCCTTTCCTGTTTCCGTATGACAATGCCCCAGTGCACAAATCGAGGTACATACAGAATTTTTTGTTGAGATCAGAGTGGAAGAACTTGACTGGCCAGTACAGAGCCCTGACCTCAACCCCATCGAACACCTTTGAGATGAATTCAAACGCTGACTGCGGGAGAAGGCTAAATTGCCCAACATCAGTGCCCGACCTCACTCTGGTGGCTGAATGGAAAAAAGTCGCAGCAATGTTCCAGCATTTTTTGGAAAACCTTCCCAGAAGAGTGGATGCTGTTATTGCAGTCAAGGGGGGGGACCAACTTCATATTAATTATTTTGGAATGAGATGTTCGACGAGCAGGTGTCCGCATACTTTTGGTCATGTAGTGTACCGCCCACACGTTAGAGCAGTCTGATAGAATATACATTTTAGATTTGAGGGATGATACAGAACAATGAAAGGTCTCGTTTTTGATCAAACACACAACTATCAAGACAACGAGGCGTCGGTGACTACTGTAGCATTAGAACTGTTGTTTTATGCATGGATGATCAAACATTCATGTTGTTGACAGTGTACTGTGCATAAGTTAAACAAATCAATTAAATCAGAACTGTTTTGTGATAAATCTACATCCCTATTACCTTGTATCTTCCCTGCCAACACATTGCTGTTTGCCACTTTTACGGCGGTGTCTGAGGCTGAGGCTAATACTGACACCATACACTTAGCTCAGGATATTTGAACAAAGTCAGGTAAAAAGAAAATAACAGACACACTCAAGCTTTCAATTTGTGCTTAGCTCACTTAACTTCACAAGGAAATAACTATTGCGACCCACTAAAATATTCAAACTTAAAATGTCTATCCTATTAGGAAGTTTGTTGGATGTTGTTTTTCTCTAATCGGGTGATTTACTAAACAAATGGTTGTCTTTTGCATTCCTTCCACTTCTCAGTTGCCTGCTAGGCAAGGAATGGCTGCTTTTAATGGCAGATTATATATTTACCCTGCTTCTAGTTCATTATAATTCTAAGGGATGTTCAATTCAATTTAGAAAAAATATTGTGCCAGGAGTTAACAAAAATGTATCACATGGAATGTACAACATTGTACAGATGTGGCACTTAAGTTTTACACAATGTGCTCAAGTAATTGAAGGTTGCTGTCCTGTAATACACATGGAAACTACATCATGCTCAAATAAAGTGCAGGTAAACAACAAAAAATGATCCAGTCCAGCAAATTAGACAGACAGAATGTCTTGTTTCCACAGGGCCAGGCCGGATCTATGGTTAATGAAGGCACCACCTGCTGTGAACCCATTCATAGATCATATCAGGCTTTTATTAATGCATGAAGACTAGCTGGGTGGGCCTCACATCCTCCCACCCCTCCAAGAAACATATGATTAATGGTCTTCCCCCAACTGCATCAGTTAGCCCGCAATATCTAGTATTTGTCTTCACAAGATGGTATCGACTTTTGTGAGATCATGCAGAAAATGAACTGTCATGGAGGCAAGTGCTGCACTGAATGAACCCTGATAATACAGAAACAGGCCCTACCACAGCCAACGGTAGCGAAAATAAATACTACAGGCCGACGAAGTTACATAGGCCGCGCAGACAAAGCACGACCACAATGTCTGGGATTCTTTTTAAAATGAGCAAGTTAATCTTGTGTGGCTTTAATACGAGTGGCTCGATCCTCATTTGGAAAGACATTTTGAACAGAGGTCTTAGTGAGGATAATACAACAGATCAAGCTGTTCCAATGTTTGCACGGCCTAGATAATGGTGTGTATCATTATTTTTCTTCACATGTGATAGAAGAAAAGTGATAGCCAGCTCTGCCTTTGTTGTGCTTCAATGGGTGCTTAAGTCAGATTAACATCGAAGACGGAACATGATGAATTTCAAGGAAGTTTTTTGCACTGTCTAGAGCCCATTACATTTCCTCAAGGACATCGAAACAGCAACAAAACTAGCTATTAGAACATTGTCTATTTACATATCCGTTTGGTGTTTTTTTTTAATATAAATTCCCTCTCAGAAAATGTTGACCTCTTTCATAAATATTATTTCTTATAGTAGTAATGGATTATAATATGTAATATATAGTATTTGTGAACCTTACTGTTGAGTATCCAAAATAAGAAGGATTTGGTTGGATTGCAGTATGTAGTTTGTCTTGCTGAGGTCTCGTTTGGCAAGAACAAGCTACACAACCTCCCTCATACCCATTTTTGTAGACTACTTTGCAATCACTTTTAAACTTCCTCATGATGCAAGAGTTGAACAACATTATCCAATATGCCAAGGTGAATGGTTGATTAGTTCTTACATTTAAAAGGGAAACGTAAAAATGACTACTCTACACATCTGAACAGATACACTCATGCCATCTATTATTTTCCAAGCCTGCAGCAATTTTTCGAATGATTTCATCTTAGACACAACTCTTACAAGTTTTATCTTCTTACCTTCTTGTAATTCTCAGTAAAATCTGGAAATTTAGAGTCATCTGAGGTCCCTGAAGTCGTACCTGCTGCCATTACGGGGAAATCTTAAAGAAAGAGATTGCATCAACCATCCAGATAATGCAAGTAAAGCCAGGCGCTGACTTTTAACAGAGCAGGGCTACAGGGGCCACCAGGGAGCCTTGGGAGCCCAATCTAAAAGGGGGAGAGAAGCCTCATATTAAGGCAACTCACATCTGCCGCTAGAGGGAGGAATGATTGCCCGGGAAGATAATTGTGAGGCGAGAAGCATGGACTAAACGGTGTGCCAGGAATTTTATCAGTCTGTGGCCCCTTTACGGCCCCTGCCCGTCTTGGATAAGGGGGGATATGAAAACTGGCAAGGTGCAGCTGGGAGGGAGAGAGTGTCATTATCGTGGGTCCCCACACAACCCCACATAATTCTTTCCTCTCCTTTGTTTTGCTTTCCCCTTCATTTTTTTCATGCTCTTTGCCCTCTCTTGACGAGGTAAACGTGTGAGTCCCTTGGCTTTTGAAATCAATTTGGATCCACGCTGTGTCTCGGATGACTGACTGGCCCCCTGGCTCAGCTCCTTGATGAGGCCTGGCTGGCCCCATGGCGCAGCTCCGTGACGAGGCCTGGCAGGGCGCTTTTGGCTGCCCTCCCTATGCTGAAAGGTGGAGGAAGTGATTAAAGGTGACAGTGCAATCATACACATGCACGTGGGAACACACACACAGACACATCTTTGGTTCACTCATACAGAAGTACACAGGTTTGGATGAGCTCCATTCCTGTAAGAGAGTGTAAAGTAGGTTGCGTGGACAACGTGCCCAATTCGCCCTTCCTTTCTTTTTGTGAGTGATTTTTTTATTGAATCACATCAAAAACAATACAATCAATAAAAAACAATACAATTTTTTAATATAAAAGGACTTCTTATATGAAAGTCATGTGGTGGCAACCAGCACTGAACAAAGACATTTTTTGGCAGCAGTCAACCCAGCCAGCCAAACCAGCCAGCTGCATATCTGAATCATCATTAAGTGGAAGAGGAAATGGTTCCAATTCAACTTTCCTTATGTAATAATACCACACTGGAAATAATCAATTTTACAGACCCACATGAAAAACTACTACAGTTCACAATAACATTCTACAGTACTGTCGTGTCTTTGGCTATGCCCGATTAAGTGATATGACATGCTATTCTATAAAATAATTTCTCCGTCATCAATATTACCTGATTGAGATAATCATGTAAATGTAATTAACTAGAGAGTCAGGCACCACAAAATAATATTTATAGAGCTGTTATCTTCCAAAAACTCTTAAAGACCTAGTAATATTATACATCAATAGCCGTCAATATTATTCGTCATCTTAATTCAGTCTCATCTGAAAGTTGTACATTCTTGGTTATCTGCACGAACCCTGGCTAACCATTTGAATCAGCAATACAAAATTGGGTTTAATAATTGATTTACTAAATACCTAACTAATCACACAGAATTACACATACACATAATTAAATCATACCTTGATTACAAATTACATCATAAAGGAAAACGTCCCTAGCGGGCGGAACAGATATGACAGCTTGTTACACAAAAGAAATGGGGCTGGGTTTGAGTGAAGGAGAGGGAAGACTGAGGAACAAAGGCCGAAGCTGTGCTATAGTAAATGCAGTATCTTATGCATTCTAAATTCACGCCCATTTGGAAAAGGAAAATGCAATAAATATTTACTCTGAGCTGCACTTTGGTAGGTTGGTGGTAGATGGAAGACCATGTTTCCCAACCGAGTCCTTTGAAGAATTTCTCTGGCGGTCAATTGTAGTAGTAACGTCGTTGTGTGACAGATGTCTGTTCCTTCCTAACCCTCGTTTACATCTGCTGTTGCTAATTCAACGGCTAGGAGGTATCACTTCTGGAGTGAATAAGAGTTCAAAGTTCATACCATTCGCAACCAAAGCTCACGCTGATGTTGGCTTCATTCTGTAGTTATTATCTGAACCATTCTGACATCGGACCGTCGTCCTACATCCTCGGAACAGGAGGTTATATTGTCGTCAAGGGCTTATATAGGAAGGGAGAGGAGGGTGTGTTTGAAACGTTTTATAGCCCATGTCCCTTCACAGTGGCGGGCCACTGATTGAGCAGAGCCCTATCTTATGAAAACCCAAATCTCTCATTTTAGAAGCTAAAATCACATTTCATCCCATCACGAATAATTTCATATTCAAACATTTAAATTGAACAACAATTCCATGTGAATCCGATAACTCTGATGTGTAGACTTTCCACTGTAGAGTCTATGTCATCTTGACAACCGAACTGACAACATATTCATTAAGTACCACCGCATATGTTCCATTGGTCGGACTACCAGAATATAGTTAATCTCCCCCCACCTTCTGATGTTCCCAGAATATCTATGTTAACCAAGGGTTTTGCAAATGTAACCTCAGTAGGGTAGAGAGAGGAACAAGGGGGGCAGAGGTATTTATGACTGTCATAAACAGAACCCTGAGGCCAACGTCATGACAGTACTTACTATAGAATTCTATAGTAAAGTGTATAATACTGTAGAATACTATACTACACACTGTTGGTGTGAAGTGCACCTACTCTGATTATTTTGACAATCAATGTTGCTTTGGTAACAGTAACTTATTCTTGTTTATCAGTTTATCATTGCAGGAGAACCATAAGAGGACAAGGAGACGTAGTGTGTACATTGGTACATAATAGGACAAAGTATACCTATTGTGTACATACAATTGTGGATTGTTAATACTCAGTTCAATAAAACAGAAAAGTATTGTGAAGAGTTTGAATTACAATGTATAATGTGTCACAATGTGCTGTCCTATTCTTGTATATGTCTGCTGCACCTTTCACCTCATCTCTTATTATTTACTGTACTTGACATACAGTGCCTTCAGAAAGTATTCCCGCCCTTCGACGTAATCCACATTTTGTTGTATTACAAAGTGGGATTCAAATGGATTTCATTGCCACAGATTTTCAAACCGATTTCAGTCACAACTGTAACTAGACCACTCAGGAACATTCAATGCTGTCTCAGTGTATATTTGGCCTTGTGTTTTAGGTTATTGTCCTGCTGAAAGGTGCAATTTTCTCCCAGTGTCTGTTGGAAAGCAGACTGAACCAGATTTTCCTCTAGGATTTTGCAAGTGCTTAGCTATATTCTATTTTTTTTATCCTAAAAAAACATCCTAGTCATTGCCGATGACATGTATACCCATAACATGATGCAGCCACCACAATGCTTGAAAATATAAAGAGTGGTACTCTGTTATATGTTGTATTTGATTTGCCCCTAACATAACACTTTGTATTCAGGACATAGAGTGAGGGAAAAAAGTATTTGATCCCCTGCTGATTTTGCACGTTTGCCCACTGACAAAAAATGATCAGTCTATAATTTTAATGGTAGGTTTATTTGAACATCAAGAGACAGAATAACAACAAAAAATCCAGAAAAATGCATGTAAAAAATATTACAAATTGATTTGCATTTTAATGAGGGAAATAAGTATTTGACCCCCTCTGCAAAACATGACTTAGTACTTGGTGGCAAAACCCTTGTTGGCATTCACAGAGGCCAGATGTTTCTTGTAGTTGGCCACCAGGTTTGCACACATCTCAGGAGGGATTTTGTCCCACTCCTCTTTGCAGATCTTCTCCATGTCATTAAGGTTTCAAGGCTGACGTTTGGCAACTCGAACCTTCATCACCCTCGACAGATTTTCTATGGGATTAAGGTCTGGAGACTGGCTAGGCCACTCCAGGACCTTATGTGCTTCTTCTTGAGCCACTCCTTTGTTGCCTTGGCCGTGTGTTTTGGGTCATTGTCATGCTGGAATACCCATCCATGACCCATTTTCAATGCCCTGGCTGAGGGAAGGAGGTTCTCAACCAAGATTTGATGGTACGTGGCCCCGTCCATCGTCCCTTTGATGCGGTGAAGTTGTCCTGTTCCCTTAGCAGAAAAACACCCCCAAAGCATAATGTTTCCACCTCCATGTTTGACGGTGGGGATGGTATTCTTGGGGTCACAGGCAGCATTCCTCCTCCTCCAAACACGGCAAGTTGAGTTGATGCCAACAAGCTCCATTTTGGCCTCATCTGACCACAACACTTTCACCCAGTTGTCCTCTGAATCATTCAGATGTTCATTGGCTGTCACGACCTGGTCTAAGTATTTTTGTGTTTTCTTCATTTATTTGGTCAGGCCAGGGTGTGGCATGGGTTTTTGTATGTGGTGTGTTTTGTCTTGGGGTTTTTTCATAGGTATTGGGATTGTAGCTGAGTGGGGTGTTCTAGATAAGTCTATGGCTGTCTGAAGTGGTTTTCAATCAGAGGCAGGTGTTTATCGTTGTCTCTGATTGGGAACCATATTTAGGCAGCCATATTCTTTGAGTGTTGCGTGGGTGATTGTCCTTATGTCCTTTTGTCCGCTGTGTATTAGTTTGCACCAGTATTAGGCTGTTTCGGTTTTCGTTACGTTCATTGTTTTTGTAGTGTTTGTGTTTAGTGTGTTTTTCATTAAACATGGATTGCAATTTACACGCCGCATTTTGGTCCGACTCTCATTCACACATAGAAAGCCGTAACATTAGCAAACTTCAGACGGGAATATATGTGCTTTCTTGAGCAGGGGGACCTTGCGGGGGCTGTAGAATTTCAGTACTTCACGACGTAGTGTTTTACCAATTTACCAACTTCTTGGTGTCTATGGTCCCAGCTGCTTCGAGATCATTGACAAGATCCTCCCTTGTAGTTCTGGGCTGATTCCTCACCGTTCTCATGATCATTGCATGTCACGCCCTGGTCAAAATATATCATGTTTATCTTCATTTATTGGGTCAGGCCAGGGTGTGACATGGGTTATTTATGGTGTTTTTCATCTTGGGGTTTTTGTGGGGTGTATAGCATAGTCTATGGCTGCCTGAGGTGGTTCTCAATCAGAGTCAGGTGATTATCGTTGTCTCTGATTGGGAACCATATTTAGACAGCCATATTCTTTGAGTGTGTCGTGGGTGATTGTTCCTGTCTCTTAGTTTAGTTTCACCAGACAGGCTGTATAGTTTTAACACATTTCCGTCTGTTGTTTTTTGTTCATGTTCAGTTATTTCACGTCTAGTCTACTTTCATTCAATAAACATGAGTAACATTCACGCTGCATTTTGGTCCGCTCCTCCTTCAACAGAAGAAAGCCATTACATTGCAACTCCACGAAGTGAGATCTTGCATGGAGCCCCAGGCCAAGGGGGCTCCATGCAAGTTCTTTATGTGTTTCTTCCATTTGCGAATAATCACACCAACTGTTGTCACCTTCTCACCAAGCTGCTTGGCAATGGTCTTGTAGCCCATTCCAGCCTTGTGTAGGTCTACAATCTTGTCCCTGACATCCTTGGAGAGGTCTTTGGTCTTGGCCATGGTGGAGAGTTTGGAATCTGATTGATTGATTGCTTTTGTGGACAGGTGTCTTTTATACAGGTAACAAACTGAGATTAGGAGTACTCCCTTTAAGAGTGTGCTCCTAATCTCAGCTCGTTACCTGTATAAAAGACACCCGGGAGCCAGAAATCTTTCTGATTGAGAGGGGGGCAAATACTTATTTCCCTCATTAAAATGCAAATCAATTTATAACATTTTTGACCTGCGTTTTTTTCTGGATTTTGTTGTTGTTATTCTGTCTCTCACTGTTCAAATAAACCTACCATTAAAATTATAGACTGATCATTTCTTTGTCAGTGGGCAAACGTACAACATCAGCAGGGGATCAAATACTATTTTCCCTCACTGTAAATTATTTTGGAGGGATTTAAATATTGACTGGCTTTCATCAGGCTGCCCACTCAAGAGAATGCTTCAAACTTTAACAGGTGCCAGCAACCTCGTTCAGGTTATCAATCAACCTACCAAAGTAGTTACAAACAGTACAGGAATGAAATCATCAACATGTATTGATTATATCTTTACTAATGCTGCAGAGATTTGTTGAAAGAAGTGTCCAATTCCTTCGGATGTAGAGATCACAATATAGTATTCATTTCTAGGAAAACCAAAGCCTAATATTGTGTATAAGAGGTCATACAATAAGTTTTGTAGTGATTCCTATGTTGTTGATGTAAAGAATATTTGTAGGTCCGTGGTGTGTAAAGAGGAGCAAACAGACACATTTATGACATTGCTTATTCCAGTTACTAATAAGCATGCACCCATTAAGAAAATGACTGTAAAAACTGATAAATCCCCATGGATTGATGAGGAACTGGAAAATTGTATGGTTGAGAGGGAAGAGGCAAAATGAATGGCAAATAAGTCTGGCTGCACAAACGATTGGAAAACGTATTGCAAATTGGTGTCTATCAACAATGACAAGCCACCGGGGTCTGACAACTTGTATGGAAAATTACTGAGGATAATAGCGGACAATATTACCACTACTATTTTCCATATTTACAATTTTAGCCTACTAGAATGTGTGTGACCTCAGGCTTGGAGGGAAGCAAAAGTCTATCCGTTACCCAAGAATAGTAAAGCTCCCTTTACTGGCTCAAATAGCCGACCAATCAGCCTGTTACCAACCCTTAGTAAACGTTTGGAAAAAATTGTGTTTGACCAGATACAAGGCTATTTTACAGTAAACAAATTGACAACAAACTTCCAGCATGCTTATAGGGAATGACATTCAACAAGCACAGCACTTACACAAATGACTGATTATTGGCTTAGAGAAATTGATGATAAAAATATTGTGGGGGCTGTTTTGTTAGACTTCAGTGCGGCTTTAGACATTATTGATCATAGTCTGCTGCTGGAAAAACGTATGTGTTACGGCTTTACACCCCCTGATAATTTTTGGGAAAAAAGTTACCTGTCTAACAGAACACAGATGGTGTTCTTTAATGGAAGCCTTTCCAACATAATCCAGGAAGAATCAGAAATTTCCCAGGGCAGCTGTGTAGGCCCATAACTTTTCAATCTTTACTAATGACATGCCACTGGCTTTGAGTAAAGCCAGAGATTCTATGTATGCGGGTGACTCAACTCTATACATGTCAGCTACTACATACAGTACAGCGACTGAAATTACTGAAACACTTAACAAAGATTTGCAGTTAGTTTCAGAGTGGGTGGCAAGGAATAAGTTAGTCCTAAATATTTCTAAAACTAAAAGCATTTTATTTGGGACAAATCTTTCATTAAACACGAAACCTCAACTAAATCTTGTAGTAAATAATGTGGAAATTGAGCAAGTTGAGGTGACTAAACTGCATGAAGTAACCTGTAAACTGTCATGGTCACAACAGTAGCTAAGATGGGGAGAAATAAATCAATAATAAAGTGTTGCTCTACCTTCTTAACAGCACTATCAATAAGGCAGGTCCTACAGGCCCTGGTTGTGTCGCACCTGGATTACAAAAAAGGACTTAGGAAAATTGAAATTGGCTCAGAACAGGGCAGCACGGCTGGCCCTTGGATGAACATAGAGAGCAAATATTAATAATATGCATGTCAATCTCTCCTGGCTCAAAGTGGAGGAGCAATTGAGCCTCCCAAGTGGCACAGTGACTGCATTGCAGTGCTAGCTGTGGCACTAGAGATTCTGGGTTCGAGTCCAGGCTCTGTTGAAGGCGGCCGTGACTGGGAGACCCATGGGGCGGTGCACACTTGTCTGGGCTAGGGAAGGGTTTGGCCAGCAGGAATGTCCTTGTCCCATCACACACTAGCGACTCCTGTGGCAGGCCAGGCAAAGTGCACGCTAACACGGTCACCAGGTGCACGGTGTTTCCTCCGACACATTGGTGCAGCTGGCTCCCGGTTTAAGTGGGCATTGTGTCAAAAAGCAGTGTGGCTTGATTGGGTTTCATTTTGGAGGATGCATGGCAATCAACCTTCGCCTCTCCCGAGTCTGTATGGGAGTTGCAGCGATGAGACAAACTGTAACTACCAATTGGATACCGCAAATGTTTTTATTTTACCTTTATTTAACTAGGCAAGTCAGTTAAGAACGAATTCTTATTTTCAATGACGGCCTGTTAAGGGGCAGAACGACAGATTTGTACCTTGTCAGCTCGGGGATATGAACTTGCAACCTTTCGGTTACTAGTCCAACGCTCTAAATTGGGGAGAAAAAGGGGGTAAAAAAAATTATAATTACAAATAAAAATAAATAAAAGCATAACTCTCCCAGTGACCTGTGAACAAATAAAATAAAACATTTAAAAAGTGGAGGAGAGATTGACTTAATTGACTTAATGTTTTTATGAGAGGTATTGACATGTTGAATGCACCGAGCTGTCTGTTTGAACTGCTGGCGCACAGCTTGGATACCCATGCATACCCCACAAGACATGCCACAACAGGTCTCTTCACAGTCCAGAACAGACTATGGGAGGCGCACAGTACTACATAGAGCTATGGCTACATGGAACTCCACATCAAGTAACTAATGCAGGCAGTAAAATTAGATTTAAAAAACATAAAAATACACTTTATGGAACAGCGGGGACTGTGAAGCAACATAAACATAGGCACAGACACATGCACACACACACACACAATAACATGCGCACTATACACACACATACACATGGATTTTGTACTGTAGATATGTGGCACTGCCTTGGCAGCAGGATCCATAATCCATTATAAATACAAATACAAATAAAGTTAATTTCACTTTAGTGCCTTATTGCAAACAGGATGCATGTTTGGACATTTTTATTTGTTATTTTCCCTCGTCATTTAGATTAGTATTGTGGAGTTACTACAATGTTGTTTATCCATCTTCAATTTTCTTTTATCACAGCCATTAAACTTGGCCTCGTGGTGAAATCCCTGAACGGTTTCCTTGCACTCCGGCAACTGAGTTAGGAAGGATGCCTGTATATTTGTAGTGACTGGTGTATTGATACACCATCCAAACTGTAATTAATAACGTCACAATGCTCAAAGGGATATTCAATGTCTGCTTTTTTTATTTGACCTTTCTAGGTGCCCTTCTTTGTGAGGCATTGGAAAACCTCCCGTCCATGCAACTTTTGTGACTTGTTAAGAACATTCTTACTCCTGAACATATTTAGGCTTGCCATAACAAAGGGGTTGAATACATTTCAGCTTTTCATTTGTAAATCATTTGAAACAATGTCTAAAAACATAATTCCACATTGACATTATGGGGTATTGTGTGTATACCAGTGACACAAAATCTCACTGTATGTTGACATTGTGTGCTCAGAAAGATGTCAAACAACTGAAATGTGGAATTATCAATATTTTTGAGGGGCAATTCCACAGTAACAGAGTGATATTGAGACTCAGATTTCTCACTTTAAATGTATGCCGGAAAAAAAACAATGATTGCAAAGTCAAACAAACCATACAACTCCATGCACAAGGATGACTTTAAAAATTTCCACTGAAAATTTTACAAAAACAAATTGACTTGAAGAACAGTGCAGATGCGACATTTGTTAACAGAGTGGCAGCACAAACAACGCTAACTGTCATTCTGCAAATTTTGCATCTGCACTGCTATTCAACTAAATGTGTTTTTTGTAGAATTTTCAGTGGAAAGTCTCAGCGTCATTCTGTTGACGTGGAATTGCAACTGAGACTTGATAAAAAAAGACTGGCCAAAGCCCTACTGTTAGTTGACTTATATAGCAGAATTACATCAATAAACACAAAGTAAAGAAAAATCTCTTGAGAAGTTCTCCTTAGGAGACTTCCTTACTTACAGCCTGCTCTGTCTGTGACAAAAAGCAACCCGCGTGGACCCATTCATTTGTAATTCAAATAAAACAAAGGGACAAACATTTAACAACATGTGTGCTCCTGCCAGTTAAATCAGTTTCATGGGGGGAATTTTAATTCAGTTTTTGAGGGATGCGTTTGCGCCCCACAGCGTTTTTGTTAAAGATTGAGTAATGGTGTATTTGGTGCAAGAGGGCGTACTGTAAGGGGTAGTGACAACATACTAGAAACTACATTGTTCTGTACATTGCATCAAGAAAGTGTACATTACTTTTAATTATAGACACTGTCAGTAGGGACTGTAAAAAAAGTTGATTTGTTCCGGTCTGGCCGATTAAAATGGATGTGAAACCTTTCATGTTGTCGCGGTTCTCTGGAGGTGCTGCTGGGTTGGCTGCCTTGTGCTTTGGCAATAGGGGAGGATATACTCACAATGGTTAATTCATGGGTAAGCCACTAAGCCCACTGCACTATGTCTTTTTGGCATTATGTTCACTTTCACCTGGCAGACTCCTCCGAAGACTCCCCTCTCCCCCAACCTTCCAAACCCAGCCGCCTTGAGTGGCAGCTGAGCAGCACATCCTACAAGCCCCCATAATCCTTCGTTCTGCTTCTGTCTGATCTAATCTTTTCCCTGGGATAAACACTGGTGCCCCAGGGCTTCCCGATAAGAATCTCTTCTGAGAATAGCCGATCCAAGTCGATGAAGACAAGGATCAGATTCTTTCACTTCCACACCCTGGAAATAAAAAACAAAAATATCAGCACCAGACATCCCTTTACTTATTTATAGCTGCAATAAACCCTTGGCAATTAGTTATCTTGCGAAGCAAAGCACACTGCAGCATCATCAAGTAGAAGAGAAAAGACAAATATATTTCAACCGGCATCTCACACTAAATCAATTCGGCGTACTTAAAAAGATTTGCTTACAGTAGTTGCCGATACTTGAGTTGTGCAACAGATGGTGACTCATATTTTGTGCTGTTGATCCATGTGTCAGCAACTCTCACTTGTGTTGCTCTAGAGAAAACAGAATGACAATCATGTTGCATTTGTCTAGAAGCGCTTTTCATTGAGTCTCAAAGTACTTCCTGTCTTAAGTAGATGACACTTCATCCACCGCCAACGTGTAGCTTTCCTATTATGTACACAGTACGCATGATAACCAATGCCATCAACATTCCAGCAACTATACATGTACTGTTTACTTAGTATGCTATTATCTACATGTTATAAAACACTGGAATCATATGCATAAGGGATTTAACTTAAAACCCAAACTATACTGAACAAAAATATAAATGCAACATGTAAAGTGTTAGTCCTATGTTTCATGAGCTGAAATAAAAGATCCCAGAAAAGTCCCTTATGCAAAAAATGCTTAGTTCTCTCAAATTTTGTGCAAACATTTGTTTTCATCCCTGTTAGTGAGCATTTCTCCTTTGCCAAGATAATCCATCCACCTGGCAGGTGTGGCATATCAATAATCTGATTAAACAGCATGATCATTACACATGCGCACCTTGTGCTGGGGACAAAAAAAATGGCCCCTCTAAAATGTGCAGTTTTGCCACACAACACAATGCCCTAGATTTCTCAAGTTTTGCTGACTGCAGGAATGTCCACCAGAGCTGTTGCCAGATAATTGAATGGTAATTTCTTGCCAACGTTGTATTCGAAAATTTGGCAGTACGTCCAACCGGCCTCACAATTGCAGACCACGTGTAACCGAGCCTGCCCAGAACATCCACATCTGGCTTCTTTACCTACGGGATGGTCTGAGACAAGCCACCCGGACAGCTGATGAAACTCTAGGTTTGCACAACCGAATAAATTATTCACAAACTATCAGAAACCGTCTCATGGAAGCTCATCTGAATGCTCATGGTCTTCACCAAGGTCTTGACCTGACTGCTGCTCGGCATCGTAACCGACTTCAGTGGGCAAATACTCACCTTCGATGGCTAATGGCATGCTGGAGAAGTGTGCTCTTCATGGATGAACCCCAATTTCAACTGTAGGGGGCAGATGGCAGACAACGTGTATGGCTTCGTGTGGGTGAGTGGTTTGCTAATTTGTTGTGAATAAAGTGCCCCATGGTGGCTGTGGGGATATGGTATGTATGGGCAGGCATAAGCTACGGACAATGAACACAATTGCGTTTTATCGATGCCAATTTCAATGCACAGAGATACTGTCAAATCAAATCAAATTTTGTTAATGTGAGTGTAGCGAAATGCTTGTGCTTCTAGTTCCGACAATGCAGTAATAGCCAACGCGTAATCTATAGCTAACAATTCCAAACCTACTACTTTATACACATAAGTGTAAAGGGATAAAGAATATGTAAATAAAGATATATGAAAGAGTGATGGTACAGAGCAGCATAGGCAAGATACAGTAGATGGTATCGAGTACAGTATATACATATGAGATGAGTATGTAAACAAAGTGGCATAGTTAAAGTGGCTAGTGATACATGTATTACATAAAGAGTCCTGTGTGGCTCAGTCGGTAGAGCATGGCGCTTGCAAGCCAAGCGTCGTGGGTTCGTTTCCTACTGGGGCCACCCATATGCAAAAGTAGTGGCCCCAGCCGACTTGTAAGTCGCTTTGGACAAAAGCGTCTGCTAAATGGGATATATTTTATTTTATATATATAAAGATGCAGTGGATGATATAGAGTACAGTATATACAGTGCCTTGCGAAAGTATTCGGCCCCCTTGAACTTTGCGACCTTTTGCCACATTTCAGGCTTCAAACATAAAGATATAAAACTGTATTTTTTTGTGAAGAATCAACAACAAGTGGGACACAATCATGAAGTGGAACGACATTTATTAGATATTTCAAACTTTTTTAACAAACCAAAAACTGAAGAATTGGGCGTGCAAAATTATTCAGCCCCCATAAGTTAATACTTTGTAGCGCCACCTTTTGCTGCGATTACAGCTGTAAGTCGCTTGGGGTATGTCTCTATCAGTTTTGCACATCGAGAGACTGACATTTTTTCCCATTCCTCCTTGCAAAACAGCTCGAGCTCAGTGAGATTGGATGGAGAGCATTTGTGAACAGCAGTTTTCAGTTCTTTCCACAGATTCTCGATTGGATTCAGGTCTGGACTTTGACTTGGCCATTCTAATACCTGGATATGTTTATTTTTGAACCATTCCATTGTAGATTTTGCTTTATGTTTTGGATCATTGTCTTGTTGGAAGACAAATCTCCGTCCCAGTTTCAGGTCTTTTGCAGACTCCATCAGGTTTTCTTCCAGAATGGTCCTGTATTTGGCTCCATCCATCTTCCCATCAATTTTAACCATCTTCCCTGTCCCTGCTGAAGAAAAGCAGGCCCAAACCATGATGCTGCCACCACCATGTTTGACAGTGGGGATGGTGTGTACAGAGTGATGAGCTGTGTTGCTTTTACGCCAAACATAACGTTTTGCATTGTTGCCAAAAAGTTCCATTTTGGTTTCATCTGACCAGAGCACCTTCTTCCACATGTTTGGTGTGTCTCCCAGGTGGCTTGTGGCAAACTTTAAACAACACTTTTTATGGATATCTTTAAGAAATGGCTTTCTTCTTGCCACTCTTCCATAAAGGCCAGATTTGTGCAATATACGATTGTTGTCCTATGGACAGAGTCTCCCACCTCAGCTGTAGATTTCTGCAGTTCATCCAGAGTGATCATGGGCCTCTTGGCTGCATCTCTGATCAGTCTTCTCCTTGTATTAGCTGAAAGTTTAGAGGGATGGCCAGGTCTTGGTAGATTTGCAGTGGTCTGATACTCCTTCCATTTCAATATTATCGCTTGCACAGTGCTCCTTGGGATGTTTAAAGCTTGGGAAATCTTTTGTATCCAAATCCGGCTTTAAACTTCTTCACAACAGTATCTCGGACCTGCCTGGTGTGTTCCTTGTTCTTCATGATGCTCTCTGCACTTTTAACGGACCTCTGAGACTATCACAGTGCAGGTGCATTTATACGGAGACTTGATTACACACAGGTGGATTGTATTTATCATCATTAGTCATTTAGGTCAACATTGGATCATTCAGAGATCCTCACTGAACTTCTGGAGAGAGTTTTCTGCACTGAAAGTAAAGGGGCTGAATAAT
This sequence comes from Oncorhynchus masou masou, assembly GCF_036934945.1. NCBI lineage: Eukaryota > Metazoa > Chordata > Actinopteri > Salmoniformes > Salmonidae > Oncorhynchus > Oncorhynchus masou. The sequence continues at coordinate 37,262,647 of NC_088220.1, forward strand.
TTTGCACGCCCAATTTTTCAGTTTTTGATTTGTTAAAAAAGTTTGAAATATCAAGGGGGCCGAATACTTTCGCAAGGCACTGTACATATACATATGAGATGAATAATGTAGGGTATGTAAACATTATATTAGGTAGCATTGTTTAAAGTGGCTAGTGATATATTTTACATCATTTCCCATCAATTCCCATTATTAAAGTGGCTGGAGTTGAGTCAGTGTGTTGGCAGCAGCCACTCAATGTTAGTGGTTGCTGTTTAACAGTCTGATGGCCTTGAGATAGAAGCTGTTTTTCAGTCTCTCGGTCCCAGCTTTGATGCACCTGTACTGACCTCGCCTTCTGGATGATAGCGGGGTGAACAGGCATTTGCTCGGGTGGTTGTTGTCCTTGATGATCTTTATGGCCTTCCTGTAACATCGGGTGGTGTAGGTGTCCTGATGGGTAGGTAGTTTGCCCCCGGTGATGCGTTGTGCAGACCTCACTACCCTCTGGAGAGCCTTACGGTTGTGGGCAGAGCAGTTACTGTACCAGGCGGTGATACAGCCTGCCAGGATGCTCTCGATTGTGCACCTGTAGAAGTTTGTGAGTGCTTTTGGTGACAAGCCGAATTTCTTCAGCCTCCTGAGGTTGAAGAGGCGCTGCTGTGATGAGATCCTGAGGCCCATTGTCTTACCATTCATCAGCCGCCATCACCTCATGTTCCACCATAATGCACAGCCCCATGTCGCAAGGTTCTGTACACAATTCCTGGAAGCTGAAAATGTCCCAATGTTTACATGGCAAGCATACTCAGACATATCACCCATTGAGCACGTTTGGGATGCTCTGGATTGATGTGTATGACAGTGTGTTCCAGTCCCGCCAATATCCAGCAACTGAAGAGGAGTGGGACAACATTCCACAGACCACAATCAACAGCCTGATTAATTCTATGCGAAGGAGATGTGTCGCTTTGCCTGAAGCATATGGTGGTCACATCAAATACTGACTGTTTTTCTGATCCACGCCCCTAGCTTTTTTTAATGTATCGGTGACCAACAGATATGAAATCCATAGATGACGGCCTAATTAATTTATGTCAATTGACTGATTTCTTATATGAACTATAACTCAGTAAAATCATAGAGATTGTTGCATGTTGCATTTATATTCTTGCTCAATATACATTGATACGGGTACCCCCATAGTTTCCCCAATTGAACCTGACACCGCTGTCCCCAGTCAATTCCCTGAATCAATACTTGGCCCAGGCTGAAACAAACATTTTCAGACCACACCGAGCATAAATCATTCATGTCATGGATTAATTATTGACCAGGGTAGGGAACAGAAATACAACAAGCAGACCAATTTTGATAAGCATTCTTCCCTTATACTCACGGTAGCCATTTTGGTCTGGTATTTGATCACTAGCATTCTTCCAGGCCAAAATCTAACATGAAACGCAGACCTGGGTTTAAATACCATTTGAAATAATTGTAAATACTTTAGCAAGAATTGATCTTGTCTGGCGCAATAGAACCAATAATATAGTCTCAAAACTGCAAAAACCTGCTCATCTGGCACTCCAAGCAGGCTAAAGTAAAGACTGGATGTTTTTGTTAAGAATAGTATTTGAACCCAGGTCTGGTGAAACTCCACAATGTTTTTTTCTTCATCCTTTCACTCATGTCACTGTAAAATGTAATGATTTGCATATCTCAGGAGTTGTCCCGCTGAGATTTTGTGTGTGGTACATGTGTACAAAATTTCCCTCAGTGCACGTTTAATCAGTCAGCAGATAAGAGCGGGATGCTAGTGAAATACCAAAAAAAAAAGTTAATTAGATTTTTCCTGCACTACACCTCTGCAATGTCATTATCCAAGAATTAAATGGGGACGGTTGTTTTGCTGCGCTATCAATTGCTGTGCTATCAACTTAGACTAATTGCGTGCGAACAGTTCTCCTCACAACAAGGGAGCGGAGGCCTTAGCGTGATCAAAACAAGGGAGCGGAGGCCTCAGCGTGACCAGATATTCAAACCCTTCCAGGAATTTGAGTTATTCTCCATTTCTCTAACATATAGGGAGTTGAGAAGTTAGCGTTATTCAGGAAGTAAACATAAATAACATTTTTTTAAACTGCATCTATTTTCAATTACTCCTTAATAAACTTCCATTTTTATTATTTTTATTAAAATCACTTATTGAATTGACTGCCTTCAATTCGAATTGATCTCAGCCCTGCTTAGGAGCATTCTCCATGGCCTCTGTTTTGCCATGCTCATATACTGTTAGCTAACCAAGTACAGTAGTTTAATACACAGCATTGTTATTTAGCGATGTCAGAACACTGAACTCTTCAAATTTCCCACCAAACAGGGTCAATCAGCATAAGCAGTCATCGATTGCAAACAAACCAAAAGCCGGACATGGGCACTTCGATGACAGTCACTCAGGGAAGCTTTGCTAATCGCAACGGAGCACAGCACAGCTAGCTACAACAAGGTGGAGGACCATCCACTCTCCTGCTCCTTCTTCTGGAACAGTGTTGAATGATCAAGGATGAATATAGGGTTTAGCAGCAATACTGGAGTTTTACCAGTAAATCTAGAGGCTAGCTAACTTACTCCTTGGACCAATAAAGCTAGCTAGCTCGTCAGGTAGCTACCCATAACTATTATCAACCGCGGATATTTGGTTCCAAAGTTGTTTCAAGCATAGCGTAAGAGTACCTGTAACTATGTTAGCTACCATTCAGATGTTTTTCTAATAACATTTTCTTTCCATTATGAATATATTTAGGGAAAGGGATTCTGACTTTTTGGTCCTCGCCTTTATCCAAGATGGTAATTTTGAGTTTCTTATGTATCATTATGATTACACCTTTAATTTTGTTTGTACAAATGGTTTGTACAAATGGTTCTCGAGTCTATGTGAGTCCTTTTGGAGGAGGTGTGTTTCTTGGAACATTGCTATGTCAATATGGTTTCTTCCTAGGATATCAAGACAGCTGGAACATTTAATAGGCGAGTTTAGACCTTTCAAATTCCAAGAGAGAACAGCTAGCGTTGCCATCGTAAAAAAAAGAATGAAGCATTAATGATGAAATTGTTATCTTTGGTGTTAATAAGCCCATAGGTGTGAAACAAAAAGCAGGACACACAGGGAAACCAGCCATTGGTCGTTTCCCACCCAAAAGACCTCCCTGTGAACAATTGAGCCAGCAAATTGGGGTTAGCCGAGTTGGCTCCTCCCTTTGTGTGTTGACTTCATGTGCTTATCGAAAAAGTCTTGAGCCTCCTTGGCAGTGGAAAATGTGTGTGTTGTATTTTGGAAGGTCAAGATGAGTTTTGCTGGGTGAATGAAGCCATATCTTAGGTTTAGCTTGTGCAGCTGTGATCTCACTTCATTGTAGGTTGACATCTGTTTTAGAAGTTTGGCACTCAGATCTGGGTAGATGAAGATCCTCTTCCGCTGCAAGGTGAACAATTTGTGGTTTGACTGTGGATTGTACAATCATACACTGAGATCCATTCCGGAGAAGACCCGTACGGTGCGCTTCTCCCCCCTAAACAGTTCACAGAAATTACACTGAAAAAAAGTGTTGGTCCCATGTTTCATGATCTGATATATAAGATCTCTGAAACATTCCATACGCACAAAAAGCGAATTCTCCAATTGTGTGCACAAATTTGTTTAAATCCCTATTTGTGAGCGTTTCTCACTTACCAAAATAATGAATCCACCTGACAGGTGTGGCATATCAAGAAGCAGATTAAACAGCATGATAATTACACAGGTGCAACTTGTGCTGGGGACAATAAAAGGCCACTCTAAAATGTGACGACTAGCTCTTATGGAGCAACATTTGAAATGGTGTTTTTTAGTTTTGGATAAAAGTAGAGACTCAGAGCTATAAAATGGAGGGTAGTAATGTCATAAATTGGGATTATAGTTCATTGTTTACCAAGCTAGCTAGGGACATGTTTTAACAAAAGACTCCACCATGCATGTAACTATTTCGGGGTGCGTTCGTAAATTCAGTCTGGCCATCTACACCTATTTCAGGGCACTCTTGCCTGAGTGTGCCAGAAGGCAGAATAACTGATGAATTCATGAACCCTCAACCTCAGTTGAATATGGCCGGTGTCAGTAAACATCGGCAAAAAAAATGCAAGTAAATTGTTGCCAGCAGCACACTTACAGTCACCAACTCTTGATAATATGAAAACAGCCTAACCAGCTCTGCTAGGGCGAGTAGAAGGGTCAGAGTTGGGTGTTCTCTCATTTGTGTCTGGAAGTAGCTAGCAAGCTAGCCAATGTTAGCCAGTTAGCTTGGGTGCTTGACTGCCGTTGTGAGGTCTGAACGTTCGGATCAACCCTACTCATCGGCCAGAGCATCCAGTGTGTTTACGAACGGGCAAGTGTATGATATACCACTGTAGTGTATGATATACCATTTTGTAGCTCTGAGTCTCTACTTTTATCCAATATAAAAAACACAATTAAAAATGTTGCTACATAAGACCGATTTGATCCGGACGGTCACATATACCTGAGAGATAAATCAGATGCTGACCGGCGTTTAAATTGCTGTGCCAGAAGGTGGCTGGCCTTGTCACCATATTCGTAGTACGTCCTCTTTGTTCATTGCAACAGCCAATCCACCAGTTCTTGACGTTTCAGTTTTCTTTGTTTGACATAATGAGCATTGTAATAAATTGTCTTTCCCTGATTTGCAACTTTGGAAGTTTTTTTATTTGTCTGTGTTAGTTGAAATAAAGTCACAGAATTCTTTGTTAGAAAATAGGGCCCTGTTAAATCTCCAATTCCACAGTTTTTTTTTGTATGCGGAGTAAGAGCTAAATCTAGAATGTGGGGGGAATGGTCCGAAATTACTATGGTAGAATATTCTGTAGTTTTAACTGAGGGGAGAAGTGCTCTATCAAAAAAAAAATGTCTATGCGCGAGTAAGCTTGATGAACATGAAAAAAGTAGAAGTCCTTTGTAAGTGTTCTGGGATTAGACCGGTCGAGTCTTGGTTCAATAACACAGTTAAGGTCCCCGCTGAGGCGGTGGCTGTAAAGATTAGGGAGAGAGGCTAAAAGAGATGTCATAAATCTAGTATCATCCCAGTTAAGGGCGTAAACATTCGCAATTACTACAGGGGTGCCACTAACTATTGTATAAACGTCCAACATGATCTGAAATGATCTGTGAGGGTGAAAACTATAATTGTTTGTGAATCACTATTGCTTTTCCTCTGACTTTGCCGTTAAAATACAAATGAAAAACCTGTCCACCCCATGCTTTACGCAATCTAGTATGGTCATTAACATGTAGGTGCATTTCTTGAAGAAATACGATATCAGTATTCAGGCTCTTCAGATGTGAAAATACTCTGGAGAGCTTAATTTGCCCCCCAAAACCGCGAATGGTCCATGTCACCAGTCTGTTTGGAAGGCCCAAAATACCATCCTGACTTGTTGTTGAACTAGACATGAATCCTTATAAGAAGAGAAGTCAAATGAAGAAGAAAGAGGAAAAGAGAGATTGAGAGATTGGATGAAAGGTGCAGGGCTCCATCTGAATTTACCCACCAACATTCCTCTGCACTGCCACGCACAACTTTTTCTCAGCTGGCACAATTTGATTGGCTGCTGTAATCCGTTAAATTAAGAGTTGATGCGCTGCACACTTGGTTTAATAGCATAATTTGTAATATTTGGGCTTGGGGATGGTATCAAGCCAGGTTGAGTCAAAAGGCTCAAGTCCATGTTAATTAAGTCACGAGTCATTGATGTTAATTAAAGTCAAAGTCAAGTTGCAAGTCATCATATTTGTGACTCGAATCCAAGTCATGTGACTCGAGTCCACACCTCTGGTAAATTGTTACAGACGTCCTTAGAGGGGACCATCAGTGACATGCATCACCAATTAAGACCAGTGAAACCACGGATGTTCAATTGCCATAAAAATAAAAGATACAATATAAAAACAGTATACATCAAACAGACCCCTAATGAAAAATGTATATATACATAAGTATTGGTAGACAGGATCGAGGTCTAACTAGCGAGTAACATTAGCAAGTGTCCTATAGGCGGCCAAACTACCATGTGGGCTATAGATTGCTAAAAGCCTTAGTAAAAAATATATACATCAAAATGCTACGCTTTTAACAGCGCTTTTATTTGATTAAGAAACCACACAAGGTCAAATTAAAGTTTAAAGAGCAGTGAGACCGCAAAGTATGTCATTGTCAACAACACAAACTACTGTAGTTAAGTGCTGCCTCAAACATACCTACTGTAAGCTTTAGTATTGGATTATTTCATGATAAATGGATTGATAGATAGCTATAGATGGTTTCCAGCATAGCGAGTTGGTCGCTGTGGCCCGACAGCCAGTCTCAAATTCAGCCAGTGTAGTTGTGTGAGATGCCACAGACACACAGATGGTTTCCATGGTTGACTGAATTGGAGTCAGAGCAGCTGCCAGTGAGTTATTCAGCAATTCGGGGAGTTCTGCTGCTAAACTTTCAGGTGATTTCTCCAGCTCTCTGTCAAGGATCTCCACTGTTATTGGGTTAGCTGTATCGTCCGGAGTGGCTATTGAAGCCTTTAATGAAGGTCCGATTGTAACCATTTTAGTGGTGGAGCGTAAAGTTTCTTCAGACGATTTCCAAAGCGTGTGACTGGTTTTCTCATGCTAGTTTAGGTACACTCTATTACTGGGTTATTAAAATAACTTTTGAGTTCATAAGAAGTATGAATTTAGGTGAAATTGAGGATTATTTACAAAAGTTGTCAGAGAGACCTCGTACGACTTCTTTCTACATCGCTCAACCAGAAACCCCCAAAGCAGGGCATTCTACCGGATAACCTTTTTTACTTGGACACTATCTCTTTGGCCTAACATTATTTCCTAATTTTACTTTAGAGCAGGTCATATTGTTCTTCACATTGCCGTCTCTGGTAAACACACACTATATCTGTCACGACTTCCACCAAAGGTGGCTCCTCTCCCTGTTCCTCTCCCTGTTCCTCTCCTTGTTCGGGAGGTGCCCGGCGGTCGTCATCGACGGTCTACTAGTTACCACCGATCCATTTTTCTTTTTTGTTTGTGTCTGTCTGTTTCTTACACCTGTGTTCTATTGAGTTAACATCTGTAGGTTTATTTACCTCGTTACCTGCTGTTATTTTGTGCGGATTATTTCTGTGTTTATTTGGTACATGTGCTAGTTTGCACCAACAGGCCATTCTCACGGTCACGGTTTCCCCACTTCGAATTCCTGTTTTGTTGGGCGCCTTCGTTGGGTTTGTTTCCTGACCAGTTTTGTTGTGTTTTGGACTTCCAAATAAATATTTTACTATTTGGACCTCAGTGCTCTTCTGCTCCTGACTCTTGCACATACCTCGTCCTAGTGAGGCATCTTTCAATATCAAATCAAATGAACAAGTTTATTTGTCACATGCACAGGATACAGAAGGTTTAAATGGTACAGTAAAATGGTAACTTGCATAGTGGAGTCTTCTGTTTAGACAGGTATCTAGCAAGCTTGCTAGCTAAACAATTAACCATAATCCCAACTCATAACGTTACTACCCTGTATGAATCTGAAGGTAGCTAAAGTTAACCAGCTAGGTTCAATGTTAGCGAGCTAGCTAAAATTTGGATAAAACTAGCAACGCAAATGGCTTTGATAGACAAATAATATTACTACACAGATCATACACATAACGTTAGCTAGCTAGCTAACAGTACACTTGAACTTGTAATGAAAATGACTTTCTGATAAAATTAGAAACGTAAAATATCAAAGAATGTCGCTAGCTAGACTCTCTTACCTGTATACATGGATGAATGCTTCTCCCTCTCTTTCACATATGTCATGGTTGCCCTTAGTTTAAAGGTGTTGCTAATTTGGAAACAGGTGTTTTATACAATAGCAGAATTTTCTCCATATCTTTAGCTATCATACAACTCTGGACGGTTCTGAATATGTGGACAACTACAAATACCTTGGTGTCTGGCTAGACTGTAAACTCTCCTTTCAGACTCACATTAAGCATCCAAAATATAAAATAGCCTCCAACACTCTACTCAACAAATTGGATGCATTCTATCACAATGCCATCCGTTTTGTCACCAAAGCCCCATATACTAACCACCACTGCGACCTGTATGCTTCTCGTTGGCTGGTCCTCGCTTCATACTCGTCACCAAACCCACTGGCTTCAGGTCATCTACAAGTCTCTGCTATGTAAAGCCCCGCCTTATCTCAGCTCACTGGTCACCATAGCAGCACCCACCCATAGCACGCGCTCCAGCAGGTACATCTCACTGGTCAACCTCAAAGCCAATTCCTCCTTAGGTCGGCTTTCCTTCCAGTTCTCTGCTGCCAATGACTGGAACGAACTGCAAAAATGACTGAAGCTGGAGACTCATATCTCCCTCACTAGCTTTAAGCACCAGCTGTCAGGGGAACTCACAGATCACTGCACCTGTACATAGCCAATCTGTAAACAGCCAGTCCAACTACTACATCCCCATACTGCATTTATTTATTTATCTTGCTGCATTGCATCTCTACTTGCACATTCATCTTCTACACATCTACCATTCCAGTGTTTAATTGCTATATCGTAATTTCTTCACCACCATGGCCTATTTATTGCCTTACCTCCCTTAACTTACCTCATTTGCACTCACTGTATATAGACTTGTCTTTTTTCTACTGTATTATTGATTGTATGTTTGTTTATTCCAAGTGTAACTCTGTGTTGTTGTATGTGTCGAACTGCTGTGTTTTATCTTGGCAAGGTCGCAGTTGTAAATGAGAACTTGTTCTCAACTAACCTACCTGGTTGAATAAAGGTGAATTAAAATGATTATTATTATTTTTAAATACTCGGTCTAGAAAGTTGAGAGCAATAGCAACATATTTAGAATTCTTTGCGATATCTCAGCCAATCATGGATAGCGGGAAGGTTCTGCTTTTTAAAATATTTTTTTTTTAAAAGCATTTATTTTGTAGATGTTGCATTGTCAGAACAGACACCTTTCTTATAATATTAATTGATTTCTCATATAATTCATATATTTTGCCTCAAAAATGTCATACCATATCATACAGTTGAAGTCGAAGTTTACATACACTTAGGTTGGAGTCATTAAAACTCGTTTTTCAACCACTCCACAAATGTCTTGTTAACAAACTGTAGTTTTGACAAGTCGGTTAGGACATCTACTTTGTGCATAACACAAGTAATATTTTCAACAATTGTTTACAGACAGATTATTTCACTGTATCACAATTCCTGTGGGTCAGAAGTTTACATACACTAAGTTTACTGTGCCTTTAAACAGCTTGGAAAATTCCATAAAATGATGGCTTTAGAAGCTCTGGTAGGCTAATTGACATCATTTGAGTCAATTGGAGGTGTACCTGTGGATGTATTTCAAGGCCTACCTTCAATCTCAGTGCCTCTTTGAGAAAACAGCCAAGACCTCCACAAGACCTCCACAAGTCTGGTTCATCCTTGGGATAAATTTCCAAACACCTGAAGGTACCACGTTCATCTGTACAAACAATAGTACGCAAGTATAAACACCATGGGACCACACAGCCATCATACCGCTCAGGAAGGAGACTAGAGATGAACGTACTTTGGTGCGAAAAGTGCAAATCAATCCCAGAACAGCAGAAAAGGACCTTGTGAAGATGCTGGAGGAAACAGGTACAAAAGTATCTATATCCACAGTAAAACAAGTACTATATCAACATAACCTGAAAGGCCGCTCAGTAAGGAAGAAGCCACTGCTCCAAAACCACCATAAAAAAACTGACTACGGTTTGCAACTGCACATGGGGACAAATATCGTACTTTTTGGAGAAATGTCCTCTGGTCTGATGAAACAAAAATAGAACTGTTTGGCCATGATGACCATCGTTATGTTTTGAGGAAAAAGGGGGAGGCTTGCAAGCCGAAGAACACCATCCCAACCTTGAAGCAGCATCATGTTGTGGGGGTGCTTTGCCCCAAGCATGCTTCCAAAGTTGTGGCAAAATGGCTTAACGACAACAAATTCAAGGTATTGGAGTGGCCATCACAAAGCCCTGACCTCAATCCTATAGAAAATGTGTGGGCAGAACCACAAATGACCCAGAATTAACTGTTACACCAGCTCTATCAAGAGGAATGGCCAAAATCACCCAACTTATTGTGGGAAGCTTGTGGAAGGCTAACCAAAAAGTTTGACCCAAGTTAAACAATTTAAAGACAATTCTACCAAATACTAATTGAGTGTATGTAAACTTCTGACCCACTGGGAATGTGATGAAAGAAATAAAAGGTGAAATAAATCATTCGCTCTATTATTATTCTGACATTTCACATTCTTAAAAAAAAGTGGTGATCCTAATAGACCAAAGTCGATGAATTTTTACAAGGAATTGTGAAAAACTGAGTTTAAATGTATTAGGCTCAGGTGTATGTAAACTTCCGACTTCAACTGTAAGTAGGACATTCACCACAATCATTTAGTGAATTGTGTATGTCATAAAAGGAATGCAAGTTAACACATACAAATACACTACTGACATATTATCCAAAATAATCATCTTCTCCCTTACAATATCCTTATTTGTTTTTCACAAATCTTTTCCATATGGAACACCTGTTACGTCTTTGTTATTTATTCCAGATTAACTCAAGCCAGCCCTAGTATCTGACACATAGGATAGATAATGCTTACACATAATGTTATCAGGAAAATACACAGCATTGACAGAGATTTACACAAAGTTCCCACTTCAGATTTCCCACTTCAAGCCCAAGTATATCATACTTTGACTAAAACAATGACTTATTGACTTAAATCGTTATGCAACATCATGAGTGTGGTACTTTAACAAAATGAGGCTCCTAATTGATGCAAATGTCTATAGCATGCCTGGAAGAGGCACCAGGGGAAGCATTAGTACACACACACACACACACACACACACACACACACACACACACACACACACACACACACACACACACACACACACACACACACACACACACACACACACACACGCGCACGCACGCACACACACACACACACACACCTACTCCAGAGGACATATGACAAATTACATGGTTAGAATAGGGTACAGCAGTATTCAGCACTAAACTGCAGTTGGAGGACTTGTTCTGGTTTATGATTACTTAAAAATTTAAAGTAGCTATCCTTTTCAGTTGGTCTAGTTTGACTGCCCTAAAACGACCCTGAAAGTGTTCAATATGACCTACAACACTTGCTACCTGTCCTGTATAAACGTCACACAGTAAAGTAAGAAAGCTGAAAATAGTTTTTTGTAGCCAAATGTTATTTTTGGCAGCAAAATTTGATACGATAAACAATGTCATTCCGTTTCAATTGAATTGTTTTAATTTAATCAGAAGAGAGACATATTGATATGCCGTTCTGAGATCCAACACAAAACAATGATGAACAATCACAGAGCATCTTCTACACTATACATGACATAAACCAAAAAAAACTATTTTAAGTGATAAGTAGGCATTAGCCTGAAGCTGAAAATAATGGAAATTCATGACTACCACAATGCGTACGTCACCCATGCTCTACCAAGATTTTCCAGCACACAGTTTTGACCTACTACTGTAGTTACAGTGCCTTCAGAAAGTATTCACACCCCTTGTACTTTGTTTTGTCACTGGCCTACACACAATACCCACATTAGGAGGAATTATGTTTTTATTTGACAAATTAACAAAATATGAAAAGCTGAACTGTCTTGAGTCAATAAGTATTCAACCCCTTTGTTATGGAAAGCCTAAATAAGTTCAGGAGTAAAAATGTGCTTAACAACTCACACAATACGTTGCATGGACACACTCTGTGTGCAATAATAATAATACATATTTTTGTACCCCATACATACAATTATCTGTAAGGTCCCTCAGTCAAGCAGTGAATTTCAAACCCAGATTCAACCACAATGACCAGGGAAGTTTTCCAATGCTGTGCAAAGAAGGGTAAAAATAAAAAAGCAGACATTGAATTTCCCTTTAAGCATGGTGACATTGTTGATAACACTTTGGATGGTGTCACTACAAAGATACAGGCGTCCTTCCCAACTCAGTTGCCGGATAGAAGGAAACCACTTCACAATGAGGCCAATGGTGACTTGATAAAAGTTATAGTTTAATGGCTGTGATAGGAGAAAACAGGATGGATTAACAACATTGTAGTTACTCCACAATACTAACCTAATTGACTGAGTGAAAAGAAGGAAGCCTATACAGAATAAAAAATATTCCAAAACGTGCATCCTGTTTGCAACAAAGTAATACTGCAAAGAATGTGGCAAAGCAATTAACTTTTTGTCCTGAATACAAAGTGTTATGTTTGGGGCAACTCCAATACAACACATTACTGAGTAACACTGTCCATACTTTCAAGCATAGTGCTGGCTGCATCATGTTATGGGTATGCTTGTTATCGTTTAGAACTGAGGAGTATTTCAGGATAAAAAATAATTGAAATGGAGCAAAGCACAGGCAAAATCCTAGAGTGGTTAAGTCTACTTTTCACCAGACACTGGGAAATGAATTCACCTTTCAGCAGGACAAAAACCTAAAACACATGGCCAAATCTACACGGGAGTTGCTAAGTCAATTTTAATCCCCCTTTGTAACAACAAAATGTTGTGAATCCCTTCTGAAGGCACTAGACTTTATGATGGTAGGGAGATTTTAATTTAATACAGGACTATATTACAGGACTCTTTTCATTGAGTTACAGAAAGGCTGTGTTTAGACAGGCAGCCAATTTCTGATATTTCTTTCACTAATTGGTCTTTTGTTCAAACAGCGTCCTTTTCATACACACCAAACTTGGTGCAAAAATACCCCTACTGGTAACCTAGCAACATTCAAAGCCAGAGTCAGAGGTCGGACGTTCCCTGTGATGAAGTAAATGTGTATGAGAGAAGAAGAACGCTAGAGAGGGCATGCGAGTGAACAGAGAATTTAGAGTTTTCTCATGCCTGCCATGCCACAAAACCATGGGAGATGTGCAGTTTCGCCGCCTTGTTTGAAATGAGTTAAACGAGTTCGTGTTGTATGTTCAAGTCAACCAGTGTGTGTTTTCCTGTGCGCCTGCTTTTCTACTCCTCACAGTTTTGACCTTTGCCTGTTTTTCTGGACTCTATTTCCGCCTGCCTGACCTCGAGCCTGCCTGCCATTCGGTACCTCTGAACTGGTTTTGACCTTTTGCCTGTCCATATCCGTTGTCTTGCCTACCCCTTCTGGATTGTTAATAAACATATTGGACTCTACCATCTGCCTCCTGTGCCCTTATAGTAGCTAAGTATCAGTTCTTTCTTTAACACCTCACTAACCACACTAAGCTAATCAAATCAAATATATTTATATAGCCATTCGTACATCAGCTGATATCTAAATGTGCTGTACAGAAACTCAGCCTAAAACCCCAAACAGCAATCAATGCAGGTGTTGAAGCACATTGGCTAGGAAAAACTCCCTAGAAAGGCCAAAACCTAGGAAGAAACCTAGAGAGGAACCAGGCTATGAGGGGTGGCCAGTCCTCTCCTGGCTGTGCCGGGTGGAGATTATAACAGAACATGGCCAAGATGTTCAAATGTTCATAAATGACCAGCAGGGTCAAATAATCGATCTGGGACAGGTAGCACGTCCGGTGAACAGTCAGGCAGAACAGTTGAAACTGGAGCAGCAGCACGGCCAGGTGGACTGGGGACAGCAAGGAGTCATCATACCAGGTAGTCCTGCGGCATGGTCCAAGGGCTCAGGTCTTCCGAGAGAGAGAAAGAAAGAGAGAATTAGAGAGAGCATACTTAAATTCACTCAGGACACTGGATAAGACAGGAGAAGTACTCCAGATATAACAAACTGACCCTAGCCCCCGACACATAAACTACTGCAGCATAAATACTGGAGGCTGAGACAGGAGGGGTCAGGAGACACTGTGGCCCCATCCGATGATATCCCTGGACAGGGCCAAACAAGCACAGCCCCCACACCACTAGTGGGATATCTTCAACCACCAACTTACCATCCTGAGACAAGGCCAAGTATAGCCCACAAAGATCTCCGCCACGGCACAACCCATTGGGGGTCGCCAACCCAGACAGGAAGATCACATCAGTGACTCAACCCACTCAAGTGACACACCCCTTATATGGAAGGCATGAAAGAGCACCAGTAAGTCAGTGACTCAGCCCCTGTAATAGAGTTAGAGGCAGAGAATCGCAGTGGAGGGGAACCGGCCAGGCAGAGACAGCAAGGGCGGTTCGTTGCTCCAGAGCCGTTCTGTTCACCTTCACACTCCTGGGCCAGACTACACTCAAACGTATGACCCACCGAAGAGATGAGTCTTCAGTAAAGACTTAAAGGTTGAGACCGAAAAGGTTGCATCTCTCACATGGGTAGGCAGACCAATCCATAAAATGGAGCTCTATAGGAGAAAGCCCTGCTTCAAGCTGTTTGCTTAGAAATTCTAGGGACAATTAGGAGGCCTGCGTCTTGTGACCGTAGCGTACGTGTAGGTACGTACGGCAGAACCAAATCAGAGAGATAGGTAGGAGCAATCCCATGTAATGCTTTGTAGGTTAGCAGTAAAACCTTGAAATCAGCACTTGCTTTGACAGGAAGCCAGTGTAGAGAGGCTATAACCGGAGTAATATGATCACATTTTTTGGTTCTAGTCAGGATTCTAGCAGCCGTATTTGGCACTAACTGAAGTTTATTTATTGCTTTATCCGGGTAGCCGGAAAGTAGAGCATTGCAATAGTCTAACCTAGAAGTGACAAAAGCATGGATTCATTTTTCTGCATCATTTTTGGACAGAAAGTTTCTGATTTTTGCAATGTTACGTAGATGGAAAAAATCTGTCCTTGAAATGGTCTTGATATGAATGAAAAAACGTTGAGTGAGGGAAAAACCAAAAATAGAAACGGTAATTAAAAAGTAAAAACCGTAAAGTCGTCAGGTAGCAAAGTAAGGTTGGCAACAAAACACACAGCAACACGTAAACAAGTCTGCAAGTTGTGACTGGAAATTACGTCAGCGACAAGAAACATAATGTTGGTCTAATGCTAGACAAAGCACACTACTAGACAGCTTTAGCTCAATTGGCATTGAAAACTAGCGATAACAATTGATATAATTCACAGCTTACCAACCTCCAAAAATGTAATGTAATTATCCATGATGTCAACGCTATCCATCTGGTCAGTCAGGCTGGCTGCAATCATTCACTAAAAAGCTACATTAGATACTTTACATACTACATATGCAAAGTTTGGATGGCAATGTTGTTGTTTGGTTGGGATTCCATCTCTAGCATTCTTCCTTCTCTCGTGTGCCCTTTGTCAGAGCGAACAACCGAACCCTGACCAGTCAACGCTGCTTTGAATATTGCTATGGTTTTGCACCATGTTTGGTGTGGATAAAAAGTCAAATTCTGAAAAAGAGCTGATGTGATTGGTCAAAAGACAAATTAGTGGAATTAACATCAGAATTGGACTTCCTGGGTAAATGCAGCCATTTATACACGGCTCAAAAAAATAAAGGGAACACTTAAACAACACAATGTAAGACAGTCCAAGTCAATCACACTTCTGTGAAATCAAACTGTCCACTTAGGAAGCAACACTGATTGACAATAAATTTCACATGCTGTTGTGCAAATGGAATAGACAACAGGTGGAAATTATAGGCAATTAGCAAGACAGCCCCAATAAAGGAGTGGTTCTGCAGGTGGTGACCACTTCTCAGTTCCTATGCTTCCTGGCTGATGTTTTGGTCACTTTTGAATGCTGCCGGTGCTTTCACTCTAGTGGTAGCATGAGATGGAGTCTACAACCCACACAAGTGGCTCAGGTAGTGCAGCTCATCCAGGATGGCACATTAATGCGAGCTGTGGCAAGAAGGTTTGCTGTGTCTGTCAGCGTAGTGTCCAGAGCATGGAGGCGCTACCAGGAGACAGGCCAGTACATCAGGAGACATGGAGGAGGCTGTAGGAGGGCAACAACCCAGCAGCAGGACTGCTACCTCCACCTTTGTGCAAGGAGGAGCAGGAGGAGCACTGCCAGAGCCCTGCAAAATGACCTCCAGCAGGCCACAAATGTGCATGTGTCTGCTCAAACGGTCAGAAACAGACTCCATGAGGGTGGTATGAGGGCCCGACGTCCACAGGTGGGGATTGTGCTTACAGCCCAACACCGTGCAGGACGTTTGGCATTTGCCAGAGAACACCAAGATTGGCAAATTCGCCACTGGCACCCTGTGCTCTTTACAGATGAAAGCAGGTTCACACTGAGCACATGTGACAGACGTGACAGAGTCTGGAGACGCCGTGGAGAACGTTCTGCTGCCTGCCACATCCTCCAGCATGACCGGTTTGGCGGTGGGTAAGTCATGGTGTGCGGTGCCATTTCTTTGGGGGGGCCGCACAGCCCTCCATGTGCTCGCCAGAGGTAGCCTGACTGCCATTGGTTACCGAGATTAGATCCTCAAACCCCTTGTGAGACCATATGCTGGTGCGATTGGCCCTGGGTTCCTCCTAATGCAAGACAATGCCAGACCTCATGTGGCTGGAGTGTGTCAGCAGTTCCTGCAAGAGGAAGGCATTGATGCTATGGACTGGCCCGCCCGTTCCCCAGACCTGAATCCAATTGAGCACATCTGGGACATCATGTCTCGCTTCATCCCCCATGCCACGTTGCACCACAGACTGTCCAGGAGTTGGCGGATGCTTTAGTCCAGGTCTGGGAAGAGATCCCTCAGGAGACCATCCGCCACCTCATCAGGAGCATGCCCAGGCATTGTAGGGGGGTCATACAGGCACGTGGAGGCCACACACACTACTGAGCCTCATTTTGACTTGTTATAAGGACATTACATCAAAGTTGGATCAGCCTGTAGTGTGGTTTTCCACTTTAAGTTTGAGTGTGACTCAAATCCAGACCTTCATGGATTGATACATTTGATTTCCATTGATAATTTTGGTGTGATTTTGTTGTCAGCACATTCAACTATGTAAATAAAAAAGTATTTAATAAGAATATTTCATTCATTCAGATCTAGGATGTGTTATTTTAGTGTTCCCTTTATTTTTTTTAGCAGTGTATATATATATATATATATATATATATATGGAACCCATTCAACCCTCTGCTAAAGCCATAGGTTGTGTTTACACAGGCATCACCATTTTGATCTTTTGCCCTATTATTTACGAAATATCTGATCTGATTGGTCCAAAAACAAATGAGTGGCAAAATATCCAAATCAGGATGTCTGTGTAAACTTAGCCTTATTAGTAGTCTAGTTAAGAGTCAAAACACATCTCACCATCCACCTCTCTATACTGGCTTACCAAGACAAAAAGCAGTAACTGTTCATTTCGTTGAAAATGAGTTCATATCATTTTTGCTACATTAAATACATGCTTAATCGTGTGGACAAGTATCCTGCCTCTAGTTGTGTTTTGTAGAAAATGGGGGTCATGTTAGCAGTAACTGCATAAAGTTACTGTGAAACCAAGGTAAATAAAAGCCCTTTTTTCTCAGTTCCACGCTATGAGCAGTTACTGCCCTTTTGCTTTGAAAGGCAGTATTTCACACCGGGTTCTTAATTGACTCGAGTATATCAAGATGGGCGGTCTCTAGGTGCATGCTAAAAATAGATCCCTCTCATTGGACTCTCTCCCGGGATGCCATTTTTGCCATGCATTATGCATGTATGCTAATGTTTGACATGAATTAGCTGAAATGCCACCTATGGTTTGTCCTTCAAAGATGTATATGACCGCAAGAAGCAGCGATATCTTAGGAAATGTATCGGTTGATAGAACATTTTAGAATGCATGCATAGTCAGTTATGGATTTTAGGGTATGTGATGACTGAATGTAGAGAAAGTAATTGATTGGGTTGGTATGGATTTATTGGGACAGAGCTTTAGCTGAAATGTAAGTTTTGAGAAAATATAAGGGCTGGTGGAAAATATTGCAGATCCTTACCATCTCTCTCCTCTTCTATCCTATCATCTCTCCCTTCTGCTAAATCATTCTCCCTCCTGTCTCCTGACTCTGCCTCTCCCCTTTCCGCATCCTTTGACTCATTGTCCCTTTTCCTCCTGGCTCGACCCTCTCCTCCCGCTTCGTGGCTGAGTGACTCACTGCATGCTCACAGAACAGGGCTGCGGGCAGCTGAGTGAAAATAGAGGGAAAATTAACTTCCGTAGGACCTATCATCCTTCACTCCCTCCTCTCTACCTTTTCATCTGTATCCACTGCTAAAGCCACTTTTTATCACTCTAAATTAGAAGCTTGTGCCTCCAACCCTGGGACACTCTTTTACACCTTCTTTTCCCTCCTTAATCCTCCACCTGCTCCCTCTCTGTGGACGACTTTGTCAACCACTTTGAAAAAGGTTGACAACATCCGCTCTTCATTCAGTCAACCTACTGAGTCCACTGGTCCCACTCACACAGAACTACCCTATGTCTTGATATTTTTCTCCCCTCTCTCTCCAGATTGAAATCCTGCAACTAGTGATATCCAGCTATCCGACAAACTGCCAACTTGACCGATCTTTTCCTGCCTTCTTCAGACTATCTCTGGAGAACTTATCCCATTCCTCACTTCCCTCATCAACTCATCTCTGAACACTGGCCGCGTCTCCTCTGACTTTAAGATGGCCAGAGTTGCTCTCCTCCTCCAAAAACCCCTCTGACATCAAAAACGGCAGACCACTATCCCATTCTTTTCTTTCCAAAACACTTGAGCGTGCTGTCTTTGACCAATTCCTCCGTTATCTCTCGCAGAACATTCTTTTTGACCCTAACCAGTCAGGCTTCAAGACGGGTCACCGCTTTCCTATATGTCACGGAGGCTCTCCTCTCTGGCAAAGCTGACTCTCTCTCCTCTGTTGTCATCGTCCTAGATCTATCTGCTGCCTTTGACAACGTGAACCATCAGATACTCCTCTCCACCCACTCAGGGCAGGGCATTGCAGGCTCTGCACAATCCTGGACTGCATCCTACCTGGCTAGTCGCTCATACCAGGTGACTTGGAGAGGATCTGTGTCTGCACCAGGTGCTCTCATTACTGGTATCCCCAAGGCTCGGTTGTAGGCCTTCTTCTCTTGTCACTTGGCTCTGTCATAACCTCACTTGGTCTCTCCTATCATTCAACACATCATTACCTCTCACAAAGACAATTAGGGATGCAGTCAATCTCTCATATACTTAAAGGCAGGAGAGATTGACATGCATGTTATTGATATTAGCCCAGTTCTGGGCCAACTGTAAATGGCCTATGTCCTTCTTTGTGGCATTTGATCATATAACTGGGTATTAGTCCAGGTGTCATAAAACTAGGCCCTGTAGGACTTGTTTTATCAATGTAAATATAAAGGCCCATGATTATCTGTCAATAAAATATAGTTAGCAACACTCTTGACATGGCTCCTGTCAACCATATCACATTCAAGTTAACTGGGTTATTGTGTAAACTGTTGTATTGCAGTGAAAGCTACTTGTAAAGAGTTACCATCAACAGTTATTTAAATACTTCCTGTTCAATCAATTGCTAATATGTAATCTATCTGCTACTTTAGAGTAAGAATTTACCTTCTAGGTCTTCTGTCATATAACCAAATCACAACGCACACCACTGCTCCCTCTATCTCATGGTAGAAAACGTGCATCTCAATCCAGGGGATTTCAGTAATGGGGTCAGGTTAAATGGGAAGCCATTTGTTATCTTAGCTTCCCACGACTTAGGGGTGACCATAATGGCGTGATAGCAACCTGCAACTCAATAACCATAGAGTGGAGTCAGTTGATGGTGCCTGAGGGAAGCGGATGAACTAGACCCCCTGTTATGGAGTAATCCCTCGTGCCAGACTGGATTTCCCTCTACACAAAGCCGTATGGGCTTCTTGACTCCCACACTGCACAAGAACTGATTTGGTGTGTGTGTCCCAAATGGCACCCTATTCTCTATGGGCCCTGGTTAAAAGTAGTACACTATATAGGGAGTGGTTGCTATGGTGACACCCTGACATCCGCCAATCATCATACAGAGGCTGTTGAAAACTGGGGTCTCAATCTTTCCCCTGAAACAGACCCGAGGGGGCAGGGAGTAGAGGGTTTAGGAAGGTTGACTGACATGGGATGTGAGTGAAATACACTAACAGGGGTGCAGGCAGGAGGAAAAACCTCATACTAAGATGTCTTTCTGTCTGTTTCTTACTAACCCTAGGAATTGAATTGATTCTGTCTATCAGGTAACACAGTCATTGCTCTGTCCATTGTTTGGAAACTATTTTGAGCTGCATATGCTGCAAATGATGGAGTTCTGCTTGTGTCCTTTTTGTCCTATATGTAGTTAATTGAATATTTTCTGCAGCATTTGTGTGTGTGTGTCAGAGCCTCATAAGTGTGACTAATTGCCTCACTGACTAAACAAAGCAATTTGATTGTATATTGGATTGATTGATTTTACACCTGCATGTATTAATGCCACTGTAACGGTTGTCTTCGGTGGAAGGAGGGTGAGGACCAATGCGCAGCGTGGTTAAGTGTTCATATTCATATTTATTTAAACTCAGAACACCAAACAAAATAACAAAGAGAATTAAACCAAAACCGAAACAGTTCTGTAAGGTGACGAAAACCACTAAATAGAAAATAATCACCCACGAGACACAGCTGGGAAAAGGCTACCTAAGTATGATTCTCAATCAGAGACAACGAACAACACCTGCCTCTGATTGAGAACCATTCCAGGCCAAACACAAAACCGCAACATAGAAAAAACAACAGACTACCCACCCAAACTCACGCCCTGACCAAACTAAAACCAAGATATAACAAAGGAACTAAGGTCAGAACGTGACAGCCACGTTCATGTCGGAAACTCTGACATTTTGTCCCACTTGGAAGGTACCAGAATCAACTAATAGGAAGCGCTACACAAATAACTTACGTTCATTTTAACTCTGATGTCCCGAGTTTTTTGACATGATGTGAATGTGGCGTTAAACCCAGTTTTGTCTGTTGAAGTGTTGCAACCTGCATGTCCTGAGGCATGGTGGATCCTTTATGCAGCATTATGGTGAGAGCACATGGCTACTGGAGATTGCTTGATACTAAAATGTGGTTGGCAACTCCGTATGGAGGGTGTGACGCAATTGCGGAGCCTCTGGGGGAACACAGACCAAATTGAGCTCCATACCGCATCCCTCTGCTCCTCCGAAATGTTGTAACAATGTGGAGGGCTCCGTATAGCTCCACATTGACATGATTGGTTGACGGCAGGTGAGGGTGGGAGGTACTGTATGAACACAAACTCACTTCCTTGACATCTACGCTGCTCCGCGAAGCGCAAAGAGTATGTTTGATCTGACTTCGGCGGAAGCCGCATCGCAGTGAATGCTGTATGGTCAATGCAGACATCGAATTGACCATGCAGCGCCTTTGACTTAAAGAAAATGGACACCTGCCTCCTGGGCTGCACCACTTCCTGTGCCTTTTGTTTATTTCCTTTGTAATGGTATGTTTTTAATTTTGCATGGTTTTTTGATACAATGTAAAATAACTAAAGGAAGAGGTGAATGGATAATGGTCTGATACTTGAGTTCAGTTATAGAAAAAAACATGCCTTAACCCCCTTGAGTCGATGTCCGCACCCCCGCATAAATCAAATTAGCATAATAAAAAAATCCACATAAAAATCAGTCAGTTTAAGTTACAGATATGTTTTTTGAGGGGCGGGGGATGAGTCTCTACCGCATCCGCTGATGTCGAACTTCCCCACTCCACTCTAAGGTGACAGAGCTAGAGCAGTGTTTGTCAGGCAATGAGACATCGTAAAAATCGGTCTTCTCAGAAAATTGGCTGCAGCATCCAAACGGTTTGCCCACAGGCCTCACAAGACTCGTCTGAAGGTCCCCCGGTACCAGCTGAAAAAATGTATGGAAGTATATATGGAGACTGTTTAGTGCCAAAAGTAAAGGGTCAAAAAAATCCTGATCTTATATCTCTTAGATATAGGACAGAGACTTCAGAACAAACTTCCTTTTGAAGAAATTTGAGCGGGGACTATCTGTTGTTCCATGTAGTGAATCTGTTATTCAATGTGTTTGTATGGGCTAATAGCAGTATGGCCAAATAAAAATGGGGGACATACATTTCAAGGGGTCTTAAAATTCCAAATCAAATAGCAAAATGATCCTCAGTATGACCTTCTTAAAACAATTCCATATAGCTTAGTAGAACCCCCTCTACCTCCCCGTCTCCACGGCTTAGACTGTAATGGGTCAAATACATTTTTGAACTGGTTCACTGTTGTCTACCTCTACGCTACCTGTTCAACTCAGATCCTAAGAACATGTCATGTGTGCATCTATCATTTTGAATGTACTACACACACACACACACACGTTTATGTCCGTTAGACTGTGTATGCACTATGCATACATTTTTGAGTATGAGCGTGTGTGTCTGACAGCCAGGTCACCCAGACCACTAGCCAGCTGCTGCTATTAGCCTTTGGCTGGGTTGTTTGGGTGGGGGGGGGGGTGAGAGAGGTCAGGAGCTGTGATATAATCTAGAGGATGTGTGTGTGAGTGATGAGGTCCCCATTGTAAACACAGTGGCTAGTGAGAGGTGTAGTATTAGAGCTGGCGAGAGTGGCCGAGACATACGCACAAGGGTAATTGCTGCTCCCCCATCACCCTAAATGACATCTAATATCACAGCAGAGGGAAGCTGGTAAACCATTACCTGGCTGGAGCACAAGGGCATTTTTTAAGCCTTTTTTCAACGACCGATAAGCTCCAATTGGGCTGCAAAATGATTCCTCATATACCCTGGCCACCCAATTTATTTGTCCCTGTTTGATCGAAAGGTGCAGTCTACATAACCAATTGTCTTTGGGAATGATATAAATATGTTGGGATTTGCTGGACATTTGGATCGGCAAGGGTGTTGTTGGATCGACCTGGGGCTGTTGCATGTATGGATGTGCACATAAGCTTGATAATTGAGAAGCTTTAATAACTCAACTTAACCTCAGGGTCATATGCAGTAGCGGATTTAGGTATCGGCGACATGGGCAGCCTCCCAGGGTGACATCTTGCCGGGGCGACACAGGGCGCCAGCACCAAAAAAAATGGAATGGTGACATTTGCGCAATCGGTTTTCTATCGCTCGTTTGCATGTCATGTCAATGATATCATGTCACCATGTGGGACTGTGGGTCAATTAACCTTGTCGGAGTGGGTGCCCTGATTCTAGTTTGTGAGCTTGGCAGGCTATTGCCTGGGAAGTTCTCCCACTCAAAAGAACGAGATGGGGAGGGGACAGGGGTTGACCTCAGGTCTCCCCACTGGAAGCGAGCGGGGGAATCTATCAAATAGCGCACATCTTACTTTGTACAGTACTAATGCAATTAGTAAAATCAGGCACACTATGAAATGCTACCAAATTAACCACAATTCATTCATAATACTGTGAATATGTACTTTCACAGACGTATTGTTAAATTATTTTCTGGTTTGTGTGAAATCGTTAAGAATAATATAAAACCAGTCCAAATATATCCATATTTGTGGACTTCTCTCAGAATTTGTCTTACTCTTCCAGTGACCGTAGCTGAGGCAGAGAGGAGCTTTTCAAAGCTGAAGCTCATCAAATCCTACCTGAGGTCCACCATGTCACAGGAACGCCTTAGTGGCCTTGCTGTCAGGGTTTAGATGGCATGTGTGCAATTTAGTTTGGGTGTTTCTTGTTTGAAGTGCAATAGTGTCATAATCAGGTTCTCTTCTCTATAGGTGTGTTATTCTATTTGTGTATTTGTGTGATATACTGTAGGATTTGTGCAATTTAGTTTTATTTGTGTGTTTTTTGTTAGCAACAGGGTAATAGTGTAATAATTAGATTCTCTTTTTTATTTGTTTTTATATGCTACAAATTGTTTCTATTTGTTTTTGTTTACTACCTTTTGATATGTATGAGTATTATTGTTGTGTAAAGATTTAAATGTTATGATTTGTTGTGTTGTTCCAAATGTCGGAATAAAAATGACCATTAGTGCAGATTTCTTTTTGTTGGGGGAGGGTCGCCCAGGGAGCGATACCAGCTAGAACCATCACTGTTCATACAATATGCGTAATTTGCATTTATGGACAAAATTAGTCAAACCTATTAGTGGCTGTGTAATTTCAACCGCGGTTATTAAAAAAGGAACACTATGAACCAGTACTTTTTTAGGGTTCAAACCAGATCAGAACTTTATTTTAATGGTCGGAACAGTGGAAAGAAACAACAACAAAAATGGTGGTTCTGGTCAGAATTATTGAGAAAAGATTTTGTTTGTAGGTGACCAAATAATTATTTTCCACCATAATTTGCAAATAAATTCATAAAAAATCCTACAATGTGATTTTCTGGATTTTTTTTCTCATTTTGTCTATCATAGTTGAAGTGTACCTATGATGAAAATTACAGGCCTCCCTCATCTTTTTAAGTGGGAGAACTTGCACAATCGGTGGCTGACTAAATACTTTTTTGCCACAACGGTACATTCGCTCACCATTGCCCCCATGTGAACTACAATTCCAAGGTTCTGTTTTAATGTTTAGAAATGTTAATATTCATATTTTTCGAACTGGTTTTCAGTTACCTTTCATATCAGAGAGAAATAATCTTGAAAATAAAAGTTAAACAATTAAAATTAGATTTTCTATTGGACACATTCAGGTATATTTATCCCCATTTCATTCCGTTTAAGAAATGTTTTTCGATAGAATCGGCTGAATGAATACACCCCTGATCACACATAAACACTTTCATAGCTACATAGAAACAGCTCATTGTATTCCTTCTCGCATCTACGCACTCTCCTCCTCTCACCTTTTCCCTTCGCTTGTGGCCTTCAATGCATAACACATCAGCTGTAGGTATGTGACCAGGAGAAAAAACCTTTCCAAGCCAAACCTTCATATCTTAACCGTTACACACAGCTTAAATCGTTGTCACCATATTAGCTAAAGTAACATCATAGTCAACATAGCTAATAGAACTAATGTGCTAATAAACCCACTACAATCATGCTGTACAGTGTAGTAATCAGTTTAGCAGTTACAACGGCAGGCCCCGGTGGCAATAAATTAGTCAAAACAAAAGCTTACATTGACTTGGAATTTTTCCAGTGTTGGATAGCCACTTAGTTAACATAGCATCCCTCTGTTTCAGCCGGGTGTTTGAGTAGGCTAAACTAGCTAGCTGCCTTTTCAAGCTATGTAAGTGAAAGTGAAAAAAATATAGCTAACTCCTCTCTCATAAGAAAATTAATTTGTTATAAATTGTTCAACTATTTTCTTTCTCTCTCTCTTTGAGTCAAGTACTCACCAAATTGTATGCACTGCAGTGCTATCTAGATGTAGCGTATGCTTTCAGTACTATATTCATTCTCTGATCCTTTGATTAGGTGGACAACATGTCAGTTCACGCTGCAAGAGCTCTGAAAGGTCCACCGGAAGTTGTCATAATTACTGTGTAATTCTATGGAAGGCGGTAAGAACCATGAGCCTTCTAGGTTTTGTATTGAAGTCAATGTACCCAGAAGAGGACAGAAGCTAGCTGTCCTAGGGCTACACAATGGTGCCACCCTACAGAGTGCTGTTGAGGCTACTGTAGACCTTCATTGCAAAAGAGTGTGTTTTAATAAATTATTTGGTGATGTGACTATATGTTGTAGTTTTATCTAAAAAGGATATATTTTAAAATCTTTCACTTTTTAAAATATTTTTTTATGAAATTCACTGAAGAGGATGGTCCTCCCCTTCCTCCTCTGAGGAGCCTCCACTTGTCAATAGGTACTAAAGCAGTTATTTATTTTATTTTTTAATTTTACCTTTATTTAACCAGGCAAGTCAGTTAAGAACACATTCTTATTTTCAATGACAGCCTGGGAACAGTGGGTTAACTGCCTGTTCAGGGGCAGAACGACAGATTTGTACCTTGTCAGCTCGGGGGTTTGAACTCTCAATTTTCCAGTTACGAGTCCAACGCTCTAACCACTAGGCTACCCTAGTTAGCGTCTATGAATGCGGTAGATTTGAGAGTGCAACCTATTATTGATTTCTGACGATTCACATTCAAATGACAAGGCATAATCTACAAAAAATGTGTGAGGATAAATGTGTATTATGCACTGACATAGGGAATTCCAAGGATTATGGATCAGTAATATGCACACCTTCAAACCGAAAGGAAAGGGAACAATTATCTGAAATATGTGAATAAACACCTGTAGGTAGCATTCCATATTAATTGACAACTATATGTGACAATTCCATTGCTTATCAGTGTAATGTGCTGACACTCATAAGAAATCCACTTTAAAATATACTATGAATTCAGTTGATCCCTAAATTGGTAATATGAGTGGTCATGTAGAATAGTGAAGACGTGAAATGAGAGGGCTGTCAAGCTCATACCCAGCCTTAATTTAATTATAATAATAATAATTTATATATTCTTTGTAGTGCTTTTCAATATGTTCTCAAAGCACTTAAAGCAACAACAAAAAAATATATTCAACAAATAGTTCACAAAATGGATTATCTTGGCAGCCTGTGTAGTGTTCATTTGTGGCTTGACCATTCAGCTTTACTATGCGATGGAAAATAGATATTCCTTCTTGGTAAACTCTCTTAGAAAAGGGCTCACAGTTTAGTAGGCAGGTGTCGATCACTTGATTATCCATCCATCCTAGATAGAGAGTAGAAAAACCTATGCCTTCGCAAGTGCACTTATTTGCAGCACCACTGTCAAATCAAATTGCCTTGGTTGAGTACACATAGTTTGCAGATGTTATTGCAGGTCTATCGAAATGATTATGTTTATAGATCCAACAGCGCAGTAATTGTGAACAATATAAAGCAAAACACAAACAAAATCTAAAGTTACTGGGAGTTGAGAGCGTTCCCGGCTGGAGCCTTGTGACAACGCTCTCTCTCTCGATGCACGGCAAGCGAGCCACATGGTGCTGGAGGGAAACTGGAGGCGAGGTAGACAGTGTTGGATCATCAAAGGGAGCAGAAGGGAGCAGAGAGCTCCGTATCAAATGGCTTAGCAGAGACAGACAGAATATGAAGAGGGATAGAGAGAGAGAGAGAGAGAGATGAGGGAGTGAGGGAGGATATTTGGGTGGCATGGAGAGTAAGAACCATGAGTGACAAGACCTTACTAATCACAAGGGAGTTTTGGGTTGCGATATCAGCTGGTCTCAATCTCAGTGATCAACACTTTCGAATTGCTGTCAGCCAAGATGCTGGGTGCTGACATCTTACAAGGTGACATAAGAGAAACGGTCATGAGAAAATGACAGATCTGTGGACAAATATGGCATCGTGTCGACATGTGCTGATTGCTGGGATCATGTGTTGGCTGGGAAGGAACCATTCAGGGTTGCAATCAGTAGGCATGAAAGGAAACATTCCGAAGCGGAGTGAGGAGGGAGGTCCTATCTGAACATTTCCAATAAGAAACACTCATTTTCGTTTTACGTAGCAAATAGTTTTTAAAAAACATTTTGCAACATCCTGTTGTGGCAGCTTTTAGGCGATGGAAAAACATGCCTCACTCATGCAGTTTGAGGAAAATGACTTCATGCTGTTTACCAAATGGGGCATTACATTGCTTGCTCATGTTTCAAATGTCATCCACAGCAACAGAGAACAGCACTGTCCAATTAAAATGATGTAATTTACTATATATAACATCACCCATATATTAATATTTCAAAACACAATGTTCATATATATGTCTTACCTTATGTAAGCCTAACCCACCAATTGGACATGCAGATGCTGGGAAAGTGCTCATCTGAGTCCATTCCTATATTATATCCTATTGGAATTAAAAGTATCCTAATTTTGCACTGTCAGCATTCACCTCTTACCTGTGGGGCAGATTCAATTCTTTCAGAGCCCAGAACACCTTGTTAGCAACTTTAGCATTGTGCAGACCCTGCAACAAATGTTGCACACACGCCAGCTGTCTGCTAATCCTCGAAAATCACCTCAAGCATGTTCTGACACTTGCTCCCATATCCAGCCTTCCCTGAGCAAAAATGAGAGAAAACATGTGTAGGACCGCCGAAGACCAGGTGAGGGCACTCTTGTATTTCCTGCATCTCTTCCCATGTAGGCAATGAGGGAGATAAGTTATGAAGTGTCTTTTGAGAGGCTTAATTGAAAGATGCTGGCAAAGCAATGTGTGTGGACAGACTTGGTCAAAGGTTTCACCGTATGCTTTGCTCACATACTTACCAGGGAGCTGTCTCTGTCAGTGTGCAGCTGGATCCAACGGAGAACCAAAGATCCCATGGCTCCCATGGAGCTAAGGTGGCAGCATCTGTGTTTCTGTCCTACCACAAACAGATGAAAAGGACAAGTAGACCCAGAACTGGGGTTGACACTGCTCCATGTCCCTGGACTTTTTAGAATTGCACACAAAAGAGCCATTCACTTATAATCCAGCAGCATCATCCTTCTGTGAACTGGTTACAAAGAGAAACAGGTAAGGCCAAAGAAAGTGTGCTTCTTGTCAGGGTTGGCTATCTGTGAGTAAAAAGGTTAGTGCAGCATTTCCCAACCTCGGTCCTGGGGACACCGAAGGGATTCAAATAACATCATTAAGCATAGTGCTAGGGAAAAATCAAGACGTGCACCCCTTGGGTTCCCCAGGACTCAGTTTGGGAAACACTGGGTTAGTGTTAAACCTCTAGATTCGTCTGAGGCAAAAAGACAGCTCTTTAAATCCACTTGAAAAGTATGTGGTAAATGTATCTCCCCTTTATCTGTTTTTTACTGATTTAAAAAGCAGTTCTGCAAGAAATGCATAAGGTAATTATGTAATCATAGGGCAACCTGTTTCTCATCCATTGCTACCGAGTGAAACCTGTCAGAGGAGAAATCATATTACCATATTGAACAAAAGTTGAACAAAAGTATATCATAACCTAGATTTGATTGTAGGCTACACAGTTTGGGATTTTTAATGAATCCTATTTAGACGTAGGCTGTGCTCTATAACCAATTCCTGTGGTCGTTGTCATGCCAAATATGTTCTAAGACTGTACAAACAGATATGGGACCAGGCTACACTCTTAGAAAAAAAGTGTAGAGTCTAAAAGTGTTCTTCGGCTGTCCCCATAGGAGAACACCTTGAAGAACCCTTTTTGGTTCCAGATAGAAACCCTTTGGGTTACATTTAGAACCCTTCCACAGAGGGTTCTACATGGAACACGAAAGGGTTCTACCTGGGACCAAAAAGTGTTCTCCTATGGGGACGGACAAAGAACCCTTTTTTCTAAGAGTGTAGGTAGAATGTGCTACTCTAAGAAGAAGCCTCTTGTAATTGCTTTGGGAAGTCTTGTTTCTTAGGAAATCTTCAATCTTCAATTCATTTGTATCAATGCAATAAAATATTAATCAAGGCAGTGACTCACGTGATAAGATACTTGGATGACTTGACTCATGGTGCGATTTGGTATGTCCAGTTTATCCCTTTTCTTTCAAGTTTCGAGTTCCATCTGACACATTTGCATTTTATTTGGCATTTTACATTGTTCGCTGACATAAACATTGAGAAGGTATAATTCCTTGACAATAGCTTCCCTTTCACAAGTACTATATTGTTGAGCCTCTAGTCACAATGTGCATTAGCGATGGGATGTGATTGACTAATGCCATATGTCCATCAGATGCATATGCATTTAGCTATACGTACTTGATGCGAACAAAGCTAATAACTACAACAGATCAAAGTTATTCTCCTATCAGAGCTACCAGAGCTACCAACAGACTGGCGCACACAAGGGTGCATTACAACAATTAATCTTATTTGTTTCTATTCTTCTGTTACTCATCTCTAGCAACATAAATAAACTAAACTGGTTGTTCCCATACAGAGTACTGATTTCAAATCACTAGCTTGCCTTGCATGATGGCATGTTAAATTACGCACAGAACAGTTCTGTGCATATTCATTCTGCAGCAATTCTGTTGGCTGGTTTCATGAAAACTATCCAACAATGCACACTACCCAAGCTTTGTAATGCTGAATTTTCTCAGTGTCATTTCTTATCTGAGACAAATTTGTAGTCGTCAAGCCGGTATCCTCTCCTCTCTAACTACACAATAGTCATCATAATTTGGCCTCTATATGGGCCACCCTCGCTATGGTAACTTTTACAAACTTCCTTTTGTACCACCACATAGTAATGCCTCACACAAGTTGAAAATATTGAACGCATGCAGTACACAGAACGCACTGCAGCCTAGCGTAGCATGCCAAATGTAGCGTTGCAGACTGCGCCATTGACAATTAATGACTTCTGCCGGAACGCAAACAGTTTGACGCATCTGGTGGACATGTAGCTTAAGACATCTTGATAATAATGGAAATCGCTGCTGCCAAGGCAGTTATACAATTTTAAGAACATTACAATACATTCACAACAGATTTCACAACACATTAAGTGTGTGCCCTCAGGCCCCTACTCTACTACCACATATCTACAACAAAAAATCCATGTGTACCTGTGTGTAAAGTGCGTATGTTATCGTTAGTTTGTATGCATGCGTCTGTGCCTATGTTTGTGTTGCTCCACAGTCCCGCTGTTCCATAAGGTGCATTTTTATCTGTTTTTTAAATGTACTGCTTGCATGAGTTACTTGATGTGGAATAAAGGTCCATGTAGTCATGGCGCTACATAGTACTGTGCACATCCCATAGTCTGTTCTGGACTTGGGGACTGCGAAGAGATCTCTGGAGGCATGTCTTGTGGGGTATAAATGGGTGTCTGAGCTATGTGCCTGTAGTTCAAACAGACAGCTCAACATGTCAATACTCTCACAAATACAAGTAGTATTGAAGTCAATCTCTCTTCCACTTTGAGCCAGGAGAGATTGACATGCATATTATTAATGTTAGCTCGCTGTGTATATCCAAGGGCCAGCCGTGCTGGCCTGTTCTGAGCCAATTTGCAAATTTCCTAAGTCCCTCTTTGTGGCACCTGACCACACGACTCAACAGTAGTCCAGGTGTGTCTAAACTAGGGCATGTAGGATCTGCCTTATTGATAGTGCTGTTAAGAAAGCAGAACAGCACTTTATTATGGACATACTTCTCCCCGTCTTAGCTACTGTTGTATCAATATGTTTTGACCATTTACAATTTACTAGACCAGTTATAAGACCAATTACAATTCAGGGTTACTCCAAGCAGTTTCCACATTATTCATTACAAGATGTAGTTGAGGTTTAGGGTTTAGTGAATGATTTGTCCCAAATGCAATGCTTTTTGTTTTGAAGTATTTAGGACTAATTTATTCCTTGCCACCCGCTCTGAAACTAACTGCAGCTTTTTGTTAAGCATTGCAGTCATTTCAGTCACTGACGTGTATAGTGTT
Organism: Oncorhynchus masou masou; assembly: GCF_036934945.1. Taxonomy (NCBI): domain Eukaryota; kingdom Metazoa; phylum Chordata; class Actinopteri; order Salmoniformes; family Salmonidae; genus Oncorhynchus; species Oncorhynchus masou. The sequence goes on from NC_088220.1 coordinate 37,294,186, forward strand.
GACTCATCCACATACATAGACACACTGTCTTTACTGAAAGATTGAAAAAAGCAAGTGGCCCAGACAGCTGCCCTGGGGAATTCCTGATTCCACATGGATTGTGATGGATAGGCTTCCATTAAAGAACATCCTCTGAGTTATGATAGACAGGTAACTCTTTATTCACAATATAGCAGGAGGTGTAAAGCCAAAAACACATACGTTTTTCCACAAGCAGACTATGATCGATAATGTCTAATGTTTCACTGAAGTCTCACAAAACAGCCCCCACAATATCTTTATCAGTAATACAAGCAGTACAATTTGATTTAAAATACAGATTAAAAAAACACCTTATGGAACAGCGGGGACTGTGAAGCAACACAAACATAGGCACATACACATGATAACATATGCACTATACACACACGTACACAATGATTTTGTCCTGTAGATATGTGGTAGTTGTGGAGTAGGGGCCTGAGGGCACACAGTGTGTTGTGAAATCTGTGAATGTATTGTAATGTTTTTAAATGGTATAAACTGCATTAATTTTGCTGGAACTCAGGAAGAGTAGCTGCTGGGATCCATAATAAATACAAATCATACATTTCTTTCAACCAATCATCAGTCATTTGCTGTGCTTGTTGAATGTCCTTCCTTATAAGTGTGCTGAATGTATGTATGTCTGAATGTCTGAATTTGTTTACTGTAAAATAGCATTGTATCTGGTCAAACAATTTTTCATAGTGTAGTTTCTTCTTTTTATGCAGTTTAATCACATGATTTCTTAATTTGCAGTACATTTGCCAATCAGTTGTGCAGCCAGACTTATTTGCCATTTATTTTGACTCATCCCTCTCAACCATGCAATTTCGTCATGGGGATTTAACAGTTTTTACACTGATTTTCTTAATGGGTGCATGCTTATTAGTAACTGGGATAAGCAATTTCATAAATGTGCAAGTGCAGTGACTGGTTGCTTCTCATTACACACCACGGACCAACAAATAGTCTTTACATCAACAACATAGGAATCACTACAAAACTTATTGTATGACCTCTTATACACAATATTAGGCCCAGCCTTTGTAACTTTGGTTCAATACATGATGACGATTTCATTCCTGTGCTGTTTGTAACTACCCTGGTAGGTTGACGGATAACCCTAACTAGGTTGCAGGGACTAATTACCGTTTGAAGCTTTCTCTTGAGTGGACAGCCTGATGAAAGCCAGTCAATATTTAAATCAATAAATGGTTCTGAATACAAACGGCCACACCTCCACCTTTAGCATTTCTGTATTTTTTGTAGATCTTATAAACATGTATTGCTACCATTGTATCATCAAAGGTAATATCTAAGTGAATTTCAGAGATTGTCAGAATATGAATATCATCTACTCCTAGCAATTATTGATTTCATGAACCTTGTTTCATGAAATCACATGTTCATGTGGGCTATTTTTAGCACTTTTCTGGGAGGCTTGATTGTTTTTATTGCTTTTCTGGGAAGCTTAGCAGAGGTAGACATCCTCAGGTTATTTATGTTAGTGCAAGGAGAGCTGCACACAGTGGACTTCTTGCTATGGCACACCAGAGTATAACTCTGGACAAGAATTAGGTTACTTACATTGTGTCTTCCAACGCCCTTGAGATAATGTACATTTGCTGAAGCATTATGACAAACTCAGCGACACAATGGTAGGGATTAAATGAGCTGGTCTTAGGTTACTGATAATACATTGTCTCAACGCAGCCTTAAAATGCTGTGAAAGGATCCAGGAACCCAAATGATTTGGGTGGATCCTGTCCTCCTTATAATACAAGCTTTGTTTCCAGAAGGTATCAAAATGATCAATAAATGTTATACCCACAGAGCAGCAATAGTCTCTTAGCCATTTATGTAGGGCTAAAAGTCTGCAGGTCAGTGGGATATGCGATGAGTACTGTGTGTGTGTGTGTATGTATGGGAGTGTCTCTCTCTTTCGCTCTCTCTGTAGTTATGTGTGTGTGATCAGTGTGTGTTCATTTCTAACAATCTTCAATCCTCACATTGACTACCATTCTCTCATCCTTTCTGTCATCTTTGAATCTCCTGAAGGGTCTGTCCATCAGCAAAATGTTCCCCATGTCAACCTCAGACCACACACCAGCCAAAGCTTGGTCTTGGTGCAGAATCTTCAGTTTCTCTCTCATCCCTCAGGCCAGTCCAGGGATCAAGCCCAGACGAGTGAGGATAATCCCTATTGTGTTAATCAGAGAGGCTATACCTCTGCACAGTGCACTGAAACACTTTCACACAGACTGTATGGCTGGAAAACAGAGTTTTACTGACTCTGTACGGCGTCAACTTATCTTGCCGCTCGACTCAAGGCAGTTCCCTGTTACACTTACTCTGAAAGAAATCGGCAGCAACTGATAGGGCTTAGTTTTCTTCAAGTACCCTTAGTGAAAACATTTGGGAAACCCTGGGCTAGGCTACCTGTTTAATAATTTAAGTAATGGATCAAGCCTTCGCAGTCATTCAGATCTTGTTCCCAATGATCCGTGCTTCAGTTTATTATGTTGTTGTCCAGTGGTTCTGAATTTGCAAAGCACCCGACATTCCACATTTTTCTGTGCAATAGCCTTTCGATTTGAACATTTGAAATGTTTTGGTGTGTGTACTAGGCTATTTGATTTCATTTATATATTTTACAGCACTTTGGTTTCACTAATACATATGTTGAAATGGAACCAAATGATCTATTTCTGTCTTCAGTGCTTTTCAAATAGGATAGATGGGCTATATGGTCTACCACAGTATAGGTTGAATGTGATAGTCTGCCTATAACTCCATTCCTATTTCATTCAGAGTTTAGAGAAATTAATAACATTGGAAATGAGCTATTATCCATCTGGGTAATGCAATGTATATCTGTTGAATTTGGAAAATCCACCCTCACTCAGCCCTGCCCCATCTACTCAGCCAATCAGGAGCCACTACTTTGTTGAGGTTGGAGCATACTGTATACTTTTTTTACTAAACTGTACACGCTAAGTGAATTAGTATGCAGTTTAAATATGTAGTACGCTAGTATGTGTATTGGGACATGGCCACTATGTCTTGACTCCTATTTACATTGGCTAATAAGGAAAACGTTATGGAAATGATTGTTCCTTACCCAGTTAGGAAAAACCTGTTCAATTAAAACATATAACAGTGTTTCTGGAATAAGATAAGCCTAAAATACAGTGGAAGCAGAATACGGTTATTAACTTTCCCTGAAAAACATGTTACAGGATTTGATTGAATAGGAGGAATATATTGTTAGGGAAACTAGCTACCATTTCCTATATTGTGATTATTATTCATGAATTCAATAAGTCTTGCTTATTTTGCATGAAATAATGAATCGTACAAAGTGTACCACCAGAGATGAATCAAGTCCTAAAAATAATCACAGACACTAGTTTTGTTTTAGCTCCACACAGTAAACCGGCCGCATAACATTTGTATAATGATTTCAAAATTCCAAGTATAGGCCCCTAACTAATTCTTTGATATCTCTATTCTGCTTAATTAAAGAGTGAGAATATGTACTTCGAGCAAGTCTGGAGCGCTCCGTCTAGGGTTCATAACCTCATGGCAACATTATGGCAGAACAACTTATTATCTTGGTGTTAAATAGGGATTTTGAAAATGACACAATGCTCAATTGAAAATACCAATATTGTGATCACAAATAGTTACAAATGTATAACATTTATGTCACGTTCGTCGTAAGGATCGGACCAAGGCGCAGCGTGAGTAGAGTTCCACATAATTTAAATAAACTGAAACTCACCTAACAAAACAACAAACAACCAAACGAAACGTGAAGCTACTGATGTGCACTAAGGCAAATATACATAGACAAGTTCCCACAACACAAATGAGGGAAATGGCTACCTAAATATGATCCCCAATCAGAGACAGCTATAAATAGCTGTCTCTGATTGTGAACCATATCAGGCCAGCATAGACATACAAAAACCCTAGACATACAAAAACTAGAGTACCCACCCTAGTAACACCCTGACCAAACCAAAATATATAGACAAACAGAGATATCTAAGGTCAGGGCGTGACAGTTTAAATGCTTTATGAAGTCAATTATTTCACTTATAGACACAAAATAGTACACTGCAGAATGAGAAATGTTGTCACATTCCTGCGGCTATTATTATTTATATGGAGCGACTTGTTCACTGGGGAGGTACAAGTACAGTACAGAAATCAAGTACAGAAATCACTTTGCTTTCCATCCTCTATCTAAACCAGCCAATAATTTGGCCATCAAGGCATCCCTCCAAGCCAACAGAAAAGGGAAGACTGTCTCCATAACAGATCATGCAACACAACAAACACTTTTATGTTATCTATTTCTGCCATCAAAGGTTAAATTCCATCAAGTGTCCAAATATATGCCTGTGCAACATATATATATATATATAAACCATTTTTCTCTCAAGTGACCTTTTATTTTCCTCTGATGTACTTAAAAAAAGAAAAAGTGTATCGAAAGAGGAAATGTGCACTACACTTTAAGAACTAAAATTGAGGTCAAGAGTGAGCCGGGAGAGAAAGTGTTCATTAAGGCATACAGCATATTCTATCCCTTATATAAATCCTTAGATATTCACCATAGGAGAGAACTACCAATTATGTTTGGGGACAAGCACTGGTCACACATTACATTGGAAGTGTTCCAGTTCTCACGGTTGTAATGGAAGATAATGCCAGAGTGCAGATGTTCACTAAATCTGGGGATAAACAAAAGCATTCAGGCCTATAGGAATGTGGCAATAATAGCCAGGGATTGGAGTTGTGATTTTATTTGATGTATTAGGATCCCCATAAGCCAACAACATTGGCGACTACTAGTCTTACAGGGGTCCGATACATAAAAAAAAGACATTAAAAACAAAAAGCTACCATTTACATACATACAGTTGAAGTCGGATGTTTACATACACCTCAGCAAAATACATTTAAACTCAGTTTCACAATTCCTGACATTTAATCTAAGTAAAAATTCTCCGTTTTAGGTCAGTTAAGATCACCACTTTATTTTAAGAACGTGAAATGTCAGAATAATAGTAGAGATAATGATTTATATCAGCTTTTCTTTTTTCATCAGATTCCCAGTGGATCAGAAAATTACATACACTCCATTTGTATTTGGTATTATTGCCTTTAAGTTGATTAACTTGGGTCAAACATTTCGTGTAGCCTTCCACAAGCTTCCCACAATAAGTTGGGTGAATTTTGGCCCATTCCTCCTGACAGAGCTGGTGTAACTGAATCAGGTTTGTAGGCCTCCGAGCTCGCACACGCTTTGTCTGTTCAGCCAGCAAATGTTCTATGGGATTGAGGTCAGGGATTTGTGATGGCCACTCCAATACCTTGACTTTGATGTCCTTCAGCCATTTTGCCACAACTTTGGAAGTATGTTTGGGGTCATTGTCCATTTGAAAGATCCATTTGCGACCAAGCTTTAACATCCTGACTGATGTCTGGAGATGTTGCTTCAATATATCCACATAATTCTCCTGCCTCATGACGCCATCTATTTTGTAAAGTGCACCAGTCCCTCTTGCAGCAAAGCACTCCCACAACATGATGCTGCCACCCCCGTGCTTCACAGTTGGGATGGTGTTCTTCGGCTTACAAGCATCCCCATTTTCCTCCAAACATAACGGTGGTCCTTATGGAAAAACAGTTATATTTTTGTTTCATCAGACCAGAGGACATTTCTCCAAAAAGTATAATCTTTGTCCCCATGTGCAGTTGCAAAACGTAGGCTGGCTTTTTTTATGGTGGTTTTGGAGCAGTGGCATCTTCCTTGCAGAGCGGCATCTCAGGTTATATCGATATGGGACTCGTTTTACTGTGTATATAGATGCTTTTGTACGTATTTCCTCCAGAATCTTCACAAGGTCCTTTGCTGTTGGGATTGATTTGCACTTTTCGCACCAAAGTACAGGGCGGCAGGCTAGCCTAGTGGTTAGAGCGTTGGACTAGTAACCGGAAGGTGAGTTCAACCCCCGAGCTGACAGGCATTTAACCCACTGTTCCTAGGCCGTCATTGAAAATAAGAATTTGTTCTTAACTGACTTGCCTAGTTAAATAAAGGTAAAAAAAAATCTCTAGGAGACAGAACGCATCTCCTTCCTGAGCAGTATGATGGCTGCGTAGTCCCATGGCGTACTATTGTTTGTACAGATGAACATGGTACCTTCAAGTGTTTGGAAATTGCTTCCAAGGATGAAACAGACTTGTGGAGGTCTACAATTTTCTTCTGAGGTCTTGGCTAATTTCTTTTGATTTCCCCATGATGTCAAGCAAAGAGGCACTGAGATAGAAGGTAGGCCTTGAAATACATCCACAGGTAGAAGCTTCTAAAGCCATGACATAATTTTCTGGAATTTTCCAAGCTGTTTAAAGGCACAGTCAACTTAGTGTATGAAACTTCTGACCCACTGGAACTGTGATACAGTGAATTAATCTGTCTGTGAACAATTGTTGGAAAAAGTACTTGTGTCATGCACAAAGCAGATGTCCTAACCGACTTGCCAAACTATAGTTTGTTAACAAGAAATTCATGGAGTGGTTGAAAAACGTGTTTTAATGATTCCAACTGTACATTTAAAAACATTAACATGTAGTGTGTGTGTGCGCATCTATCAGTTACACATACATGTCAGTACATACACACCAGTAGGTCACATGAAGGAAAGGCATTGTGCCATGAGGTGTTGCTTTATTAGTTTTTTGAAACCAGGTTTGCTGTTCACTTGCACTATATGAGATGGAAGGGACTTTCATGCTCTCATGGCTCTGTATAATACTGTACATTTCCTTGAATTTGTTCTGGACCTGGGGACTATGAAAAGACCCCTGGTGGCATGTCTGGTTGGGTAAGTGTGTGTGTCAGTGCTGTGTGTAAGTTCACTATGCAAACAATATTGATTTTCCAACACATTCATGTTTGTTATAAACTAAGCCAAGAGAGACTGGAATGCATAGTAATGAAGTGCAAGCCGTGCCACTATGTCCTGGGCCAGCAAGGGTAGCATTCCAGAGGGACATCAGAGACTGTAACGTTCTTTGCTTCACGGAAACATGGCTCACTGGAGAGACGCTATCAGAGTCGGTACAGCCACCTGGTTTCTCCACGCATCGCGCCGACAGAAACAAACATCTTTCTGGTAAGAAGAGGGGCGGGGCGTATGCCTTATGGCTAACGAGACGTGGTGTGGTCACAAAAACATACAGGAACTCAAGTCCTTCTGTTCACCTGATTTAGAATTCCTCACAATCAAATGTTGACCACATTATCTACCAAGGGAATTCTCTTCGATTATAATCACAGCCATATATATTCCCCCCCAAGGAGACACATCGATGGCTCTGAACAAACTTTATTTGACTCTTTGCAAACTGGAATCCATACATCCTGAGGCTGCATTCATTGTAGCTGGGGATTTTAACAAGGCTAATCTGAAAACAAGACTCCCTAAATTGTATCAGCATATCGATTGCGCAACCAGTGCTGGCAAAACCTTGGATCATTGCTCTTCTAACTTCCGCGACACATATAAGGCCCTGCCCCGCCCTCCTTTCGGAAAAGCTGACCACGACTCCATTTTGTTGATCCCTGCCTACAGACAGAAACTAAAACAAGAAGCTCCCACGCTGAGGTCTGTCCAACGCTGGTCCGACCAATCTGATTCCACACTCCAAGACAGCTTCCATCACGTGGACTGGGATATGTTTCGTATTGTGTCAGACAACAACATTGACGAATACGCCGATTCTGTGTGCGAGTTCATTAGAACGTGCATTGCAGATGTCGTTCCCATAGCAATGATTAAAACATTCCCAAACCAGAAACCGTGGATTGATGGCAGCATTCGCGTGAAACTGAAAGTGCGAACCACTGCTTTTAATCAGGGCAAGGTGACCGTAAACATGACCGAATACAAACAGTGTAGCTTTTCCCTCCCAAGGCAATCAAACAAGCTGAGCGTCAGTATAGAGACAAAGTAGAATCTCAATTCAAAGGCTCAGACACAAGAGGTATGTTGCAGGGTCTACAGTCAATCACGGATTACAAAAAGAAAACCAACCCTTTAGTCTTGCTCCCAGGCAGACTAAATAACTTTTTTGCCTTTGCCTTTTTTGCTTTGAGGACAATACAGTGCCACTGACACGGCCTGCAACCAAAACATGCGGCCTCTCCTTCACTGCAGCCGAGGTGAGTAAAACATTTAAACGTGTTAACCCTCACAAGGATGCAGGCCTAGACGGCATCTCCAGCCACGCCCTCAGAGCATGCGCAGACCAGCTGGCTGGTGTGTTTATGGACATATTCAATCAATCCCTTTCCCAGTCTGCTGTTCCCACATGCTTCAAGAGGGCCACCATTGTTAAGGTAACTGAGCTAAACGACTACCACCCCGTAGCACTCACTTCCGTCATCATGAAGTGCTTTGAGAGACTAGTCAAGGACCATATCACCTCCACCTTACCTGGCACCCTAGACCCACTCCAATTTGCTTACCTCCCAAATAGGTCCACAGACGATGCAATCTCAACCACACTGCACTCTGCCCTAACCCATCTGGACAAGAGGAATACCTATGTGAGAATGCTGTTCATCGACAGCTCGGCATTTAACACCATAGTATCCTCCAAGCTCGTCATCAAGCTTGAGACCCTGGGTCTCGACCCCGCCCTGTGCAACTGGGTACTGGACTTCCTGACGAGCCGCCCCCAGGTGGTGAGGGTAGGCAACAACATCTCCACCCCGCTGATCCTCAACACTGGGGTCCCACATGGGTGCGTTCTGAGCCCTCTCCTGTACTCCCTGTTCACCCACGACTGCGTGGCCACGCACGCCTCCAATTCAATCATCAAGTTTGCGGACGACACAACAATGGTAGGCTTGATTACCAACAACGACGAGAGGAAAATAACCTCACACTCTACTTCAACAAAACTAAGGAGATGATTGTGGACTTCAGGAAACAGCAGAGGGAACACCCCCCTATCCACATCGATGGAACAGTAGTGGAGAGAGTAGTAAGTTTTAAGTTCCTCGGCATACACATCACAGACAAACTGAATTGGTGCACCCACACAGACAGCATCGTGAAGAAGGCGCAGCAGCGCCTCTTCAACCTCAGGAGGCTGAAGAAATTCGGCTTGTCACCAAAAGCACTCACAAACTTCTACAGATGCACAATCGAGAGCATCCTGGCAGGCTGTATCACCGCCTGGTACGACAACTGCTCCGCCCACAACCGTAAGGCTCTCCAGAGGGTAGTGAGGTCTGCACAACGCATCACCGGGGGCATACTACCTGCCCTCCAGGACACCTACACCACCCGATGTTACAGGAAGGCCATAAAGATCATCAAGGACAACAAACACCCGAGCCACTGCCTGTTCACCCCGCTATCATCCACAAGGCGAGGTCAGTACAGGTGCATCAAAGCTGGGATCCGAGAGACTGAAAAACAGCTTCTATCTCAAGGCCATCAGACTGTTAAACAGCAACCACTAACATTGAGTGGCTGCTGCCAACACACTGACTCAACTCCAGACACTTTAATAATGGGAATTGATGGGAAATGATGTAAAATATATCACTATTCACTTTAAACAATGCTACCTAATATAATGTTTACATACCCTACATTATTCATCTCATATGTATACGTATATACTGTACTCTATATCATCTACTGCATCTTTATGTAATACATGTATCACTAGCCACTTTAACTATGCCACTTTGTTTACATACTCATCTCATATGTATACACTGTACTCGACACCATCTATTGTATCTTGCCTATGCCGCTCTGTACCATCACTCATTCATATATCTTTATGTACATATTCTTTATCCCCCTACACTTGTGTGTATAAGACAGTAGTTTTGGAATTGTTAGTTAGATTACTTGTTGATTATTGTTGATTATTACTGCATTGCCGGAACTAGAAGCACAAGCATTTCGCTACACTCGCATTAACATCTGCTAACCATGTGACAAATCAAATTTGATTTGATTTGATTTGATGTAGCAATAGATAATAGATACAAAACAAGAATTACCTCTCTGTCTTCAAGGCCACACACTACAAGTGTAGTCAGGATACTTACAGCTAATACATTAACTCAGAGACTGTATCAGTGGAGGCTCCATATAGGAAGAAGGGGAGGACCACCTCCTAAGTGATTTTCATAAAAAGTAAATGTGTGAAACGTTTAAAAAGCTATCGTTTTTAGATAAAACTACACTAAATATGTTCACGTCACCAAATAATCTATATAAACACCCTATTTTGCAATGGTCTACAGTAGCCTCAGCAATACTATGTAGAGTAGCACCATGATATAGCCAGAGGACAGCTAGCTTCCGTCCTCCTCTGGGTACATTGACTTCAATGCAAAACCTAGGAATCTCATGGTTCTTACCCCCTTCCATAGACATACACAGTATAATGACAACTTCCAGAGGATGTCCTCCAACTTATCAGAGCTCTTGCAGCATGCTGCAAGAATAAATCCATTCATACTTCTGCTTCTGTAGACAAATTCTCCATTATTTGTTTTAACATAGGCCTTCATTTTCTTTTACAGCACACTCAGTCATCACACATTTTGGGCTAAGCAAGCTAGAACCAAAGATGAAAGGGACTTAGTTAAGCAGGTCTGTGCACAGGCCTGAGGTAAAGGACTGCAATACAATCTTACAATTCAGTGTAATTAAATAGCGTTTCATGTTCTTGGCTTTGCAAACTTTGCACCATTGAAATTACAACATCAATCTAGCCTCGAGTTTTAATTCTTCAGATACCTATAATTCAGGTCGAGTCAAAAGAGAAGAATTTGCTATCCATTGTGAGATGCATTGGGAATAAAAAATTACCCTAAATTATAGGTGTTTTTTTGTGCTGGACTCTAAAAGAATAGATACAAAAGAGGGAGTAATTATTAGTTCCTCCTTGATCCCTAGTTGAGAGTACAAAGACTCAATGGGCAATTAGCCACACAGTTAATGCTAATGATTATATGACTGTTACCTGACAGCATAGAATGTCACCTTTCCTCTAGGCCCTCTATTCTATTTTTACCAATGACCTGCTACTGGCATTATAGCATGTACGCATCAGCAACCACAGATAATATGTTACTGAAACCTGTACGTCACTGAAACCCTTAACAAAGAGTTGCAGTCTGTTTTGGAATGGATGGCCAGTAATAAACTGGTCCTTAACATCTCTAACACTAAGAGTATTGTATTTGGTACAAATCATCCGTTAAGTTCTAGACCTCAGCTGAATCTGCTACTGAATGATGTGGCTGGGGAGGCTAAATTACTTGGTGTTACCTTAGATTGTAAATTGTCATGGTCAAAACATATTGATTCAATGGTTGTAAAGATGAGGAGAGGAACTGTCTGCAATAAAGAGATGCTCTGCTTTTTTTGACACCACACTCAACAAAGCAAGTACTGCAGGCTCTAGTTTGATGTTATCTTGATTATTGTCCAGTCATATGGTCAAGTGCTGCAAAGAAAGACCTAGTTAAAACTTACAGCTAGGGGGCAGTATTCTGAATTTCCGACCGACTGACGTGTCCAAAGTAAACTGCATCTTACTCAGGCCCAGAGGCTAGGATATGCATATAATTGGTATAATGTGATAGAAAACACTTTGAAGTTCATAAAACTGTTAAAATAATGTATGTGAGTATAACAGAATTGATATGGCAGGAGAAAACCCAAGGAAAATCCAACCTAAAATATATTTTAGGATGGTAGTCTTTCCAAAGGGAGCTACAAAGGAAAAGTAGTCTTTGGAGTGCATGAATGAGGACACGCATTTCATTATTTTCCTTTTGAACATATTTCTTTCCCTCTGAAATATTATTGTTTATTTACATATTAGGGTACCTGAGGATTGAATAGAAACGTTGTTTGACTTGTTTGGACGAAGTTTACCGATAGCTTTTTGGATTCCTTTGTATGAATGTTGGAGTGGATTACTGAAATCAATGGCGCCTAAACAGTATTCTTTTGAAAAAAATAAGGACTTTATCAAACAAAACGAACATGCATTGTGTAGCTGGGACCCTTGGGATTGCAACCAGAGGAAGATCTTCAAAGGTAAGTGATGTATTTAATCGCCATTTGTGATTTTGTGAAGCCTGTGCTGGTTGAAAAAATATTTTGATGTGGGGCGCTGTCCTCAGATAATCTCATGGTATGCTTTCGCCGTAAAGCCTTTTTGAAATCTGACAATGCAGTTGGATTAACAAGAAGTTAAGCTTTTAAATGATATAAGATACTTGTATGATTATGAATGTTTAATATTACGAATATTTATTTGAATTGCGCTCCCTCACATTTCTGTTGTCCCGCTAGCAGGACGGATGTTTTGCATGTACACTTTAGTCTGCTCGACCTTTTAATATTTAGTCCTTATTGAATACTGTGAGAGCTTTGCTGTGTTTTCCACCTGTTTGCTGTTCTGATTAAGATACAGTACTTTGAGGACTGGAACATTGCATGTAACCACAAAATTATTGTACTGAAGACTGAGATGCACTGTAATTTGTCTTTTTGGTCCACTTCCAAGCCCAGCCAGTACAGCCCATTTGGCTTGAAAGGTCGACTTTTTTGCGTTTGTTAATATTAGTGCACTATACCAGCCATGTGGTTCTGAGTTCCCCTTTTCTTATCAATCCATGCTATCTATTAAAAACAAACTACATTTTAAGTGAAGTAGGCATTGGTCTGAAGACGAAAAATAAATAAAATTCAAATGAGCATCACAATGCCTATTCTACGCATGCTTTACCAAGGTTTTCCAGCACACAGCTTTGACCTACTATAGTAGCTATGTTGGTATTGTACTTCAAACTTTGTATGTAGGTTGCTTGGGTTTCAAACCTTCTCAAACAGTCTAATTCATACTGATATAGAGGTGCATCCACAATAATGTGATCTGTACCGCATACAAGGTAAAGTATTGGATTCTTCACACACCATAGTAAGACATTACTAAGCTAACTTTCTTGCTATTTTTATTAAATGAAAGCAAACTTTGCTTTTATATTTACAAACCATGTGTGCTGTGTGCTGGAAAACCTTGGTAGAGCATGGGTGGAATAGGCATTGTGGTGCTTATGTGAAATTCGTTTTTAGACTTCAGACCAATGCCTACTTCACTTAAAATTTAGTTTTGTTTTTAATATATAGCATGGATTGACAAACATTTGTTTCTATGGGTCTTACACTAGAAGGTGATTTTCTGTTAAAGAGGAACTGCGGGCTTTTATTTGGCCTCATTTTCTGGCTTGCTGGCGGCCATAACAGAAGCCAAATGTGAGTTGGCTTGGGGGTGTGATTTGATGTGGGTGTTTCTTGGGTGTGTCCTTGCCACCACCAAGACACACACATCTGTCAGAACCTTGGCCACAGCTGTTTCCCCCCAGTCAATCACCAAACAAACCTCCTGCAGGTTGAGTTCAATAACTACAGGGAGATGTATGGTGAGATGACAGAGGAAGTTTTGAATAGGTCATTTGTATCTTTTATAAATGTTTATTATGAGTATTTCTGGGATTTGATGTGGCTATCTGCAAGATCACCAGATGTTTTGGAATCAAAACATTACTGCACGTAACGTGCCAATGTAAACTAAGATTTTTGGAAATAAATATGCACATTATCAAACAAAACATACATGTATTGTGTAGCATGATGTCCTATCAGTGTCATCTGATGAAGATCAAAGGTTAGTGATTCATTTTATTGGTATTTCTGCTTTTTGTGACTCCTCGCTTTGGCTGGAAAAATGGCTGTGTGTTTTTTTGACTTGGCTCTGACCTAACATAATCATATGTTGTTCTTTCGCTGTAAAGCCTTATTGAAATTGGACCCGATGGGTAGATTAACAAGAAGTTTCTTTAATTTGCTGTATTGGACTTGTTAATACGTGAAAGTTACATATTTAAAAAAATATTTCTGAATTTCGCGCGCTGCCTCTTCAGCGGAATGTTATCGAGGGGTTCTGCTAGCGGAACGCCTGCCCTAGAAAAGATAAACAACCCTTTACAAAATACCATTGAAGCAGTATTCTGCTAATTTATCAATTTTCACCTTTCATTGTCATTCCCAGCCAATAAAGATATTGTACCTATTGGGATTTTGCCCTGTGGTAATGGGGCTACCTTCCTGTGTGTTGTCCCATTTAGATCAGGAGTTCCCTGATCCTGGAGCAGAATACACAGGGTTTCTCCCTCCCCATATTGACTGATACAGTGTGCTGGCTCCATACATGTTTCTGTGAACACATACACAGTCACAGTTCTATTACCAATGGTAGTTAGGATCGTACCGGTCTGTGTATCAGATATTACCTATGTTGACGTTTGAACAGGTCAGACAGGTCAAAACCTACCAAAGTATGGCCTTCCTATCAGACTGGGGCTGCTGTTTGGCAAAATAATCTCCAGCCCATCTGTAGAAATACACATAGTTGAGGCAGAGTTCAGCAGTGACACATGGAATGAAAGGAGGGTTTGCTACTACTGAACTTGTGTGCTGTACCATATTATTAGTAATCATCTCATTGCGGATGTGTACACCAAGGAACTTGAAACTTTCCACCTCCGCTACTGTCCCTTTAATGTGGATAGGAGGGTGCTCGTCATGCACCTGTGAACACGTACGCACAGTCACTGTTCAATTACCAATGGCAGTTAGGGATAGGTGACACACAAACACATTTTACGTTGAAGTTTGAACAGGTCAGACTAAACCTACCTAATTCTGTTCTCCCCATTGACGGCTGTTGGAGATCAGGCTGGAGGTGAGGTCTTTGCCAGAGCCCCATTGAAGAGCATAGCAGCATAGATTTGGTCCTGGTCCCTCATCACTGATGAGGCCCTGTCATGCCAAATAATGTCCCCCGGCCTAATAGTGTCCCCCTCTACGTCACAAATGGGACTCAATAAACTATTAGCATCCATTGCTATCCATTGCTATTTCAACAGTGTGACGACCTAATGATTTGGAGATCATTAAAGCCTATATTATATTCTTTTCATCATCGCTTTGCAAACAAGGCCGATATCCCCAACAATTTCACTGTTTAAACAAGTTTCGTTTAGCTAATAAAATGGAAACATTAATTCAAACTAATTTGTTACCATTGCATTAAATCCATGTAATCTGCTTTACACATTAAAGTCACTTACCTTACAGATCAAGAAGCCAGCTAATTTCCACTCCACTCCATTCAAATGCAAATCCTTTTGATTCATTCACTGGCTTGTCTGGCTGTCATGTTTATATTTTAACCTGCCCTTTCCTACACTGACATAATATCATTTCAGTTGTCCTCTATGATAATATTTTTTTTTCTATCTTGCATAGTTTATTAATACACCCTTGTGGTTGAATATAAACAGTGTGTATCTATTGTAGGTGCTAGGATACCAACATGAATAATGTGCAACAAATAAATACGATCAAAGGATACCTTACAACAATGAACACCTTGTGAAACGGCTGTGAAAACCAACTTGACAATATTTAAGATTTTAATACATAAACTGATGGTTTTCGGTACAGTTGTGTCAAATGTATTTTCACAGATTTGTTGTGCACTCACATGGTAATCAGAATAAAATACCTAATTCTGGTGTGTGGAATATATTGGTGGTTGCTTCAGGTTATTTTGTGTGCAAATAGTTATTATCTGAGATTTTTTATATTCACTGTAAACAGATGGTGAACCCAGCTAGGAGCGAAAGAGCAGCAAGGTTTCCCAGGTCTTGCCTTTCGTCCTTCTTCCAAACCAAGTAATGTCATAGCACTTGGTCCCCATCTTGATTCTGCTCTGGTGCCTTTCCTTCCATTTCTCCTGCACCTTGTCCATGTTCAGTCTCCCCTTGATTGATGACAGGAATACATTTTATATGCATAGATCATTAAATGCGTTATTTTTCATATTACAAATACATTTCTAACACACCTCTTGGAGGACCAGAAAATAAATTAACAGCAGACAATCATTATTACCTGGTCAAAAACCCTCATCCTCTCCATCTCAGTCTTCTCCCACATCTTTCTCCGTCTCTGCCTGAAGGTACTGTAGTCCTTGAAGGCATTCTGATCTGGTTCGACAACTTCCACCACATCAGGTGGGTTTTCAGTGATCTGAAAGTACATTATACAAAAATAGCAATAGACAAACAACTATCACAACTTTGAAAGGCTACAGTAAATGCAATAATTGTATATACAATTGCATTGTTTACCTCAGTCAACAGCTGCACCACCCTCCGTACTCAGCCTGGATGCTGCTGTTGTATGCAAAGAGAATAACCTTAAGGTTGTTCTCCCACCCTTCCTGGTACCGATCAAAGGACTTGCCCATGGCAGTCTTGAGGATCTGGTTGGTCCATCCATGTACCATGGAAAAAACTATTGTAAAAAAAAAAAATCTATAAAACAATCCATTGGTGACGGAATATAACCTATAACATCCGTACCTTGTTCCAGCATTCATGACCTCGGTAATTCAAGATGACCTCAGGAGAACCGTGGGTGTTGAAGATATCCACCAGCGCCTTAGAGGTGGCCTCGCTAGTCTCGTCCTTGATGGGTATCATATAAAATGAAAATCAATTTTTGGTTCCAAGCACCCTTTTTAATGGGTTACAGAAGGGAATGTAGAGTTAAGCCTGTACTCTTCCTTTACTGACCTTAATGGACATAGCCTACAACTACTTGGTAAAGTGATCGGTCTCCGTAAAGTTTTAATTTGGCAATCATGCGCTTCACTTCGAAATGGCCAGCATGCATCTCGGTCAGCATGGCCTCCTTCTCCTCCTTAGTAAAAAACAAAATCACACTCCTGTGTGGCTGGCCATCCTCCTGTGTGGCTGGCCGTAGGTAGATATGATTGCCTAACAATTTGGAAGAGGAGAGTTGTTGAAATACTCAAGTCTAAGTATATTTGCACTGTTGTCTTGCTCTCTCTCTCCATCTGTCTGTCTGTCTTCCACCTCTCTCCCTCACTTTCATCCTCCCCCCACTCTGTGTCTATCTAGCAAAGACACCTAGTTAAGGGCATTTGGAATTGCCATAATTGCTTACACCTATCCAGTTAATTGATCAGGTTTAACTTATAGCTAGACTCCTCAATATGACAGACATAACTATAATCAGTGGAGGCTGCTGAAGGGAGGACAGCTCCTAATAATGTCTGGAATGGAGCCAATTGAATGGCATCAACCACATGGAAATCCCGTGTTTGATACCATTCCATTTATGCCAGTTCAGACATTATGAGCCATCCTTCACTGAACTATGTATAACTAGCAACTAGCTAACGTTAGATGGAAAATGGTTGTACATAGCTAAATCTGTCCAGCTATCTAATTGAATTTTAACGCTGCTTAACGTTAACCTGTATTGTGAATATCTCTGAATGTTGTGCCTCTTGTCGAGATCAGTGGTGTTTTCATAGTACTTTGCCTGGTTGGAAAGAGAAAACAAAATCTCCTTGAGGGATGCCATTGAAGTGCAAGCTACATACAAACAGAAATCTGCAGTAGCTTTCTAGCTAGCTAGCATTGGCTAAATAAAACTGTCCGGCTAACTGGCGAGCAAGCCAGCTACTGTAGCTGGCTAGGCAGGCGGAGGTAAAATTACAGTAGCTAGCAACATCAATCTAAAAATAGCTTACATTATTTATTCCTATTTAACAACACTTCTATAAAGACAAATACTTGGTAAAAAAGTGTTCTTTACAGTTTAGTCAGAAGGTTGTCACCATCAAAAACACCATCATTGGAGAGCAATTCTGAAGTAAAAGTTGTGTGGACTGAGCAAGTGTTTATGCAGTGAAATATAATTGTCTACATCCTCTTTCTGAGGTTGGTTTTCATAGCTGTTTCACAAAGTGTTGTAAGTGTGGTATCCTTTGCTGGTATTTATTTATTCCACATTATTCATTGGACCTAGGACCTACAACAGATACATATTGTGGCGGTTTCTGTGCTAAGATCAATGTGAGGCAGGGTTTCCACACACACCACCAGTGTTCCTGACATACACAACTCAAAACATAGTAAATACATCGTCACCAGTGGAAGGTCCTCCAATCTTGGTCTTTGGGGGTTGAAATCATCAGTCCCTTTCTTCCGGTTTACATCCTTCTCCAATGTATGCTCTCCTACTGGGGTCAAAGGAAAGACCAAGAAAGAAAACCCAGGGCTCGGTTAATTTCACCTGTCTGCAGTTTGGCTCTAATTACAACTGGAGACAGGTGTGACTGTTCTGCTGCCCTCTAGAAGTTTTCCCCTGAGCTGTCCATGGTCCTGCCTCTGCAGAATACTTTTCATTAATGTCTGTGGTCCTGGCAGGTAGAAAACACAGAAACCTCGCAGGCACATACCGTCCACCCCCCGTCCATCCCCAAAACCCTGAAACCGCTACAATATATATTCAACCACAAGGGTGTACTAATGAGCTATGCAAGATATATGTTTTATTATCATAATAGAGGACAGTGTAGTGTAGATAAGGGAAGGGCAAAATAAAAACATGACAACCAGACAAGCCAGTGTATGAATCAAATGCATTTGCATATGAATGGAGTGGAAATTAGCTGATGTGATCTGTAGGGTAAGCAACTTTAATGTGTCAAGCAGATTACACATTTTCTTTGCCTTTTCTGTAATGTAGCAATGTTAAATGGATTTCATGTTGTAATGTTAACACGGTACCCAAAAATAGTTTGAGTTAATTTTTTAATTTTATTAGCTAAACAACTTGTTTAAACAGCAAAATTGTCATGGAAATCAGCCTTGTTTGCATAGCGATGATGAAAAGAACGTCATTAGGCTGTAACGATCTCCAAAATTCTAATCATTAGGTCATCACACCGTTGATATAGCAACGGGCGCTAATAGTTTATCGAATTCTATTGTGACGCAGAGGGGGACACTATTAGGCCAGGGGACACTATTTGGCATGACAGGCCCCTTGCGGGTCTTCTCTATGCTCTGTGTTCGGCTACAAACTGGACATCTCTCAAACTTACAAGGTGGTGTTGACTGGGAAGTCCTGTGACAGGGTGATATAATAGACAGCCAAGTGGTAAATTGAATTTTATTCTAAACATAGGACATAGCTTTTTACTAATGCATTTCACAACCAAAATGACTCTACTCGTTGTATCTGCTTGGCTGTGGAATTAGCCTACTCGTTTATCAAGCCCTGTATTTATGAATACAACTTTTCAAATAGAAATAACAAGATACATAACCAGCAGTCTATGGTCTAGCTACCGGTATACTCATCACCACTGGGTACAACAAACTCCAACTACCTATCCTGCATGATCGGGTCCTTAAGCAAGCTATGCAAACCATAGTTGGTCAGTATGTATAAGGCTTTTCCGTCTCAAATGGCTGTGGTCCTTTTGAATGCGTTGGAGGAAGAAGGGAAGAGGAGGACCACAATAAGAGTTAAGACACTAATACTTGTGTAAACTCTACACAGTTGTTTTCTGTGAGTGTCACTGAGTAGGCTGATACTCCATTTCATTGGTGCACAATCCATAGGTTAGGTTGTACATCATAAGTATGTCCCAAATGCAATTATAAAGTAAATGACATCCACAGTGCGATTTCATCTGATTTGTATTGTCTTTGTTGAATTTATATAACATCCCGAACTCGTTTAACATTATCTAGTCCAAATATTGCATGATTCCACTATTTGTATCAGTTTTAATCCCAATGTATTTTTAAGGTGAACTGCAAATTCCAGTATTGACACTAATCCTTATTGTGTGGCTAGCCTCAGACAGTTGTGAATGATAGAGTTGTTCGTGTGGTACTGTTGATCAGCAGACATTTGGCTTAAAATGTCAAGAAGACAGGCAAATAAGCATACTGGAATGTAGATTATTATAAATGTTAAACTGATGAGTTTTTCTGATGTTAGCAAGCATGCATTTGCACACTGCAGTCAGTGCACAACAGAGCCAGAGGAACTGTTAAGTTAGCTAGCATTTTATTTTCTCAGCATTTTGAGTTGTGTCTGACAGCGAAATATGGCTAGTTCTTACTGTAGCTTGAAATATGGAGTAGCTAGCTAGCTAGTGTTGCAAAAGCCTATTGCATGCATTGTAAGGTAGCACCCTGAAAATTTGCTCTGGTTTTGAACTGAACCAGAGCTAGCTAGCTGTGCTTTGTGGAAAAATGTAGGACTGGCATTTGCACAGGAACCAGCTATCATTAGCTTCCTTCGGTGTCAAGGTCAACTGTTCTGCTCTAGCTAGCTAGCTAGCTAATGGCTGAAGTTATTTGTGTAAAAAACTTTCCATGAACAAATATAGCTAGCTACCTTTCTTTGCCTATTCATTAGCTAGATAGCTACAAATGCTATCTGCTGGACTTTGGACAAGCAAGCTAACATCAGCTGTGTTGTTGCCGAGCAACCGAGTTGCTGACCCGGGTTAAATAGAACTCTGAGATTTGGCTGAAAAGATGTTAGCATTGTCAGAAATGCTACAAAAGGTAGCAAGCCCATTGTTGTTTCTTAATGTCTGGAAATGTGCAGGTGAGAGGAATTAAATGATATCTTTAATCAAAACTATTGCCCCTACAAACTTATACAGTCCGAAAATTGGCGATTCTAATGATCACTTTATGGACGCTGTAGTCTCATTCTTATCCGATGCCTAGATATTGAGCTAATTCTGGGCATGAAATGTTATTTTTTTCCTAACGCTAACAACCTTGTTAAAAATCTGATATGTGGTTCTCGGTAACGGATGACAAGAGGTGGGGAGTGTGTTGTGCACCTCCAATCAAGTTGATTTGTGAATTTTCATCAAGATTGGTGTCATATTAGCTTAGATATGATGGTAGGGAGATTTAAATGTAACATTGAGCTTCAATCAATGCATATTTATTGCGGGGGATATTAAATAAACCCATTCCTGGAAACACAATGAAGGACATACTGTGATACATTTATGTAAACATCGCCCAGCAATGACTTTGCTACCCTCAGGAAGAGAGCCTTGAAATGGAACCCTTCATGAAAGGGAAAGCAACGTAATCTACATCCATGGAATCAACCAAGGTTGAACGTGTTGGTAAACAAGCAAACATACAGAGCACCTTTATACCTCCCTGTAAAAAGCTGTCAAAGTCATGAGGTGAGGGGGAAAGTGAGGGGGAACAGTGAATTGTACAGGACTGACTCAGTACTGTCCAATTCACTATTCCCCCTCACTTCTTTTTACTTTTACATCTTTTTAATGGGAGGTGTAAGGAGTGCTCTATATGTATGTTTGTTTGTTTATATGCATGTTGATTCTATGGATGTAGATAGAGCTGCTTTCCCTTTCCTGAGGGGTTCCATTTCAAAGCTCTCATCCTTGGGTCTTATGTCATCCCAATGGAGAGATAAGAGGGAGAGGGTGTGAAGAGTACATTATTACCAAACCGTCCGCTCTGACATATCACACTATCTCTGAGTGGACCTCAGACGTCATTCAGAATTAGTGCAGTTTTAAACAACCATCTGTGATCATGGCACATTGCCTAATGTTGTTACAAACTTGCATAAACCACAAACTGATCAGGGTCTCGTTTCCCAGTTGCAATGTAACATATTATTACTTCGATGACCACACCAAATGCGTAGTTATTTACGAGCCAAGTGAAACAAGTGAACCTGTAAGTGTGAGAGCTGAGAGTGTCGTTCGGGCCATGTTCAGTTTTTCACATGATCCCGTTGAGGGAGCTGTCCAGTTCCCTGGTGCTGAAATTGATGCCGCTTGCGACATAAGTATGTGAAATGTAGGCTTGGCCTATACATTCCACAGACTAGTTTTTATGAATAAAAATAATACTAAATGTACAAACCAACCATTTATCAGGTAATACTAATTGATTTTAACCCCGGTTGTATTCTTTCCTCCACAGTGCTTTAGCAAACAGCATAGCAATATACTGTATCTGTCTGTTTCCTTTAAGCCCACAAATATACAGTAACTAACCCTATACGGCACACGTTGGTTTTTCATTTTTTTATCCTTCCTATATTTTGGCTTTCTGATAATGTACAGTATATAAAACACCAATATATTTTAACCCCACAGCCAAGTGTTTGGGGTACATATCCTACCTACATCGATATATTGAGGGGCATGGCACAGAAGAACAAAAGTCATTGCATAGGCACACCTGGATACAGATGCTTTGCTGTGGCAGTGTCCATCCCCAAGGATCTGGAGGAAACTCCCCACTGTGTAAAAGAGCATGGCTATTAAATGAGGCACCTCAATACTCAACGCAAAGTTGCAGCGGGTTGGTCGGCTGATTGAGGGAGACACAAGGTCGAGCATCTCCTCTCGTGGGAGCCTGTATGTAACGTGTGCGCTAGGAGTCGGGAAAAAGTTCAGGGAGTGAATATTTAATAAAGAAATTGAACAGAATACAAACCAGGAAATACGAAAGAACGCACAGACGTGAAACTAAAACAGAAACAATAACGCCAGGAGAAGGAACCAAAGGGAGTGATATAAATAGGCAAGGTAATCAAGGAGGTGATAGAATCCAGGTGAGTGTCATGAGGCGCGTTCCAAGTATTTCCAAGTATTTCCAATTTGATAAGATTCAGTTTTGGATAAAACTAAGCTTGACAAAATATTACAAATACATATTTCAAATATTACATTAGATCCTATACATTTCCCAAATTAAACATTTTATCATCGTATGATCATGTCCATTCACACAAAACACTTATAAATTGTGATAAATGGTATCTTGTGAGGTGAGAAATAAAATAAGCCTAACGATACACTTTGGCTGATCTACAAGTAGATGTGCAAAGGTTTTTTATTAAGAGCCTCTTTACTGACAAAGTCTCTTGGAAAACCTTGGCTACTAAAGATACATCGTAAGATCTAATCTAGGGGGATAAGATCTAATCTAATTATTTCGCCTCCATCCAAATCAAAACCAAACATGGATCCCATGTTGTATTCTCACTTTGCGCACACCTGTCTGTGTTTCACATCTGTTTGTCTTAGATAATCAGCCTTACATTACAGGGGCCGTGATGCACTGACAGGAAGTAGAATGGAGCGTGTGCAACCAAGCATTGACATCCATGTTTGATTTTGATCTAGGGAGGGCGGAAGCATCTAACAACAGGATTTAATTATTTCTTGGGCACTGCTCGGCGAAGTAAATGGGTTATGACTTCCTAATCAGAACCATCAACCGATTAAGGATATACCTTCCAAAATATGACACGCACTGCTAAAACACCATGACTTATCTTAAACACTTCCTCACTGGTATGCCCTAAAATGGAGTGTTACTGTTAACTGTACATGACAGCGAGCTCTGTAGGGCTAAATCGGCGTTCATATCCAAGTGGGCAGGGGGTAATTACCAATTATGAAGCTGTAAATACAAGTTGGATGCATTCATGTGGTTTGAACTTGTTGAGAAAACGATTGGCTAATGGCCAGCAAGTTGCATGAACCATAAACTAAAAGTACAGCTATCGTTCTTGTAAACAAAAGATAGTGTTCAAAAACCACGTTAATGGATTGCTTTTTATAAATGATGCTTTGTTGTTACATGCGACTGATAAAAAGCTGTTATTCCTTAGTAGCTTAAACCTGAGGTCAGCATGTGGGAGAAGTCAGAGCTCAGGGTTGATAGACAAGTTTCCCACAAGTAATTACCGGTTTGCAGGCCGTTCAAGTGGATTTTGTATGTGGTAAATACCACCTTCCCATTTGGTTATGAACATGGGGTAAGAGGGTTATGATGACACATCCTAAACATTGTGAGGAGTGTCCTTTTTCAGACAACCTTCCCACCAGTTGCCCTGCTGACTGAGGTCAGTGCTCTGTGAGTTGACTGGACTCCCTGCATGTACCACTGACTGAGCTGAGGATTTAAATGGAAAAGCTGTTTGGATAACTGTCTGCTCTACTTCCTCTGAGACACAATGAAACATAAAGGGACGTTTCTCAGTCGCACTGTGCCTTCCCGCTAAGATGTCTGCGGGAAACACAGACTGTAGCTCCTCCATCATGCTTGGTCATGTGCTCCTATTTTAAACAGCTTTGAATCCAAGGCTTTTTTTTAGCTATAAGGTGACATGGCCTACGATTGATTTGACTGCTCTTCATTTGTACATGTATGGAGATATTTTAAAGTGTGGTACAAAAGCTGGTATATTATTGTTTGATTTTCTGACAAAAAGATATCCTTTTATCAACCTCAATGCTAAACACCTTGGGTTAAATCATGACAAGGAAATGCAAATGCTAGATGGTTATGAGTCACAGCCGCATAGATTATCACATTCACTTAATGACACAACCACAACACCTACACTTTCAGAACAAAATGCTCCAAAAGGGTTCTGAGGCTGTCCCCATAAGACAGTGGTGTAGAATTCATTCCATGGAGGGCCTCGTGTCTGCAGGTTTATGGTTCTCCCTTTCTATTAAGCCCGAGACAACTTACCAATTACTGACTTTAATTCATCAATCAAGTATAAGGCGGAGCGAAAACCTGCAGACACTCAGCCCTCCATGGAATGAGTTTGACACTTGTGTGGATTTGATTCAACTTTACTGCACTTTAGGAAACACGTCTATGGAATTTGGCTGAATTGTATCTAGAGAAAGACGTTGACGCCAGCTGGTGCCAACTATGACAGGGCTGTAATGCATGATTTCTCCTTCCATGTTAGGCCTCTTCCATCATGCCTGGTCAGTGGAGTCATAAGTAGCGCTCCCCTCGGGCCAAGAGATTGATGATGACCTTAGCTAAGGTTAATCAGTACAGAAAACTCAAGTCAGCCCGTGAACATGGTTTTCACAGGGGAAGTGAAATGATAAGCTACAATGACTTTGCTCATAATCATGGACACTGCAAATGACATGTATCTATCGAGTTCTTTACATTTTATTTAATGGGCTAATGTTACAACAATCAAAGCAGTGGGGCATGTAGGGAAGCAGAATTTTTGTGGTCAAAACCATTAATCGTGCGGCGACAGGGGGAGCAGGTCTGTAAAATGCTATCATATCACGCAATTATAAAATGTTTATATACACTATCTATACAGTCCATTCGGAAAGTATTCAGACCCCTTGACTTTCTCGACATTTTGTTACGTTGCAGCCTTATTCTAAAATGGATAAAACAAATTGTTTTCCTCATCAATCTACCTACAATACCCCATAATGGTGAAGCAAAATAGTTTTTAGAAATTTTTGCAAATGTATTAAATATAAAAAACTATCACATTTACATAAGTATTCAGACCCTTTACTCAGTACTTTGTTGAAGCACCTTTGGCAGTGATTACAGCCTTGAGTCTTCTTGGGTATGACGCTACAAGCTTGGTATATCTGTATTTGGGGACTTTCTCCCATTCTTCTCTTCAGATCCTCAGCACTTTTTAGGTCTCTCCAGAGATTTTTGTTCGGGTTCATGTCCGGGCTCTGGCTGGGCCACTCAAGGATATTCAGTGACTTGTCCTGAAGCCACTCCTGCATTGTTTTGGCTGTGTGCTTAGGGTCGTTGTCCTGTTGGAAGGTGAACCTTCAGCCCAGTCTGAGTGCTCTGGAGCAGGTTTTCATCAAGGATCTCTCTGTTGTTTGCTCCATTAATCTATACCTCGATCTTGATTAGTCTCCCAGGCCCTGCCGCTGAAAACCATCCCCACAACATGATGCTCCCAACACCATCCTTATCCGTAGAGATGGTGCCAGGTTTCCTCCAGGCCTTTCGCTTGGCATTCAGGCCAAAGAGTACAATCTTGGTTTCATCAGACCAGAGTGTCTTGTTTCTCATGGTCTGAGAGTCTTTAGGTGCCTTTTGGCAAACTCCAAGCAGGCTGTCATGTGCCTTTTTCTGAGGAGTGGTTTCCGTCTGGACACTCTACCATAAAGACCTGATTTGGTAGAAGTTTCTCACATCTCCACAGAGGAACTCTGGAGCTCTGTCAGAGTGACCATTGGGTTCTTTGTCAATGTTAAGAGAAAGGGCATAACGCCAACCCTCCAGCGTGAGTTATTTACATTCACATAAAAACATGGTGTCAGAGAAATTAACCCAAAGTCATGCATTGCGGAAAAAAGGATAAGGTATGTAATCACTGTCGGATATACGCAAATAAGTGGAACAAATGAGCGAGGACGAAAAGCCTGCGATGTCTCTCAGTCAAATTTCGGTGCCTGCTGCCATGGACATGAAAGGCGATTTGTATCAAAACAAGTAATTTTTTTGTGATCAGTGGGAGAATTATGAAATCACTACGGGCTAAGATTTAAAAAAAGACCTGCATGTGAGACTGGCATCACTGCTTAGTGTTATGGGAAGAGACTGCCATATGCTTCAGCGTCCCCTAGATCTGGGGAAGAGGATAGAAAAAAATTCTAAGAAAATCCTTGACCTTTTAAAAAGACATTTTGAACCCACCCATAATCTGATTTATGAAAGATTCATTTTTTACACGTGAACAAACTCAAACAGAGACGTCTGGTCAATATGTTGTGAGGTTACGTCAATTGTGTCAATTGTATCAATTGTGATTTTGTGTCAAAGAGAGACACAATGATCAGAGACAGACTTGTGATTGGCTGTAAAGATAAAAGAGTTAGAGCAAGTCTGCTGAGCGAACCACAACTTACGCTGACTTAAACTATATATATATGCAGAACAAGCGAACGGACACAGATCCAATTAAAAAAGATGAACTCTGTCCCTGAACAGGCAGAATCTGTCAATTATGCCACTCAGAACAAATACAGAGACCATGTCAATAGAAAATGGAAACATAATTCATTGATCGGACAGTGACCTAAGGCGGGAAAAATACTGAAGAAGGGTACATGTACTGCGTGCGGATCAACACACGCAAGAGCCAAATGCCCAGCATATGGGGTCATATGCAAATTCTTTGGAAAAAATAAACGTTTTTGCTCAAGTGTGCAAACAGAGACAAAGTAAGCCTGCCAATCTGCTAGAACAGGATACACGTGGGATCAAACTGAAGAAGTGGAATTGCTATATATGACAGATGTTAATTCTTTTCAAAGTGGCAAAGATAAATGGTTTACAAACTTAAAGCCTGCCCCACTGACATGTGATAACTGTGATTACGATCCAAGCTGCACAACCAAATGCCAGTTAGACAGTGGCTCAACTGTCAATATATTCAGCTACAGAAACTTTATGCAAGTAATGCAGGATGGAGATGCAAAGCCACAACCAAGCAAGGCAAAGGCTGTACGATGGCCCAGTATTATACCAGAACTACAAGCCAATCATGATTGGGGAAACATAAGTACTAAAGTTCCAAGTGGTGAAAACCTTGCAAAAGCCTCTCCTTTTAGCAGAAACGTGTGAAAAAGCTTAAGTACTACATCTCAACCACCAACATGTCGTTCATCATGTCAGCACTAAAGTAATACAAAAAGGTCCCATCAGACTTGAACACCTCAGAGGCAATACTGAAACAATTTGAGGACATTTTTGAAGGGATGGGGGCTCTGCCAGGTGAACGTCACCTGGTGGTGGATGAGTCTGTTAGACCAGTTCAACAGCTTCCCAGCCGAATTCCCCTTCCACTGAAGGAAAAGATACTGTTGATTCAATGGAGGAACAGGGTGTCATTACGAAGGTCACCAAACCTATTAAGTGGATAAGCAACATGGTTGTGGTGGAAAAAACGGGCAAAATAAGAGTCTGCCTAGCATTGAAGAGAGAACTCCCTTGGTGGGGTATGTGTGGCAAGCCATGTTGACATGGAGAATTACTCCCACAGAGGGCTTCGGGCAGCAGTCCTGTACAGGGCTTAATGTCTAGACGCACCTGCTCTTTTGCCAACAACTCCCAAGCTCCTCGCACCAAAGGTTATTGGGGATGTTCAGGCACACAAATGTGCACGGCAGGACAAGTCAAAACATTACTTTGACCAGCATGCAAAAAATCTGCTTGTAATAAAACAAGGCCAAGCTGTCAGAGTGCTCCTGTCACCTCACGCCAGGGATGCCACATGGGGTCTTGGCACATGCATAGGGCACTCCAGTGCAAGGTCATATGAAGTGGAAGTAAAAGGCTGAAAGTGTTGAAGGAACTGAAAGGACATGAGCCCAGTTCAGGAGAGCATAGGTCACAGGAGGGCCACATGGAAAATTTGTGAATATCCTCTGGATGGTGTGGGCAAGACACATAATGAGGAGATTTAGAAGACCCCACCAGGGCAGTTATCTCTGCTGACAGTGCCTCCACAATTTCAGGAGGCTGTGGAACAGGAATGAGAATCCCTGAGGCTCCCACCATCACAGGGGTGCCAGGAGAGGACCAGAGGATTCCAGAGCAGCCCAAGATCATATGCTAGCAGTGCGACACACTAGGACAAGGCCTAACATCATACCTTAACATGTCCCTTAAGAGATGGACAATGATTTTTTTTAATCTCATAAAAAAGGGGGTTTGATAATGTAAATAGGTATTTTCACTGTGGTATTAAAATGGTATGAAGTGCTCGAGCTAATTATAAATGAAAAGGAAGATGTTAAGATGATGGGCATAATGCCAACTCAGAGATGGCACTAGGGGGGCACCAATCTAGGCTATATAAACAGGTGCATTATGAGAGCCTGATTAGGATGTTGTGACCTGTAACATGTTATACCTGAGTAAAGGATTATGATAGAACTTTACCAAAATCTCAGATGTGAGTTATTCACAAACACATAAAAACAGTCACCTCCCTGATCAATGCCCTTCGTCCCCCTCTTGGACCTTCAATGCTGCAGAAATGTTTTTGTACCCTTCCCCAGATCTGTGCCTCGACACAATCCTCTCTCGGAGATCAACGAGCAATTCCTTTGACCTCATGGCTTTGTTTTTGTTCTGACGCACTGTCAACTGTGGGACCTTGTATATACAGGTGTGTATCATGCCCAATCAATTGAATTTATCACAGGTGGACATCAAATAAATTGTAAAAATCTCAAGGATGATCAATGGAAACAGGATGCACCTGATCTCAATTCTGAGTATCATTAGTAAAGGGTCTGAATACTTATTTAAGGTATTTCAATACATTTGCTAAAATTTTTAAAAACAAGTTTTAGCTCTGTCATTATGTTGTATTGAGTGGAGATTTATGAGGGGAAAAAATTAAAGAATTTTAAAATTAGGCTGTAATGTAACAAAAATATGGAAAATGTCAAGAGGTCTGAAAACTTTCTGAATGCACTGTATAGAAAAGTATGTGGACACCCCTTCAAATTAGTGGATTCGGCTATTTCAGCCACACCCATTAATGACACGTGAAAACAAAAGAGCACACAGCCATGCAATATTGATAGACAAACATTGGCAGTAGAATGGCCTTACTGAAGAGCTCATTGACATTCAATGTAGCACAGTCATAGGATGTCACCTTTCCAACAAGTCAGTTCGTCAAATTTCTTCTCTGCTCGAGCTACCCCGGTCAAATCCCGGTTATTGTAAAGTGGAAATGTCTAGGAGCAACAACAACAACGGCTCAGCTGTGAAGTGGTGGACCACCAAGTGCTGAATTGCGTCAGCACAATAAATGTTTGTCGGGAGCTTAATGAAATGGGTTTCCATGGCCGAGCAACCGCACACAAGCCTAAGATCACCATGTGCAACGCAAGCGTTGGCTGGAGTGGTGTAAAGCTCGCTGCCATTGGACTCTGGAGCAGTGGACACGCTTTCTTTGGAGTG
This sequence comes from Oncorhynchus masou masou, assembly GCF_036934945.1. Taxonomy (NCBI): domain Eukaryota; kingdom Metazoa; phylum Chordata; class Actinopteri; order Salmoniformes; family Salmonidae; genus Oncorhynchus; species Oncorhynchus masou. Next base: position 37,324,049 of record NC_088220.1, read on the forward strand.
ATGAATCACCAAAGAAGATGAATCTGGGAAGGAAAATCTTAATGCTACAGCAACCAATGACATTCTAGATGATTCTGTGCTTCCAACATTGTGGCAACAGTTTGTGGAAGGCACTTTCCTGTTTCAGCATGACAATGCACTGTGCAGAAAGCAGTGGTTTAAAGTACTACTTAAGTGTTTTTTTGGGGGGTATCTGTACTTTACTATTTATATTTTTGACAACTTTTACTCCACTGCGTTCCTAAAGAAAATATTATATTTTTTGCTCCATACATTTTCCCCTAACAACCAAAAGTACTCGTTACATTTTGAATGCTTAGGAGGACAAGAAAACTGTCAAATTCATGCACTAACAAGAGAACATGTGGTCATCCCTATTGCCTCTGGCGGACTCACTAAACACAAATACATATTTTGTAAATGTCTGAGTGTTGGAGTGTGCCCCTGGCTATCCATACATTTTATAAACAAGAAAATGGTGCCTTCTGCTTTGCTCTTTTACCCCTACCTACATGTACATATTACCTCAATTATCTCTGGGGGGGCCACAGGGTTCAATTCTCAGGCCGACTCTTTTCTCTGTATACATCAATGATGTCGCTCTTGCTGCTGGTGGTTCTCTGATCCACCTCTACGCAGGCGACATCATTCTGTATACTTCTGGCCCTTCGTTGGACACTGTGTTAACTGACCTCCTGACGAGCTACAATGCCATACAACTCTCCTTATGTGGCCTCCAACTGCTCTTAAATGCAAGCTAAACTAAATGCATGCTCTTCAACCAATTGCTGCCCGCTCCTGCCCGCTCATCCAGCATCACTACTCTGGATGGTTCTGACTTCGAATCTGTGGACAACTACAAATACCTAGGTGTCTGGTTAGACTGTAATCTCTCCTTTCAGACTCACATTAAGCATCTCCAATCCAAAATTAAATCTAGAATTGGCTTCCTATTTCGCCAAACAAACGGAGGAATTTTGGATATAAAAATAATCTTTATGGAACAAAAGGAACATTTATTGTGTAACTGGGAGTCTCAGGATTTGCAGATATCTCAAATCAAATCAAATCCAAGTTTATTTGTCACGTGCGGCCGAATACAACAGGTGTAGACCTTACAGTGAAATGCTTACTTACAGGCTCTAACCAAAAAAAGTATGTGTGTGTGTGTGTAGGTAAGTAAAGAAATAGTAAAGAAGTAAAGAAATAAAACAACAGTAAAAAGACATTTGAAAAAAGAGTAGCAAGGCTGTATACAGACACCTGTTAGTCAGGCTTATTGAGATAGTATGTACATGTAGGTATCGTTAAAGTGACTATGCATATATGATGAACAGAGAGTAGCCGAAGCGTAAAAAGAGGGGTTGGCGGGTGGTGGGACACAATTCAGATATCCCGGTTAGCCAATGTGCGGGAGAACTGGTTGGTCGGGCCAATTTAGGTAGTACGTACATGAATGTATAGTTAAAGTGACTATGCATATAAGATAAACAGAGAGTAGCAGCAGTGTAAAATAGGGGTTGGGGGGGCACAAAATTAAAATAGTCCCGGTAGCCATTTGGTTACCTGTTCAGGAGTCTTATGGCTTGGGGGTAAAAACTGTTGAGAAGCCTTTTTGTCCTAGACTTGGCACTCCGGTACCCCTTGCCATGCGGTAGTAGAGAGAACAGTCTATGACTTGGGTGGCTGGAGTCTTTGACAATTTTTAGGACCTTCCTCTGATACCGCCTGGTGTAGAGGTCCTGGATGGCAGGTAACTTAGCGATGTACGGGGACGTACGCACTACCCTTTGAAGTGCCTTGCGGTCGGAGGGCGAGAAATTGCCGTATCAGGCAGTGATGCAACCAGGTTGCTCTGGATGTTGCAGCTGTAGAACCTTTTGAGGATCTCAGGACCCATGCCAAATCTTTTAGGTGTCCTGAGGGGGAATAGGCTTTTTCGCGCCCTCTTCACGACTGTCTTGGTGTGTTTGGACCGATCTAGTTTGCTGTCGATGTGGACACCAAGGAATCTGAAGCTCTCAACCTGCTCCACTACAGCCCCGTCATTGAGAATGGGGACATGCTCAGTGCTCCTTTTCCTGTAGTCCACAATCATCTCCTTAGTCTTGGGTACGTTGAGGGATAGGTTGTTATTCTGGCACCACCCGGGCAGGTCTCTGACCTCCTCCCTATAGGCTGTCTCGTCATTGTCGGTGATCAGGTCTGTTGTGTCGTCAGCAAACTTAATGATGGTGTTGGTGTCGTGCCTGGCCATGCAGTCGTGAGTGAACAGGGAGTACAGGAGGGGACTGAGCACGCACCCCTGGGGAGCTCCAGTGTTGAGGATTAGCGTGGGAGATGTGTTGCTATCTACCCTCACCACCTGGGGGCGGCCTGTCAGGAAGTCCAGGATCCAGTCAATGAATAGCATTCTCACATAGGTGTTCCTTTTGTCCAGGTGGGAAAGGGCAATGTGGAGTGCAATAGAGATTGCATCATCTGTGGATCTGTTTGGGCGGTATGCAAATTGGAGTGGGTCTAGGGTTTCTGGGATAATGGTGTTGATGTGAGCCATTACCAGCCTTTCAAAGCACTTTATGGCTATGGACGTGAGTGCTACGTATCTGTAGTCATTTAGGCAGGTTGCCTTTGTGTTCTTGGGCACAGGGACTATGGTGGTCTACTTGAAACATGTTGGTATTACAGATTTAAATCAGGGACATGTTGAAAATGTCAGTGAAGACACCTGGCAGTTGGTCAGCACATGCTCGGAGCACACATCCTGGTTTATCCGTCTGGCTCCGCAGCCTTGTGAATGTTGACCTGTTTAAAGGTCTTACTCATGTCGGCCACAGAGAGAGTGATCACACAGTCGTCCGGAACAGCTGACGCTCTCATGCACGCCACAGTTTTGCTTGCCTCGAAGCGAGCATAGAAGTGATTTAGCTCATCTGGTAGGCTCGTGTCACTGGGCAGCTCTCGGCTGTGCTTCCCTTTGTGTCTGTAATATTTTGCAAGCCCTGCCACGTAAGACGAGCGTCGGAGCCGGTGTTGTATGATTCAATCTTAGCCCTGTAGTGACGCTTTGACCGTTTGATGGTTTGTCACAGGGCATAGCAGGATTTCTTATAAGCTTATTTCTTATAAGCTTTCTTATAAGACGTCCTCGATGCACTTATTGATAAAGCCAGTGACTGATGTGGTGTAATCCTCAATGCCATCGGAAGAATCTCGGAATATGTTCCATTCTGTGATAGTAAAACAGTCCACTTTTTTATAGACCGAGTCACTGGTCTTGCTTGTCAGCAGGAATCAGGTTAGAGTTGTGGTATGATTTACCAAATTGAGGGCGAGGGATAGCTTTGTACGCGTCTCTGTGTGTGGAGTACAGGTGATCTAGAATTTTTTTCCCTCTGGTTGCACATTTAACATGTTGATAGAAATGAGGTAGAACTGATTTAAATTTCGCTGCATTAAAGTCTCCGGCCACTAGGAACGCTGCCTCTGGGTGAGTGGTTTCCTATTTGCTTATTTCCTTTTACAGCTGACTGAGTGCAGTCTTAGTGCCAGTATCTGTCTGTGTTGGTAAATATACTACCACGAAAAGTATAGCTGAAAACACTCTAGTCAAGTAGTGTGGACTGCAATTTATCACAATATACTCTACTTCCGGTGAGCAAAGTCTAGAGACTTCCTTAGATTTCGTGCACCAGCTGTTGTTTACAAATATGCACAGACCGCCCCCCACCCTCTAGCTGTTCTATCTTGCTAGCAGAATATCCATGTCCTTCTAGCAGAATATCCATGTCATCATTCAGCCACGATTACATGAAACATAGGATATGACAGTTTTTGATGTCCCGTTGGTAGGATATTCGTGATCTTACCTCGTCTAATTTATTGTCCAATGATTGCACGTTGTTTTCAAATAACGCGAAAAAAAACACATAATTCCACAATTGGTTGGGTACCCGTAAAACTGCTGCCATTTCTTCCGGTGCCATTTCACCCTACTTTCCATGTGTCCAGGATTAAGCCTGTGTCTCACAGCCCTTTGTCTTCTGTTTCTAGGCCCACCCCTCCTTCACATGTCTTTGTGATTGTCTCCACCCCCCTCCAGGTGTCGCCCATCTTCCCCATTATTCCCTGTTTATTTATACCTGTGTTCTCTGTTGGTCTGTTGCCTGTTTGTAAAGTCAACCAGCATCTTTGAGTCTCAGCTCCTGTTTTTCCCAGTCCCTTGTTTTCTCAACCTCCTGATTTTGACCCTTGCCTGTCCTGTCTCTGAGCCCGTCTGCCTGTCCCTGACCCTGAGCCTGCCTGCTGACCTGTACATTTGTCCCACCTCTGGATTATTGACCTCTGCCAACCCTGAGCCTGCCTGCTTTCCGATACCGTTGCCCCATATCTGATTTACTGACCCCTGCCTGCCTTGACCTGTCTATTTCCTGCCCCTGTTAGATTATTAAACCATTGTTCATTCGATGTTGTCTGAATCTGGGTCTTACCTTCATACCTGATAGCATTCCTGAGTTTCTCACATACAGTGACCCCAAACATTTGAACGGTAGTGTATATGACAACCTATAAGACATATTCCACGTAAATGTCCATTACACATTTCAGGAGTACCCATATAGTATATGCCTGGCATTTTCTCTCTCTCTCTCACACACACTTTGCTATAAATGCTACAATGCAGAGGGGTCTCACACGCCTCTTCAACGCTCACTTTTATGATTGTCACAAATCATTTTTCAATTAGGAAAGAAATCAGCTACTTTAGATACACACACATTACCGTTACTGTTCAGCCATGTAAAAGGAGGGAGGGAGCGAGGTCGGGCATTGAAACAGGGCACCAGCCATGACCTGTTGTAATAAGCGTGTGATGAATCTGAACTGACCCTGGGCTCAGCGGTACGGTCAAGATGGAGGAAATTAAAGTGTTGTAATTATGCTGTCCTGAGGGCTGTGCCGGTGACAGGGAGATATTCAACAAAGTGCGCTGCAGCAGGTGCTCTTGCCACATGCTCACTGTAAAAAAAGGTGTACTGTAGTCAGCTGGTAGCATTGTTTAGCCAATGCATATCTCCTAATTACCGGACTGCCAGCCACTGTAGTCATTGCGCGTTTGTAGCCAGTATTGTGAGTGTTATGTGCATGCTACGTCTACAAGAGTCTACATGTTATGTTATGATAAAGCTAAGTTAATAAGTTAGTTGAAGATTCGTGATGGCCTGGTGCGCTCATGCATGTGATTTAAGGCCTAGTAACCTAGTAATGGTTTCTCCTTAGATCTGATAAGTTCTCTAGCTGGCAGGAGAGACAGGGTCATACATACTGTCAGCCTCATTAGTGATTAGTCTCTTTCTGTTGAGACATTTACATCTGTAGGACTGTATGAATATCTCTGATGTTTTATGTTGCAAGTGCATGCAATTTATGAGGAAATGTGACCTGTTTCAGGAAACTAGGCTTATGTCACTGGTCACTGCTTCATAGGAGAGCCGTTTGAACGTTAACTTACAAAAAAAAGAAGGCAGAAATGCCTTCTCGAACATGTGAACTTTCATGTGCCTTAATAACAAACTTGTACAATATCTGTAAATATGAATAAAATATTTAAATTGCGATCCTAGTTAGTTTAGCCACAGAAAAAGCCATCAACCTTTCCGTTAGCCATGATTGGCTGAGATAATGAGTGAGCTGGACATGCTGAGAGATGAGTTTGGATTGGTCTGCCATATAGCACGCTTTTGTCTATTTGAGCTGGTCACTATGTGTTGGTAATCCTGTCTAATGCTGCTTTAACCTGTTGCGACGAGGAATCCCGTATCCGGGAGCGTAATTATAGCCTCAAGCTCATTACCATAACGCAACGTTAACTATTCATGAAAATCGCAAATGAAATGAAATAAATATATTGGCTTACAAGCTTAGCCTTTTGTTAACAACACTGTCATCTCAGATTTTCAAAAAATGCTTTTCAACCATAGCTACACAAGCATTTGTGTAAGAGTATTGATAGCTAGCATAGGATTAAGCCTAGCATTCAGCAGGCAACATTTTCACAAAGACAAGAAAAGCATTCAAATAAAATAATTTACCTTTGAAGAACTTTGGATGTTTTCAATGAGGAGACTCTCAGTTAGATAGCAAATGTTCAGTTTTTCCAAAAAGATTATTTGTGTTGGAGAAATCGCTCCGTTTTTTCCATCACGTTTGGCTAAGAAAAAAAAAACGAAAATTCAGTCATTACAACGTGAACTTTTTTCCAAATTAACTCCATAATATTGACAGAAACATGGAAAACGTTGTTTAGAATCAATCCTCAAGGTGTTTTTCACATATCTTTTGATGATAAATCATTCGGGGCAGTTGACTTTCTCTTCTGAACTAAATGGAAACGTGCATGCCCCTGGAGATTACGCAATAGTTTCGACGGAGGACATCGAGCGGACACCTGGTAAATGTAGTCTCTTATGGTCAATTATCCAATGATATGCCTACAAATACGTCACAATGCTGTAAACACCTTGCGGAAACGACAGAAAGTGTAGGCTCATTCCTTGCGCATTCACAGCCATATAAGGAGACATTGGAACACAGCGCCTCCAAAATCTGGCTCACTTCCTGTATGAAATTTCATCTTGGTTTCGCCTGTAGCATTAGTTCTGGGGCACTCACAGACAATATCTTTGCAGTTTTGGAAACGTCAGAGTGTTTTCTTTCCAAAGCTGTCAATTATATGCATAGTCGAGCATCTTTTCGTGACAAAATATCTTGTTTAAAACAGGAACGTTTTTCATCCATAATGAAATACTGCCCCCCCCCAATTTTTTTTATTGCGTAGTAAAAGTATTGCTCTCCACTTTCTGGAGGACTGAGTTCAGTGGAATTCGAGTATGATAGCTAAGGAGATGGAGAAAACACCTGTTTCTGTATTACATCTTCAAACTAAGGGCAAGCATGGCATCCGTGACAGGAGACACATCCATCTATGATGTATACGTGTAAGAAAGTGATTTTTTGCTAGCTAACGTTACGTTAAGTTCATGCAGGGTAGTAACATTATGAGTTGGGATTATGGTTTATTTTTTAGCTAGCTAGCTAGCTACATGTCTTATTAAAAGACTCCACTATGTTCATAAATTCAGTCTGGCCATCTACTCCGATTTCAGAGCACTCTCGTCTGAGCGTGCCACAGCGCAGAATAACTGATAATTTTACGAACGATCAACACCAGTTGAATATGGTCGGAGTCACTAAACGTCGGCAAAAAAACGTAATAAAATTGTTGCCAGCAGCACAGTTACAGTCAGAAAGTTTGGATCAACCCTTCTCATTGTCAAGAGCATCCAGTGTGTGCTCTGTGAGCGAAATGCTCTGCATTTACGAACAGACAATCTGACAGCACAGTTACAGTCACCAACGCTCTGGATAACATAACAGCCCAGCCAGCTCTGTTAGGGCGAGTAACATTCATTGAGCTGTTCTCTCATTTGTGTCTGGAAGTAGCTAGCAAGTTAGCTAGGGTGCTTGACTGAAATTGTTTTAGTATTTCAAAAATATATATTATTATGAACAAAACAAATACAAAAACAGAAATATACAAACAAGAGTACATAGGCCTTGTCAAAACGTTTTAAGGTACGTATTACTTATTTTGGTTTTTACCCTTATTGATAATTTCTAAATAATATTTAAATTCTATCTTAAACAATGTGAAGAGGGGTTTGTTCTTCGCCCACTTAATTTTATGGATAACGAATCTATAGTAAAAATAAACAAATTAACAATGAAAGTGAAGTCAGGGTCCATATAATTTGGAACACAATGTAACATAATATCAGTCTTTCAAATTAACATTAATAGTAGTTTATTTTAAAATAAAATCTTCTCACTCCAAAATATTCTGACATAAGAACAGTCCAAAAATAAATGGTTAAGAGTCTCTGGGTCACAAGCACAAAATACACATTTTGAATCTGTGTATAATAAAGGTCTTTACAGGGGTGCTTGACTGCTGTTATTAGGCACAGGATCTCAGATCAACCCTTAAAGAGAGTGACGGGGGACGATGCTGAATGGGTGTAGACAAAGAAGGGCTCTCCAGTAGTAGTACCAAAACATTCAAAGGCCATTTTCTCAAAAGTGAGTTTACAAGTTTATCAACTTTCAAGCTAATTGTATTTAGCATCGTTCCTCAAATGCAGTGTATGGTATACCATTGTGTAGCTCTGAGTCTACTTTAATCCAATGTACAAAACATAATTTCAAATGAGACGATTTTGAGCCGGTCGGTCACATATGTAAAGATCCAATTGTGTAGCCTGCATTACCAGTGTTAAAAGGCATGTTTATTTCCTTTCTTTTATAGAAACCACAAAGATCACTTCTAGTCTGTATGGTGCTGAACAAGAGCCAAGAAAACTCTAGATATGGACACATCTGCCTTGTTCTTGCCGGACAGCCTTTGGTGAGTCAGAACCTTAACAATCAGCATTAAGTACTAGCAGGTGAGGGCATCCACAGCCGACCGCTCCGACGAGCTCCAGCTAGACATTTTTTTCACTCTCTCTGATTGCCATTTCACCGTGTACCACTTTCTTTCAATTACATTGTTTTGTACATTTTGTATAATTGCCTGATGCTCATTTAATAATAACAACATTTTCTGTTTAAAAACATATGCTGCCAGTGTCCCGGTAATGTCGAGAGTTTGGCTATGCATACACTGCCCTCTGGCATCGAGACCTATTAAGCGATCATGCAAGTAGAAATCTGAAATCTAATTTGGGAGTCCTGTCCCATTTACTTTATGGCAATGAAATCATTGATGATGAAATCCCCTTCATCGTGGCTTTAGCCAGAGGAGGCTGCTGCTTTCCACTGACAAAGTCTGAGGCTCCTATTGTATAAGACATTGCAGACATGTAAAGCAAGAGCATGCACTCTGTCTGACAGGGCTGACATCAGTTCCTTTTGAGAATTGCTTCATCCCACTATTTCTCTTGCTAGTCCATAAAGTGGATCTGTGCAGTCGACAATGCCAACCTAGTACCCTGAAGTAGCCATATACTGTATTGTTGCATAGTTTTTTCTCTGCCAAGATTCAAACCCTATTTCTCTCCCACATGACTTTGGAGCCTGGGTTTTTTGGGAAACATTCCTCATTATCGTCGGCCCCTTGCCCAGCTTCACAAAGTAAAAGAATACTGTTGCTCCTTTTCCACACAATATTTTGAGTAGACACAATGATCTCCAGCACAGGGGCAACACAATAGGTGTTTGTATACTCTTTCAAAATACCCCAATGAGTCAAGACAATGTGCATATAATAGCAGAGAGCATTGGCTACAAAAGCTCCTGGGAGTGGGTGTTAAGTAATCAATCAAGATGGTATTGTATTAAGATGCTAAGGACCTCTCCACCCACGCCCTCCCACTGTCATCCCCTCGACAGTCTGCTACCTGAGCCATTAGGGATTTGTTAAATTCGTTTCTGACCCATTAGTGTGGGGCTCATTGTCTGATGCAGGCTGAAGAGTGGGAAATGGTGTGAATCGCGACGCTCAAATCGTCCAGATTCCTAATGGCATTCACTACAGGTGCCATGGAGTCTAGGCCTACCAGACATGCCACCAGGGGTCTCTTCACAGTCCCCAAATCCAGAACAAATTCAAGGCAATGCACAGTATTATATAGAGCCGTGATCAAAATACCTAGTCAGCTGTCCATCTGAATGTATTCAATTGAAATCTGTCTTCTGCATTTAACCCAACCCCTCTGAATCAGAGAGGTGTGGGGGGCTAGTAGTGAGACTGGAGTTTTGCTGAATACAAAAGTGAAAAAGTGAAGGTCATTATTAAAAAGTGTTACTGTCACATGCTGTCATGAAGCATCACTGTCTTGCGTCGGTAGAGGTTTTTGTGCACACAGATCATAGCATCTTATCGTATAGGACCATTCTCATAGACAGACAAGGATTTTGCCCATTATGGCATTATGTACTCTGCATGTCATGGGGTTGAATGAATGACACATTGTGACCAGCATGGAAAGTGGAAACCAGGTTTGTATCCAAAATAATACTACAGCATGAGGACACATCGAGGAATTTTTGTAGCAACAGATTCAACAATAAAAACTTGAAGTACGAAATATAGTAATGGAAATACTTTTATAATGGTTATACAATGTTGTTTCATTGAAAGTGTTACCATGGTCAGAGGACATAAATAGTTTGTAAATCTGTTGTAAAAAAGTTAATGAGTAGAGTTTGAGGTACAACCTGTCGTTGAAAGATATAAGAATTTAATAAGTGAACAAAAGCAATTCACTACAGCAATTGCTGTCTGATAACCACAAAACATTGAAGGTTAGTAGTTCATTGAAAATTTCCCCTGATTTTAATTAGCTTCTTTTGATATCCTGATTTATTATATGGAGAGCAACACCGAGCAATACTAGATTCTAGATCTCTTTTAATTCATCAGATTTACTTGTCAACCCAGACTGAATATCGTGTGATCACGAATTTACAAAAAGTTGTGCACATTTGATACCTTGCAACACACGTGACCACACACATGGCCACAAAAAAAGTGGCCCATATTGCAATGCATGTTGGGTACTTAATCCTTAAATGTGTGTGACTTACAAAAGTCTGGTTTACTGAGTAATTGGATGTCTGGTCCCTTTGGCGGTTCGGGTCTGATCTCTTCCTGATGAGATTCTCTTCTTCTTCTCCTGCTGCGTCTGGCAGTATACATTCCTTAATCAGAGAGCACGTTCTATAATAATGCCACCATTAAGCTAATTTCCCTCCTAGTGCTTTTCTCCCCTCACCTCTACAAATAGCAGTTAAGTCAAGACCAATCAGTGTCTTAACCTACTTTCTTGATTTACTTTGGAACATGTGCTCAGCACACGTCAACACAAATCATTGGCCATCGTCGGCTTTGGCTGGCTTCTATCTGCCCCAAGGTCAGTGTATGATTCTCTCTCGAAAATCGGTAGGTTTTTAGCTCTGTGGAAATATCTCCATCTATCATGATTTTGTTAGATTATATATATTTTTTTGCCATATTGCTAGCATATTCCTTATATTATCTATCCCTTTCAGGTCTCTGACAGGAAATGGGCTAGATGTTGATTTGGTATTTGGCATGAGACGATTTTTGTTTTACCATCTTATCGTAGACGTACTACAATGTTGCTTCCCTTTGCTCAGTGATGTTTTTATATCCCATATTTTACTGTACAGTAAAAACATGGATGGCCTAGAACTCGCCTTTTGAAGTTGCAAATTATGCCTCGGATCATAAGTGCTCACATAGCTCCTTTTAGGTCACACATTTTCAAGCCACCTAGTGTTGCTTTATACCAGCCAATGAAAGGGACTGCTCTTTGTTCAAATAAAATACTTCTTTTGATCAGGTTCTCTTTTTTGTGACTTGTTCCAGCAAATATCTTTCCTCAATTTGGCAAAGGCCCTTAGCTTTGATATTATTTTAAATTAGATCATGGTTTCCATGAGGATCCTTTGACCAAAATGACATATTCATATTTTTACGAGAGGGCTTCAAAAGCTCTTGAGAGAATTCTCCAACAAAATAATCTGCAGGTAGGTTTCAACAAAAGTGTGGAATCGAATGACCTAAAACAATGACTGTCTGGAGTGGTTTACTTTTGGTATACTTGTTTCTGTGAGAGTAAATCACATCTCGTATTAAATCTCCACACATCCCATCTTAGGCCCTTTTTTACATTGACGAAAGTTGAAGGCGATTCTTCAGAGGTATCGAAAAAAAAAATCCAGAGAATAGATAAATTCATGTAATGTAAAGCTGTGAATTGCTTATGTCTTGACCACTACCGGAGAGCGCACGACACAGTTGCCCAACACTCATACAGTAAAAATTATAATAGCAGAGCAATGTTTTTGAAAGAGTTTCAAGTTTTATAAGTTGTATTTACAGGATACCCATGGTATACACTGTCCAACGAAGTGCTTCCTTCTCGACAATGCAACAACAAATAACAAACAAATAATAACAAATAATAAAAGATAAGAGACATACAAACATAAAGTAAATGGCTCAGTTGAATAGAATAAACATTGGAGCATAGGTATAATACAGGAAGGTAAAATGTATAAAATGAAGGCAAAATGTCCAATATCTACACTTGTTTTGGGGAAGGGGGATTTGGGGGCAAGTGTTTAAAGTGGGCAGTATTTAGCAATCATAATAAGAGTCGGGTAGCAGCAGTTGTGATGTGTAGTGTGTGTGTGTGTGTGTGTGTTTGTGTGGGGGGGGGGGGGTGTATATCTCTGTGGTTATGTGTGTTAGTGCGAGTGAGTGAATATGTGCTAAGATGTGGAGAATCAGTGCAGGCGGTCAGTCCAGTTCTAGTGTTCAGCAGTCTGCTGGTTTGTAGATAAAACTGTCTCTGAACCTGTTGGTATCAGACCTCATTCTCCGATACTGTCTGTGCTACAGTAAAGGAGTAGACAGCTTATGGCTGGAGTGTGTGGGGTCCTTGATAATGCAGCGGTATGAGTTGATGTCATGGATGGGTGGAAGCATGGTCCCATTGATGTACTGGGCCATCTTCACCACCGTTTGGAGGGCCTTGCGTCTGATATTTTCCCAATATTTAAGACTTGTTTCATTTAGTTGTTACCTGAAATTGAGGTAACAGCCTATTGCATTCTGAAATTGTTAACGTAGCTTAAAATGATCAACTGTGCTTGGCTGGCTCCACTGAGCCACCGGAAACCGCCCATCTCAACTCCCTAGGAAATGACTCACGTTTTCAGTTGCCCAATTTGCTTTTACTACACGTAATGATTTGCATTATAGTGATCAAAATGAAGCCTGTTTATTTCTAGTGTTGTAGGGTAGGCCAACTCTACATTTATAATTGTATGAGATGAAGATATGTTGTTAGATTTTGCTAGGTAGCTAGCTAGCATTAACTGTGCTTTTTTTCTTTAAGTTAAAATGTAATGAGTTTAAGGACGGACGACAAAATAAGCCCTATAATTGTCTGTACATGCATGTGAATTATTTGTATTATTTAAGAGTGTAATGTGGTTGGGATGCAATATTTCAAGAGTGTAATATGGTTAGGATGAAAAGTTGCTTGCATTGTTTAATAGTTTTGCTTACTAGTGGCTATACTGGGATATTTACGGTAAATGTCCCTTGCCGAGCACTCAAACCCTCTCTCGGCACATGACATTCTGTTGCTAATGTAAATTAAGAAGTTGATGTATATATTATGTAAATTGAAAACTCATCACAGATTCTCTTCTACAACTCCCTTCCATTTGAATAGGCCCTTGTTGTCACACAGACAGCTTCACCATTAGCAGCAGCTGTAGGGTTATCTCATGTGGAAAACATTTGAGATATGTTACAGGAAGTTATTATCTTTTCTCAGCGGTTGGTCAGTGCTTCCTGTCAATACCTGTTTGGTTGGTGTGGCCTGTCAATACCTGTTTGGTTGGTGTGGCCTGTCAATACCTGTTTGGTTGGTGTGGCCTGTCAATACCTGTTTGGTCAGTGCTTCCTGTCAATACCTGTTTGGTCAGTGCTTCCTGTCAATACCTGTTTGGTTGGTGTGGCCTGTCAATACCTGTTTGGTTGGTGTGGCCTGTCAATACCTGTTTGGTCAGTGCTTCCTGTCAATACCTGTTTGGTTGGTGTGGCCTGTCAATACCTGTTTGGTTGGTGTGGCCTGTCAATACCTGTTTGGTTGGTGTGGCCTGTCAATACCTGTTTGGTTGGTGTGGCCTGTCAATACCTGTTTGGTTGGTGTGGCCTGTCAATACCTGTTTGGTTGGTGTGGCCTGTCAATACCTGTTTGGTTGGTGTGGCCTGTCAATACCTGTTTGGTCAGTGCTTCCTGTCAATACCTGTTTGGTTGGTGTGGCCTGTCAATACCTGTTTGGTTGGTGTGGCCTGTCAATACCTGTTTGGTCAGTGCTTCCTGTCAATACCTGTTTGGTCAGTGCTTCCTGTCAATACCTGTTTGGTCAGTGCTTCCTGTCAATACCTGTTTGGTTGGTGTGGCCTGTCAATACCTGTTTGGTTGGTGTGGCCTGTCAATACCTGTTTGGTTGGTGTGGCCTGTCAATACCTGTTTGGTTGGTGTGGCCTGTCGGCTTCCCACAGAGAAGATGTGCAAACACACACAGGAAATTAACCGAGGACTAGAAAGCTCTCGGTCTTGTATGGGAAACTTTTGACGGTAAGATAATTGAATTTACACCCCAAGCTTCAACCGTTTGTTGAGTCCACAATACAATGACTGTTTTTCTCCCCTCCTTCCTCTGTTTCTCTCTAATGGGTCTTATTCGATGTGCATAATACCTTTCAATTCAAGTGCTATGCAAACTCACCTGCATTGGGTTCTGCAATGTGTTTTTAATGTGAAGTCTTGCATAAATGATTATTAATTGAAATAAAAAAAGTATGCCTGATCTATCTTCTGGTGACGTGCCACTGGGGAAAAACACATTCAGAGAAAAGCAATGATGAATTTGTGTTGGTAGACTGTAGTAGACTGCGTCATTGTCACTTTACTGTGTGTTCAATTACTGTGCCCACGTTGCAAGGCTATGAATCATGTGTTGGCAAAAAGCCTCAGAATTCGCCGGAAAATAGAAAGAAGAAAAAGGGGAAAGTGGCACTGCCTGCCAGGTTTGGTCTCTGTACAGCATTCGGTGCCTCTGTGAAAACTCTTGATGTCTGATTTGGGGGGGAAGAGTGTGAGGAATGAGTGCATTAATGATTAACTGTTCAGGGCCCAGTTTCCCAAAAGCATCTTCAGGCTAAGTTCATTGTTAGAACCTTTGTAGGAACATTGTTAAATCTCCAGGCTGTTTTTCAAAACCTTAGTTACTAAAGTTGCTGTTGAAAACACAGACCACTCGTAGAAAAGCTAAGTGCGTCGTAAGATTTTCCCTTTCGCAACACTGTTTACTGTCTTTCTGTGGCCGGCCGATAACTTCAGAACGAATGTGACTACAGATGAAGCTGCCAAATTTATTAGCAATTGTCACTAAAAGCAAAGGATAAAAAGATGATTAAATTAAAATCATGTTGACTGTATTAGAAATATAAATACAGTTTAGGCTACATAGACCGATATATTTCAATGATATTAAAATCTATTTCATGTTCATCCAATTGAGTTTTGTTTCGTTATTTTTATGCTACTGTCTGTAATTTTTGTGCGCAATGATGTGCCAAATCTTGATTGAGTGCATTTATATAGGGTAAGCCACTTCAATATCTGTTGCCATAGATGATAATTTCTCTCTTGGAACTGATCCGTTGTCAGTATAGTGAAATAATTCTAATGTTAGGGTAAGATTTGAAAGGGAGAACGCCGACCCGAGAACAGCTCTGGCTTTTTCCCCCGATCGTATCAATATCGACCCATGCCTCAACGACACACTCTCTACTTGGTGTTTTGGGGAATGCATGTTACTCTTCGGCTGTTGTCCGAAATATGCATCGGGAAAATGATCCCAGATAGTTATTTACATGTTAGTGCTTAGCCATGACTCGTGAATGCAGCTGAGGTCTGAAAAAGGACAAAGATAGATGCCCCCAAGGCACTTTCTCAATTCCTTATCAAGTGGTGTGGAATTATGTTGACGGTCCATTTGAAAAGACTCAGCCTTTGTTTCCTTGCAAAAGGGACAGATTTACCTCTTCCTGGGCACCTCGCCCCGTTAGTACTGTGCTTGAACCATTCATATCTCCTGAATCAGGTCAACACAGCATCCAGCCAGGCTTACAGTCTCACAAAGCAAACTGTTTGGGATTTTGGTAGTAACCCAATACCTTGTCAAGTGTACGTATAAACTCTCTTTTCTATTTCAATTGGACATAATCCTACACGTGAGCATAAGAAGTGGGCTAATACTCTTCTCCATGGTCAGAGTCTCCATAGGATTTTGGTTCCAGGCGAAGCAGTTGCTTACATGTGTGTAAGAGAGAGACAGTGAGGGAGAGGGGGAAAACATGGTTTGCTCCTTCATCCTCCAATTGGTTCTGGTCCTTGTTGCCTGGTAACCACAATCCCTTTTTGAAAGGCATTCTTTCCTTCCCAAAATACCACTGAAGACACACTTCCATTTTTCCAGCAAACATGCAATCTATTGACAATGCGACAATAACATTCATTTGGAGAAACAAAGCATAAAGTGACACAATGTTGCCAGTGGGTGTCTGTAATGCCAGATTTCATGGCTAAGCTTGGAAATTGGCCCAGTGCATAATACACAATCATGACAGTCCTCAGTGATATAAAATGTTATGCTGAAAGTTTACCAATGGCATAGGTGTATTTGGAGGTGATGGGGAAAAATGTAGAACATGATTGCTGTTTACCTCTTAGTCGTGGACAAACAGGTTGTACATGCACACTCTTGCACTACATTCACTATGAACTCCATCAAGCAGAAGGCCATGTTTGAGTGTGCATAGTCTTCAATCCATAGCCATCTTCACCTTCATCTTGATGATTTGTGTTTGAATCAATTCAAATCAGTGGCATTGTTTGAACCAGTAAACAGATAACTTTGATAACAAAATGGTTGTTTGAGTATCAGAATGTAGCATAGCTTTTGCTCATAGCTAACTATTTTCATGGAACAACGTTGAGAAAGACCAGTCTGTTATAGCCTACTGTCTGTAAAATTCAATCAACTGACTGTCAAGACAAATAAAGAGTCAAAGGAAATGGATGAGAGTGTCAAGTGAGGGAGGATAAGACAGAGACATGATTGTGAAATTGATCAAAAGCAACAGAGATGTGGTCCGAGTGGACACCCGTCGTACACATTGCTGGAAGTGAAATCAAAGCCAAAGTGATTTCCCTGTGGCTTTTCTTTTGGTTTAAAAGGAAACAAATCATCTAGGTTTGTCTGCCAACCACTTAAAAAAAGAAACGATTTGGGGAGAGACTGTTGTGGTAAATGTGCGTTGAGGTTTTCCATTTAAGAGCGGCTCTGTTCATACACATTAGTCCACAACACCGTGGAGAGAATAGAAAGAGTTATTATTGTTAGCTGAATATTTTTTTAAGTGTTCCAGCTGCCTTAGAAGACGTAAATAAACTGTTAAACAAAACAACAGATGTGTGTTCAGTGTTTTGATTGTCACGACACACTGACATTGATATGAGTTCTCATTAACATTTAACACTGACACATTTCACGCACACTACGTTGATGCTCATTTTTCAGTGCAATTGTTTCTTAAATATCAGTTAGAAAGCCCACAAATGTGTTTTAAATTACTTCAAGCTTACTTCAAGCTATCGTGGTATAAAAGGCCAAACTTGAATTCAACTAAACTATGTGATGCAATACAGAAAGGTTGCCAGTATTCCTTTACGACATACAGTGCATACTAGACTGCATTTGGTCGATAACAGTGAATGCCAGTCTTCATGTAGAGAAATGCGGCTTGGGGCTGATCTTTTTCCCCGACCAATACAGACGTCACTGTCAGCCTCAGTGTAAGGGTTAGAGCCATGCAGAAAACACTCACAGTCACACTGTATGTCAGACATGCACAATGCTTGACTTGGGCCGGAGCGCAATACCTGCACTTCAAATTTTTGGGGAATTGTGTACCAGCTCTTCTATAAAACAAAGTAGCCTATGTCCTACCCAGATTCAAACACTGAGGCAAAGAAGATTGATCAAATCAGAATGAAGGCAGGATGTGCATTGAATAACAACTGAGAGTGGGCATTCATTCCCTGACTCCACTTTGTTCAAGCTTATTGGCTGCTGGTCTGTGAATCTATGCTTGACAGTAGGCTGTTCGAGATTGCACAGATTGAAAATGCACCAGCCAGAATGTGCATGATGCACTGTTCCAAGTTGTCAAATGTATTTTTTTTTAAGGTCATGAAAAGTCAGAGAAATTTGTTTCATCATTTTTTTGTAATTTAATTAATATAGGCACACTTTTAAATATTACCAATCACTTAAATATCTACATATCAGCCATTATCATAATGACCCTTCAGTGTGTGCTGCATATGTGTAAGTGGGACATTCCTCGTGGAGAGAAAGCACGACATTTCAGCAGCAGGTTTAAAATTGTGACAGACAACAGACTAACTAGATTGCCAATTCCAAAGATAAATTGTACAGTTATCTCGCTAGTTAACTACAGCTAACTAAGCATTTCTTAATGTTGTTGTCACCTTTCTACTGGTACTGTAGATAGTCTAAATAAATCTGTGCCTTTGGAAAGATGGGATTGCAGTAAAACAGCCCTTACACAGCCTGGGGGTTTGGTGGGTCATTATCCTGTTGAAAAACAAATTATAGTCCCTCTAAGTGCAAACCAGATAGGATGGCGTGGTAGCCATGTTGGTTAAGTGTGCCTTGAATTGTAAATAAATCACTGACAGTGTCACCAGCAAAGCACCCCCACACCTCCTCCATGCTTCACGGTGGGAACCACACATGTGGGAACCACACACCTACTCTGCGTCTCACAAAGACACTGCGGTTGGAACCAAAAATCTCTAACATGGACTCATCAGACTAAAGGACAGATTTCCACCTGTCTAATGTTCATTGCTTGTGTTTCTTGGCCCAAGCAAGCCTCTTATTCTTATTGGTATCCTTTAGTAGTGGTTTATTTGCATTAATGAAGGCCTGATTCACACGGTCTCTTCTGAACAGCTGATGAGATGTGTCTGTGGGCTGCAATCTGAGGTGCAGTTAATTCTGATGAACGTATCCTCTGCAGCATAGGTGACTCTGGGTCTTTCTTTCCTGTGGCAGTCCCCATGAGAGCCAGTTTCATTAAAGAGCTTGATGGTTTATACGACAGCACTTGAAGAAACTTTCAAAGTCCTTGAAATTGTCTGGATTGACTGATCTTCATGTCTTAAAGTAATGATGGACTATCATTTCTCTTTGCTTTTTTTGAGCTGTTCTTGCCATAAAATGGACTTGGTCTTTAAGCAAATAGGGCTACATTCTGTATACCCGCCTACCTTGTCACAACACAACGGATTGGCTCAAAGCATTAAGAAGGAAAGAAATTCCACAAATGAACTTTTAACAAGGCACAGCTGTTAATTGAAATGCATACCAGGTGGCCACCTCATGAAGCTGGTTGAGAGAATGCCAAGAGTATTCAAAGCTATTATCAAGGCAAAGGGTGGCTACTTTGAAGAATCTCAAATATGAAATTTATTTGTTTAACATATTTGTTTTTTGTTTACTACATGATTCCATATCTGTTATTTCATAGTTTTGATGTATTCACTATTCTTCTACAATGTAGAAAATAGTAAAAATAAAGAAAAACCTTGGATTGAGTAGGTGTGTCCACTGTACCACAGACGAACCCTTTGAAGTACACTTTTGGTTCCAGGTAGAACCCTTTTAGGTTCATGTAGAACCCTTTTGCACAGAGGATTGATTCTACATGGACCCTTTACACAGAGGGTTCTACATGGAACCCAAACGTGTTCTACCTGGAACCAAAAAGGGTTTTCTCCTATGCCATAGGTGTCAAACTCATTTTACAGAGGGCTGAGTGTCTGCGGGTTTTCGCACCTCTCTTGATGAATTAACGTCACTAATTAGTAAGGAATGCCCCTCATCTAGTTGGCTCGGTCTTAATTGAAAGGGAAAACCAAATATCTACATACACTAGGTCCTCCATGGAATGAGTTTTACACACAATCCTATGGGGACAGCCACAGAACACTTTTAGAACCCTCGAAGAATGTAGGTGTTGTAGTTGTCGCATTGAGTGAATGTGACATAATCCACTAGTGTATGAGTCATAACGTTCTAGCGTTTGCATTTCCTTGTCATGATTGAGGTTTCAGAAAATCAAACAATACTTCATTATGCAGGCCTAATATACCAGCTTTTGTATCACTCTTTAAAATATTTCATACATGTACAATTGAAGTGCAGTAATTGTAGGCCATGTCATCATATAGAAAAAAAGCATTGGATTCAAAGCTGTTTAAAATAGGAGCACATGACCAAGCATGATGGAGGAGCTACAGTCTGTGTTTCCCGCAGACATCTTAGCGGGAAGGCACGGTGCGACTGAGATAAACTACCCTTTATGTTTCATTGTGTCTCAAAAGAAGGAGAGCAGACAGTTATCCAAACAGCTTTTCCATTTAAATCCTCAGCTTTGAGTCAGTCAGTGGCACATGCAGGGAGTCCAGTTGACTCACAGAGCATTGACCTCAGTCAGCAGGTCAACTAGTGGGAAGGTTGTCTGAAAAAGAGAGACACTCTTCACAATGTTTGGGGTGTGTCATCATAACCCTCTTACCCTGCGTTCATAACCAAATGGGAAGGTGGTATTTACCACATACGACTGGGTAAAATCCACTTGAACACCCCTCCAACTGGTAACTACTAGTGGGAAACCCGTTTATCATCCCTGAGCATTGACTTCTCCGACATGCTGACCTTTGATGTCACATGCTAAGGAAATCGATGCTAAGGAAACCTCGATAACAGCATTTTCGGTAGTTAAATGCAACAAAAAATGTTTTTTGAACACTAATATTTATTTACAGGCATGATAGCTTTACTTTTAGTTTATGGTTGATGCAGTTTGTTGACCATTAGCCAATATGCTTTTCCCACAAGTTCGAAGCATGTGAATGCATCCAACTGGTAGTGTTTGTTTAGCTAATGTTAGTCACCCTATCACTTAAGATGGTGGTGTGCAAAACAACTAAATACACCCATGCGTTGTTGAGGCAATACATATACAACCAGCAATAAAATATTGCAATATATATACAACACATCAAAATCTATGTGTCCTGAAAGTATTATGCCAGTGTTATGACATATTATGACATAGTTATGATTGTGTCATAACGTGTTATGACTCTGTGTCAAAAAGTGTTACCCAAAAATGTGTTAATTTCTGTACTTGGCCAAGAGACTATGTTAAACTCCCACACCAGTAAATATGCACTTTTCTGAGCTCAAAGACGATGGCCAGAGCGTACCCATGATGTTGCACAACTATTTATGTCAATAAGTCATCGTTTTAGTCAAAGTGTGATGTATTTGGGCTCGA
Organism: Oncorhynchus masou masou; assembly: GCF_036934945.1. Classification (NCBI taxonomy): domain Eukaryota; kingdom Metazoa; phylum Chordata; class Actinopteri; order Salmoniformes; family Salmonidae; genus Oncorhynchus; species Oncorhynchus masou. Next base: position 37,345,158 of record NC_088220.1, read on the forward strand.
AGTGTCAGGCTAAAATACCACTACCAGTGTAGTGTAATATAGAAATACTTATCAACTGGATGAGTCACCATTTATAGTTGTAAGGTGGAAATAATCCAACAACCGAGAATGAGGCGTCTCCATAATGTAGATGTGTAAAAAATGATGTTGAATAATTATAAACTTCTGTTATCAATCTGACTCCTTTGTTATGTGAATGCTATAGGCCCATAGTCGTATCCAGTGGATAGCAAAGGCTGTGAGCCTGGCGTCACCACTCGGAATACTATAAGATGCACGTGTATAGGTTTACCGTTATGCAATTAATTCAGAGGCTGACGTCTTTAGCATTCAATTATTGAGTTAACCTTAGCTCAGAGATGCACAGTTAGAGACTGAGAATAGATGCTATGTAAATTGTGAATAACATTTACCAGTGGAATATTACTCAGAAATGTGATGACTATGGTTCGAATCCATTCAAAAAAATAACCTGATGTATTACAGTTACGCAATAAGAATGCAATTAACAAATAAATGGCACGTACCAGAATTCTTCGCTATAAAAATAATACAACATGTCTTAACATGACATACACATGTACATCAGGAGATCGGTTTACCAATGACTCCGTGATAAATGTATGTATAAATAATGTATAAATCCAGCTATTCCTCTTCCAAGAGCACCAGATATCGTCCTTCGTCTAATTAACATAACTAAAGCTTAAAACAAAGGCCTGAAAACGACACACACATTCCTGGATCTAATCATCACAAATCTTATCTAAATGATACGTTACGCACCCCTGTGTCGATCCTCTTTTAACTATCGGCAGTCCAACAAACAGAATAACAGTTTCTCTGTATCAATAAATCCATAGCACAGTACAATGAAACATATCAAAATGCATAGCTCTTTATGAACTGCCTTGAGAAAAACCAGTTGAACCTCGTTCCTAACTCTCTGGTCCTGATAGATGTCGCTCAACCTTACCACCGCGTTGGTCTATAGCTAGGGACTATTTCTCATCATCAGCGATAAGGGCCTTTACAGTAAGTGGGCTATCCTCAGAGCCTAGCGTCTATGTTCCCCCACTCTATTTCCATCTGGTGCCGTCCCGGTTGCCTAGGCCAGAGCTTCAACCATAGACCGCTACAAGGGGCACCTATTTCCCGGGTTGGCTGTTCTCAGAATCACCTCTCTTGTGACTCCTTACCAATGCACTCAGTAACTATAGCTCAGCTTCAGGCTTCTTTATTCCAGTAACTCAGGTTCTCGATCGATTAAGATGCAAAAAAATCCTCAATCAATCAAATCAGGTTCAGAAACCTTAAAATGACATGCACTTGAATGACTCTTTGATGAAACAGGGTTTCAGAACAACACAGCAAGTTTATTCAAAATTCCAGACACAGACATACAAATCCTGGTTATCAATGATCAAAATCACACTAGCAATTATGATAAGCGGAAAAGTCATTGAAGAGATACAGTACCTCCAGCGCCCTTATCTAACTCCCCGTTAGGCTACCAATCAAATATTTTGTGTCTATTACACATTTATAAGAAGCACGGCAGTTAAATTTAAATCGAGCTACAGTATAACAGAGATCTTCTGCAATACTTTGGCAATACGGATTGAATCTTGCCCCTACCCAGTGGGTAAAAACTGGTTGAATCCACATTGTTTCCACGTCATTTCAACTCAATTATGTAATGTGATGATTGGATTTGAAAAAAGCAATGTAAGTGAATTTCAGCTTTTTTTACACCCTATACTTAATCTAAATCCAAATACAATGTGACATTTATGCTGATTTCACGTTGAATTCATGTTAGTTGACAACTCATCCAAATGTAAATCAAAACTAGACATCTGTGCCCAGTGGGTATTTCCAACATTTATACGAATATACACTATTTCTCCCCTGAAATGTCACCAAGCAACAGACTTCACTCTGCACTCCGGCCCTCATCAAAAGTCAATCAACGTTCCACTTGAAGCGTATGTGATGTGGGGAGAAGTGTGGCAGTGGGTAAAGCTTGCCATATTTGTTCAATGAAAAGAGGACTTCCTTTCAAACGCCTCTGAGATTATGGCTGATGACACATCCATGGGGTCAAACGGAGAGGAGCATCTCCTCTGGGCCAGTCGACTCACTTAGTCAAGAGGCACGTCAGTATGCCAAGCGTGTCATCCCCGACTCGGGGAGACGGGGAGGATGAGAACGCTGCTCACCTTGGGTTTCCCTTTTGAATGAAAAGTCACATAATTCAAATCAAAACCTTCCGTTTTCTCCAGAGACAGGGGGACGCAGCGGGAGTTGAAGACGGATGTGATGATGTTTAAACCTTGAGTAGGGGAGGGGATGATGGGTAGTAGACAGCTAGGAAGTCATCCAGGAGGTGGAGGACATATGGTAGTTTATAACTGTAGGTCAGGATCCAGCAGAGTCCTTCCGGGGCCAGAGTAAGGACCTGGAAGGCAACGATGACGTCGGCTTTGGTGAGCCAATCCCCACATCCTGCAAGTTTAATCATAATATTGGCACAGTTGACGGCGTGATGCTCTTTGGAGAAGTATTGGCTGGGAATGAAGCTGTTGACACCGGGGATGTGGCTGTTGCAGGGGGGCAGAGATGTTGACAATGAGTTTTTCTTTTCTTAGTACTTACGTGTTGCTATTCCTATGGGGCTGATCCTGTAGATGGGGAAGGGTGTAGATGAGAAGGGACCGATTTTTAAACCTTCTTTGGTTTCCTTGGCTAGAAGGATTTCCACTGATGCGTGATCTGTCATAGCGTTCTGGAGGTTGCGGCTTGTAAAGGGGTAAGATTGCAGAGTGATCATAACGGGGGAGAAACTATGGGTGAGGCCTTTGAGGAGGAACTGGACGAACTGGACAAACTGGGCGTTTGGTGAGATGAGAGTTCGGCTGCCATGGTTGGGATGTTGATGGGGGTAGTGAGGTGGTCTGTCAGTCATGCTTGTTTGGATTTGAAGAGGTTGCGGGTGTTCGGGTTGCGGGAACAGGTTCCACAGATGTGGAAAAAGGCGCAGATGGAGAAGAAGTGGAGCATCTTGTAGGAGGAAGCATTGCAGCCAGGTGCATTGCAACTATTACAAACCATGCTGACCTCAGAGAATGTGATTGGATACCCTTGTCAGTCCCTAGGAGGGGCTTGGGGGCCTGATTGATCAGGGGGGCCGAGGTGGGCCCAGACAGGGGTTCTGGTGCATGGAGAGGAAGACTTTGAAACTTGGATGGGACCGGGAGGCCAGGTCAAGGAAGATTGTGCAGAAGTCGTCCAGCTATGACCATCTAGAGGGAAAGGTTGTACAGAATACGTCCCTGAACATGGAGGCAGGGTGTCGGCGAGAAGATCTGGTGGAGCTGGCTGGGCGTCACTCGGGAGACAACAGGGATTCACGGTGCCGGCGGATGGGGAGAGAGCATCCGGCAGGTGATCTGGACCTGGTGTGCTGACGGTAGTGCTTGGGAGAGGCCAGGGATCCATGCTGTTTTCGGGGAGCCAGTCGATTGTTGGGGCCTCTGGTTTGGTCTGGCCGAATGCTGCAATGGGAAATCAAGGAACAATTTTCGTCAGAAGGAGAGAACATGAGCTGTTCCATGGCGATGGTGGTGAGTAGAATAATCAAAGACTGAGAAAACAAAGAATTTAATGTTAGTGATTAATGTCGCTAGCTAATAGGTTGTAGAAATTATTGCAATGACGATACTCTAGCCAACAAAGCTGTTGGGCATGCAAGTAGCAAACTATGAGAGCTTGCGACATTTGGTGTTACGCAGGAAGCAAACACACAGGTTAGTGTTGGAACAGGTGAGTATAAATGCAGGTAATGATTAGTTAGATGGGAGGGGTTGAAAATGTTCGGGTGTGGTCTTTCCTCCCGAACTTAGGCTACATTAATATAGCTCTATCATTTCTGGAAAGAGAAGGATGACAGGGAAGGAGGGCGCAAGAGATTGTAAAAGCATGTTTCCAGTTGCTGAGAAATACAGAGCTCAAAAGCAGAGTGTGTTGTCGAGAGTCCCTTCTTTAGGGAAGATATATCCTGGCTTTACTTGTCCTATTCTTTTAAAGATACAGTATGCCATTTTGTATCCAAATGTGTGACAAACCTGCACACCATAATGCATTTGGGACTCGTGTCAATAAATGATCGATAGAGGTGCTTTGCATATTTTGCAATTCTGAATATGATTACAAATGCAGGTATTATGTAGACTTCCCCACTGGGTGAAAACTGGTTGAATAAACATTGTTTCCACATCCTTTCAACCCCAGAATTCTACGTAATGATGTTGAATCAATGTGAAAAACTGATTGCATTTGAAAAAGTCATCAACGTGAGGGAATTTCATATTTTTTTCAACAAACTTTTAACCTTAAACCAATGACATGGTGAAATGTGTTAATTTCATGTTGAATTCACGTTGACAACTCAACCAAACATAAATCAAAACTGGTCATTGAACTGATGTCTGTGCCCAGTGGGTTGTTTTGTGTGTCTGTAGAAACCCAGAGATTGAGGAAAAACTGTCTTTGGTACTGTACATAGGATTATCAAGGTAAGAACTGTAACAAACTGTCACGCCCTGGTCGAAATATATTATGTTTATCTTCATTTATTTGGTCAGGCCAGGGTGTGACATGGGTTTTTTGTGGTGTGTTTTGTCTTGGGGGTGTATAGCATAGTCTATGGCTGCCTGAGGCGGTTCTCAATCAGAGTCAGGTGATTATCGTTGTCTCTGATTGGGAACCATATTTAGGCAGCCATATTCTGTGAGTATTTCGTGGGTGATTGTTCCTGTCTCTGTGTTTGTTGTCACCAGATAGTCTGTATAGGCTTTCACGTTCCGTTTGTTGTTTTGTATAGTAAGTTATTTCATGTCTTGTTAATTTACATTAAAGAACATGAGTAACCACCACACTGCATTTTGGTCCGCTTCTCCTTCAACAGACGAACGCCGTTACACAAACAGACTTGTTACATTTGCGTAAGAACCGATTTCTGCCAATGTTCTTACGTTTGTAGATTAGAGAAGGTGATTTGGATTCTAACCTACTTTTGATTTCCCTGTGAACCTGTTCCCTGTGCTAAAGCTTTTCCACTATTGAGAAATAGGCATTAGCCCAGACCTCCAATATAGGCTATTGAGCGACAACATCTATACAGATGTTGACCAATTTGGATTAGTCTCCACAGTCTTTTCTCTGAGGACCAGTGTTCCCGCACAGTAATCCAACTCACTCTGGGAACATCACCAGCTAATCTAGACGCCATGCGAATAGATCTGTAGAACGTGCAGTCTTGTCTTTGTCGCAAATTACACCCAATTTACTTTTTAGTGCGCTACTTTTGACCAGGGCCCATAACGCTCTGTTTAAAAGTAGTGCACTAAGGGCCTCCTGGGTGGTGCAGTGGTTAAGGGCGCTGTACTGCAGCGCCAGCTGTGCCATCAGAGACTCTGGGTTTGCGCCCAGGCTCTGTTGTAATCGGCCGATACCGGGAGGTCTGTTGGGCAACGCACAATTGGCCTAGCGTTGTCTGGGTTTGGCCGGTAGGGATATCCTTGTCTCATCGCGCACCTGTGGTGGACCGGGCGCAGTGCACACTAACCAAGGTTGCCAGGTGCAAGGTGTTTCCTCTGACACATTGGTGTGGCTGGCTTCTGGGTTGGATGCGTGCTGTGTTAAGAAGCAGTGTGGCTTGGTTGGGTTGTTTATTGGAGGACGCATGACTTTCAACCTTTGTCTCTCCCGAGCCCGTACGGGAGTTGTAGCATGAGACAAGATAGTAGCTGCTAAAACAATTGGATACCACGAAAAAGGGGGGGTTGAATAATTTATTTATTTTTTTGTGGTAATTGGTAATAAGGTGCCATTTTGTATGCAAACAATGCATCTGCCATTTACATGATTTGGCTTAGGGTTTCTGGATATCCTCACTCTAGGCACACCAAACCGAGCTGCACTTCTTGTTGCTAGATCTAGGAGCTACACTTATTTGAGCCATGGGAAGCCATGTTCACCACTCTACTGATTAACAATCCTCTTATCACAAAATAAATGCATCACTCGCACAGAGAATGGGAAGTGTTTCAGAGCATTTGTCATAGGTAAACTGCCAGCATGAGGAAAACATGACATCAGTGTTTCCGTGAAGCATCTTTACAAAGAAAATGTCAATCTCAAACTTCTTGTGACCATACTATTCATGTACTTAGTAACTCCATAGGCTTTATGAGCTTTCATATATTCCAGGCTTTGGTTTATGCATTAACTATGCAAATACAGTATTGGACAGATACAATGAAGGACAAATGAGCTAAAAGTAAGTTTACAGCCACATAAGTGCTCCCACATATAATGAATATTCTAATTATAAATGGAAGTGGGATAAATGTGCTAAATGTCACAGATACGCACATCTCCACTCCAATCCCATTCAAATAATGGATGTACTGTATGGATGTCTCAACCTAAGTCTCTCAATTTCCTCACTGCATGTCCTTTGCTTGCTGAACTAACATAACCTCATCTTCTACACCACACCACATTGGGAAAGATGTTCCACATCCAATCAAACCATTTTATCAGTTTTGTACAAAAGAGGACTTGTGGCTATTCTGCCTTTCTAGTGGACAGCTTTTTGGTATATTCTGTTGCTCTGGAGAAATACAGACTTCAGCAAAACTTGCCAAGACCTGCCACCTCTCCTCAAAGAGTCTCCAAGCATCTTGTCACACCATTCCCACCTCCCATTGTGTCAGGAGCCTGGTCTGGCAGGTCTCCATTGATCCGCTTCAGAGCTGCGATAATTGGCCAATTAAGAGCTAAGAAAAGACAGTCAGCATGTAGCAGTGAATCCAGCGATGGTAGTGTGGATTTTGTTGGAAAGCACTTCTACAGTAACTCCAACCATTTCCTTCTGCCGTTTTGTATGATTTCACTGCTTTATAGTGGCTCATAGAAATCAATGCGAGTAGAAAACAGCAGTTATGCTTCAATTATTGAAAATGTTGTATGACCAAGTTTTCAATGCTCCAAAGTTGCCATGTGATGAGAAAGCAAATGCATAAACCTCAGCTAAGGACCTTCTTGTCCGAACATATTAGTCCAATACATCAAAAGAGATAGCATGTCCTCACAGAGACCCAGCAAGCCGCTATGGGCGAGTTTACACATGCAGCCCAATTATGATCTTTTTATTTTTATCTGATCTAATTGGTCAAAAGAGCAATTAGCAAAATATCTGAATTGGGCTGCCTGTGTACATAGCCAATGTGGTATTCATCACAGCTATTCGACTGAAGCCTGTAAACTCTTAAGAGAAGGGGACAGGGGGACAGACAGCATGTCACATCGAAGTTCTCAGTTCAACATCCTACTTACACCACTTTAACATCATGTCAGGGACTTTTCTGCTTTAAGCCACCACATTGTCCTGTTCTTTTTTTCTTAAGAGGGCTTATCAAGTTCTCTCAGAAGAACCATGGCAAACTCTTATAAATACCTACTTTTAAGGGTAAATTGGTGGTTTTGAAATAGGGATTGGCGTAATCACCTTCACTCACTGAAGTGACTCAGAGTTAAGTTAGTTTGATTCAACATACAATTGTAAGGCAACCAGCTGCAATATCATTGTGATTTTGCTCAATAAAAATGTTTTTGAGCGAACTCTGGTCATGTTGATTCAGATGATAAAATGTTCTGCATTCTTCTCTTCAGAGAACTTCTTAGGGCTGAGATCCCGCGAACGGGATCGATATGACAACAGCCAGTGAAAGTGCAGGGGTCAAATTCAAAACAACAGATAACATAATTAAAATTCCTCAAAAACATAATCCCACTACAGTGTCCGATTTCAAATAGGCTTTATGTCGAAAGCACCACAAACAATTATGAGCCAAGTCACAGAAAGGAGTCAAAGAGAAGAGTCACAAAAATCAGAAATAGAGATAGAATTAATCACTAACCTTTGATGATCTTCATCAGATGACACTTGTAAGACTTCATGTTACACAATACACAATACATGTTTTGTTCGATAAAGTTTATATTTATATAAAACAAATCTCAGTATACATTGGCGCGTTATGTTCAGTAGTTCCAAAAAATCTGGTGATTTTGCAGAGAGCCACATCAATTTACAGAAATTCTCATAATAAATGTTGATGAAAATACAGTGTTATGCATGGAACTTTAGATACACTTTTCCTTAATGCAACCGCTGTGTCAGATTTCAAAAAAGCTTTACGGAAAAAGCAAACCATGCAATAATCTGAGTACGGCGCTCAGAGACCAAACAAGCCAAAAATATGTCCACCATATTGTGCAGTCAACAGAAGTCAGAAATAACATTATAAATATTCACTTACCTTTGATGATCTTCATCAGAATGCACTCCCAGGAATCCCATTTCCACAATAAATGTTTGTTTTGTTCGATAATGTTCATCATTTATGTTCAAATAACTACTTTAGTTAGTGTGTTTTGTAAACAAATCCAACCTCACAAAGCGCGTTCACTAGGAAAAGAAGTTCTGTTATAGTCCGTAGAAACATGTCAAACGATGTATAGAATCAATCTTTAGGATGTTTTTCACATGAATCTTCAATAATGTTCCAACCTGAGAATTCCGTTGTCTTTAGAAAAGCAATAGGACGCGAGGTAACTCTCACATGAACGAGCGTCAAGAGCTTGTGGCACTCTGCCAGACCACTGACTCAAAGAACACTTATGAGCCTCAAACAAGTTTCTAAAGACTGTTGACATCTAGTGGAAGCCTTAGGAAGTGCAACATGACCAATATCCCACTGTATCTTCAATAGGGAATGAGTTGAAAAACGACCAACCTCAAATTTCTCACTTCCTGGTGGGTTTTTTCCTCAGGTTTTTGCCTGCCATATGAGTTCTGTTATACTCACAGACATCATTCAAACCGTTTTAGAAACTTCAGAGTGTTTCTATCCAAATCGACTAATACTATGCATATATTAGCAACTGGGACTGAATAGCAGGCAGTTTACTCTGGGCACCTATTCATCCAAGCTACTCAATACTGCCCCCAGCCATAAGAATAATTATACACTGAGTGTACAAAACATTAAGAACACATTCCTAATATTCACTGCAACCCCCCTCCCATTTTGCCCTAGAACATTCATCGGGGAATCGACTCGACAAGGTATCGAAAGCGTTCCAAAGGGATGCTGGACCATGTTGACTCCAATGCTTCAGATAGTTGTGTCAAGTTGGCTGGATGTCCTTTGGGTAGTGGACTATTTTTGATACACACAGGAAACTGTTGAGCATGAAAAACCCAATAGCGCTGCAGTTCTTGACACAAACCGGTACGCCTGCACCTACTACCATACCTTGTTCAAAGACACTTTAATATTGTGTCTTGCCCAATCACCCTCTGAATGGCACACATACACAATCCATGTCTCAGTTCTCTCAAGGCTTAAAAATACTTATTTAACCTGTCTCCTCCCCTTCATCTACACTGATTGAAGTGGATTGAACAATTGACATCAATAAGGGATCATAGATTTCACCTGGATTCCCAGTCTATGTCATGGAAAGAGCAGGTGTTCATAATGTTTTGTTGGCTCAGTGTATTGTGATTGAACTCCTCCTGCTCGCTCTCTTTTCTATTACCTGCTGACTCACACTCAGCTGTCAACTCTCCCCTCCATGAGTCAGGTATCACCCTGTACAACAAAGGCCTACTAAAGAGCTATGAAGAAGATGCTAAATCACAGTTACACTAGAGAAGGAAATATGATCTGAGTCCTTTCTGAAATAAATGTGGCCCTGTTCTCTGAAGGGTTCTCTTTCCCTCAGTGCGATCCAATATACTGTCGCTCTGATTGCTGACAAACAGACGGCAAACAGTGACTCCTTAGTTGAGTTGAATGTTAAGAAACTGAAGTGGAACGTTTGAAAACGTTGACATGCATATCTGTGCCATGACAACATGTCTGTAAATGAAACGTGGGCTTTTCTCGATATGCACCATTTATTGTATCTGAATAACAAGATGGTTGAGAAGGAAATGAAAAGACAGAAATGTATCGTAATCATGCCTAGCACATGAATACACACAGTACCAGTTTACTTACGGGATTGCTAATCTGGTCTTTATGGCAGCAAAACAATGCAGCAACAAAAATATATACTGGTCGCCCTGGGCTGGAAGAGACGGGAGTAATGAACACTTTGCACAATGAAACAGAAATAATAGCAGGATTAGCCGTGGCCACACAGGCTTCTGTCCAGCGTTATTTATTATTTAGAAGTTGTGCATTGAGGCCTGTAGCGGGAGATAATATTGCGTTGTTGTAGGGAGCAAGTGCAATAAGAGTAAGGAAAGAGAGAGAGAAGAGAACTGCAGGGTGAGTGTCGTCACATCCCCCCTTCCCCGTGGAAAATTGTGGCGAAGACAGGAGACGAGCACGGGAGGCATTAGTCAGCTGGAGGTGCTTCTATCTTTTTGTTTGTCAGTAATATCATCTCACTTGAGGGGTGATGAATGCTGATGACATCCCATGTTGTTGGAATTTGAGTTGAACTATTCCCTAAAATAATTTGGGAGATGTTTTTTTATTACTTGTGTGGTTGTCATCTTGAATATTGACCATGGCGAGGCATACCTTTGTATTCAGTTTCTATGCCTAGAAAATCGCTCGGCAGAAAAGAAGCAGATGTTATTTCTGACCAAGGATAAGGTGATTGCAAAGTAAAATGTGACTCATCCCTCACAAATGGATGGGGTCTATTATACTATACAGTTGTATTTCTTGCAAATGATTACAGGAACCTTGTGGATTGGATGTGGGTTGTGCTTTTTTGTCTGTGACAGAAAATATATACGGAGATACAAGAAGCATAGAAACTCCCCAGACGTTAACATGAAAGTTGAACTTTTTGGAGAGAAACTGTTTAATATTGCAATGCAATAATCTACATCTAATACAGATTAAAAGGGTAAGGGCCTAGATTCTCAGTTGTTCCCCATGTAATTTAAACATTATGATGATGATAGTACCGGTTGCATTGTTTTTTATGAGCCAACTTTTTAAGTGCTTCCTGAACAAACATGTAGAGAGAACGTAAGTTATGTGTCAACACTGAAAGGGTCAAAAGAAAAGCAATGCTGCTCTCGGATCAGCCATCTCCACTCAACTCTTACCTTAACATTAGAAATATTCCACAATATTGACTACGGATCAGCTCCTAGATAGAAATTACCACATATGGCTGCAAATATTGAGGTGGGAGGCTTAATTATACTTTCCCAATAATAATGCACTAAATCACAGATTGGTCATATTGCGCACATCTTGTTAAACATCATGAAACATATTGAGGCAAAATGTTGACTGGAGTCGATTGGCAAAATTAAACTCAATATGATTGAAATACAGTGCCTTCTGAAAGTATTCAGACTGCTTGACTTTTTCCACATCTTGTTAAGTTACAGCCTTACCCTAAAATTGATTGAATCGTTTTTCTCCTCATCAATATCCACACAATACCCCATTACGACAAAGCAAAAACAGGTTTTTATACATTTTTATACAATTTATTAAAAAACAACAACTGAAATATACATTTGCATAAGTATTCAGACACTTTACTCAGAACTTTGTTGAAGCACCATTTGGCAGTGATTATTGGCTGTGACGCTACAAGCTTGGCACACCTGTATTTGGGGAGTTTCTCCCATTCTTCCCTGCAGATCCTCTCAAGCTCTGTCAGGTTTGATGGGGAGCGTCACTGTACAGCTATTTTCAGGTCTCTCCAGATTGATCAAATATGGGATCTGGCTGGGCCAGACTTGTCCTGAAGCCAATGCTGCATTGTCTTGGCTGTGTGCTTAGGGTCGTTGTCCTGTTAGAAGGTGAACCTTCGCCACAGTCTGAGGTCCTGAGCTCTCTGGAGCAGGTTTTCATCAAGGATTTCCCTGTAGTTTTCTCTGTTCATCTTTGCCTCAATCCTGACTAGCATGCCAGTCCCTGCTGCTGAAAAACATCACCAAGCATGATGCTGCCACCACCATGATTCACCAAAGGGATGGTGCCAGTTGTCCTCCAGACGTGATGCTTGGCATTCAGGCGAAAGAGTGTAATCTTAGTTTCATCAGACTAGAGAATCTTGTTTTTCATGGTCTGATAGTCTTTACTGAGGAGTGGATTCCATCTGGCCATCAGGCCATAAAATCCTGATTGTTGGAGAGCTGCAGAGATGGCTGTCCTTCTGGAAGGTTCTCCCATCTTCACGGAGTGTCACGCCCTGGTCGAAATATATGGTGTTTGTCTTCATTTATTTGGTCAGGCCAGGGTGTGACATGGGTTTATTGTGGTGTGTTTTGTCTTGGGTTTTGTTAGGTATTGGGTGTGTGGTTTAGTGGGGGTATCTAGCATAGTCTATGGCTGTCTGGAGTGGTTCTCAATCAGAGGCAGGTGTTTATCGTTGTCTCTGATTGGGAACCATATTTAGGCAGCCATATTCTTTGAGTATTTCGTGGGTGATTGTTCCTGTCTCTGTGTTTACCAGATAGGCTGTATAGGTTTTCACGTTTGTTCTTTGTTTTGTTCGTTATTTCATGTCGAGTTCATTTATTAAAGAACATGAATAACTACCACGCTGCATTTTGGTCCGCTTCTCCTTCGACAGACGAGAACCGTTACACAGAGAAACTTTAGAGCTCTGTCAGAGTGACCATTGGGTTCTTGGTCACCTACCTGACCAAGGACCTTCTCCCCTGATTGCTCAGTTTGGCTGGGCGGCCAGTCTAGTAAGAGTCTTGGGGGTTCCAAACATCTTCCATTTAAGAATGATGGAAGCCACTGTGTTCTTGGGTACCTTCAATGCTGCAGAAATGTTTTGGTACCCTTCCCCAGATCTGTGCCTCGACACAATCCTGTCTCGGAGCTCTACAGTCTATTCCTTCGACCTCATGGCTTGGTTTTTGCTCTGACATACACCGTCAACTGTGGGACCTTATATAGACAAGTGTGTCCTGTTTCCAAATCATGCCCAATCAATTGAATTTATCCAAGTTGTAGAAACATCTCAATGATGATCAATGGAAACAGGATCCACCTGAGCTCAATTTTGAGTCTCATAGCAAAGGGTCTGAGCACTTATATAAATAAGGTATTTCTCATTATTATATTATGTCATACATTTGCAAAAACCTCTAAAAAACGTTTTTTGCATTTTCATTATGGTTTATTGTGGGTAGATTGCTGAGGGTTTTAGATATTTAATCAATTTTAGATTAAGGCTGTAATGATTAAGGCTGTAACAAAATGTGGAAAAAGTAAATGGGTCTGAATACGTTTTGAAGTGACTTTCCAGGCCCATGCAGCCTATTTATCTTGTAATGCAGTCATCTTGGTTTTCATATGAAGCCTCCTTTTATCTTTCCCTTGTTTGCAGTCAACTTCATTCTGAAGTTATCAGCAGGGACATTTCAGACATATACCAAGCTTAAACATCTTGATTATATGTTTAACAGAGATCTACCGTTAATAAAGTGACACGGAAGGGCAAAAAAACATCTAACAATGCACATTGGCTGCTCTACGAGTGGTCTGGCTCAAAGGTTTTTAAGAGCAACGTTACGAAAGAAGGTTCTGGAAACCAGATTGTCTACTAAAGATAAATCGTAAGATGGTTCTAACGATGATCTTACCGCTACAACGGCTGTGGGAAACGAGGGGGCTCTGGGAAATGAGAGGGCCTTGTTTCCCAGAGCCTTCGTTAGTAATGTGGCCACTGGCGGAACACAGGTTCTCTGGACCCCCATGCAAGTTCGGAGTTTGGCCCCTAAAATTAATAAAATAGAATGTGTTAGCCAGACAGACACTCACAAAGTATAAACATAGTATTTACTACTATAGACCTATAGCCCATGGTGCTGAAATTGCGACATGTCTTTGCGGCTGACTATCAAATTGATGATTTGCTTTCTGTGATGCCAGGGCATGTAGCATATAGCTTTATTTTATCTAATGGATAAATGTTTATTTTCTACTTTTAAACTCGGACAGAACAGAGATGAGTGTTCTAGGTCCCAAGAAACAAAGAGTTAAATCTGTTAAATCTGATAATTCATCTTGATGGTTGTACAGTCGTCTCAGCCCTTTTGCCCTCAGAACAGCCTCAATTGGTTAGGCATGGACTACAAGGTGTTGAAAGTGTTCCACAGGGATGTTGTCCCATGTTGACTAATGCTTCCCACAGTTGTGTAAAGTTGGCTGGATGTCCTTTGGGTGGTGGACCATTCATGATACACATGAGAAACCCAGCAGCGTAGCAGTTCTTGACATACTCAAACTGATGCACCTGGCACCTACTACCGTACCCTGTTCTTGCTCATTGGCACACATATACAATCCATGTCTCAATTGTCTCAAGGCTTAACAATCCTCCTTTAACCTGTCTCCTCACCTTCATCTACACTGATTGAAGTGGATTGAACCATTCCTGTAACTGTCACTTCAGCGGAGACGTCGTTTTCTAAACTAAAACAAATAAAGACCTACCTAAGAACAAAGCATTAGGCTCTCGGTCTGATATGCGCTTTTGAACACTAGAGGAAGCTCCACTCCTTGCACTGGCACCACTGTAGTCATGACCACAGCATTTTCTCACCGATATCCCGTAACTTTCCATCAATGATTTCTTTTTCAAGGCCTGAGGCACTTTATAGTGCATATGGAAATGAAAAAGGTTCATGAATGTCTTTTTGGAGGATTACTGTCATTACCGACATTTTTAGACGCTTTTTTTCCAACACAGTGTCACTTTCTTCACAAAAGATCTCCGCTCAACATAGAATTAAGATGCTTAAGCTATTTGTCTGACTGTGACTGCCACTAACTTCAGAACAAAGTTGACTTTAAATACAAAGTTGACAAAGTATTTGTAATTGTTACAAACAACTGAAGGACAAAATTATGCTTCTAATAAAAACTGAGATGACTCCATTTAAAAGGTCTATATTGCCTATTTCAATCATATTGAAATCTCTTGATGTTTAATCAAGTGAGTTCTATTTTGCGACTAGGCTACTGTCTGCAATTTTTGCCTCAATGTGTTTCATGATGTGTGACAACATGTGTGCAATGATGAGCTCGATCTGTGATTTGGTGCGTTATTATTGGTTAAGCTGTTACGTTCGTTGTTGAAATGAGACCATGGTGCAGCATCTTACTTTTATCTAAAATGAACTTGTGGATTAATTCTAATGTCAAGGTAAGATTTTAATGGAGAAAGCTGATCCCAGAACAGCAGTGATTTAATTTTGATCCTATCAGTATCGACACATGGTCTTAAAACACACTTAGCGAACGTAATATTTACACGTTTGACTAAATGTTATCTCTTGAACCCACATAATCGTGGGCAATAAACTTCAATCTGCATAACAACACAAAACAAATGATCAGGCTGGAGAAATTGATCAACCAATATAATCATCACCCACACGTCAGAGAGTAAGCATGGAGAACCAATCCCCAAAAGTAAATGAGACTCCTTGACGGACACAGGCGATTCATGCTTTCACCACTGGGAATGGTAAGTGTAGAAATCGACTTAAATGATGAACTGGGCATACTTGAACTAGTCAGTAAGGATAGGAAGAAGTTAAAGGTAAGAAAAGCTGTGACAATGGTGAAAGAAACAAACAAGCTAAAAGGTAGAGTCAATTTGACTGAACCGAACAATAAATAACTTAAAAAGTTGAACACGTTTCTGAGCCTTAGTTGAAATACAAACTAGATCTATACGAGAGAAAATCTGGTACTTACTGGTATGAAAGAAAAAGAGTGTGAAGATCCTGAAAATGTGGTGAAAGTATTCTTGATGCTCTACAGATCCCAGGCGATACTGTCGACAAAATTAAACTCAAACGTGTACACCGTTTCAAACAGAGATAAGTGACAATTTTTGCCAAATTTGCATTCTTTAAAGATACAGTACTGGATAACAGCCTGGGTAAAAGACTCACTGGCACAAAAACATGCATAAATAATCAGTTCCTGCAGGAAATTGCAGAACGGCGTAAAGTTTTGTACCCACTCTTCTAGGTGAATAGATTAAAAGGGAAACGTGTAGCCCTCGTAGTCGATAAACTGTATATTGATAACCAATTGTCCCGAGACACCAAGACTATGCCATGGCTATTCTACGTTTTACAAAGTTCCCATAGAGGAGTCGAACAATGGAACACCCAATACTACCCATGGTAGGGATTGAAATCATTAAAAAAAGTTAAACAATAAAATACAACAATTAATAAATAAAATACATTATACCATTCAAGAAGGGAAAGTTGTAAAATAATTAGAATTCAACTTCATATTTTGTCACACCATGATCTGCTTCACCTGCGCTTATCTCCACCCCCTCCAGGTGTCGCCCATCTTCCCCATTGTCCCCTGGGTATTTAAACCTGTGTTTTCTGTCCGTCTGTGCCAGTTCGTCTTGTATGTTCCAAGTCAACCAGCGTGTTTCTCCCGTGCTCCTGCCTTCTCTATTCTCTTTTGCTAGTCCTCGCGGTTTTGACCCTTGCCTGTTTTCTGGACTCTGTACCTGACCATTCTGCCTGCCACACTGTACTTCCTGGACTCTGAACCAGTTTTGACCTTTTACCGGTTTTGACCTTTTGCCTGTCCACGACCATTCTCTTGCCTACCTCTTTTGGATTATTAATACATATCAAAGACTCAAACCAACTGCCTCCCATGTCTTCATCTGGGTCTCGCCTTGTGCCCTTATTTATTTATAGTATTTATAAATAGATAAAGGGCTACACTAGAAGAAAGGACAATTATTTAAATAATACTTCTTCAAATATAAGGAAATGGACCACAAAAGTACTCAAAAGCTCGAATTGGGTAAGATTGTAGGGATAAAAATACATAAAATAGAGGAAATAGAAGGCACTATATGTGCGGGTGTTTTTGTGTTTGGACAAGTGTGGAGTTAAGTGAGTGAAAAAGAAAAACTATGTCAAATGCCAGAGCCCATGTGTGTCTGATAGCAGGAGTTGTGACAGAGAACTTTAAATTTTGTGTAGATATGGGATATACATTTTAAAACAAGGGATACATTTTTATTTATTTATTGTCCTATCATGATGGAACGGTCCACAACCCTATACAGTAGACAACCACCTGTGCGACCCCCGCACTAAGGATAAGTCCTTATCTATCAGAGGGGAGGCAAATTATTGTGGACCTGGTGGCACAACATTTTCAAAGGTCTGACTGAACAGAGATGTTTGGGAAAATGGTCACGACGGGGGAACAGCATGTGTGTGTTTCAGGGGAAGGGGGTGATTCTGAGCTCTATCAGCTAGGACTTGACATTGGTTAATTCAGTGGCGACCAGTCATTAAGGGCAGCTGGGGCAAAGTTTTGAGCCCCACCTGTTTAGCTTTTGTGCCCATTAATACATGTCATATATCAGTTGGCATAAAATGTCATTTAAAAAATATATATAATTGAGTTAATAAAGCCGTCTACAAACTTGGTCTCTTTAGTGCTTTCTTATTAAGTAAGGCATCTTCAAAATGCAGCTGTTTCAGCCTAGTTCAGTGTGTTCTGTGGTGGTGGGGCAGCCAGCGGAAAATAAGAAGCGTAGGGTTTGGTAATGTTCTCCAGTTGCGCCGTGATTGGCTCAGTGTTCTGTCACTCATGGGGGCACTACGTCACCGCAAAATCTATGGGTAGAGCTTGAACATTCAAGCCCCTTGGTTGCTGGCATAGAGTTATATTAGAAATGCCCATCCAAGAAGGCTCAAGGTCATTGGCCACAGATAAAATGATGTCATCTTCCATAGCTTTGATTGGACTGATCATGTCAACAGCATACTCTCAAAATCTTAGCTTGCAAGCTAGCAGTCATCATCATGAATCAAGTCCACAATCAAATCCTTTTCAAACCTTGTCATATCAAGAGAAATACTGATGAGAAATTATAGATAACATTTAACGGTGCTCATTGGCCGTTGGACCTAAACATTACACAACAAGTTGGAAATCGCAGTTTGGAAGGAATCTGTGGCTAACTGCACACATTGCAAAGCAATGACGAGCCTGTTATTCAGTGGAGTGGGTGTGTTACAAGTCTGGGTTTAATATTTTGTTTCAAGCTTAAAAGGATCAACATTCAACATTGGCCATGCTCAATCCAGCAATACTTTTGCCGTGCTCAAAACAACTGTAAACTCAGAACTGGGAAATCTCAGACTTCAGTGAGTTCAAGACAACTGGGAACTATGAAAAAATGAGCTCCGACTGGGAAAATACATTTTGAACTGTCATCCAGCTCGGAATTGTAAGTCGGGAACTCGGGCTTCATTCTAGAGCTCCGACCTGAAGATCACCTTTATAATCATGATTCAAACTTGTTTTTTTACGAGTTCCCAGTTGTCCTGAAAGCACCATAATTCCAGAGAATGCCAGACCTTGATGATAACATTTTCCCATGAAGGACCGCAATGCCACCTTCCTGTTTAAGTGCTTTCATTGTCTGCTTATATGCCCTGTTAATTTATCTTACGGCTCTGACTTTGTGTACAGGGAGAACACTGTAAGAACGGCCCATGTTCTGAATGCTCTCGCTGTACATTTCAAAAGTGCTGAACAAATAGTTATATTGACTATGTACGTCCTAGCTCGCTCAATAATGTCCAAATCGAAATTACGGATTGCCTTTTATCCGCTTGTTGTCCCCTTATGCCACAGTTTGTACATCTCAATTTTCATTTAAACCACATTTGTTTCAGCAAGTAAGCCATATCAGCTATGTTTTTTTTAAACGTAGTATTCTATTCTACTTTTTCGATTCTGGTTAGAGCCAGTTTGCGCTCTTCTGTGAAGGGAGTAGTTAACAGCGTTGCATGAGATCTTTAGTTTCTTGGCAATTTATCGCATGAAATAGCCTTCATTTCTCAGAACAAGAATAGACTGACAAGTTTCAGAATAAAGGTCTTTGTTTCTGGCCATTTTGAGCCTGTAATCGAACCCACAAATGTTGATGCTCCAGATACTCAACTAGTCTAAAGAAGGCCAGTTTTATTGCTTCTTTAATCAGATCAACAGTTTTCAGCTCTGCTAACATAATTGCAAAATGGTTTTCTAATGATCAATTAGCCTTTTAAAATGATAAACTTGGATTAGCTAACACAATGTGCCATTGGAACACAGGAATGATGGTTGCTGATAATGGGCCTATGTACAAATTCCATAACAAGTCTGCAGCAATGTCTACACTGTGTTTCTGATCAATTTGATGTTATTTTAATGGACAAGAAATATGATTTTCTTTAAAAAAACAAGGACATTTCTAAATGACCCCAAACTTTTGAACGGTAGTGTAAATATTTTTTCTAACTGTTTATAATACAATCGAGGTAAGGATGTTGGAAATGCTTTTGGCGGTTGATCTGCTTCTGTTTGGTGGGTGGAACTGTGCGCTCTTTTTGAAGGATGGGTCCCGGTTTCTTGGAGGCCCTGGGATCTGGGGGGACAGGGTTGTCTACTGGTCACTGGGATGACAACCCAACTTGGGATGGGGCGAGATTTTAACAGTTGGAATAGTGGAGAACAATTAGAGGTTTACTTAGTAGCAATGCAAATATCATGGTACCGTTTCACAGTATGGACACTCAATCATTATGGTAGTTTGAATTGTAAGTTTACAAAGATATATTATGATAAATACAGTATAATTGAAACTTGTATCTCATTATGGTAAATGGTGAATTAAGTATAGACAGTTATAATTGTAATGACTTAGCAGATAACAAGAAAATATGATCAGTATTTACCTGGCTAAAAGAGAAGGAAAATAACATCTATTGTTTACAGGAAACTCATTCAATAATTTTAGATGAAGTCGTGTTGAAACAAGACTGAGGAGGAGAAATATACTTCTCCCATGGGCAAAGAAACAAAAAAAGGTGATGATATTAATTCAGAATAATTTTGGCCTGAATGTGCAAATTGTCCAAGCAAATACTCAAAGGAGATGGATTATTTTAAATATGTCATTGGACTAGGGCTGTTGGGGTGAGTTATTACTGCCACACCAGCTGTCTCGAGTCATAAAGGCAGTCAAATTCCATGTGACTATTTAGTCACGGTAATTAGGCTTCTCCAAGCTCTGATGCTGCTGATGGGCATTATAAATGTTTTTTATATCCCAGATTCTTCAAAGTAGCCACCCTTGGCTAACTGTCTGGTACTCAGCACTCTATTGTCCATCTAATCACTCTGACATCCATGCAAATGTACTCGCAAAATCTAATCAGACACTTCGTGAGAGCACGTTGAGAACGTTGCACAACATTTCAATAGGCCATGCAATTGCACAATAAAACAGAGGGATGGCCTCTACAGAAAAGAGGAGGATCAGCTTTCTATAGGCTAGGCCTACTATATTTATTTTCCAACTTTCCTAATATTTAAGCACAATGCTTTTTCCCAACTTCTTTGAATCATAGTTGCACAGCTTTTTTATGCTAGTGGCTGTTTAATTTGGGAACTATCACCATCCTACAACTGTCCTAGACTATGTTTGTAATATTTATTTCTCGCACAGAATAGGTAGACCTTTGTACTATGGGGGATAGTAGATTGACATAGGCTAGTTATTTTGTTGTTCTTACGCCTATTCATCATGTTGGCTGACGAAAAGTAAATGTGAACAGTTCTTCCAATATCTTCAATATGCACCTTGGAATTGGATAAGGACCCGCACAGTCGCGTCCCCGATGAGTCTGTCTTCACTTGTAGCCTGTGAGAAAGACCCGATCAAGTGATGGAGCACACAGCACTCAGGGAGAAGAGCACAACAGCCACGGGCTAAAAAAAGGCATGGATGTCTTTGGGGTGCATTACGGCCACACAAAGGGAAGGCCGGCGTGATATTCTAGGCATTATCAAGCGCAAGTCAAATTGTGAATAAATGACTGATGTCATGACGTGACTATCATTAACGTCAGGACATGTTATTTATTGAATAATTAACTATGTTTAATTATTATAGGGTTAAATTAGTCATGTAACAATTAACTCATTAGTAACCAAGGGCACAACGGGAAAAGTTTGTTTAATGAGTTACCGTTTCCCGAACGAACTCAAGAATATCAGAATCTCGATATCATAGCAATATCCGCATATCAGTCTCATTCTGAACGTCGCATAATCCGTTAAATTTCCACAAACTCTGGTCTCGCTAATCATTCTGTACCACACAAATTTAATTGATTATTCTGGTCTAGGTCTTATTATTCTGATCTAGGCAGTAACTTAGGCAGATGTTAACAATGCACAACATTCAGGCAATACATTAATCTATGTGGATATTCGCCCCCTCTGATACCTTAACAAAAGCAGTCTGATTGGGATGGTTCAGTTGGGTGGTTGAGTCATGGCGTTCGTAAGTCATAGTGGTGGATGCGAACGGAGTATCAACCAAACATCGATTCCCTACAACCTCCACTTGTGTGGTGGTGACCCCATCCCTTGCTGTTAGTTTGTTTCTACAGCTTTCTTTGCTGGTGATAGGCTTATTAAGACCACAAAGACGCTCAGTGTTATCCCTGGCGAATGGTTTGCTAGGACAGAGGTAGTGGACGTCTTTGGTTAGATTACACTTTAACAGGGGTGAGATAGAAATCTGGATTGTGTTCCTGATAAGCTACGACTGGGGGTGTGGCAATTTTCACATGGGTGCTATCGCGCCAAAATCCTACATTTTGAACAGTTTTCAAACCATAGATATTCTCCAGTTCAACAACTGGCAGTGTCAGTAAAAATCCCACTTTATTACGGTCAACATCAAAGTGTATTGGGATTGCCGACCCCAAACTATAGGCCAAATGTGACTGTAATGGCCTTATAGTGGTTGTAGTAGCTGAGGTCAATATATTGTGCATCACTGAAAGGGGCACTAGATATGAGGGGATTCTGTTCATGGCCAAGTGGTACATAGAATAGCTAACTGCACTAAGAAAATCATCCAATAACAATCGAACCAATTGGACATGGGCATAGTCATAGTTCATGACTTCTACTAGCCTTCCTACAGACAGGAGGTTTTTTTATCAGAAGAGCTACGTGTGTGTTCATCACCAGAATAGTATCCTGGAGAGACTCTCCCACATGTTGCAACCTGAGTGCCTGTGCTTTCATCGTTACTGGATAAGTGGCATCTCTTCAGTAGTCTCCCTAACATTTCTCTTGACTGTGGCTAGACTGACTGTGGCTAGACTGACTGTGTTGACGGCTGTGGTAACTAGAGCTAATAGTGACCCTACGGTTGCACATATTGAGAGAAGTGCCCCGAGTAATGTAATCGTTTTTCTCGCCTGGGCTCTGGTAGTTCTGACTGGGTGAATGTGAACTTTTGGAGTTGGGCCAATATATGGGCAGTGTCTAGCTGGGTGTGCTTAACTGCCTGGGTAGTCAGTTAGCCCCGACCCAACTCAAATGCGCCGCAGGTGGAATGTGTTGGAGGTACATGTTCTCTGCATCTAGGTGGACATACACCCTCTCTGTGGTTAGTTGGTTATAAGGAGTCCTGGATTATCGCAGAGAACGATTCCCGTAAGGGGTCCACTCGTGAGCACATCTGCTGTGTTGGTTTTGACCTGGGCACAAACAGCACAGCGAGAGACAATATCAACAGTGACAAGGAACGGATATCTTGTAGTTGAGAAGAGAAGGTAAGCTGTTAGGTGTAATGTACTGATCTCCTGGAAGGGATCAGCTGAGGATACTTAAGAATTTTCTTAGTACCTCTGACTTGCTAGGTTTCTATCTCATCGGTGCTGGCTTGCACCTCTTCTATTGTGTGCGTCTCTGATCGCCATCAGTACCAGTGGGAGTTTATAGTCCCAATCTTTGTGGTTGGCTGCCACACATTTCCTCAGGATTCTGACGATTGTCTGGTTGCTTTGTGATGTTTAGCTTTGAGTTCCAGGAGCCGCCACAGTTCGGTTATTACAGCTGCCAAAAAGTGGGTTCCTCTGTCGCTGTCCACAGTTTCTTCTGGCAGGCCAAAACGACTGAAAATGTGGTTGAGCAAAAGAATGGCCTTGGTTTCTGCTGTGTCATTGGTTGCGGGCAGGCACTCCACCCATTTTGTGAATACGCTGTGAGGAGATACTTATTGCGAATGCAAATCGTGTGAGCTTGCCAATGCCCGTTCAGACAATGGGTGATTGACAGGATCAGACAGGAAAGCCATCAAAGTGATGAGGGACTCGACTTGGTGTTGCATTACTACCAGGTCACCATTCAGGAATGAATGCGTCTTTGTTGGGGTACACCAGGCAGGGTGCCTCTCAAAGCAGGCTTTTCAAGGACATCACAGCTTCATCGTGATTGTCCTTCCAATCGAACGGGGGTCTTTCTAAAGAAGACGGGTCAAATGCTTCAAGAAGTCGGCATAGTTTTCAATGAATTGACGGGAGTAATTACATACTCCCAGGAAAATGTGCACTTCTTGAAGATTTGTAGGTGTTTTGATGTTGCGGACTGCTTGGATTCTGTTAGACTATTGCAGGATGACCTCAGCACCCACCAGAGTCCAACGTAGTTTACCTTGGTCCTGCATCATTGTCCTTTCATGATGGCCAACTTCACCTAGGCTGTCCCGAGTTGGGTAAGAATGTGGTCCATCTCGTTGAGGTGATGTGACCAAGTCTCACTTCTCAAGAGAAATGTAAGTAATTATAACGTGTCAAGCTAAAATTGTGCAATTGAGAGGAATATGTTAGATAATGTAGAGAGAAACGATTGTGCATATTTTTTGTCATAAAGTTAATTTATGAAAATCGCAATTTAGCAAGGTAACTGACGAATAGCTTACATTAGCCAGCTAGCTATCTGATGTTATGACATGAGTACAGTATGACACTGGAATTCGTGTTGTTTAATGTTTTACGAAAACCAGCCAACCAGCCTGTCATCTTGGGATACAGTGGATGTATAAGAATCTAGCTAGCTAAAGCATTTACTGCAAATTGAATGTACAGTTGTGTAATCTTTCCATGCAATGCAGATGAAGTAACACAGCTAGCTAATTATTTACTTGTTTATTGTGTAGTGGAGGATAAAAATAACTGTATGCCTATGGATGTGTAGCTACAGTATGTAGGCGATCTATGTTTTGACCCTAAAACGTTAAGTTCTGAACTAATATTTATACCAATCTATGAACTTCAGCTTTCATAGTTGTTGCATCAACTTCAAGTCTGAGTGGCATTAATGAAGCCTATGGATTGAGTAGAATACAATAACTTTACTGTGCTAAGGATGCAAGTCCTACATACATGTACTGTAGTTATTACCACACATGAGATCCTCAGCCTGTCCATTGAATATATCCACTGATCATGTACTCTTCCTTGGCAAATAAAGGTGATGTTCAGGTATGAATCTCTATGACATTCTTTTTCAGTCCTATCCAATACCAGGTGTATCAAACTCCATTCTTTGAATGATGCGGTGTCTGCATGTATGTATTACAATTATACACTTCAACGGTGTTTACCACTCCTGCTCCTGGGACATCAATGATTTTCACATTGTAACTGCAATAGACTAGAAACATGATTTACTGTAAGTAAATGCTGATTTGTAATTCATATATACAGAAAAGAAACTATGCATGTCTAACTCCCTTCATCTGCATTCATCTGAGGACACAGGGTAGTATTTCAATGAGATACTTAATTTCAACCAGTGGAGAAACGCTTTATCGAAAGAAGTTCATTTTCCAGATGTTATAAATACATAATACATGCATTATCATTATGATAATTGTAATCTTATATTATAAAAAAAGTTACATCTGTACTTCAATGCACATATGGTGTGCATTATAAAACTAGGAAGAAAGACAAGGTGGGGAGAGAGGTGTAGAAGACAGAAAGGGAAAGAGGTAAGAACAGAGGCAGACAGCATATGATTAATGGATTACAGTGCTACCCTAAAATGCTCTCAGTTCATCACAATTACAGTGTTTCTAGCAGTGTCTCCTAACCAGCCTTGGGCCCCCAGTTGGCACGAAGGATATCTTCTATATCTGAGGGGACTGGCTTCCTCTTTCACATCAAAACATACCTGCAGACAAGAGACATATGGATAGAGGGAGAGCATGATTAAGCCTTGTTTTTCTATTCTAACACTGTCAGTCATCATAATCATCAGGAGGTGAAATGCAAAACTGACATTGGATCATTAACTCTGGGACTACGACATCTCTATCTGTATTGCAATGTAAAGCATCTCTTTAATAACACTTCCTGTTGACCTGACCAAGTGACCTCTCACTTATAATCATGCTGTGCCCTCTGTGTCAGATGCAGGAGGGGTTCACCAACACAGCTGACACAACCTAGAACATTTAGGGGTAAGGGGCAGACGGATGAAGCGAAGGAGAGAGACTGTTCATGATGACTTGACCATTTGAATCAGCTGTGTAGTGCTAAGGCAAAAACAAAAATGTGCACAGGTGTTTGGAGCATTCTGATATTCCACAGCTGGTGAGGTGTCAGGTTTTACTCTGTACTTAGAGGGTGATTATTCTAACTCTCTGTGAAATGCTGCAGACCTGCCAGCAGACGAGGTAGGAACACATATCCCACAAAGAAGAGGTGGATAGAATTCAAAAGGTCAAGGTATCCTTCTTCCTCCAAACTGTGCATGTAAGACGGGTTCCATGTACAACAAGACAGGCAGAGAGGAAGAGAGAAAAATAACACAGAACAGTTTAATTACCTCTGGTTATGGACACTTTTGCCAGCAATACTGCTTTATCAAGGCTAATCTGAAAACAAGTTCCCTAAATTTTATCAGCATATCGGGCTAGCAAAATTCTGGATCATTTCTTCTCTAACTTCCACGATGCATACAAGGCCCTCCCTCGCCCTCCTTTCGGCAAATCTGACAACAACTCTATTTTGCAATCACACTGCCCTAGAGGAATACCCATGTAAGAATTTCCAACTTTCTCACCTGGTCTTTTTTATTTTGATTTAATTTCACCCCTTTTTCTCCCCAATTTCGTGGTCTCCAATTGTTAGTAGAAACTATCTTGTCTCATCGCTACAACTCTGGAGAGATGAAGGTTGAAAGTCATACGTCCTCCGATACACAACCCAACCAAGCCGTACTGCTTCTTAACACAGTGCGCACCAATGTGTCAGAGGAAACACCGTGCACCTGGCAACATTGGTTAGCGTGCACTGCGCCCGCCCTGCCACAGGAGTCGCTGGTGCGCGATGAGACAAGGATATCCATACCGGCCAATCCCTCCCTAACCCGGACAACGCTATGCCAATTGTGCGTGGATCCATGGACCTCTCAGTCGCGGCCGGTTACGACAGAGCTTGGGCGCGAACCCAGAGTCTCTGGTGGCACAGTGGCACAGTCTCTGCGCCACCCGGGAGGCCACCCACCTGGTCTTTTTCGTCATTCATTAGATCAGCAACCTCAAGGAGTTCTCCTGTTTTGTCATCCAACTTGGTCATTGTGTTCATTAACTGATCATCTTTGGTCTGCAGCTTTTGGAATAGAACATTATTGCTTTGAGTGGTTTCATTCAAAACTGTTTGCGGGGCATCAAGTTGCTTGCCCCGGTTTCTAGCTAGCTCGTCAGATTCTTCTAGTTTGCGTGGACTTCATCGTATTTATTTTTAGCTAAAATTAGTTGTTCCTGTAGAATACGGACTTGGTCAAGAGTTCGTTCACGTTCTTTGTCATAAGTGTTAGCCAGATCTTTCAATTGATCTGTTCTCAAACGCAGTTCCTTGGCTAGCAGTTGCTTGTCTTTGTCGGCTTTTATTGTCAACTTGCTGGTTCTTTCCACCTGTCCCTGTCCCATCTCCACAGCTTCTTGCTCGTGCCACTGCTGGACGCTGAGGTATTGGACCACTGTCCATCTCTGCTGGTGGGCATAGTTTAGGGCCAAACTGGAGAGAACCTTCACAAGACCTGTGATATCCAATCAGTTGGAATTGGTTGCATACCGTACAGTGTACCCCATTGTAAAAAAAAGTGAGCATACGGTTGCTTTCACAATAAATAATATATATATATATATTTTTTAATTACTTGTGATTCATCACCACCAGGGTTCACTTATCCCTGAAAGCTGAAGTCACACTAGATTCCAGCAAAGGCGGGACTTCCAACAATACCAGATCAGTAATGTGGCAAAAGCAAATTTAATTGATTCATCAATGTCAATGACTAATCAAACCTGTAAAGGCTATTTGGGAATTAAACTTGAATTAACCTGAAAGCGTTGCTATTGTCACATTCTGACCATAGTTCTGTTATTTTATTCTTTGTTTTAGTCTGGTCAGGGCGTGAGTTTGGGTGGGCAGTCTGTTTGTCTTTCTATGTTGGTTTTTGTGTTCAGCCTAGTATGGTTCTCAATCAGAGGCAGGTGTCGTTAGTTGCCTCTGATTGAGAATCATACTTAGGTAGCCTGGGTTTCACTGTTGGTGTGTGGGTGTTTGTTTTCCGTGTGAGTGTTTGATACACAGAGTACTGTTTCGGTTTTCATTACATCTTTTATTGTTTTGGATTTCAGTGTTCAGTTCGTTTTTAATAAATCGTCATGAACACTTACCAAGCTGCATCTTGGTCCGATCCTTACTCCTTCAGACGAAGAGGAAATCTGCCGTTACAGCTATATTTAGGTTAATGTGGAAAAGTCTAACAATGTCTCATTGGTTGGAACAAATCAATTTTTGTATTATCCCAATAAACAACCTGAAAAGGTAAGATTCCTATGGACTGAATTCAACTGAGGCATAGTTTTATCTTATATTACTCACATGGGGCTACAAAATGTTGTGACGTGACTATCATTAATGTGATGACATGATATTATCAAAAAAATTGCTATATTTAATTATTACGGGATTAAATTAATCATGTAACAATTAACTCATTAGTAACCTGGTGCACCACTGGAAAAGCTTGTTTAACTTCTTCAGGCTTGGGGCAGTATTCGGAAGTTTGGATGAATGAGTTTCCCAAAGTAAACTGCCTATTACTCAGGCCCAGAAGCTAGGATATGCATATAATTTGTAGTATTGGATAGAAAACATTCTAAAGTGTCTGTAAAATAATGTCTGTGAGTATAACAGAACTGATATGGCAGGCGAAAACCTGAGGACAATTTAAAATGAATCTTACCTTTGAAGATCTTCATCTGGTTACAGTCACAAGAGTCCCGGCTACACAATAAATGTTTGTTTTGTTCGATAAAGTCCCTCTTTATATCCCAATAAACTCAGTTTTGTTGGAGCGTTTTGTTCAGTAATCCACAGGCTCAAAGGTGGTTAAAACATGCAGACGAATACATCATCATAATAGTAACGGGAAAGTTCGTCAAAACATGTCAAATGATGTCTATAATTAATCCTCAGGTTGTCTATTGTCTAAATAATGTATAATGTTTCAACCAGACAATAGCGTATTCAATATAAAGGAAAACCAACTAAGGGCTCGCAAACCAGCTCTGCTTGATTCTACAGTCCACTGACAAAATTGTCTCATTCTTCTTCATTTTTCAGAAAACAAGCCTGAAACAATTTTTAAAGACTGTGGACATCTAGTGGAAGCCATGGGAACTGCAATTCTAGCCATTTAGACACTCTATAGTCATTCAATTGAAAACTACCCACTTCAAAAAATTCCACTTCCTGGATGGATTTTCCTCGGGTTTTGCCAGCCATATCAATTCTGTTATACTCACAGACAATATTTTAGAGTGTTTTCTATCCAAATCTACCAATTATATGCATACCCTAGCTTCTGGTCCTGAGTAACAGGCAGTTTACTTTGGGCTTACTTTGGGCTCGCATCTCATCCAGATGTCAAAATACTGCCCCCAAGCCATAACAAGTTTTAAAGAGATGTTTTTGTGACGATAAGACTTTGATTTTAGTTGCCTAAATGAGATCATAGTCAATTCTAATACCTTACCTCGTAACGAGCTATGCCCCAGGGAACCCAGAGAGCATGTCATAAATACGGAAATGCCCCCTTTTGACTTGAGGGTGTAAAGCATGTGAGTTAAGAATTAACATATTAGACTAAAACGGTCCACAGCTGCAGCGGGATCTACAGACTGTGTGTGTATATGTATGTGTGTGTATATTATGTCATTTTATATCGTTTAGCTTGTTAGGAAATAAATAATCAGCTCAATTTGTGTGGTACAGAATGATTAGTGAGATCCATGGGCAGATTTAATGGATTATGTGATGTTCAGAATGAGACTGAAATGAGAAAATGATTGACTTCAATGAAATCGAGATTCTGATATTCTTGAGTTAATAATTCAGGAAACGGTAATTCATTAAACTAAGCCTAGGTGTCCCGCTAGTGGGACAATTTCCGGTGAAACTGAAGGGCGGGCAATTCAAATAAATAATCATAAACATTATGGATATTAAACATTTAGGTACATATGTGTCTTATATCGGTTGAAAGTTGACATTCTGGTTAATCTAACTGCACTGTCTAATTTAAAGTAGCTATTAAAGCGAAAACATGCCATGCGATTGTTTGAGGACGGCGCCCCACATCAAAATATTTTTCCATCGGCACAGGTTTCAGAAATTTACAAATAGCGATTAAATATTCACTTAATTTTTGAAAATGTTCCACTGATTTGTCATACAAAGTGTCCCAGCTATAACATGTGTCATTTGTTTGGTAAAATCTTTCTTTATATCCCAAAAAGTCTGTTTAGTTGGTGCCATTGATTTGAGTAATCCACTCGTTCAACATGCAGAGAAAGGAATCCAAAAATCTACCCCTAAACTTGTTTCAAAAAGTCACAATACATTTCTATTCACTCCTCAGATATCCTAAAATGTAATCAAACATACAATAGGAAACCAATATTAGCAGGTGTGTCCTGTCTTCATAGCGCACACAAACTCAAATTTCCAAGACTGTGTCCCTCTACTAAAACTGATATTTTTCATTGATTTTTGATGTTATAAGCCTGAAACCTTGACATGGACTGCTGACACCCTTTGGAAGCCATAAGAATTGCCTCCAGGGAGCTAATTCTCAGTATGACCTTATACTTGCCATTCCTAGAGGATGGTCTCTCAAACGAAAATAATTCTGGTTGTCTTTTCTTTGGATTTTCTCCTACCAGATCTACTGTGTTATATTATCCTAAATTATTTAACATTTAACATTTCTACAAACTTCAAAGCGTTTTCTTTCTAATGGTACCAATTATATGCATATCCTGGCTTCAGGTCCTGAATAACAGGCAGTTTACTTTGGACATATCATTCAGGCGGAATTTGAGAAAAAAGGGGCCTAGCCCTAAGAACTTCATTACTGATGTTTTGAGATGTTGCTTAAATATATCCAGCTAATTGTCCTTCCTCATGAAGCTATCTATTTGTGAAATGCACCAGTCCCTCCTGCAGTAAAGCACCCCCACAACATGATGCTGCCACCCAGCACTTCACGGTTGGGATGGTGTTCTTCGGCTTCAAAGCGTCCCCCTTCTTCCTCCAAACAATTAGAGGCACTGAGTTTGAAGTTAGGCCTTGAAATACATCCAAAGGTACACCTCCAATTGACTCAAATGATGTCAATTAGCCTATCAGAAGACATTACATCATTTTCTGGAATTTTCCAAGCTGTTTAAAGGCACAGTCAACTTAGTGTGTGTAAACTTTCTGACCCACTGAAATTGTGATACAGTGAATTATAAGTGAAATAATCTGTCTTTAAACAATTGATGGAAAAATTACTTGTCATGCACAAAGTAGATGTCCTAACCGACTTGCCAAAACTATAGTTTTTTAACAAGACATTTGTGGAGTGGTTGAATAACGTGTTTTAATGACTCCAACCTAAGTGTATGTAAATTTCCGACTTCAACTGTATATATACAGTATTTGAATATTGACTGCAATTTCGAACAGACAAATAGATTAGTGTCAATATTGTCATTTAATACTGTTAGTTTTTGGTGTTTTTTATAAGCCATACATTTCATTACTGGGAAGATTTTCACCAAGCCTTATATTGTAATGCCTATCTGGTATGGCTAAAAAAACAGATTTTGAGGTGAATTTGAGATCAAAATAAAGTACAGCCTTGCAAATTATTCCTTTCATCTTGAGTTATTCTCTGTAGTAGCATAGACATAATTGTACTTTTTTATAAAACATCAGTAATTTGCAGGTGTGCTCCAGAATTAATATGTAGACTAGTAGACAACAAATGTGCATTTGTTTGTATGGCTGTATCATTTGATTTTATCCTTTGATTGTACAGTTGAGTCATTACATGCATGGTTGTCTATGGGACATTTTGTCATCCACATTTTCAAATGATATTGAATTTGAGCATAAAATAGCTATTGGACACCCAAAGATATCTTCAGCAGCCCCTTAAAAACCCATATGGATCCATCTCTAAGTTGCATATCGTACACCGACAAAATTCTTATTCTTGATGTGCCTTTATTTGATGTCACTCTAGAAGACCAGTCTTAGCCCTTACCACAAGCTGAAAAGGTGAGATCAGTGAGTGGCTAAGTCTACCAACCAAGGCCTGTGATTTCTCTGAGATCTCAGTGCCCTTTAGCAATCCCTCTGCAGCTCCTGTATTTCAACTGAACCCTGAGGGCTGGTCAACTAGTGAACTCAGAATGAAGGGAGTTATTCTGACAAAAAGGTATTTAGAAAGGGTACTGTAGGATAGAAGAGTTGGGCTCTATATGTAGCACGGGACTAATCACTGTACAAGAGGCACCACAACACTACAGTAGAAATTGAATATACAGATTATACACATACAAAACTGGTCAAAAGTTTTAAAACACCTACTCATTCAATGGTTTTCTTTATTTTTACTATTTTATTTTGACTATTTTGGCTTCTCTGAATGTCCTTGAGTGGCCCAGCCAGAGCCCGGACTTGAACATGATCGAACATCTCTGGAGACCTGAAAATAGCTGTGCAGCAACACTCCGCATCCAACCTGACAGAGCTTGAGAAGATCTGAAGAGAAGAATGGGAGAAACTCCCCAAATACAGATGTGCCAAGCTTGTAGCATCATGTCCAAGAATATTCGAGGCTGTAATCACTGCCAAAGGTGCTTCAACAAAGTACAGAGTAAAGGGTCTGAATACTTATGTAAAGAGATTATTATATTTTTTTATGATGTTGCATGTGGACCAATATCCCATCACGTCTGGATGACACCTTTGCTGCACTAGCTGGTGGGAAACGCTTAACTAAATTCTGAAACAGGTTTACCTGCAGAGCTCCAAACAGTACCTGTATAATCAACTGGTTTTTGACATTGCATTTGGCAAAATACTTTTGACCAGATTTGCAAGGTATTCCAGGAACCCAGTGTATCCTGGATGACATGATCATAACGAGATTCGATGAGCGGCGATACTTTTTATCAATAATTTCTCATAATTATTTATCTTCATATGACAAGGATTAAAAAGGATTTGCCAGTAGATTGTCAACTTAATTCGTGATGATGAATCTAGCTAAGATTTTGAAAGTATGACATTGACATGATCAGTCCAAAGAAAGCTACTGTAGAAGTAACATGATTTGACATCATTTTATGTGTGTCCAATGACATTGAGCCTTCTTGGAAGGGCACATCTAATGTAACTCTACAACAGAACCCAATGGGCTAGAATTTTAGAGCTCTACCCTTAGACTTGGTGGTGACGTAGTGTCCCCATGAGTGTCAGAACACTGAGCCAATCACAGCGCAATGCTCTGTATTTTCTACTGGCTTGCCACACCACCACAGAAAGCACTGTGCTAGGCTGAAACATCTGCATTTTGGAGCTGCCTTATCCAAGAAAACAAAGAAGAGACCATGTTTGTATGTGGCTATATTAACTCAATAATAAATATATATTTTACATTGTGCAAACCGATATGTGACATGTATTAATGCCAAAATAACATGCAAAACAATCAAGCTAAAAATGTGGGGCTCAAAACAAGTGGGGCTCTGCCCCTTCTGCCCTGACTGACGGGTAGCCAATGGTGCGTAGTGTTGCTACATAATATTATTGTACTAACTAGTTTTAGTACATGTGACGTTCCAGTTCATTTCCTTGTATTCTGAGTCATTTTTATTATATCCATTAGTAATAAGAGCTAAGACACTACAATAGTCATGATTTCCTAAGTGCATGGGGGTGATTGTGTGATTTCCTTTACGGTCCATTGAGATATTTAAAACCATATTCTAATCTCCCACCATAATAATACTGTAGAGTCTTGTATTGCTTGTAGATTTGATAAATTACTATATATATTTCCAAAGAAGCGTGGATAATCATTATTTGGACTGTATAGATTAATAAGCCAATCTGTTTATGGTCCAATGTACAGTAGGGTCCAATTTATGGTCACAAAATTTTGTCAGCCGGTGATTGTCAAGCAAATAATTGTCGGTCTCACTGTAATTGACCGTTAATTAGCATACACACTTTTAACATCTCTAGGCTTCCACAATGCTGACCATTGGAACAACTTTAAAAAGTGTAATAAATCCATGTAATATATTTTACACCTTCACAATAAATACATCATTAATTTTAGACAGGTCTAAAGAAGCATGATATGAAGAAAATGTAGTCGACTTCAAAAGAACAGAGTAACATACTCTGAGTTGTCCTTATGTTCGGTCCTGATCTGGCTATGCCAAATGGCTGTGGGCTACACTAGTTCATTTAGCGGACAAAATTTGCTTAGAATTCCATGGCATTATTTCATAGTATGAAGAATACAATTGAACAAAGCTGAATAGAAAGGATATTTTCTCCAAACAATTTGAGGGAGTGCGCATATTCGGCTATTCTGTGTTAAGGAGTTAACAAAGAAATATATATTACTATATGCTTAATTTAGAGTTATTCATGTAACTTTAGTTGTTCTACAAACGTTGGGCTACATATTTTGATTTGTAGTACAAGGCTGCATGATGCGACTTTAATGACGATTTGGAAAAAGTTGCTTGAACGGCATGAGCTCTGCTATGTGTGTCATGACTGGCCTGTGAGAATCAGGATACAGTGATTCAGCTCTACAGAGATATCTCTCTCCCGCCGAGGGGGAGAGGGATGAATAGGGGTTTTATGACACCTAGTTTGGGTGTCTGGACTGTTGTCTGCCTTATGAGAGTCTAATGCTCTACAGAGATATCTCTCTCCCGCCGAGGGGGAGAGGGATGAATAGGGGTTTTATGACACCTAATTTGGGTGTCTGGAATGTTGTGTGCCTTATGAGAGTCTACTGCCCAAAACTAAAACATCGAATAGATTGGATGTTTGGGACAATATATAGTTTATCAACCATATGGAAATAATGACGGATGGAATATGAAAATGAATGTCTATTTTATGATGTTATTGAAAGTTAAAGCTTGGTTGCAAATGGGTCTTCCAAATGAACAATGACCCCAAGCATACTTACAAAGTTGTGGCAAAATGGCTTAAGGAAAACAAAGTCAAGGTACTGGAGTGGCCGTCACAAAGCCCTGACTGACCTCAATCCCATAGAAAATGTGTGGGCAGAACTGAAAAAGTGTGTGCGAGCAAGGAGATCTAAAAAAAACCTGACTCCGTTACACCAGCTCTGTCAGGAGGAATTCACCCAATGTATTGTGGGAAGCTTGTGGAAGGCTACCCAAAATGTTTGACCCAAGTTGACCCAATTTACATTTTTTACCTTAATTTAACTAGGCAAGTCAGCTAAGAACAAATTCTTATTTTCAATGACAGCCTAGGAACGTGGGTTAACCTGTTCAGGGGCAGAACAACAGATTTGTACCTTGTCAGCTTGGGGATTTGAACTTGCAACCTTCCGGTTACAAGTCCAACACTCTAACCACGAGGCTACCCCAAATTGAGTGTATGTAAACTCCTGACTGGTAAGGGAATTTTTATCTATAATGACTAATTATGTATACATTTCAGTCAGGATGTACTAATCAGAATACTATTATGTTACTGTATATGTACTAATCAGAATACTAAATGTTACTGGATATGTATGAGTTTTCTTTCTTGATCCCAGTACTGAAGATAATGTGTGTGTGAATGTAGTCACGAGTTTAGAACAATGACGGTCTGTTCCTTGGTACAAATGAATGAACTATATCACCAGACTGTCTAGAATGCTTATCTACACTGACTGACCTTGGCTCTAGGCGAGGAGGGAAGGCTTGAGAGCTATAGAGCCTTTCTACCAGTATCAAGAAGAGTCGGAACATTTAGAAAACGCTCAGTTTATAACCTGTGGTAAAATGTGTGGTACTCATGTACTCTCTTGAATAAAGGCTGTTACTTGACTTTTAAGACCGGGCTCTGTCCATTACTATAAAATAAGGGTCTTACAAATTCTTATGATTTGACAGAGTGTTTAATTGTAATTGGGAATTAAAACAGAGGAATTAAATTCCTTCAACACTGACCCACTGGGAATGTGATAAAAAAAATAAAAGCTGAAATAAATCATTCTCTCTACTATTATTCTGACATTTCACATTCTTGAAATAAAGTGGTGATCCTAACTGACCTAAAACAGGGATTTTTTTTACCAGGATTAAATGTCAGGATTTGTAAAAATATCATGACAGGTGAGACCCAGATGCAGACACAGGAGGCAGATGGTTGGAGTCTTACAATGTTTAATAATCCAAAAGAAGTAGGCAAGAGAATAGTCGTGGACAGGCAAAAAGTCAAAACCAGATCAGAGTTCAGGAGGAACAGAGTGGCAGGAAGGCTCTGGAGGACGAGAAAAAAGAGAATATCAAAGTCATGGGAAAACCATTGGTTGACTTGCAACATACAAGACGAATGAAAGGATATTTTCCAATGTATATATATATATATATATATATATATAGTAGTATATATATAGTATGTATATATATACTGCTCAAAAAAATAAAGGGAACACTAAAATAACACATCCTAGATCTGAATGAATGCAATATTCTTATTAAATACGTTTTGCTTTACATAGTTGAATGTGCTGACAAAAAAATCACACAAAAATTATCAATGGAAATCAAATTTATCAACCCATGGAGGTCTGGATTTGGAGTCACACTCAAAATTAAAATGGAAAACCACACTATAGGCTGATCCAGTGTGTGTGGCCTCCACGTGCCTGTATGACCTCCCTACAACGCCTGGGCATGCTCCTGATGAGGTGGCGGAAAGTCTCCTGAGGGATCTCCTCCCAGTCCTGGACTAAAGCATCCGCCAACTCCTGGACAGTCTGTGGTGCAACCTGGCGTTGATGGATGGAGCGAGACATGATATCCCAGATGTGCTCAATTGGATTCAAGAACGGGCGGGCCAGTCCTTCCTCTTGCAGGAACTGCTGACACACTCCAGCCACATGAGGTCTAGCATTGCCTTGCATTAGCGGGAACCCAGGGCCAACTGCACCAGCATGTGGTCTCACAAGGGGTCTGAGGATCTAATCTCGGTACCTAATGGCAGTCAGGCTACCTCTAGCGAGCACATGGACGGCTGTGCAGCCCCCCAAAGAAATGCCACCCCACACCATAACTGACCCACCGCCAAACCGGTCATGCTAGAGGATGTTGCAGGCAGCAGAACGTTCTCCACGGCGTCTCCAGACTCTGTCACATGTGCTCAGTGTGAACCTGCTTTCATCTGTGAAGAGCACAGGGCGCCAGTGGCGAATTTGCCAATCTTGGTGTTCTCTGGCAAATGCCAAACGTCCTGCACGGTGTTGGGCTGTAAGCACAACCCTGACCTGTGGATGTCGGGCCCTCATACCACCCTCATGGAGTCTGTTTCAGACACATGCACATTTGTGGCCTGCTGGAGGACATTTTACAGGGCTTTGGCAGTGCTCCTCCTGCTCCTCCTTGCACAAAGGCGGAGGTAGCAGTCCTGCTGCTGGGTTGTTGCCCTCCTACTGCCTCCTCCAAGTCTCCTGATGTATTGGCCTGTCTCCTGGTAGCGCCTCCATGCTCTGGACACTACGCTGACAGACACAGCAAACCTTCTTGTCACAGCTCGCATTGATGTGCCATCCTGGATGAGCTGCACTACCTGAGCCACTTGTGTGGGTTGTAGACTCCGTTTCATGCTTCCACTAGAGTGAAAGCACCACCAGTATTCAAAAGTGACCAAAACATGAGCCAGGAAGCATAGAAACTGAGAAATGCTCTGTCGTCACCACCTGCAGAACCACTTCTTTATTGGGGGTGTCTTGCTAATTGCCTATAATTTCAACCTGCTGTCTATTCCATTTGCACAACAGCATGCGGAATTTATTGTCAATCAGTGTTGCTACCTAAGTGGACAGTTTGATTTCACAGAAGTGTGATTGACTTGGTTACATTGTGTTAAGTGTTCCCTTTATTTTTTTGAGCAGTGTATATATATACTTTTTTATTTAACCTTTATTAAACTAGGCAAGTCAGTTAAGAACAAGTTCTTATTTACAATGATATTTACAATTATATAGTAATAGATTGTATTTAAGCCAAGTCTAGCCAGCCAGCTGGTAAACTAAAGCCTAAACTGCCTTTTTCTTTAGTATGCTTGACCTAATGCTCAAGCAGTTCAATCGATTCCATTAAAATGCGACCCCTACTGCTAGGGTGAGTAGCTGCCAGAAGTGTTGGGGAATCGATTGGGCCACTTTAGCATTAGCTAGCCTAGCATGCTGATGAAAAATGCAGTTAATATTTAGCATGTGTTTGGAGTGCCATAAGCTATTGGGCGCTATGGTAGTGGACGTGGCCAATGGTGTGGTTTTAGAGGCCCTCTTCTTGGTAATTTTCAGTATTTTGCTGTTTTTAAGCTAATTTCTTTAAAATCTATACTCTGACATGGCTTATGCCTTGTTCTTGTGCTATCTGAGTGACTCGAACATTATATCAAAATCAATGGGAGTAAAATTCCATTACATTCTCCCTGACTGTTTAGTTTTTATTTGGGTGATTGTTAGTTCTCAAATATGATTTTTTTTTTAAATATAGTGCTCCATTATCTTTTCCGCATACTTTATATCCATTTTTTTCATATATATATTTTTTTGTGGAGGCCACATTTGACAATATGTCTGAGAGTACCATAAAGCCACTCTCTCCACAGTCACAACTGATGGAGAGAAGTGGAAATTCATGGCCCTGAAATAATGCATTGTGGCTGATTATTCCTCCCCTGGGAGCATTCTCGTTGGAACAATGAGTTTCTTACAGTGTCAGTGAGGACATGCTGTGAAATACGGTTGTAAAGGAAACTAAAGAGAGGTGGAGTGAGGAGGAGAGAGAGAGCGGGCAGAGGGAAAGGAGGGATTGCGAGGAGGGCGTATGCGTTGAAACCTAGTCCGACCTTTGACTGTGATTGCAACACTAATCGAAATTATACCATCAACAAGCCTTGTTAAAAAACAACCACATTGACCGTTAAGTTGAGTTTGCATACAATACCATTACTATATTCAGCCAAAGATCAGTTTCTTTTTACGTTGCGTCACTTTTCTTTAAGTAGGTCAATGTGACCAATTCATGAATTGCATGTGTAAATGCATGTATTTACGGTTAACATGTTTTGATAAAATATCTTGGTGGTAATATTTGAGCTGGTTTCGTTTCTTCTGAGCATATAGTCTGTCTAACATCCAGGTGGTAATATTTAAGCTGGTTTCGTTTCTTCTGAGCATATAGTCTGTTTAACATCAGTGGTTGGCCAGAGGGTAATTTACCTAGTTACTCAGTTGGAAATATAGAAATGTAAATATAAGTTCATTATGACCTCAGGTCTAGCTCATCTCAGGTCAAGGAGGGTTGCATTCCTGCTTTGGCTCATAGTTCATGGCTTGCTAGCCTACCAGCACAGGGTTGCAGGATTCAAGGCTCCATACTGCCTGCAATTTGATGCATTTGGGTGGGATGCTGCTATACTGTGAGGCCATTGGATCTGTTCATCTATATCTTGGTTCATTCATTGAATTTGATCAAATGCGTTTTTAATAGGAAATGGTATCTCAATCAAAAAAAAATCAACATCTATTGAAGCATCAATCCAGGCCAAACTCGGCACTCATTTTTTCCTATCAGGAAATAGGTTCCTATTTTGTCATGCTATGGTTTCCATGGAAACATCCCATGACCAGTGACTGAGTTTTGGCTTCAATCTGAGCTGTGGTTAAATCATTTACAGTTATTGGGTGGTGTCACAGGACCTTCAAGGTCAAGCCACCAACAAATATCCACGCTTTTATGGACGTTAAATAATTCTAGAACAACATATCCTTCCTTTGATGTACTTTCCTATTTTTCCATTCATTTTTGATGAAGACCAATTCTAAGATAAAGAAAAGGGGTCATACATGCTACATATGGTGGTACACATGAGTATTATCTGTGGTACGGCAACTGCTCTGCCCATAACCGTAATGCTCTCCAGAGGGTAGTGAGGTCTGCACAACGCATCACCGGGGGCAAACTACCTGCCCTCCAGGACACCTACACCACCCGATGTCACAGGAAGGCCAAAAAGATCCTCAAGGACAACAACCACCCGAGCCACTGCGTGTTCACCCCGCTATCATCCAGAAGGCGAGGTCAGCACAGGTGCATCAAAGCAGGGAATGAGAGACTGAAAAGCAGCTTCTCTCTCAAGGCCATCAGACTGTTAAACAGCCATCACTAACATTGAGTGGCTGCTGCCAACATACTGACTCAACTCCAGCCACTTTAATAATGGAAAAATTGATGTAATAAATGTATCACTAGCCACTTTAAACAATACCACTTCACTGCTACAGACTTAAATCTATCCCACCCTGCCTTTCTAAGGTCTTCGAAAGCAAAGTCAACAAACCGAATACCCACCATTTCGAATCCCACCGCACCTTCTCCGCTATGTAATCTGGTTTTAGAGCTGGTCATGGGTGCACCTCAGCCACTCTCAAGGTCCTAAACGATATATTAACCGCCATCGATAAGAAACAATACTGTGAAGCCGTATTCATTGACCTGGCCAAGGCTTTCGACTCTGTCAATCACCACATCCTCATCGGTAGAATCGATAGTCTTGGTTTCTCAAATGATTGCCTCGCCTGGTTCACCAACTAATTCTCTGATAGAGTTCAGTGTGTCAAGTCGGAGGGCCTGTTTTCCGAGCCTCTGGCAGTCTCTGTGGGGGGTGCCACAGGGTTAAATTCTTGGGCCGACTCTCTTCTCTGTATACATCAATGATGTCACTCTTGCTGCTGGTGAGTCTCTGATCCACCTCTATGCAGACGACACCATTCTGTATACTTCTGGCCCTTTGGACACTGTGTTTAACAACCCTCCAGACGAGCTAAAATGCCATACAACTCTCCTTCCGTGGCCTCCAACTGCTCTTAAATACAAGTAAAACTAAATGCATGCTCTTCAACCGATCGCTGCCTGCACCTGCCCGCCTGTTCAGCATCACTACTCTGGACGGTTCTGACTTAGAATATGTGGACAACTACAAATACCTAGGTGTCTGGTTAGACTGTAAACTCTCCTTTCAGACTCACATCAAACATCTCCAATCCAAAGTTAAATCTAGAATTGGCTTCTTATTTCGCAACAATGCATCCTTCACTCATGCTGCCAAACATACCCTCGTAAAACTGACCATCCTACCGATCCTCGACTTCGGCTTATGTCATTTACAAAATAGCCTCCAATACCCTGCTCAATAAAATGGATACATTCTATCACCTTGCCATCCATTTTTTCACCAAAGCCCCATATACTACCCACCACTGCGATCTGTACACTCTCGTTGGCTGGCCCTTGCTTTATACTCGTCGCCAAACCCACTGGCTCCAGGTCATCTACAAGACCCTGCTAGATAAAGTCCCCCTTATCTCAGCTCGCTGGTCACCATAGCAGCACCCACCTGTAGCACGCACTCCAGCAGGTATATCTCTCAGGTCACCCCCAAACCCAGTTCTTCCTTTGGCCGCCTCTCCTTCCAGTTCTCTCCTGCCAATAACGAATAATTACAAAAATCTCTGAAACTGGAAACACTTATCTCCCTCACTAGCTTTAAGCACCAGCTGTCAGAGCAGCTCACAGATTACTGCACCTGTACAAAGCCCATCTATAATTTAGCCCAATCAACTACCTCTTCCCCTACTGTATTTATTTATTTATTTCACTCCATTGCACCCCATTATTTCTATTTCTACTTTGCACATTCTTCCACTGCAAATCTACCATACCAGTGTTTTACTTGCTATATTGTATTTACTTCGCCACCATGGCCTTTTTTTGCCTTTACCTCCCTTATCTCACCTCATTTGCTCACATCTTATATAGACGTATTTTTCTACTATATTATTGACTGCATGTTTGTTTTACTCCATGTGTAACTCTGTGTTGTTGTATGTGTCGAACTGCTTTGCTTTTTGTTGGCCAGGTCGCAATTGTAAATGAGAACTCGTTCTCAACTTGCCTACCTGGTTAAATAAAGGTGAAGTAAAATAAAATTAAAATAAATAGAATGTTTACATACCTATATTACTCATCTCATATGTATATACTGTACTCTCTACCATCTACTGCATCTTGCCATCTTGATGTAATGTATCACTAGCCACTTTATTTGATTTGTTTAAGTATTTGATCATAGAAGTTTAAATGAGTATGTTTGATCTGTTAACACATTTCGTCTTGCATTCTATTTCTTAAAAATCAATAAACCTCTCATTTTTATCTGTTTTCAATCCAAGCCAGTCAACCTAACCTCTTAATATAAAATCCTGTTCTAATTCTGACAATGGAGGCTGACAATGGATGACCTACCTCTGTCATTCCTTTGACAGAAACGTTCCATAAACCACAGCCATTTTATGTATTATCTACGCTGAACAAAAATATAAACGCAACATCAAGACTTTCAAAGATTTTACTGAGTTACAGTTCATATAAGGAAATCAGCCAATTTAAATACATTCTTATAACCCTAATCAATGGATTTCACATAACTGGGAATGCAGAAATGCATCTGTTTGTCACAGACACCTTTAAAAAAAGATAGGGGCGTGGATCAGAAAACCAGTCAGTATCTGGTGTGACCACCATTTGCCTCATGCAAACACATGTCCTTTACATAGGGTTGCCCAGGCTGTTGATTATGGCCTATGGAATGTTGTCTCAATCCTCTTCAATGGCTGTGTGAAGTTGCTGAATATTGGACGGAACTGGAAAATGATGTCGTACAAGTTGATCCAGAGCATCCCAAACATGCTGGGATATTTTCAGCATTCAAGAATTGTGTAACATGAGGTGATGGCTGAAAAAGAATAGTACAACAATGGGCCTCTGTATCCCGTCACGGTATCTCTTTGAATTGAAATTGCCATCGCTAAAATGCAATTGTATTCATTATCCTTCGCTTATTCATGCCCATACCATAACCCCACGCCACCATTGGACACTCTGTTCACATTGTTGACATCAGAAAACCACTCTCCCAAACGACGCCATACACTTGGTCTGCGGATGTGAGGCTTGCTGGACGTACTGCTAAATTCTCTAAAACAATGTCGGAGGCGGTTTATTGTAGAGAAATGAACATTCACTTCTCTGGCAACAGCTCTGTTGGACATTCCTGCAGTCTGCATGCTTATTGCACGACCCCTCAAAACTTGAGACATCTGTGGCATTGTGTTGTGTGACAAAACTACACATTTTAGAGTGGCTTTTTATTGTCCCCAGCACAATAAGCTTCTTGATATGCCACATCTGTCAGTTGGATGAATTATCTTGGCAAAGGAAACATGTTCATTCATTTTAATGCTAGTGGGCAATATTCGTAAATTTGGATGAATGAGGTGCCCAAAGTAAACTGCCTGTTAAACTGCTTGTAAACTTCATAGTATTGGATAGAAAAACATTGTAACTTAAAGAGTTTTCATAATGTCTATATGATGTTTACATCCTTTACATTCTGTTGGAAATATCCAGATGAACCTCTCTGGCGCAGGCGTTCCGCTAGCGACCCACGTCGACAACATCTGGTGAAATTGCAGAGCACCAAATTCAAAATACAGAAATAGTCATAATAAACTTTCATAAAAATACAAGTGTTATACATTGGCTTAAAGATTAACTTCTTGTTAACTTGTTATGGCTTGGGGGCAGTATTTTGACTGGATGAGAAGCGTGCCCAGAGTAAACTGCCTGTTATTCAGGCCCAAAAGCTAGGATATGCATAGATTTGCATAGAAAACACTCTAACGTTTCCAAAAATGTTCAAATACTGCTGGTGTGTATAACAAAACTGATATAGCAGGCAAAAACCCGAGGAGAATCGATCCCAAAAAATGTTTGGGAGGTGACACCATTTTAAAATGCCTGTCTATGGAAAAATGTAATACCTCCCAGATTGCAGTTCTTTGGGCTTCCAGTAGATGTCAACAGTCTGTAGAAAGAGTTTCAGGCTTGTGTTTTGAAAAATGAGCTAGAATTTGTAGTTTTTCTACGTGGCTATTTGGCAGTAGTTTTGTGGCTCGCGTCGGTGAGGAACTAGGGTACCTGAGGGTTGATTAGAAACATTGTTTGACTTGTTAGGATGAAGTTTATTGGTAACTTTCGGGATTCATTTGTATGCATTTTGAATGAGGGATAACCAGTGGCATTCTGAGTCAAGCGCACCAACTAAACTGACATTTTTTGAATATAAAGAACAACTTTATTGAACAAAAGGACCATTTGTTATGTAGCTGGGACCCTTGTGATTGCAAAAAGAGGAAGATCTTCAAAGGTAAGTGATTTATTTTATCGTTATTTCTGACTTTCATGACACCTCTGCTTATTTGGAAAATGTTTGTAATGCTTTTGTACACGAGGC
Source organism: Oncorhynchus masou masou (assembly GCF_036934945.1). NCBI lineage: Eukaryota > Metazoa > Chordata > Actinopteri > Salmoniformes > Salmonidae > Oncorhynchus > Oncorhynchus masou. The sequence goes on from NC_088220.1 coordinate 37,389,148, forward strand.
GCTGTCCTCAGATAATGGCATGGTATGCTCTCGCCGTAAAGCCTTTTTGAAATTTGACAAAGCGGCTGGATTAACAGGCATTTAAGCTTTTAAACGATTTAAGAGACTTGTATTTTCATGAATGTTTAATATTATGTTATTATATTAATTTTGTATTTTGAATTTCGTGCTCTGACATTTCATCAGATGTTAGCCCAAAGAGGTTTAACAGGGATGACATTTTGTGCACAAAAGATGAGAGAAATAAGCTTTTTGTGCATATGGAAAATGTTGGTGATCTTTTTATTTCAGCTCATGAAACATGTGACCAACACTTTACATGTTGCATTTATATTTTTGTTCAGTGTATATATCAACAATTCAAGACAGTGATTATAGGATAACATGGGGTAGACTAGGACAGGGGGATGTGGGAGGGAGTTCAATTTGGCTTATTGTCACCTGCGAATACTTGAACAAATTTCAGCGTTATTGACTTGTTCAAAGGGACATCTGTAGTTATGGAGCAATATCACCAGTGCATTTCATTTGGAGATGGAACCATGAACACAAGTTCTGTCTTGGTCTTGGCTTGTATGTAATCTCATTGTCACGCCTGCTCCCGCTCCCCCTCTCTGGCGCTCGAGGGCCCCAGCCTGCCCTTCATTACGCACATCAGCGCTCACTGGACTCACCTGGACTCCTTCACTTTGTTTGTTTTTCCTTCCCTATTTCTTGCTGTTCCTCTGTTGGTTCCATTGTCAGCATTAATGCTGTTATTTCTTAATGTCCAGAATCTGTCCTTTCCTGTTACATGTCCGTTGCTAATTAAATGCTCACTCCCTGTACTTGCTTCTCATCTACCAGCGTTGATCCTTACAGAATGCTGACTCCACTATACGAAGCATCAGGGAGGTTTTAGTTTTTTTGGTTAGTGACGTCGGGTCCGCTGATGGAACCAGGGATTGCCTCAGCTAGGTCATCAGGCTTCCACGCGTTAGCTGGCTCGAGAGGTCTTCTTGATTTGACAGAGATGGGTTCACAAACTACAGCAAGGGAGGATTTACTCTTACTTATTAAAAGAGGTTGAGAGCTGCTTGATCGGAGCTCCAACATCACTGAAGTCATTATTAGATTTTCTACACTGAATATACTATTCAAAGAGGTATGGTTTCAGACTTTTTCGAAAGATGGTCAGGGATTCCTCTGTCCTTACTTTAGGAGGAAGCTTGTTCCACCATTGGGATGCCTGGACATAGAAGACCTTTGACTGGGCTGACCAGGAGTTGCCCTCCCGAAGGGGTGGGAGGGCCAAGAGACCAGAGGTGGCGGAACGGTGTGCTCCAGTTGGAATGTAAGGTTTGAGCATATCTTGAAAATAAGGAGGGATAGTTCCCGTTGGTGCTCCATAGGCAAGCATCAGGGTTTGGAAGGTGATGCAAGCTTCAAATGGAAGTCAGTGGAGAGTGCAGAGGAACGTGCTGACATGGGAGAACTTAAGAAGGTTGCACACCAGGCGGCCTGCGGCCTTCTGGATAAGTTGCAGGGGTTTGAAGTCACACGCTGGGAGCCCAGCCAACAGAGAGTTGCAGTAGTTTAGACGGGAGATTACAGGTGCCTTGATTAGAACCTGCACCGATTCCTGTGTGAGGAAAGGTTGTACTCTACAGATGTTGAAGAGCATGAACCTGCAGGAGCCAGTCACTGCTTTGATATTTGCAGAGAATGACAGGGTGTTCTCCAGGGTCATGCCAAGGTTCTTTGCACTCTGGGAGGGTGACACCATGGAGTTGTCAATCGTGATGGAGAGGTCTTGGAGCAGGCAGACCTTCCCCGGGAGGAAGAGCAGTTCCGCTTTGTCATTTTGGTTATAAATGCAAGCTGCCTAAGTAAGTCCAAGAATGTCTCCAGTGCTCCTTGGGCTCCCAGAATAAGTGTAAATGTAATAGATTAATTACTGTCAAATAATTAAGAGGACCACACATTGAGGGGGCAAGACGACATAAAAAAACAGGATTTCCGTATGTCTCCTGGTGCACACGCCAGGCAACTGACTGTCTGGATTGATGTCAGATCAATTTGACCCTAGACTGAAATGCATACACTGTATGAAAATATGATTGAAGGCAGTGGTTGTGGATAAGAAACTTGAACTCAATTCAACAGTATGAGACTGAGTGTATCACCGGAAATAAAATATTCAAGCTAGGTATTCTGGAAAGGAGAGGTTAAACCCATTCATTAATCATAATCTCTGATGCTATTACATCTTTTCTTTTCTCAGATGGTTTGTAAGCTAGTTAATAGGAATTTACTCTCATTAATTAGTTAATTAATTTTCACTTGAATGTTCGTTGTCAATGTACTGTTTTGTCATTACTTGTCTTCCTAATGTGGTCCAAGGCAGTAAAGCCCAAAAGCAAAGTGTGCTTTCGGGGATATTTTGATCGTAAAGGCTCTTTTTTAGAAACCTTTCAGGGGTTTATTTTGTTTTGTACCACATTAGTTTAACGTAGGATACAGGATTATTGCATTTCCATATTTTGTATCACAGGATAAGTCACACATCAGCAAACAACTATTTTGAAACGACAACAAGGCAATAAAAATGAAAATATTGCATTAGCATAATATGCTTGCCTCCTCTCTCCTCCTCCCAAATATACTCACCCTCCATTACATGACATAAAAGTGGATATTTTTTCTTTAGTGGCAGCACACATTGTGCACCCAGAGCCTTTGATTCAAGACCTGAAGCAGTATGCCCAAGCTGGGACTCTGCTGTCTGATCCCTCTCTGTGCAGTAATATATTTAACTGTGTAACTCTGTCTCTTTTTATTAGAATTCTGGGTGTCAATTGTAGTTCCATTGTCTATGAATAACTCAGATGCGGCCTCTGGGGGTTTCTCTAATCTTAGCTGATTGAGAAAACAGACTGCAATGGAAATAAAATAAATAATAGATAGAAGAAGAAATAATTATAGAATAATAGAATAAATAATTGCGCTTCTGCATTGACTTTTGCCATGAGTGAACAGCGTACAACTTTTCCTATTGTTCAAAAATGTTGGTTACAGTTATGGCTATAGTGTGATTGTGTCTAAATAAAGAGACTGTAATTTCATTGTTTCCGTATAGGGTTATCCAAGTTAACACAATATTTCCAAACATAGCAAAGGAAAAAAAGAAATAAAGCAGAAATGTCAGCAATGTTTGTTCTGAGCATTCAACACAGGCAGGCCTTATTCTGAAGGATGTCAAAGGTACCTGTCAGTGCATACAGTATGTCTGAGCAAGGTACAGTATGTTCAGATATCCTTTTGTTTAAAGATAATATTCTGATAATATATATATAGAGATAATACATCTGTACTGATATAATCCCATTTAACACCACATTGTCATGTAACCATCTAATAATCTGTTACATGTCGCATCGTATATTTTATTATGTTGCCTATAGAATGCAAATTGTACAATTTAGTGTATGCCTTATATCAGCACAGAATATTAGCACCTGGAAAATGATCAATCCATGTATGAATATTTATATCTAGTGCCACATCAACATACAAATAGCGCATGTAGAAAATAAAAAGGTTTACTCGTAAAGTTTTTTTTTTTACGTTATCTTCTTAAAACATTTATTGGACACATTTACGCAGGTTAAAAACCAAATAATTACCAATTATAAAACATGAACGTGTGTTCTCATTCTCATCACTCAAGTCGCATGGAAATAAACTCAACATTTTCGCATTGCATCAAATTCAAATAAATACATTAATGCACTGTGATGATTAAATTACTCTTTTGAGTGAACCTAAGGTGTGTAAAATTGCTTAGAGACTATCATAAGTCCCTCTTAATAGGACTTCTCTAGTGCTTTATTGATAGAATGAGAGCTATGAGAGAACATTAGAAAGTTAACAAGTAGGATCTAATGAGTGATGCAGGCATCAAGATAGCCGACATTGAACTTTCCCGAAGACTTCATTAATCTCAACATGGATGCCTTGTCTGAGAAGTTGACTACCATAAAATAATGTGAATGTGGAGGCAAGCTCATCTGATGCAGCACTCCCATTACTCTCCTTCTTGGTCAAATAGCTCATTCACAGCCTGGAGGTGTGTTTTGGGTCATTATCAAGTTGAAATAAAATGATAGTCCCATTTAGCGCAAACCAGATGGGATGGCGTATCGCTGCAGAATGCTGTGGTAGCCATATACAGGTTAAGTGTGCCTTGAATTCTATTACCGACAGCGTCACCAGCAAAGCACCCCCATACCCCCTCCACCATGCTTCACGGTGTGAACTACACATGCGGAGATCATCCGCTCACGTACTCTGCCTCTCACACGGCAGTTGGAACCAAAAATCATTTGGACTCATCAGCCAAAGGACAGATTTCCACCGCTCTAATGTCCATTGCTCGTGTTTCTTGCCCCAAGCAAGTCACTTCTTATTGGTGTCCTTCAGTAGTGGTTTCTTTGCACCAATTTGACCATGAAGGCCTGATTCACGCAGTCTTCTCTGAACAGTTGATTTTGAGATGTGTCTGTTACTTGAACTCTGTGAGGTGCAAACTAAGGTGTCGTTAATTGCCGATTTCTGAGGCTGGTAACTCTAATGAACTTATCCTCGGCAGCAGAGGTAATTGAAGGAAAGAAATTCCACAAATTTACTTTTAACAAGGCACACCTGTTTTTTGAAAGGTATTCCAGGTGACAATGAAGATGGTTGAGAGAATGCCATAAGTGTGCAAAGCTGTAATCAAGGCAAAGGGTGGCTACTTTGAAGAATCTCAAATATTACATATTTTTTGGGTTATTACATGGTTTCCATATGTGTTATTTCATAGTTGTGATATCTTCACTATATCTAAAATGTAAAAAAAGTACAAATTAACAGACAACACAGAGTTACACATGGAGTAAACAATTAACAAGTCAATAACACAGTAGAAAAAAAGAGAGTCTATATACATTGTGTGCAACATCTTTGAGATGTATCTACAACTTGATTGGAGTCCCGCTGTGGTCAATTCAATTGATTGAGCATGATTTGGAAAGACACACACCTGTCTATACAATGTCCCATAGTTGACAATGCATGTCTGTATACCGACACAGGATGAGACCCAAATGCAAATGGTTCAAGTCTCTGATATTTATTAATAGCCAAGGGGCAGGCAAAAGGCAGGTCGAGGACAGGCTGAAGTTCGTAAACCAGGTCAGAGTCAAATGGGTACAGGAAGGAAGGCAGAAAGGCATGGCAGGCAGGCAGGCTCAGGGTCAGGGAAGGCAGAAAAGCACAAGACAGGTGAAACAGATCAGGATGTGACAGTACTCCCCTCTAGGCATCCTACCCGGGTGCATATCTGGTCATTCAGTGATGAGGTCCGGGTTCAGGATGTCCTTAGCGGGGACCCAGCACCTCTCCTCCGGGCCATAACCCTCCCAATCAACCAGGTACTGGAAACCCTTGCCCCGAGATCGAACACTATTTTATGCCGGATGGCCATCGATGAGGCAGGGAGGGGGGTGGGGGCCTGGAAACAAGATCAAAGGGCTGTGAGACAAAGTTAATTCTTAGACACATGAAACATTGGATGTATACGCAGGTGCGGGGCAACAGAAGACGAACAGCAGTGGGACTAAGGATTTTAGAGATGGGAAAGGGACCGATAAAGCGTGGGGAAAGTTTACAGGATTCCACTCTGAGGGGCAGATCCTGAGTGGAGAGCCATACCCTCTGCCCGAGATGTAGCGGAGAGCCGGGGTCAGGTGACTGTCACTAATACCTGGTCTTAAGAAGTGCGGACCGGTCTCTATTCCAGGTATGCCGACAGCGATGGATGAACATCTGGGCTGAGGCTATGCCGACCTCTTCCTCTTGCTCTGGGAAGAGCAGAGAATGGTAACTCAGGGAACACTCGAAAGGCTAGAGCCCAGTGGCTAAGCAGGGAAGGGTTTTCCGGGTGTACTACACCACGAGTTGCAAGTTCCAGGTGGTGGGATCGACCAAGACGAGGCACTGAAGAATCATCTCCAGATCCTGATTGGCACACTCTGACTGGCCGGAGGACAGGCTGGCCTATGACCCAATTAGGTTGCAGAACCTTTTCAGAATCGGGATGAGAAATGAGGACCACAATCGGAGACCATGTCGATAGGAAGCCCATGGATTCGGAAGACGTGCTGCACCATGAGCTGGGCCGTCTTCTTGGCTGAAGGTAACTTGGGGAGGTGAATGAAATGGGCAGCTTTAGAAAACCTATCCACCACTGTAAGGATGGTGGTGTTGCCATCAGACGGAGGGAGACTAGTGACAAAGTCCAAGGATATATGGTACCAGGGGTGATGAGGCACAGGGAGTGGTTGAAGGAGGCCAGCCAGAACTTGTCATTGAGTCTTGTTCTGGGCGCACACTGTGCAGGCGGCGACAAATGTGGAGAAGTCAGAAACCATAGTTGGCCACCAAAAATGTTGCCAGATGAAAGCCAGGGTCCGTCGGGAGCCGAGGTTGACAGTTAGGCATTGAGGAATGGGCCCATTCCAGGACCGGGGAACAGGCTGAATCGAGGACAAATATGGACCAGGCTGTTGATTCCCAAGACAAGGGTAGCAGTGCGAAAGGAGGTAGGGAGGATGGTCTCTGGGTCTGATGGTGAAGCAGCAGAGCTATACAGGCGAGTGAGAGCATCAGGCTTAACCTTCTTTGACCCAGGGTGGTAGTTGAAATTTCAAATGAGTGAGTAAAGAGCCCAAAGTGCCTATCTAGAGTTGAGGCGTTTGGCGGTGAGGAGATATTCAAGATTGTTATGGTCGGTCCAAACTAAGAATGGGTGTTCTGCCCCTTCAAGCCAGTGCTTTCACTCCTCCAGCTCCATCTTGACCGCAAGAAGCTCCCAATTACCAACGTCATAGTTCCTCTCAGCGGAATTCAGGCGATGAGAAAGTAAAGCGGAAGGGTGCAAATTTTGGTCCTGGGCTGAACGTTGGGACCGAAGAAGGAGAAACAGGAGAAAACAAGGATGTTGTCAAGGTATACGAACACAAACCGATTCAATATGTCACGGAGCACATCGTTGACCAATGCCTGGAACACTGCGGGAGCATTGGTGAGTCCAAACGGCATGACCAGGTACTCATAGTGTCCTTAGCCATGTTGAAGGCTGTCTTCCACTCGTCTCATTCCCGTATCCAAACTAGGTGGTAGGCATTCCGAAGGTCCAACTTAGAAACGATGGTTGCCCCCTGGAGAGGTTTGAGAGCAGAGGAGTGGTACAGGGTAACAACGCTATACAGCGATGTAATTGAGGCCCTGGTACTCATTACAAAGACGCAGGGTCTTATTTTCCACAAAGAAGAAACCTGCAATGGCAGGGGAGGCAGAAGGATGAATGCTCCCAGCAGCCAGAGAGTCCTCAATGTACTCCTCCATGGCCTTGATCTCAGGGCCAGACAAGGAACATTGCCTCCTACGAGGCGGTGTGGTGCCCGGGAGGAGGTCAATGGCATAATCGTAGGGACGATGCGGAGTAAGGGAGGTGGTGCGAGCCTTGCTGAAAACCTCTAGGAGGTCTTGGTACACCCCACGGGAACGGCGGAGAAATCAAAGGCTTTTCCAGAGCCCGCAGGAGGACGTCCCAGGGCAGGCTGTGTTAAGGCAGTGGCAGAATGGGCTCCAACCCAGGATAGAACCAGTGGTCAAGTCAATCAGGGGGTTGTGCCATGAAAATCACAAAACAACTGGAACATAGCAAGATTCAATAAGTAGAAGCTGTATCGACTCAATGGGATTTCCTGACATTTACAGATTAATGGGAACCGTACTGTGAGTGACACTGCCAATGGAGCGTCTGACCATGGGAATGGAGAGGAGTTGTGTGGAGATACCCAACTCAGATACTAGAGTAGCATCCATGAAGCTCTCATCAGCCCTAGAGTCAATGAGCACCCGGAGAGATTTAGACCGATCACCCCACAGCAGGATAACATGGAAAGGGGTATGAGTAAAAGTTGTTAGAAGACTCCCAGTATGGCCCACCAGCATACTCGTACCTATTGATGAGCCTGGTCTTTTACTGACCAGGTGGATATGTAATGCCCTGTGGTGCTACAGGGCATTACATATCCACCTGTCCAGTAAAAGACCAGGATCATCAGTAGGCAGGCAACTGTTGGAGCTCAGCCTGCATAATCTTTCCTTAGGCAACAATCTAGCCCTGCCCAGTTGCATAGGCTCTGGAGGAAACGAGTCGCGTGTCCCTGATGATTCCCGAGGGGGCTCTAGTGACTTCAGATCCTCTCGGGAATGCAGGCGTAGGGACTCCTGGGGTTCTTTGAAGGCGAGAAAGCAGCCATGGACGAGCGTGTGTGGCCGAGAACAGACCTCCTCTTCCCCCTGCATTCCCGTAGGAGCCCATTGATCCTTATGGTTAAGGCTATGAGGGAGTCAAGGTCCATGGGTAACTCCCCGAGATGTGAGCTCGTCTTTAATCTCCTCCGATAATCGATGAAGGAAGGTCATTGAACCGGGACTCCGGGTTCCAGGTACTCTCGGCTGCCCACTTGTGAAAGTCTATCACATAGTCTGCTACACTACGGGAGTCTTGACGTAGTAGAAGTAGTTTTTGGGCCGCCTCTCTACCAGACACCAGAGAATCGAACACCTTCCTCACCTCCGCCATGAAATCCCCCAGGCAAAAGCAAATGGTGGATTGTTGCTCCCAAACCGCCGTTGACCAAGTGAGCGCCTTTCCAGACATCAGCATTATGAGATACGCTGTCTTCAAACGATCTGAAGGAAACGGAGAGGGCTGCAGCTCAAAGATGAGGGAGCACAGGGAAATAAATGCCCGACAGGATCCAGGAACCCCAGCATAGCGTTCCGGAGGAGGTAAACAGGGTTCTCGGAATGCCGGTGTAGGCTGGACAAAATCACCACTAGTAGGGGGATTACTGAGCATTCCGAGAGGTCTCTGCAAACCCATGGAATTGCCCCAGTGATAATTTGAAGCCATGGTCATGGTGTTCTGCCAAAGTGTGGAGTCCTTCCATAAGGTTCTGGAGTAGCGCCACGTGTCTTCCAATGGTGGCTCCATGCAGGGAGACAGTGTTGCGGAGCTGGTCCGAGTCTGCTGGGTCAGTCATGGCCAGTTCATACTATAACAACATAGAACGAGACCCAAATGCAGACACAGGAGGCAGATGGTTTGAGTCTCTGATATTTATTAATAGACAAGGGGCAGGGAAGAGGCAGGTTGAGGACATGCAGAAGTTTGTAAACCAGGTCAGAGTCAGATCGGTACAGGACGGCAGGCAGCCTCGAGGTCAGGGCGGGCAGAAAGGTATGGCAGGCTGGCTCAGGGTCAGGGAAGGGAAAAGGTCGGAACCGGGGGGACTAGAAAAACACGAGTACGGAAAACACACTGGTAGGCTTGACGAGACAAGACGAACTGGCAACAGACAAACAGAAACCACTGGTAAAATAATGGAACAAATTGGAGACATCTTGTGGGGGTGGAGGCAATACAAGACAGAATAAACAGATCAGGGTGTGACAGTCAGAGCTACAACCAAGCCATGAGTTCAAAGGAATTGTCCGTAGAGCTCAGAGACAGGACTGTGTCGAGGCACAGATCTTGGGAAGGGTACGAAAAAAGTTCTACAGCATTGAAGGTCCCCAAGGACACAGTGGCCTCCATCATTCTTAAATGAAAGAAGTTTGGAACCACAAAGACACTTCGTAGAGATGGCCATGAGAAACAAGATTCTCTGGTCTGATGAAACCAAGATGGAACTCTTTGGTCTGGAGTAAACCTGGCACCATCCTTTTGCTGAAGCATGGTGGTGGCAGCATCATGCTGTGGGGATGTTTTTCAGCAGCAGCGACTGGGAGACTAATCAGGTTTGAGGGAAAGATTAATGCAGCAAAGTACAAAGAGATCCTTGATGAAAACCTGCTCCAGAGCACTCAGGACCTCAGACTGGGGAGAAGATTTACCTTAGGACAATGACCCTAAGCACACAGCCAAGACAAAGCAAGAGTGGGTTCGGACAAGTCTCGGGAGAATGTCCTTGAGTGGCCCAGCCAAAGCCTGGACTTGAACCCGATCGAACCTCTCTGGAGAAACCTGAAAATAGCTGTGCAGCAATGCTCCCCATCCAATCTGACAGCGCTTGAGAGGATCTGCAGAGAAGAATGTGAGAAGCTTCCCATATTCAGGTGTGCCAAACTTGTAGCATCACACCCAAGAACACTTGAGGTTGTAATCTCTGCAAAAGGTGATTTAACAAAGTACAGAGTAAAGGGTCTGAATACCTATGTAAATGTGATATTACATTTTTTTGTATGAATTAGCAAAAATGTAAAAAACAGATTTGCTTTGTCATTATGGGGTATTGTGTGTAGTTTGATGAGCGGGAAAAAAACATGTAATCCATTTTAGAATAAGTCTGTAACGTAAACAATGTGGAATAGTCAAGGGGTCTGAATACTTTCCCAATGCACCGTATGGCTGCATTTCTTCCCATAGGAAAGTTGAGAAGATTATGATTCATGAGAAACTAAAGAGTTATTATGGATAGATTTTTCACAATATTGTTGCTTTCACCTAAACTCATAATAGGTTCAGCGAGTAGTGAGACATCCAAAAATGAAATAGATATTCTCCTGTGCCCAACTTTCTAAAACCATGATAAGAGAGATAAGAACATGCCGAAGACTAACAGAGATATGCATGATGACTGCAGACATGTTGGATTTCACATGCACTATAGGACTTTGCTTTTCCTCTTCGCTCCCTCCACCGATTACACATTCCTTGCCGAATGGAGTTGTCAGAGACCTTGAATCATCTAAGTGATAGGCAAGGCTGTGTAACAAGTCATAGAGCAATTTGTATTGCTTGGTTGCAGTTCTCAATGCTGCAGCGATTTTACTTGACATTTTCAGAAATAAAGACAGATTGCATATGATATTCACTGTGGAACTCGGTCACAAAGGTACTCACGAAATACCCCCAATAAAAGGGTCACTAATACAATAAAGACCATATAATCTCGTAGCACTTTATGTAACAGTCCTGTTCCAACTGGTTACTTAAATATAAAGTATACCATATGTGGTCGTAATGACACAGCTAGTGTATATTTAACTATGAGAATTGAGAATGTTAAATTGACCAATTTCACAGAGTACTTGGTGTTAAATTAATAATTTTTGGGAGTGTTGAAAACCCCTTAGTATACTCTCTGGTATGTCTATGGTACTTTGTGCAGGTAATTCAAGATAGATTGGTAAATTCAAAGCAGTTGGTAACGATTGTTACAGAACTCTGGGAAAGATATTTACATGGGTAGTTTTCACCCCTGATTGTTAAAGCTGAGATCCACATAAGGGAGGGAATTCTGATCCAAGTTAAGTGTTACACAATTTTCTCTCTACACATATTCTGACTTTGAATTTAAGCATGAGAAAAGCTTGCTATTGACCCGCTACTCATTTGGGTTGGAGATCAAATAAATGAAGGTGTGGAGGAGGTGTGTCTACAGATACGCCGCATTCTGTCATTAACCTTACGTGTGATGAAATGATTAATAAAGTCAAGCAACCTGTCAGTTCCAAGTGGAACAACATCTACTTTCTTTTTTCCAATAGAAATAACACCATTCTCCATGCACTGGGATTTAGAAAACTGATAAGAGCTATTGATAAGAGGGGATTGTAAATAAACTGAACAAACATTTCAGTGCAACAATTTCAACGATTTTACTGACTTACAGTTCATATAAGGAAATCAGTCAATTGACATAAACTCATTAGGCCCTCTTCTATGGATCTGGGCCTGGAAGTGCATAGCCCACCCACTGGGGAGCCAGGTCCAGCCAATCAGAATTCGTTTTTCCAAGCAAAAGGGCTTTATTATGGACAAAAATACCCCTCGGTTTCATCAGCTGTCGGGGTGGCTGGTCTCAGAAAATCCCACAGGTGAAGAAGCCAGATATGGAGGTCATTGGTTGGCGTGGTTACATGGACGTACTGCCAAATTCTATAAAACGATGTTGGAGGAGGCTTATAGCAGAGAAATTAACATTACATTCTCTGGTAACAGCTCTGGTGGGATATTCCTGCAGTCAGCATGCTAATTGCACTCTCCCTCAAAACTTGAGACATCTGTGGCATTGTGTGATGTGATAACAATGCACATTTTAAAGTGGCCTTTTATTGTCTTCAGCACAAGTTGCACCTGTGTAATGATCAGGCTGTTTATTCAGCTTCTTGATATGCCACATTTGTCAGCAGAATGGATTATCTTGGCAAAGAAAAAATGCTAACTAACAGGGATGTAAACAAAGTTGTGCACAAAACTTCAGAGAAATAAGCTTTTTGTGCATATGTATCACGGTTTCAATAAGTAGTGAGTGCAGGAGTCAGGCGCAGAGAGCAGGGTAGTTCAAAATATGTGGATCTTTAATATTCCAAAAAAACAGAGAGACTGTCACGCCACACACACAAGAGCGCGTAAAGTCCCAGTCCAAACAAACAGGACGAAACTGATTGGAAAAAGAAACCACAAGAATAATCAAACACCATAAACAGAAAAACGAGCCCGCACAAAAGCCGGCGGGCCTACTGGGTTTAAATAGCCCACAACCAAACCTAAACACGAAACAGGTGCAACACATCAGACACAACTAAATGAAACAGTGGCAGCTAGTAGGCCGGCGACGACGACCGCCGAGCGCCGCCCGAACAGGAAGAAGGAAGAGGCACCATCTTCGGCGGGATTCGTGACAATATGGAACATTTTCTGGAATATTTTATTTCAGCTCATGCAACGTGGGAACAACACTTTGCATGGTGAGTTAATATTTTTGTTCAGTATATAGAGACAAATGTGAAACCAGTCATACGTCAGCAAACTGAAGTATATCAACATATCACCTTTTTCACAGTAAAGTTTATCAAATGTGTGCCTTATAACTTGCAAGGATGAAATTTGGAGACAGTATTAAATCAAATCAAATTGTATTCGTCACATACATGTGTTTAGCAGTTATTATTGTTTGTTTAGCGAAATGTTTGTGTTTCTCGCTCCGACAGTGCAGTAATATCTAACAATTTCACAACATACCCAATACACACAAATCTAAGTAAAGGAACGGAATTAAGAATATATAAATATATGGATGAGCAATGACTAAGATACAGTAGAATAGAATACAATACAATATGAGTAATGCAAAGTATGTACACATTATTAAAGTGACTACTGTTCCATTTAATAAAGTGGCCAGTGATTTCAAGTCTATGCATATAGGCAGCGGCATCTAATGTGAAAGTGATGGCTATTTAGCAGTCTGATGGCCTTGAGTTAGAAGCTGTTTTTACGTATTTCGGTCCCAGCTTCGATGCACCTGTATTGACCTCGCCTTCTCGATGATAGCGGGGTGAACAGGCAGTGGCTTGGGTGTTTGTTGTCCTTGATGATCGTTTTGGTCTTCCTGTGACATTGGGTGCAGTAGGTGTCCTGGAGGGCAGGTAGTTTGCCCCCGGGGATGCGTTGGGCAGACCGCACCACCCTCTGGAGAGCCCTGCGGTTGGGGGCGCTGCAGTTGCCATACTAGGCGGTGATACAGTCAACAGGATGCTCTTAACCTCTTGGATTTAGGGGGCGCTATTTTAATTTTTTGATGAAAAACGTTCCCGTTTTAAACAAGATATTTTGTCACGAAAAGATGCTCGACTATGCATATAATTGACAGCTTTGGAAAGAAGACACTCTGACATTTCCAAAACTGCAAAGATATTGTCTGTGAGTGCCACAGAACTGATGTTACAGGCAAAACCCACAAAATAATCCAACCAGGAAGTGCCGCATTTTTTGAAACCGCCTCATGCCAATGACTCCTTATATGGCTGTGAATGAGCTACGAATGAGCTTACGTTTTCCACGTATTCCCCAAGGTGTCTACAGCATTGTGACGTCTTTTTAAGCATTTCTATTGAAGAATGGCTGTAAGGGACCATATATAGCATGTGGTCACATGGTGTTCCACAGAAAATCTCGCGTAAAAATACTGAGGTAGCCATTTTTCCAATCACTTCTTATGAGAAAACAATTGCCTCGACGGATATATTATCGAATATATATGTTAAAAACACCTTGAGGATGGATCCTAAACAACGTTTGCCGTGTTTCTGTCGATATTATGGAGCAAATTTTGAAATAAGTTTGGCGATATAGTTGCAGCATTTTTCAGTCGATTTCTCAGCCAAGCCTGATGAAGAAACGGGAGCTATTTCGCCTACAAAAATAATATTTTTGGAAAAAAGGAACATTTGCTATCTAAATGGGAGTCTCGTGAGTGAAAACATCCGAAGCTCATTAAATGTAAATTATTTAATTTGGTTGCTTTTCTGATTTCCGTGAACTGCCGTCATGAAACATGCTCCAGGTTTCAACTGCTATGTATTTTCTGCGTTCCATAGTGATTAAAATAGACTACACGTCCCAAATTGTAATACATTAGCCTAATATTATCCACTAATGCTAGCGATCCTCAGGATCAACCACACAAACATAACAGAGGAAAGAAAGGTAAACTATGCAATTGAATGATGCAAAATGTATGGAAAATAATGCTAAAGTGACAGTTATAAATGTATGTTGGTATAACTGTTGGTGGCTACCAATAGTGGCTAATATTTAACACAATACACATTTTTTTTATTCATTAAAAAGTCTAGGCATATAATTAAAACTTAGGTTTGCTGCTATATCAGAGTGGCGGTAACTCACCAGCACTACCAGCATTACGACCAGGAAAAAAACTTTGTTCACACCCCCCTGGGCAATTGAACTGATTCCAGATGCTGAGCCAAAGCACCGCCGGTGGAGAAGAGGTACTCGGAGTGGTCTTCAAGTCCGACTTAGGAGGTGCGAACACCAACCACAGCTTCCGAGTATATTACACGCTCATGTTCAGTCTCTGGATACTAAAGTTGACGAGCTCAGGGCGAGGGTTTCTTTCCAGAGAGACATCAGGGATTGTAACACACTCTGTTTCATGGAAGCATGGCTCTCTCGGGATTTAGTGTCTGAGTCGGTCCAGCCAGCTGAGTTCTCAGTTCATCGTGTAGACAGAAGTAAATATCTCTCCAGGAAGAAGAAGGGCAGGGGTGTATGTTTCATGATTAACTAATGGATTATGGTGTGATTGTGATAACATATAGGAACTCGAGTCGTTTTGATCACCCGACCTAGAATACCTCACAATCAAATGATGACCGTATTATATATATATTACCATGGTGGCCCTCAAAGAACTTCACTGGACTTTATGCAAACTGGAAACCACATATCCTGAGGCCGCATTTATTGTAGCTGAGGATTTTAACAAAGCAAATTTGAGAAAAAGGCTGCCGAAGTTCTATCAACACATTAACACTGCTACTCCAACTTCCGGGATGCCAACAAGCCATTCCACAGCCTTCCTTCTGGCAAATCTGACCACGACTCCATTTTGCTCTTCCCTTCCGACAGGCAGAATCTCAAACAGGAAGTACCCGTGCTAAAGATTATTCAACTTAGGTCTGACTAATCAGAATTGTTTTGATCACGTGGACTGGGATATGTTCCGGGTAGGTTAATATTGACGAATATACTGATACGGTGACTGAGTTTATCAGAAAGTGTATAGGAGATGTTGTACCCACTGTTACTATTAAAACCTACCCTAACCAGAAACCGTGGATAGATGGCAGCATTCACGGGAAACTGAAAGCGGGAACCACCACATCATTCGCGGGAAACTTAAAGCGGGAACCACCACATTTAACCATGGAAAGGTGGCTGGGAATATGTTAGAATACAAACAGTGGAGTTACTCGGTCCGCAAGGTAATCAAACAGTCAAAACGTCAGTATAGAGTCAAAGTGGAGTCGCAATTCAACAGCTCAGACACTAGACATATGTGGCAGGATCTACAGACAATCACGGACTTCAAAAGGAAAACCAGCCACGTTGTGGAGACCGACGTCTTGCTTCCGGACAAGCTAAACACCTTCTTCACCCTCTTTGATGATAACACAGTGCCACCGACGTGGGTTGTCCTTCTCCGTGGCCGACGTGAGTAAGACATTTAAGCTTGTTAACCCTTGCAAGGCTGCTGGACCAGATGGCATCCCTAGCTGAGTCCTCAGAGCATGCGCAGACCAGCTGGCTGGTGTGTTTACGGACATATTCAATCTCTCTATATCTGTCTGCTGTGCCCACATGCTCCAAGATGGCCACCATTGTTCCTGTACCCAAGAAAGAAAAGGTAACTGAACTAAATTACTATCGCCCCGTAGCACTCACTTCGGTCATCATGAAGTGCTTTCAGAGACTAGTCAAGGATCATATCACCTCTAACTATCATAACTCAAGACGAGACCCAGATGAAGACACAGGAGGCAGATGGCTGGAGTCCTAGATGTTTAATAATCCAAAAAGAAATAGGCGAGAATGGGCAAGAGAATGGTCGTGGACAGGCAAAAGGTCAAAACCAGATCAGAGTCCAGGAGGTACAGAGTGGCAGGCAGGCTCGAGGTCAAGGTAGGCAGAATGGTCAGGCAGGCGGGTACAGAGTCCAGAAACAGGCAAGGGTCAAAGCTGGGTGGACTAGAAGAAGGAGAAATGGCAAAAGCAGGAGAATGGGAAAAACCGCTGGTTGACTTGGACATACAAGACAAACTGGCATAGAGAGACAGGAAACACAGGGATAAATACACTGGGGAAAACAAGCAACACCTGGAGGGGGTGGAGACAATAACAAGGACAGGTGAAACAGATCAGGGTGTGACACTAACTTACCTGTCACAATAGACCCACACCAATTTGCTTACCGCTCCAATTGATCCACAGACGATGCAATCGCCATCGCATTGCACACTGCCCTATTTCATCTGGACAAGAGGAATACGGATGTAAGAATGCTCTTTATTGACTATAACTCAGCATTCAATGCCATAGTACTCTCCAAGCTCATCATTAAGCTCGAGTCCCTGGGTCTGAACACCGCCTAGTGCAACTGGGTCCTGGACTTCCTGACGGGCCGCACTCACGTTGTGAAGGTTGGAAACAACACCTCCACTTCACTGATCCTCAACACTGAGGCCCCACATGGGTGCGTGCTCAGCCCCCTATTGTACTCCCTGTTCACCCATGACTGCGTGGCCACGCACGCCTCCAACTCAATCATCAAGTTTGCAGACGACACAGTAGGCTTGATTCCCACAATGACGATACAGCCTAAATGGAGGAGATGAGGGCTCTGGGAGTGTGGTGCCAGGAAAAAAAACACTCACTCAACATCAACAAAACAAAGGAGATGATCGTGGTCTTCAGGAGAAAGCAGAGGGAGCACCCAACTATCCACAATGACGGGACAGTAGTGGAGAAGGTGGAAAGCTTCAAGTTCCTCGGCGTACACGTCACTGACAAACTGAAATCGGCCACCCATACAGACAGTGTGGTGAAGAAGGCGCAACAGTGCCTCTTTTACCTCAGGAGGCTGAAGACATTTGGCTAGTCACCTAAAAGCCTAACAAACTTTTACAGATGCACAACCTCTTGCGACGAGCAATCCCATATCCTGAAGCGTAATCATAGCCTCAAATGCATTAGCATAACGCAGTGGACATAAAACGTCATTGAAAATAAGAATTTGTTCTTAACTGACTTGCCTAGTTAAATAAAGGTAAATAATAATAATAATTAACTACAATAACTATAATCCATTGCGCACCTACTTGACTGGTCTGTGTTTTTTTTTTGCCTGCTATGGGAGAGACAAGAATGTGCGATCGTGAGGGAATATAGAGAGCCGCTGCTGTATACAATAAAAGTGATTGATAGTTGCTATTCAGCCATATCTACTTTGAAGAACTACAAAATAGTGATTTTGTCAGACAGCATAGGCTGCAGCTATATAGATATGTGATGATGACGTGGGATATAAATAATGAAGTAATTGCGTACAAAACAAAAGTAAAATACACGACTGAAATATTTCAGTAAACTAAAGTAAGGTGAATAAATTATGGTTATTAAGTGATTCATGGGCAGTCATTTTTTCTAACCTCTCTGGATTAAAACCAGATGATGTTAAGTGTACTATATTACTTATTATTACTTATTGGATCACAAAAAATACAACTTTTACATGACTGTAGTTTATCAATAAAATGGTCTGATGTACTCGGTATACATATCCCGAAAGAAAAAAGTGATCCCATTCCAATACATTTTAATATAAAGTTAGCAAAAATAGAAAACATCTTGCTACATTGAAAAGGAAAAATACCTGTCTATTTGTTGAAAAATCACCCTGATTAACTTTAGTCACTTCCCAGTTTACCTATTTGCGTACGGTCTTGCCTTCACCTTGCGACCTGTTTTTTAAATTTAGAACAGCAAAAATTATTATATTTCATTTGGAATGGAAGCCAGACACAATTAAAAGGGCCTATTTATATAATGAATATGAATTCAGAGGGCAGAAATGATTAAATAATAAAGCATTAGACCTCTCACTGAACCATTGTGTAGTCTTAACATTCTGTATACTCCCCTTGTCCTAAGGGTAAAAAATGACCTGCCCTCAAATTCCTTTTTCTTACATCTATTTTGCGTGAAGAAACAATCTGGGTTTTCCATCTTCACAATGCAGAAAGACTGCATTTGTTTATTTTTTTATAACACACCTGTCATAATTGTTTTCTTTACTAAAGTAGAGGTGTAACGGTTTTCTTGACTTGAAGGAGAGGAGGACCAAAATGCAGCGTGGTTACTATTCATGTTTTTTAATAAGACAACGAAACATAAACATAATACAAAACAACAAACGTGGAAAACCGAAACAGCCCTATCTGGTGCAACAAACACAGAGACAGGAACAATCACCCACAAAAACCAACACCAAACAGGCTACCTAAATATGGTTCCCAATCAGAGACAATGACTAACACCTGCCTCTGATTGAGAACCATATCAGGCCAAACATAGAAATAGACAAATTAGACATGTAACATAGAATGCCCACTCAGATCACACCCTGACCAAACAAAACATAGAAACATACAAAGCAAACTATGGTCAGGGTGTGACAAGAGGTTTATTATTATTATTATTGTTGAAGGTACTGCATAGTTGTAAACATATATTTTTTAGCAAGAGATAGCACTTCTATAGCCTATGAAAGTAGCAAAAATGTGCATACATTTTATGGAAGGGAAACAATAACAGTCTTGAACATTTTTGGCAACATAGTGATATAGTGTTATATATCGTACAATGAGGAATTCAACGACAAAATACTAGTCTTCTCCCATTTTTTTTACCATTGCCCCCACCTGCAAAGTGAATAAGCAACAATAAATAAGAATAAAAAAATAAGATAATAGATGCAAAACAAAAATGTGAAGAACATAAATAAAATAACTCTAATAAGCACATGTAGGACAGTATGCAAGTGTGTATGCATGGACATTGCGGATGTATTTCTCACATGTGCAGCACATAGTATTTGTTTTAAGGTCCTTTTTTGGGGGGGGGGCAGAGATGGTCGCCTCACTTTTTACGTATTATTTCGTACACATGTTTAGCCCCAGAAAATGTAAAGAGTTATTACATAAAGCCAGAAGAACTATTGGATATAAAACCGATGTCAACTTACCAACATTACGACCAGGAAAATATCTTTCCCGAAGCGGATTCTTTGTTCGGACCTCCACCCTGGACATGGGATCTTATCCTAGAGGCCGACCCAAAACAACGTGGACGCCGCAGGAGAGGCAGACGGAGCGGCCTACTGGTCTGACTCAGAAGGCGAGAACTCCATCCACCGCTTCTGAGCATATTACTCGCCAATGTCCAATCTCTAGATAACAAGGTGGACGAAATTAGGCCACGAGTTGCCATCCAGAGAGACAGAGTTTGTAACATTCTCATTTTCACGGAAACATGGCTCACTCAGGATATGTTGTCAGAGTCACTGGCATTTATGTTAGCTGGGGATTTTAACAAAGCTAAACTGAGAACAAGACCTCCTAAATTCTATCAGCATATTGAATGCGTGACACGAGCTGGTAACATTCTGGATCATTGCTACTCTAACTTCCGTGATGCATACAAAGACCTCCATCACCCTCCCTTTGGCAAATTTGACCATGACTCCATTTTTTTTGCTCCCAGCCTATAGACAGAAACTAAAGCAGAAAACGCCCATGCTCAGGTTTATCCAATGCTCGTCTTACCAATCGGATCCCATGCTTCAAGATTGCTTCGATCACGAGGACTGGGATATGTTCCGGATAGCCTCATTGATGCATCGGAGATGCATCGGAGATGTCGTACCCCCTGTGACCATTTAAACCTTTCCTAACCAGAAACCGTGGATTGATGGCAGCATTCGCGTAAAACTGAAAGTGCGACCCACCACTTTTAATCATAGCAAGGCGACTGGAGACATGACCGAATACAAACAGTGCAGCCATTCCCTCGGCAAGGCAATCGAACAGGTAAAGTGCCAGTATAGAGACAAAGTAGACTTGCAATTCAACAGTTCAAATACGAGATGAATGTGGCAGGGTCTACTCGCTGGTGTGTTTACGGACATATTCAATCAATCCCTATCCCAGTCTGCTGTCCCCACATGCTTCAAGATGGCCACCATTGTTCCTGTTCCCAAGAAAGCAAAGGTAACTGAACTATATGACTAAATGCACTCACCTCTGTCATCATGAAGTGCAAATCACCTCCACCCTACCTGATACCCTAGACCCACACCAATTAGCTTATCACCCCAGTAGGTCCACTGACGATGCAATCGCCATCAAACTGCACACTGCCCTACCCCATCTGGGCAAGAGGAATACCTATGTAAGAATGCTGTTCATCGACTACAGCTCAGCATTTAACAACATGGTACCCTCCAAACTCGTCATTAAGCTTGAGACCCTGGGTCTCGACCACAAGCCCTGTGCAACTGGGTCCTGGACTTTCTGACGGGCCGCCCCCAGGTGGTGAAGGTAGGAAACAACATCTTCACCCCGCTGATCCTCAACACTAGGATCCCACAAGGGTTCCCACATTCTCAGCCCTCTCCTGTACTTCCTGTTCACCCATGACAATGTTGTAATGCATGCCTACAACTCAATCATCAAGTTTGCAGACGACAATACAGTGGTAGGCTTGATTACGAAAAATGACGAGACAGCCTACAGGGAGGAGGTGAGTGCCATCGGAGTGTGGTGTCAGGAAAATAACCTCTCACTCAACATCAACACAACAAAGGAGATGATCGTGGACTCAAGGAAACAGCAGAGGGAGCACCCCCCCCCAATGCAGATTGACGGGACAGTAGGGGAGAAGGTGGAAAGTTTTAAGTTCCTTGACATACACATCACGGACAAACTGAAATGGGTCCAACCACACAGACAGTGTGGTGAAGAAGGC
The DNA here is from genome assembly GCF_036934945.1 of Oncorhynchus masou masou. Classification (NCBI taxonomy): domain Eukaryota; kingdom Metazoa; phylum Chordata; class Actinopteri; order Salmoniformes; family Salmonidae; genus Oncorhynchus; species Oncorhynchus masou. Next base: position 37,410,641 of record NC_088220.1, read on the forward strand.
GCAACAGCGCCTCTTCAACCTCAGGAGGCTGAAGAAATTTGGCTTGTCACCTAAAACACTCAAACTTTTACAGATGCACAATCGAGAGCATCCTGTCAGGTTGTATCACCTTCTGGTACGGCAACTGCACCACCCTCAACCGCAATGCTCTCCAGAGGGTAGTGCAATCTGCACAATGCATCACCGGGGGCAAACTACCTTCCCCCCAGGACACCTACAGCACCCGATGTAACAGCAAGGTCAAAAAGATCATCAAGGACAACAACCATCCGAGCCACTGCCTGTTCACTCCGCTATCATCCAGAGGGTAAGGTCAGTAGGACCAGGCTATGGAGCCCTGACCTGTTCACCGGACGTGCTACCTGTCCCAGACCTGCTGTTTTCAACTCTCTAGAGACAGCAGGAGCGGTAGAGATACTCCTAATGATTGGCTATGAAAAGCCAACTGACATTTACCCCTGAGGTGCTGACTTTCTGCACCCTCGGCAACTGCTGTGATTATTATTATTTGACCATGCTGGTCATTTATGAACATTTGAACATCTTGGCCATGTTCTGTTATAATCTCCACCCCGGCACAGCCAGGGTCCTCTCTAGGTTTCTTTCTTCCTAGGTTTTGGCCTTTCTAGGGAGTTTTTCCTAGCCACCGTGCTTCTACACCTGCATTGCTTGCTGTTTGGGGTTTTAGGCTGGGTTTCTGTACAGCACTTTGAGATATCAGCTGATATAAGAAGGGCTATATGAATACATTTGATTTGATTTGATTTGGTCAGTACAGGTGCATTAAAGCTGGGACAGCGAGACTGAATAACAGCTTCTACCTCAAGGCCATCAGACTGTTAAACAGCCATCACTAACATAGAGAGGCTGCTGCCAACATGCACACTCAAATCTCTGGCCACTTTAATAAATGGACTTCATAAATGTGTCACTAGTCACTTTAAATAACTCCACTTTAATAATGTTTACATATCCTACATTACTCATCTCATATGTATACATTGTATTCTATACCATCTACTGAATCTTGCCTATGCCGCATGGCCATCACTCATCCATACATTTACATTTATATGTACATATTCTTATTCACCCCTTTACATTTGTGTGTATAAGGTAGTTGTTGTCAATTGTTCGATTACTTGTTAGATATTACTGTATTGTCGCAACTGGAAGCACAAGCATTTTGCTACATGTGCATGTGACCAATAAAATTGTGTTTTATTTTATTTTAATTGGCATCTCCTCCTCTTGCCTTCCCCAGCCTCAGGTGGATCCTCTTGCCTGCCCCAGTTGAAGCTGTAAGTTCCAATCACCTTGTCCAGGTTGTCCACGCCTCCTTTGTTGTGGTTGGAGTCCAGGATGATGGCTGGCTTCCTGTCCTCACGATCACTGATCTCAGCCATTTTGTGCAGTGTGCTCAGGAGGACCATATTCTTGTTCCTCTTTGGGAGGTAAGAAACTAGAGTGTTGGTGGTGGGGATGAAGGCAAACTTTGATGAGAAGGCCTATCTCCCCTTTGTTGCGAGGAGTGCAGGGGTGAGCTCAGGCTTGTTCTTTCTAACTGTGCCAACCATGGTGATCTTGTCACGCACTGACCATAGAGAGGCTTTTTATTCTCTATTTTGGTTAGGCCAGGGTGTGACTGGGGTGGGCGTTCTATGTTCTTTATTCTATGTTTTTGGATTTCTTTGTTTTTGGCCGGGTATAGTTCTCAATCAGGGACAGCTGTCTGCCGTTGCCTCTGATTGAGAACCATACTTCGGCAGCCTGTTTTCCCACTACGGGTCAATTTTCATTGTTTCACTTTGTTATTCTGTATTTTCTCATGTTCGGTTATAATAAACTAACATGGACACGTACGACGCTGCAGTTTGGTCCGATCTTTCATATTCCTGTTCCTCAGATGAAGAAGATCGTTACAGATCTTCCTCTTCGGGAGCTATCTGATGAGTTCATAAGAGGTGAAGAAATTGTTACACGTTACATTGTGCCCCCTCAGTCCATCTGCCACATCAAGCACAACCTGCATCACCTGGTTTTACTTCGGGCCTAAACTGGTCGGCTTCCCTGTGTAGACTTGCATTTTCCAAGCGTAGCTGGATTGTGTGTCACAGGCCACCCATATCTTGATGGCATACTTTGCTGGTTTGCTGGGCATATACTGCCGGAGAGGACAGCGACCTTTTGACGAAAGAGATTACTATCAGTAATTAGTATCAGGGTCAGAAAACAATCACATAAATCAATGATATTACAGCAATACATAATAAAATCAACAGAGAAATTACTTACATTACTACAGATAGGAAAATAAAAATGTACCTCTTTAATGGAATCAGTTGCTCATCCACTGATACTTCCGGCCCAGGGTTGTAGATGTATGGCAGACGCTCCACCCACACGTCTTGCAGGTCTTGACACACGGTTATCAAATCGTAGCATTCTTGAGAAAGTGTGAAAGACTTTCAGTGGCATCAGGGCACGGAAAATCACCCTTCCACTCTTTGCATCCCAGAGACTACATATAGCCTCGCGGTGGGACCTATACACACCCGCTAATATTAGCAACCCTATGTAGGCACGCAGGTCATTCTCATCCATCCTTTTCCAGTTGTCTCCATATTTATGGAAACCCTGCAATTTTTTCATCTCAGGATGATTTTTCGATGGCTGGTGTGATGAACATGTAGAATGTTGAGGCGATGTCTCATGTGCCCTGGGGTCATCCTTATGGCATGTTGTGCTGCCATCCTGCCCTGGTTGTCATATAGAGACAAGGAACATGTTATTTTGCTGTTCTTTGACAAAAAATGTCTCTCTTTCAGCATGGGGGATTTCTTCTTCATTTGAAGATTATATGAATCGTGCTCTGGGTTGTATTCTTCCCCATCTTCTTCTTCAGATTACTCCTCCTCTTTTAAATCATTGTACTCTTGTTCCTCCTCGACATCTGACAAAAATGCGATCTATGCCCTGTTGGGTATTGAAACGTGCACTCATGGCTTCAGCAACGAGAGAACTGGGGAGACTGTCATCTGCAGCACCTTTATAGCCTCTGACTACATTCGCCATTAGTAAACTTTCAAGAAGTTTTTATTTTGTCTGAAATGTTGTTTATTTTGTCTGTGAACTTGAGTCAAGTGTGGGGTTGTGGAGGGGAGATGCTACACATGCACAATAACGTTTTAGTTATGTCTAAATTCAATCAGTAGCACACATAATCTCAATTTCTCATTGTGTGTCTGTGGTTTTTGTGGTGTGTAAATTATTTTTTAACTGCCAGGTCAAAAATGACCCTAAGACAATCTTTGTACCCTGGTGGTGTGCAGCTTTTTTTTTTGGAAATATGAACAAAGGTGATGTTTACATTTTTATAATGTTGGAGTCACTCATCAAATTTCAAGTTGAAATAATATAATTTATGGGGTTTTCTCTGCTGTTAAACATAGTGGCGGGTCATTTTTTATCCTTAAGAAAACACAAGGGTTAAATCAGGTTCTCTAGCAAATTAGTAAGAATGTCCCACCCTATGTTCAAGAATGTCCTTTTCCCCTTTACTGAGATTACAACCTCTCACTTTTGGAGATTTGAAAACGAAATATCGTTATTTTTAAAACAAGCCATAGAAAGTTAGTTGCAACTTCAGTTTATTCCACAAGAAAAGACAGAACAAATATTGTGGTTAAACTCAGTTGATCAAATAAACTAATATTTTCGATAAAAACATTTTTTTAAATGTATCATCTTCGTAAATTATATCATAAATAGGACTGGTGGAGTTATGTCACAGATGCAGCAGTAAATGTCTGCTCTACCGAAATTACAACCAACTAATTCCAGCATGGAATAGGCAAGTGGAGAGGGGAAAAAGTAAGGAACTTGTCTGTCGGCCCTGCATTAAAGACCAAAATTGGTTCAAGAAAATTATGATAAATAAATATACCAGTTTCATGGTGTAACTGAGTCAGGTATGTAGGCCTCCTTGCTCGCACACACTTTTTCCATTCTGCCCACAAATTTTCTATAGGACTGAGGTCAGGGCTTTGTGATGGCCACTCCAATACCTTGACTTTGTTGTCCTTAAGACATTTTGCCACAACTTTGGAAGTATGCTTGGGGTCATTGTCCATTTAGAAGATCCATTTGCGACCAAATTTCAACTGATGTCTTGAGATGTTTCCCTCCCTCATGATACCATCTATTTTGTGAAGTGCACCAGACCCTCCTGCAGCATAGCACATGATGCTGCCACCCCCGTGCTTCACGGTTGGCATGGTGTTCTTCGGCTTGCAAACCTCCCCCTTTTCCTACAAACATAACGATGGTCATTATGGCCAAACAGTTCTATTTTTGCTTCATCAGACCAGAGGGCATTTCTCCAAAAAGTATGATCTTTGTCCCCATGTGCTGTTGCAAACCGTAGTCTGGCTTTTTTTATGTCGGTTTTGGAGCAGTGGCTTCTTCCTTGCTGAGCAGCCTTTCAGGTTATGTCGACGTAGGACTCGTTTTACTGTGGATATAGATACTTTGTACCTGTTTCCTCCAGCATCTTCACAATGTCCTTTGCTGTTGTTCTGGGATTGATTTGCACTTTTCACACCAAAGTACGTTCATCTTTAGGAGAAAGAACAGGTCTCCTCCCTGAGCGGTATTATGGCTGCATGGTCCCATGGTGATTAAACTTGAGTACTATTGTTTGTTCAGATGAACGTAGTACCTTCAGGAGTTTTGAAATTGCTCCCAAGGATGAACCAGACTTGTGGAGGTCTACAATTATTTTCTGAGGTCTTGGATGATTTCTTTTGATTTTCCCAAGAAGTCAAGCAAAGAGGCCGAGTTGGAAGGTAGGCCTTGAAATACATCCACAGGTACACCTCCAATTGACTCAAATGGTGTCAATTAGCCTATCAGAAGCTTCTAAAGCCATGACATCATTTTCTGGAACTTTCCAAGCTGTTGTAAGGCACAGTGAGCTTAGTGTATGTAAACGTCTGACCCACTGGAACTGTGATACAGTGAATTATAAGTGAAATAATCTGTCTGTAAACAATTGTTGGAAAAATAACTTGTGTCATGCACAAAGTAGATGTCCTAACCGACATGCCAAAACTATAGTTTGTAAACAAGAAATTTGTGGAGTGGTTGAAAAAATAGTTTTAATGACTCCAACCAAAGGGTATGTAGACTTCCGACTTCAACTGTAGTTTAGTATTGGAGTGAATAATTATTATTGTCCCTTTTCTTATTTTTTTTCTCTTTTTGAATGATGGAAAGATGATATTAAAAGAGACATATCAAACTTAGGGGAGAAGTTGACAAGTTGAAAGAAAAAGCCCAGTGGTGTGGCTTTGATCATCTGACAGTTTTTGTCCCTATTGCAGTAGGTACCTGGGACACAGGTGCCTCTAGACAACACAGTGTACAGAGAGCTGACTTCATCCCTTACACCATAATAAGATGCTCTGGAGCATCCAGACATTAGAGGCTTGTACTAAAAGCGAAAGATGAAAGCACCAGATGGAATTATAATGTATTCCCCCCACCCCTAGTTGCATATATAATATATCAGCAAAGAACTTATGCAGTGTTGAATGAAGTGTGACTATACTGTATGTTGTTACCAAAGCCTAAAAGGACTCTCACTCAAGTACCTCGGTTAATATCAACGATGGATTATACAAGACAATTTGGAGAACCATAAAGGGAATGTGTTTCCTTCCAAAAAGAAAGATGTACATGTTTAAGTGTAGAACATGGTGTTCTCAAGTGTTTGGTATTTGAATGTGGTTGCTTCAATGGGGCATTCTGAGAAAAATATGTTGCTGCAAAAAGCTAAAAAGACACTATCCGTTTCAATTTCCAGCCAATTGGTGCTTGGAATCTGCCAGCCCAATCTCTATTTACACAAAAGCACACACACCAACTAACACATATACACCCAATTGCCTTTATCTAAGGCACATATAAGGCAACATTTAATTGTGAGACCCATCTTCACCCCAGAGAGTTTTTGTGATAGTGTCTTTGTTAGTTGGAATGCACACAGTTGTTAACCAGTACTGTGCACATAATGGAACAACCATTGTTTACTGTAGGAATATGTATTTATTTTCATAGGAAAACTATTTGAAACTTTGTGTGGTGTCTATTAACTCTAGTTAAACACATCATTAATAAACAAATATGGAGGCGAAAAAATCAATTTCCCTTGTCTCATTTCTGTGTACATTGCAGTCTTTTCGGGATTGTCAAACACGTAATTACAGAATTGCGCAGCACACTAACAAATAAATATTGGATGTTGGCACAGCAAGAGCATTACATGTGATTGTGTAAGGTTTACGCTAATAATTTTTTCTGTCCTCTATCATTGAGATATTCTTTACCATTGCCTGAGTGATTGTGTTAGGCATTTATTGAGTCAGGGAAATAGCACTATATTCCCTTGATGGCAATGCACCTTGCTTTTGTGTGTACATACAAAGTTGCATAAAGGCTTTCCTTTCCTTTATATTGGCAACAAGATTACTCTAAACACATGTACTGGAAATGTACAGTAGCAGTCAAAAGTTTGGACACACTTACTTATTCAAGGGTTTTTCTTTATTTTTGCTATTTTCTACATTGTAGAATGATAGTGAAGACATCAAAACTATGACATAACAAATATGGAATCATGTGGTAACCAATTAAGTGTTAAAACAAATCAAAGTGTATTTTATATTTGAGATTCTTCAAAGTAGCCACCCTTTGCCTTGATGACAGCTTTCCACGCTCTTGACATTCTCTCAACCAGCTTCATGAGGAATGCTTTTCCAAAAGTCTTGAAGGAGTACCCACTTTGCTGAGCACTTGACTGCTTTTCCTTCATTCTGTGGTCCAACTCGTCCCAAACCATCTCAGTTGGGTTGAGGTCGTGTGGTTGTGTAAACCAAATGGGATGGCATATTGCTGCAGAATGCTGTGGTATCCATGCTGGTTTAAGTGTACCTTGAATTCTAAATAAGTCAGACAGTGTCACCAGCAAAGAACCCCCACACCCCTCCTCCATGCTTCACGGTTCGAACTACACGTGTGGAGATCTTCCATTCACCTACTCTGCGTCTCACAAAGACACAGCGGATGGAACCAAAAATCTCACATTTGGACTCATCAGACCAAAGGACAGATTTACACCGGTCAATGTATATTGCTTGTGTTGCTTGGCCCAAGAAAATTTCTTCTTATTATTGTTATCTTTTTGTAGTGGGTTCTTTGCAGAAATTCGACCATGAAGGCCAGATTTGCGCAGTCTCATCTTAACAGTTGATGTTGAGATATGTCTGGTACTTGAACTTTGTGAAGAATTTATTTGGGCTGCAATTTCTGAGTCTAGTAACTCTAATGAACATATCCTCTACAGCAGAGAGAACTTGTCACAACACAATTGATTGGCTCAAAACGCATTAAGGAAAGAAATATTCTACAAATAAACTTTAAACAAGGCGAACCTGTTAATTGAAATGCATTCCAGGTGACTACCTCATGAAGCTGGTTGAGAGAATGCCAATATTGTGCAAAGCTGTCATTAAGGCAAAGGGTGGCTACATTAAATAATCTAAATTTGTATTTATTTAACACATGTTTGGTTACTACATGATTCCATATGTGTTATTCTATAGTTTTAATGTCTTCACTACTATTCCTCAATGTAGAAAATAGTACAAATAAAGAAAAACCCTGGAATGAGTAGGTGTGTCCAAACTTTTGACTGGTACTGTATTTATTTGATAGGGGGGCACAAACAGTACAAAAACACAAACATACCAATGGTACAAGCCATTCTGTATTCTGTTTCCGTGGGATCTCTCTGTATTTGACAGGATGTGCGAGATCAAATACTATGATCTGCAGGGTGCGTGTGTGTGTTTGGGTGTAGAGTGCACATATGTATGTGTAATAGAGGAGCACACACACACTATATTATACTCTACATATATCCCTCCAGTGCAGCCAGATGGTGGTGGGTCAAAAGGTAGAACAGCAGTGGGATCACCAGGGAGCTAATTTGGCAGGAAACACACCACGAGGGAGTGTATGAAAGCTCACCTAATGAAAGCACACAGCGTCCAACCTGTCCCGCTCACATCTGCCCAGACTGCGGCAAATGCCATCTCCACTCTAGCAACATTTGATGTCAATGTTGGGCATCCCATCCCTCTCCTTCCCCATCCACACCTTTACATTCTTTCCCCTTACACAGTGAAGGCAATCCATTGAATACAATCCAATCTGTTGACAATCCATTGTGTCCACAGGGTAAATTCGTAGCAGCAGGTTTCGAGTCCTGCATAGGCAATGATTATTCTTTTTGCGAGCTGAGGAATGAGGAATGTTGAGTTGAGTCAACGGCAGCTGCTGTGAGATGATGCTGCTACAATTTCATTTTGACTATGTATGTTTGACTACATCAAGAAAAAACAGGCACATGTTGCAGAAAATAGACATGCCTCTTTGCATTTCTGAATAGTAAAAGTTTGAGAGCTTCCCCATAAATGTACTGACTACATCGGATTAGATTGGTTGATGTAAAGGAAAACCTTGAGGTTCAAGAGCCCCATTACCAAATAGCTTGTAAAGAACAACCTTTAACAAAATAATAATGCATTTGATAAATCCATTTTGAAATAGGTAAAAGTATGTTCCTTTTATCACGTTTCAGGTAAGACCCAGATGCAGACAACATCGAATTAACAACAGTTTAATAATCCAACACGGGCATGCAATAGACAGGTCAAGGCAGGCAGGGGCTGAGTAAACCAGAGGTGGGGCAACGGTACTGGATGGCAGGCAGGCTCAGGGTAGCCAGAGTGGTCAGGCAGGGGGGCTCACAGTCAGGATAGGCAAGGGTCAAAACCAGGAGGGCAAGAAAAAGAGACACTGGGAAAAGCAGGTGCTGCGAACAAAAACGCTGGTTGACTTGGCAACAGATAAACAGAGAACACAGGTATAAATACACAGGGGATAATGGGGAAGATGGGCGACACCTGGAGGAGGGTGGAGATGAGCACAAGGACAGGTGAAACAGATCAGGATGAGACAGTACCCCTCCCTCTAGGGACCCCACCTGGCGTTCTACCTGGATGCATACGTGATTGAGTAGAGTGTTGGCATTGGAATTCAGAGAAGAGGCCTGGGGCCAATATGTCCCTAGCGGAGACCCAGCACCTCTCCTCCGGGCCATAACCTTGCCAATCAACCAGGTACTGGAATCCCCTGCCCCGAGGTCGACCCTTCAGGAGACATCTCACCCTGTACGCCAGTTGGCCGTCAATGAGACGGGGGAGAGGGGTGGGCATGGAAACAGGAGACAAAGGGCTATGAGACATGGGCTTACATCTAGACACATGACAAGTAGGAAGTATACAGAGGGTATGGAGGGCAACAGAGGACAAACAGCAGAGGGGCTAATGACTCTGGAGCTTCCGGGGGCTATAGCGGCGTGCCAGCTCACCCGGCTTAACATCCTTGTGTACCGGTTGGTGTTGTGGAAGCAAAGTGGCCTGGAGCTTACTGAACCCCTCTCGGGGGTACTCCGCGGGAATGGCTGAGAGGTTCGGGGCAATTTTGAAGCCCCCAGAAAGACGTCCCAGGACAGGCAGAGCTAATTTCAGGCAATGAGTGTGGCAGAACGGGCTCCAGCCCAAGATGGCACCAGTAGACCAGTCTTCCTGTGGACCCCAGGAAGACTAGCTGCTGCTTTTGCAACAGCTAATGGGGATCCTAATAAAATACCAAAATGGAGGGATTGTGTCGCTGGAGCCAAGATAATCCCAATACCACATGTACCTGCGGAGCCTCAATTAGCAGGAATTGGATCATCTCGCTGTCGTTCTCCGACACACGTAGGTTGATGGGGTGGAATGGTGGGTGACCCAGCCTATAGAGCGCCCGTCCAGCGCTGTAACATTCATGCGAATAGAGAAGAGTTGTGTAGGGATGCCCAGCTCGGATGCCAGAGTAACATCATAAGACTCATATCGGCCCCCGAGTTGATTAGTATCTGCAGACTAATGGGTGCCCCACTGCAGGGTGGCATGGAGAGGGGGGCGAGCACGAGGAGAAGCAAAATTATCCTTAAGACCCACCAGAGTACTAATTCCTAACAATGAGCTAGGTCTCTTGAAAGGACAGGTAGACACAATTACCGGCAGTGCCGCAATACAGACAACTCTGGGTGTTAAGTCAGGCAAATCGGCAGTCTCCGGAGGCTAATGGAGGAACTCGGGTAAGCTTGTATTCTTTCGTGGACTTCCAGAGTTCATCAGATGCAAGGCAGGATCCTTGAGTGAGTGATTGGGACCGCAATCAGACCTCTTCTTCATCCTTCGTTCACATAGCCGACCATGGATCCAGATGGTCAAAGCGATGAGTGAGTCAAGATAATCTGTGCAGGAACGTGTCGAACAGCGCTTCCGGGTTCCAGGCACCCTCTGCTGCTAACGTGCGCAAATCCACCGCATAGTCTGCCACACTGAGGGAGTCCTGCCGAAGCTGGAGTAACCTCCGGATAGCATCTCTCCCGGACACCAGAGCCTCAAACTTCTCACCTCCGCCAAGAATACCTCCAGACTGAGGCAGACGGTGGATTGTGGCTCCCACACTGCCATGGCCCAGGCGAGTGCCCTCATCAGCATAATAAAATACGCTATCTTCGAGCTGACCGCGGGGAACAAAGAAATTTGCAGCTCGAAAACCAGGGAGCACTGGGACAGAAAGGCCCGGCAGGTTCTGGAATCTCTATCGTAGCGCTCCTGGGGAGGAAAGCGGGTATCCCGGGAAACTGGGGTGATGGCGCTGCTACCAGCGGGTTACTGAGGGGCTAGGAGGTTACCTAGTAGACAGGTGAAACACATCAGTGCATGACACCTTCACCCAGGGAAAGAGAACTTCTGACATCAATAGGATTAAAAATAATGGTAAAAAAAGGGATTTCTTAGCACCGGTTAAAAAGAGTCAACTGCTAAAGCATGGTATATAAACTAAGGCACATTGGACGTCCATCTGGCGATATTGCTCCACGGGGTGTCACAACAGATCACCTAGAGTGGCAGCTCTTAACAGTAGGGGTTAAGGAGTGTCATGGAGGTAAAGAGACAGCCATGTCGGTCACTGACCTATTTTTGTGGAGTGCCATATGAGCAAAATCATCCTCATACAATAATCATCCGGCCCAGCTTTTAATTTCCTTTAGTGACTGAGGAGAGAAGTGAAATGGTGGTCAGATTGGGGGACCCGTCAGTAGTACATGTTTCATCTAGCACAGCTCACTGAACAACAAACTCCTCCTCATTTCCTTAATAAATTACCAAAGTCTTTGGTTTTCTGATTTCACTGGGACCATGGAATAGCTGCTTTAGGGTTAGGGTTAAAAAAAGACCATGCAGTTGTTCATGTGAATGAGACTACACACAGTATATGAGGTGAAGAGAGAGAAAATGGGAGAACCAATAAAAAATCAATTATAGTATATGGTTGAACTCTTATATGTAGATTTCCGCCTAAATAGATAAACACAAAGGTAACTGCTATTCATGTGTAATTATATGAATAGGAAAAATGCCAAAATGTGGTATATTTGGAAAATACTAATTGAGTGTATGTAAACTCCTGACCCACTGTGAACGTGAAGAAAGAAATTAAAGCTGAAATAAATAATTCTCTCAACACTTCTCCTGACATTGTACATTCTTAAAATAAAGTGGTGATCCCAACTGACCGAAGACAGGGAATTGTACTCTGATTAAATGTCAGGAATTGTGAAAAACTGAGTTTAAATATATTTGGCCAAGGTGTATGTCAACTTCCGACTTAAACTGTAAGAGCAACATATATACGTAAAACAAAATGTTAAAATGTCTTATCAAACACAAACATGGTTACACACATGTCCATCACTAAAAAAAGGTGCAAAAATAGAAATAAACTGAAGTATTTACAAATGGCATTCCTGTTCGTTTTACATCCCAGGTGTAGCTGATTTCCTAATTTTCCCCCTTTATTTTGTGCAGTTCTTCCATTTGTCTTTTTGCATGTGTGTTGGATAGTGGTGCTCACCTTGAGTGGGTGGTCTTGTCATGGTTGTGTGGTTGCTTTGGGTCCCCAATTCCGTCATTTCCAACATTAGCTGCTCTCGGAAGGTTAACTGGGAGAGAGGGGTTTGACCTTTTGCTTTGGCCATCTGCTTGTGAAGAATTAAAGCGTTTACTCTAGCAATTCCACAAAGTGGTAAAAAAAGTGTTACACCACTTCCTGGTCTTGTGGAGGACCTGGTAGTAGCCTATCAGAACATCCGATAGGTCAACACCCCCCATGCTGGCATTGTAGTCCTTCACAGAAACAGGTACGGGGACATTCTTCCTTTTTCACCCTCCTTGAGACATGGTCATTATTGAATGCCTTATGCTGTGTGGTAAGCATGGTTACTTCCCTTGTGTCCTTCCATTTCACAAAAAGCAGCTTGTTAGTCCTGAACCATGGTGGTTCCTCTTTCCACTGTCTTTGTCGTGACATTTACCTTGGTCTTGGGGAAACCGATTACGTTAGGACGAATGGTGCCACAAGCCCCTATTTTTTTTTACAAGAGGTCTATGAAAAGTGGATGTAGAACCATCAGACGGGGTGATTGACATAGAAGTGGGGGGTGAAGACCTTGACCGGCGGGGGCGCATGCTGGGGAGTGGTGGCTCCCAAACATCATCATCCAAATCCTCCATCTTCCACTCGGTGGTGAATAAAATAAAGATATATATTGTTGTGAGACACACAGAATTACAGTTGAATGCATTTACAAAACAACATTACTGTGGAGTAAACTTTATCTGTACAGTGACTCACATAGATGGTGTGAAGGACACACACAATGCAAACTGTAACACTTGGAGACAAAGGCGAGAACCACAAAAACAACAATGGCCATGAGAGTTTAGTCACCTTTCTGAAGTTACAAGGAGGAAACTTAGAACAGCAAACAGTGAACTAATATGACACATAAACAATAACTACTTTGGAATTATATAACATTGAAATGACTTGTTACATAGTCAACTAAATCCAAAGCACAAAAAGCAGACAACTTGTACAAAATAAAATACATATAGTAAATTAGCTTTATAAAGTCATGAAAATAAAACAGGATCCAATTGTAACGACATTCTTCTGTTGAAGGAGGAGCGGACCAAAATGCAGCGTGGTGGTTACTCATGTTTATTAATGAAAATACGACTAGATATGAAAAAACTGAATGTACAATACAACAGACGGAACGTGAAAAACTACACAGCCTATCTGGTGAACATAACACCCAGAGACAGGAACAATCACCCACGAAACACTCAAAGAATATGGCTGCCTAAATATGGTTCCCAATCAGAGACAATGATAATCACCTGACTCTGATTGAGAACCGCCTCAGGCAGCCATAGTCCACACACATAGACACCCCACAAAACCCCAAGACAAAAACACACCACAATAACCCACGTCACACCCTGGCCTGACCAAATAAATGAAGATAAACATAATATATTTAGACCAGGGCGTGACAGAACCCCCCCCCCCCCCTAAGGTGCGTACTCCCGGACGCACATCAAAACAATAGGGAGGGTCCGGGTGGGCGTCTGTCCATGGTGGCGGCTCCGGTGCTGGACGTGGCCCCCACTTCACCGTAGTCCTCCCCCACCTTGTCCGCTTCCGTGACCTCCTAGCCACGGCAACCCTGATAAATAAAACGGGACAGAGGGGCAGCTCGGGACAGAGGAGCAGCTCGGGACAGAGGGGCAGCTCGGGACAAAGGGGCAGCTCGGGACAAAGGGGCTCCTCAGACTCCGGCAGCAGCGCCGGACAGGCTGGAGACTCCGGCAGCAGCGTTTGGCAGGCGGGAGACTCCGGCAGCAGCGCCGGACAGGCAAGAGACTCCGGCAGCAGCAGAGAGGAGGAAGGCTCTGGCAGATTCTGGCTGACTGGCGGATCTGGAAGAGTCTGGCTGACTGGCGGATCTGGAAGAGTCTGGTTGACTGGCAGATCTGGAAGAGTCTGGTTGGCTGGCTGATCTGGAAGTCTGGTTGGCTGGCAGATCTGGAAGAGTCTGGCTGACTGGCAGATCTGGAAGAGTCTGGTTGGCTGGCAGATCTGGAAGAGTCTGGTTGGCTGGCAGATCTGGAAGAGTCTGGCTGACTGGCAGATCTGGAAGAGTCTGGCTGACTGGCGGATCCTGGCAGACTGATGGCTCTGGCTGCTCCATGCTGTCTGGCGACTCTGGCTGCTCCATGCAGATTGGCAGCTCTGGCGGCTTCTTGCAGACTGGCAGCTCTGGCTGCTCCATGCAGACTGGCAGCTCTGGCAGCTCCTTGCAGACTGGCAGCTCCTTGCAGACTGGCAGCTCCTTGCAGACTTGCAGCTCTATGCAGACTGGCAGCTCCATGCAGACTGGCAGCTCCGGCTGCTCCATGCAGACTGACAGCTCTGGCTGTTCCATGAAGACTGACAGCTCTGGCTGCTCCATACAGACTGACAGCTCTGGCTGCTCCATGCAGACTGACAGCTCTGGCTGCTCCATGCAGACTGACAGCTCTGGCTGCTCCATGCAGGCTGGCAGCTCGGGCTGCTCCATGCAGGCTGGCAGCTCTGGCTGCTCCATGCAGGCTGGCAGCTCTGGCTGTGCTAAACAGGCAGGAGACTCCGGCAACACTGTAGAGGCGGAAGGCTCTGGCAGCGCTAAACAGGTAGGAGACTCCAGCAGGGCAGGAGAGGAGGAAGGCTCTGGCTGCGCTGAACAGGCGGGATACTGTGTCAGCGCTGTAGAGGAGGAAGGCTCTGGCTGCGCTGAACAGGCGGGAGACTCCGGCAGCGCAGGAGAGGAGGAAGGCTCCGGCAGCGCTGGAGAGGCGAGGCGCACTGTAGGCCTGATGCGTGGTGCTGGCACTGGTGGTACTGGGCCGAGGACACGCACAGGAAGCTTGGTGCGGGGAGCTGCCATCGGAGGACTGGTGTGTGAAGGTGGCACAGGATGGGATAGACCGTGAAGGCGTACTGGAGATCTTGAGAGCAGTGCTGGCGCAGGACGTGTAAGGCTAAGAAGGTGCACAGGAGGCCTGGTGCGTGAGACTGGCACAATCTTAACCAGCCGACTAACACGCACCTCAGGACGAGTATGGAGCGCTGACCCAGGTGCCTTCAAATCCCCGACATGCTCCATCGGGCGAATTCCATATTTAAAGCACCAACACAGCAACTCCCTCATTACTCTCTCCTCCAATTTCCCTATTACCTCTTTCACAGTCTCTGTTTCGCTCACCTCCAACACCGGCTCTGGTTCTGGTCTCCTCCTTTGCTCCTCACGATAAACAGGGAGAGTGGGCTGAGGTCTGACTCCTGACTCTGCCACACTCTCCCTGAGCCCCCCCACAATAAATTTGATGCTGACTCTCGGGCTTCCATCCACCTCTCCGCTTTCGCCGCCTCCAGTTCTTCCTTGGGGCGGCGATATTCTCCAAGCTGAGCCCAGGGTCCTTCTCCGTCTAATTCGTCCTCTCGTGTCCATTCCTTCTTTTGTTGCTCCTGCTGTTTCTTTTGCTTGTTACCACGTCGCTTGGTCCTGTTGTGGTGGGTGATTCTGTAACGACGTTCTTCTGTTGAAGGAGGAGCGGATCAAAATGCAGCGTGGTGGTTACTCATGTTTATTAATGAAAATACGACTAGATATGAAAAAACTGAATGTACAAAACAACAGATGGTACGTGAAAAACTATACAGCCTATCTGGTGAACATAAACACAGAGACAGGAACAATCACCCACGAAACACTCAAAGAATATGGCTGCCTATATATGGTTCCCAATCAGAGACAATGATAATCACCTGACACTGATTGAGAACCGCCTCAGGCAGCCATAGACTATGCTAGACACCCCACAAAACCCCAAGACAAAAACACACCACAATAACCCATGTCACACCCTGGCCTGACCAAATAAATGAAGATAAACATAATATATTTCAACCAGGGCGTGACACCAATCCTCATAGAAAGCAAGCTTCATCTGTCAAGTCGAAATCCTTGTTGTCCAAATCAATCTCCTGATCACGGTCCGACCAGTATTTTATTCAAAAGCTTCTATATCGATATACTTATTTTTTGCTGCCTTCTTTTTAGCTACCTGTTCGATATTCTTAGTTTTGACCTTTCTTTCCCCCAATTTTTATTCTAAAGAGATGAAAATCTGTTTAATGCAATGTAGTTTGCTCGGTGGGTCTCACCTCTGAGCCAGGTAACAATAGCATTAGGCATAAAAGGTTCTACGTCTTGTTTTGTCCCACCAAGGTCAACGACATATTCCTGGCAAGCTTATCTCATGGGCTACAAGTCTGTCAAAGTGCCATAGAGCCAATACCCTGTGTAACGGATGCCTACGGTGCGTAAGCAGGCAGAGTCATATTCATGCACTCGGTGGACTTTCAATGTTGCTATTAAGTCATATATCAAATAACATTGGCAATAGGCTAGATTCATTCCTCCCAACCTAAGGATTAATGTCATACCCCCCATGTAGCTGTAACTTAAACACAGAACAAATCTAACCTTACCTTGAAATATTGGTGAAAATGTTGTGTAAAATAAAAATTTTGTCTCACAGGGCTGTTGATCAATAACGGTAGGTCACAGGCAGACAAATAAAACATTTTAATGATCTGTGGATTCCCGCCTTTCGGTGTGTAGCGTTGTATTCCGTGTTTATTTTGTTTATGCTTCACAACGCTAACCGGAATGTAAATTGCAGCCAACTTGAAATGAGGTATTCTTCTTCGATGAGGTGGTTGGCATCCAATAAATGTTGCATTACCGACACCTACTAAACTGGAGTACAACTCCCATATACTTACCTTGAAAAAATAAATAAACCAATACCCTACCATCGAACACAACACTCACAAACAAATATATAATAAAAACTAACACCACCCTACACTATGTAAATATATTTAGTCCTACCTCAGGTCAACAACCTGAAAGGATGGGAAACGACCACTTATCAGACCCTGTAACTCTTCTGATGTCAAATCGCACACAACCAAATACCTCTCTGCAGCTGCCACCACAATCTCAATTTTCTGAAACTTATTTCCATCCCTGCAATAGTTGATAACCATTGCTGTAAATGATAAAAATGTAATTTGACAAATCACTTGTTGGCCTATTCCACTGTACTGGCACAGATCTACTACTCACACCACTCCTCTCAGAATCCCTCCACCTTGATCCATCTTCCTCTATTTTCTTCACTGCCTCTGCATCTGACAACTTCTGCACTACTCGAAACCTGGAATCCTCAACCTGCATCTCTTGCATGGGACATTTCTGACCCCCAATCCCATGGGCACCCCTACAAATAGCACATACACATTTTCTTCTTTGCTTATGGCGTTATAGAGTTGATTGAGAGCCGTCTTACTGCAGCTTCGCTTGTGGTGGTAAATAGACAGCTACGAATAAAACAGATGAGAACTCTCTTGGTAGATAGTGTGGTTGACAGCTTATCATAAGGTACTCTACCTCAGGTGAGCAATACCTCAATACTTCTTTAATATTAGACATCGTACACCAGCTGTTATTGACAAAAAGACACACACCCCCACCCCGTGTCTTACCAGAGGTAGAGTCTCTGTTCTGCCTGTGCATGGAAAATCCCGCCAGCTCTATATTGTCTGTTTCTTCGTTCAGCCACGTCTTGGTGAAACATAAGATGTTACAGTTTTTAATGTGCCGTTGATAGCATAATCTTTATAGTAGGTCATCAATTTTATTTTCCAACGATTGCACGTTAGCAAGAAGAATGGAAGTTATTGGGAGTTTGCTCACTCGCCTCCGGTTTCTCAGAAGGATCCCTGATCTGCGTCCCCTTTTCTTCACGCAAAAGGCGTGGATCTGGGCCTGTTCCAGTGAAAGCAGGACATCCTTCTCGTCGGACTCGTTAAAACCTCTTTGGGCTGCAATCCCGTTAATGTGATGATATGACAATAGCCATTGAAAGTGCAGGGCGCCAAATTCAAAACAACAGAAATCTCATCATTAACATTCCTCAAACATACATGTATCTTATACCATTTCAAAAGTAGTCTTGTTGTTAATCCCACCACAGTCTCCGATTTCGAAATAGGCTTTACAGCGAAAGCACCACCAACAATTGTTAGGTCACCACCAAACCACAATAAAAATAGCCATTTTCCCAGCCAAAGAGAGGAGTCACAAAAAGCACAAATAGAGATAAAATGTATCACTAACCTTTGATTATCTTCATTAGATGACACTCATAGGACTTCATGTTACACAATACATGTATGTTTTGTTTGAAAAAGTTCATATATATATCAAACAATCTGAGTTTACTTTGGGGTGTTACATTCACTAGTTCCAAAGACATCCAGTGATTTTGCATAGCCACATCGATTCAACAGAAATACTCCTCATAAATGTAGATGATAATACAAGTTATGCACATGGAATTATAGATATACCTGTCCTTAATGCAACCGCTGTGTCAGATTTCAAAAAAACTTTACAGAAAAAGCAAACCATGCAATAATCTGAGACTGCGTTCAGAACAATCAAGTCAAATTAGCCGCCATGTTGTAGTCAACATAAGCAATAAATGACATGCTAAATATTCCCTTACCTTTGATGATCTTCATCAGAATGCACTCCCAGGAATCCCAGGTCCACAATAAATGCTTGATTTGTTCGATAATGTCCGTTATTTATGTACAATTAGCTACTTTTGTTAGTGCGTTTGGTACCAAATGCTGGTGCTGGTCGACCTTTTCTTCGGACAAAAACTGAAAAAAGATATATTACAGGGCGAAGAAACATTTCAAACTAAGTACAGAATCAATCATTAGGATGTTTTTTTTTATCATATATCTTCAATAAAGTTCCAACTGGAGAATTCCTTAGTGTTTTGATGAGCAACGGAACGCAAGTGGATCATGTGGAATGCGCGTGACCAGAAAATAGCTGACACCTGTTCGTTCTGTTCTTATTCAGTCCCACAACACAGTAGAAGCCTCATTCAAATTTCTATAGACGGTTGACATCTAGTGGAAGCCCTAGGAAGTGCAACTTCATTCATATCTCAAGGGGATTTCAATGGGAACTGTGTTGAAAACCTACCAACCTCAGATTTCTCACTTCCGGTTTGGAATTCTCCTCAGGTTTTTGCCTGCCAAATGAGTTCTGTTATACTCACAGACATCATTCAAACAGTTTTAGAACCTTCAGAGTGTTTCCTATCCAATACTAATAATAAAGTGCATATATTAATAACTTGGGCTGAGGAGCAGGCCGTTTACTCTGGGCACCTTTTATCCAAGCTACTCAATACTGCTCCTGCAGCCTTAAGAAGTTAAAGGAAAAAGTTTCTTCCAGTCCACGGTGAGTAATCGCTTTTCTGATGTCCAGAAGTTCTTTCCGGGCATAAGAGACAGTAGCATCAACATTATGTACACAATAAAATAATAAAAAATAAGTTACGCCCCAAAAAATTACAAAATTGCACAATTGGTTGGGAGAATGTAAAACATCGGCCATGTTCATCAGCTCCATCTTTTACTCATGCCACACTGTCTGCGTCGCACCAAACAACGCGCATCACAAACACCGGGAATCTTCCCATTTAGTTGGTCAACTTGTACATTTACCGCTACTCCACTACCCCAGTTATCACTCCTTTCAATGGCACCCTTGTCTTGAGAGCAAATCAATTCCCATGTCTTGTCCCATGTCTTGTCCCCATCGGCTCGGCCTGCCCTTATTACATTTGTATGCCCATATATGGTAGTAAGCCATATCAAAGATTTTAAGACACAGATCGATAGCCAAGATACTCAGCTTTCCACAGACACCCTGCTATTACAGACAAGGCTACCATTCTCAAACCAGACTGACTTGAATAAAAAAAATCTAATTGGGTCCTCAAATATGGGGACATTACATTTAACTATGGTGCAACAAAATTACAGAAGTGACAAGCAGTGATAACCTAATTGATACATATGCTCTCAATTTTTTGTATTAAAATGTTTATCGTATTAGATTAAGGACAAATCTGCTTGACATTAAATGTCATTCTCATTCACTGTAAAGTAAGGGGATGATATGAACAATTTTAAAGACAGAGAAAAGCACAGCTGGGACACAGTAATGAAGGAACAATCTAATAAATCAGTCTTGAAAATGTAGTGAATTGGGCAGCATTGTATCTTCTGTAGCATTGTAATCTGCTATCTGCTTAACCCAGGATACCCCTCTGATTTGCTGTCCACATCCAATTATACATGGTATGCCTCCAGGTGCTCATTTGGACTGTGTCAGAAGGTTAAATGAATTCCTCCACATTCCTCCTCTGATAGCGCCTTCCTCTTGACACAAACTTCCTGCAATATCATGCTGTCAAGGCTAGACATTTTGCACCATGCCTATCTGATGTGCATTGATTTTAAAGGTTTGAGGGGGGTATCACACAAAGGTTCAAAGGTTATGGTTTTTAGTGAGTGAAAGGGATAATTTTTGTGTACAGTAATTGAACATTCTGGAAAGGCAATGCCTCAAACCATTTAATTTTCTCAACCTGTGATCTGTTGTAAATGTGTTTCTGCAGATCTTCTGATGGCCTTGTCAACCTCATCTGATGTTGTAGAAATGCACAACCCTTACAATTCACATACACTGTAAAACAGTAGAGTACAATTCAGTTTCTTTAATGCCAGTGATTGATATTTGAAATGTTCCAATTTAACAATTTTATTCAACCATATGGCTTTTCCCTGTTAGTGTTACTTTGCTGTTTCCAGATGTTCAACAGGCATATAATACTATATACTGATAAATACCCAATTTAGCTTTGTCATTGTAGTCAATATGTAGACACACTAAATGTTACAAATAAATCTTATTTTATTTCACATACATGATTTTTTTTTTACTTTGAACTTGTCACAATCTAAATGATTCTACAACAAAATGAGGAACTACCACAACAAAGTCAAAATTTCTTACTGGGGAGAGAAGATATCAACTTCACTTCAGCAAGATGGACACATGGATTTTGCCATTAGGCAAAGGTTACGGTCAAA
The DNA here is from genome assembly GCF_036934945.1 of Oncorhynchus masou masou. Classification (NCBI taxonomy): domain Eukaryota; kingdom Metazoa; phylum Chordata; class Actinopteri; order Salmoniformes; family Salmonidae; genus Oncorhynchus; species Oncorhynchus masou. The sequence continues at coordinate 37,431,809 of NC_088220.1, forward strand.
GTAATAAAAAGACAAAAATAGGATGAAAAAGTGGTCTTTGTAGGTTCTCTGTCAACTTCAAGATCCTCAAAAGTATTTATTACTCCCCAGAATAGTGTTATAATACTAACTTTAAAAAAAACCTCAAACCACTTTGATAAATAAAATACATTTTCATTTATGGTTGACAATAAATCAAATCAAATATTTAGGGGAACGGGTATCTTTTCTCCAGTGTAACGTTGCAATCCTGTAGAAGCCCTTTCCTATTTTCATGGACAATTTCTTAAGTGGGGAGTTACAATTTTGCTTATTAGGTTGGGGGAATTGAGATTTTGGCTGACGTTGCATCCCATGAGTATTGCTATGAACAGTTTGTTTTTAATGAATATGTACATACACGTACATAATGAAGCATTTACGTACACATATGCAAAGATCATGGTCGGAGGGAATGATGCTCAGTTTGATCAGTCTGTTCTGTGAGTAAGCATGGTGCAAGACCAAACAAATAAGAGTAATACTTTTAGATACAAATTTGTACTGTACACGGTTCTGTAGTGTCTTTAACTCCAACCCAGCACTTATGGATTCCTTTTGGGTATATAAATTGAATTTGAAAAGCTTGATTACTGACACCTATTCCTTACAGGTCACCTGGGTAGCAATGAAGTTCATTTCGGAGGATCCGTGTTAGACAGGCTCACTGAAAACTGTGCAAAAACATACGTCACAATGTCGTAGCATTGCATCCAATAAGATGGAATGATTTGGGACTGCACTCCTGTGTCCTGTTATGGCGCTCTGCAGTGCTATTTCCATTCCCGGTAGCATTCTCATGCAGTAGTGGGAAATTCAGAAGTTAATAAATAATCCTTAGATTATTCCCAACATTTGGATTCCCAGATTCACAAAACATGTTAGATCATTTTCATGTTAAAGCGACGGGGTCCAGCTTCCCCCTCTGCTCCTCCATCTAAAGAGGTGCCATTAGACTTGGACCGAGGTACGTATTCAATATCTATGTTGTTTTTATGCTTCCCTTTGCCCCGACTCCAAACGAACAGGAGGAGGAAGCAGAACAAAACCACCCCCAGGAATGTGAAACAACCCATTGCTGTCGACACTAAGATAGTCTTTAGGTCCAAGCCGTAGGTCACGTTGATAGTCCCATTGGTAGTGGCATTGCTGGGATCTGTGTAGTACTGGGTCCTGTTTGCGTAGAGCGACCCCAGGCTTTTCACTGCTAGGGAGGTCATTAATGAGTCATTACCCGCAGTGTTGGTTGCCATGCAAAGGTACACCCCGCCGTCCTGCACCTCGGCCGCCTTGATCTCCAGCGTCCCATTGTTGTGGACCATGACTCTACCGTGGCTCTTGATGGTGAGGAGGCGCCGGCGTGGGGACAGCCACGAAACCACCGGCCTGGGGGTCCCCTCAACACTGCAGTACAGTCTCACTGGCTGACCTTCGTCTACGGCAATTGTTTGCGTCTTGTTCTCCCGTATTTTGGGCTTGGTGCACGTCACATAGTAGGAGAGCAGGGTCTCCTTGAACTCCCTGAAAGGCCTGCCGCGGATGCCCTCGGGGGTACTGCACTCCGGCTGCGAGTCACCAAAGTAGATGGACTGCCTCCTCTGCAGGATCCACATGAGGCGGCAGTCGCAAACCAGGGGATTGTCATCGATCAAGAGTACCTCCAGAGCCTCAGGAGCTTGGAAGACACCCTTCTCCAGCGTGTCCAAACGGTTGTGGGAGACGTTGAAAACCTTGAGCCACCGGAGGCCCTGAAATGCGTACGGTTCAACAGTCGACAACTGAGCCCCGACCAGATGCAGTTCCCTTAAGTGCACTAACTCCGACAGCATCCTGCCTTCGATGTGTCTGATGCGGTTGAAGGACAGGTTGAGGAGCGTCAGGTAGTGCAGGTGCTTGATTGCCTGGTATGGGAAGGTGGACAGGTTGGTGTTGGTGATGAAAAGCGTGGTCAAATTGAGGCCATGAAGCGTGTTGGCCGGCACACTGTCCAGCGAGGTCCAGCTGTCAATCTCCAGGTGGCGCAATCGGAACAGCTTCTTGAAGGAGTAGGCATGCATGGTGCTGATGCTGAGGTATCGCAGGTGAAGTCTTACCAGGTTGTGCAGGTGGGACAGGGCCTCAGTAGGCACCACTGTCAGATTGCATCTCTCCAAGGTTAGAGTCTCTAGGCTCAGCAGTCCACTGAACGCCCGGTGGGAGATGTACACTAGGTCATTGTCACCCACCTCCAGGAACTTCAGATTGTTCAAGTCCTGGAACATGTAGTCCAGCAGGATGACAATATTGTTGTCGCTGACATCCAACCGGGTGAGGTTGGACAGGCCTGTGAAGACACCCATAGGAATGAGCTTAATACGATTGCTTTTGAGACTAAGGGAGTGCATGCTGTACAGAGGGTTGAAGGCCCCCGGCTCCACATAGCTGATAATGTTCCCACTGAGGTCCAAATCCTCTAGACCAGGATAGGGGGCAAAGTCATCCGGGTTGACAGCCTGCAGCTTGTTCTTGCTCAGGTCCAGGATCCTGGTCTCGATGGGGATACCGTCTGGGATGCTAGGTAGGCGTTTGCGGTGGCACAGGACCGACTTGCTCTGGGCCGAGCAGTCGCAGCGGGCGGGACATCCCAAGGCAGAACCCACGAAGACGGCCACAAGAGCCAGTCCCAGGAACGGTTGCCAGCATGAGAGGGCCGTGTGCAGCATGACTTTACTCATACAGTCGACCATTCTGTCACGGCTCTACGAGAGAGAGGGAACACACACAACAAGAGAATATAATTAGAGAGCATCAATTGGTAAGAAAAAGTGACATGTGAAAACCTTCATGGATGTCAATATAAACATTATTTTAAGAATATAAATTGACACTAAAATGGATGAGATCATCTTATTACTGTGGTGAAATTGACTGTCATCTTATTTCAATGAACATTGATGATAGATTAGAATGGCCTTGTTTCTCTGACGCAAATGACTCATTTTCAACATCCTGAGCCATCATAAGCATTTCACACAGTACTCCAGCTGAAACCAGCAATCATGCCCCACCTATATCTCCTGACTCACATACTTATTCAACATACTGTCACAATTTAGGCCAATTAACTCTTTTCTTTCAATGGTTTACTCTCGTGCTTTGAATTTAAGAACAATTTGTCTGTAGTCATTTGTTCTATCGGTTGGGTCTCCTTATAACACAAATCACTTCATAGAGTCTGCAGTCTATTGTTGTGTTTCATCCACAGCAAACTGATCAAGGGAGATGAGTGGAGGAGTTATAAGAAAACTGCCTCTATGATACGTCTGATCATTATTCTAACCAAGGAGGATTCAGTGGATGTATTCGGATGTATTACTTGTGAAAATATGTAAGACCATAAGCAGCTAAACAATGGCGCTTAATCTTTTCATGTTCATATTGTAAAGTGAGGAATTGCGAGCAACAATGTTTGTCCACAAGTCCACAAGTGATGTTTTTTCCCAATTCAACTTTTTTTAAATCCAAGACGTTCCATCTATTTCCATCTCTGTGTGTTTTCTTCACATTGAAACAGTTATATTGTTTATACAGGACCATATATTTTGCTTTTCTGACACTTACACTGAAATAATGAGCATGATTTTATTGATTTTCTTAGATAAACTTCCACCCCTCATAAGTAATAGAAACTGCACACCAGCTGCAAAATGACCATGGAACAAAAGAAAAAAACATGATTGGAAAAACATGATTATTTCCGCCGTCCAAACACATTGAGAGTGAACACAATCAACACGTAGAAATTGTTGGAGGGCAGAACCTAATAGGAAGAAAATTAGGTTTTTAATTATACGGATTATCACAAAGGCCGCAAAAGCTAATAAATGAAGATCTGGGAGGTTAATCCGTTTTTAAAAATCCAATTAAAAAATTAATCCAAAAGGTGTCAAAACAAACACCATCACACTCTGAAAGAGTAGCATCTGTAGTCAAGATGTGTCTGCTTTTCTTTTCAGCAGCAGAGAGTGGGGTTGAGATATTGCCTCTCACCTGTAGTAATAGGATGGGCCAAAGCCTTACACGGAACAAGATTCTCAAATAAATTAATTCAACAGTAATGTAATGCCTCAGTGTTACCCTAACACTTACTCATAAGGGGCACAGGGGAACATGCCCCATCAGATTTGTCCTGTTTAACACACACACATACATACATACATACATACATACATACATACATACATACATACATACATACATACATACATACATACACACATACATACATACATATTTATATATTATTCAAAGGTATGTGGACCCTTCAAATTAGTGGATTTGGCTATTTCAGCTACAACTCTTGCTAACAGATGTATACAATCGAGCACACAGCCATGCGATCTCCATAGACGAACATTGGCAGTAGAATGGCCTTACTGAAGTGCTCAAGGACTTTCAATGTGGTACCGTCATAGGACACCACCTTTCCTACAATTCAGTTCATCAAATTTCTGCTCTGCTATAGCTGCCCCGATCAAATGTAAGTGCTGTTATTGTGAAGTGGAAACGTCTAGGAGCAACAACGGCTCAGCGCGAAATGGTAGGCCACACAAGCTCACATACGGATCCGCCGAGTTCTGAAGTGCATAGAGCATAAAAATCATCTGTCCTCACTTGCAATACTCACTACCGAGTTCCAAACTGCCTCTGGAAGAAACAGCAGCACAAAAACTGTTTGTTGCGAGCTTCATGAAATTGGTTGCCATGGCCGAGCAGCCGCACACAAGCCTCACCATGGGCAATGCTAAGCGTTTGCTGGAGTGGTGTAAAGCTCACCGCCATTGGACTCGGGAGCAGTGGAAACACGTTCTCTGGAGTGATGAATCATGCTTCACCATCCGGCAGTCTGACGGATCGAATCTGGGTTTGGCAGACGCCAGGAAAACGCTACTTGCCCCAATGCATAGTGCCAACTGTAAAGTTGGGTGGAGGAGAAATAATGGTCAAGGACTGTTTTACATGGTTAGGGCTAGGCCCCTTAGTTCTAGTGAAGGGAAATCTTAGTGCTCCAGCATATAATGACATTCTAGACGATTCCGTGCTTCCAACTTTGTGGCAACAGTGTGGGGAAGGCCCTTTGCTGTTTCAGCATGACAATGCATAAAGCGAGGTCCATACGGAAATGGTTTGTCGAGATCAGTGTTGAAGAACTTGACTGGTCAGCACAGAGCCCTGACCTCAAACCCATCGAACACCTTTGGGATGAATTGGAACGCAGACTGTGAACCAGGCCTAATCGACCTCACTAATGCTCTTGTGGCCAGAACTTGAATTTAAAATATTTCTGTATAAAGTAGGTAGCATAAATGCCATGTTTTAGCTGCCTTTTTGTTTCATTTCCATCAAAAAAAATTCCAGAATTTTTTCAAAGTACAGTATTGAGATGCCAGTTCCAAGCCATTTCCAACATCTAGTGAAAAGCCTTCCCAGAAGAGTTGAGGCTGTTATTGGGGGTCCAACTCCATATTAATGTCCATGGTTTTGGAATGAGACGTTCGACGAGCAGGTGTTCACATACTTTTGTTCATGTCGTGTATATTATACATATTATTGCTGTAACGGTTTTCTATTGGTGAAGGAGAGTCGGACCAAAATGCGGCGTGGCTATTGTGATTCATATTTTAATGAAACAAGGAAAACACGAATCAATACGAAAACGTAACAAGAAAACCGAAACAGCCTATACTGGTGCAAAGTAACACAGAGACAGAACCAGGACAATCACCCACAAAACCCAACACCAAAAAGGCTACCTAAATATGGTTCCCAATCAGAGACAATGACTCACACTTGCCTCTGATTGAGAACCATATCAGGCCAAACATAGAACTAGACAAACTAGACATGAAACATAGAATGCCCACTCATATCACACCCTGACCAAACAAAACATAGAAACATACAAAGCAAACTATGGTCAGGGTGTGACAATTGCACATTTTGTTGTGTTACAGGCTCAATTAAAAAATCGATTACATTTATTTTTTTCTCACCCATCTACACACAATACCCCATAATGATATAGAGAAACCTTGTTTTTAGAAATGTTTTCAAATGTATTGCAAATTAAATAATTCAGAAATATCTAGTTTATTAAGTATTCAAACCCCTGAGTCATTACATGTTAGAGTCACTTTTGGCAGTGATTACAGCTGAAAGGTGAATTAATCTCCCAGTGTCTGGTGGAAAGCAATCTGAACCAGGTTTTCCTTTAGGATTTTGCAAGTGATTAACTGCATTCCATAAAAATTTTATCCTGAAAATCTCCCCAGTCCTTAACGATTTCAAACATACCCATAACATGAATACAGCCACCACTATGCTTAAATATATGGAGAGTGGTACTCAGTAATGTGTTGTATTGCATTTGCTCCAAACATAAAACTTTGTATTCAGGAAAAAAAGTTAATTGCTTTAAACATTTTCTTGACAGTATTACTTTAGTGCCTTGTTGCAAACAGGATGCATGTTTTTGAATATTGGTATTCAAATTGGATGCAGTCTATCACAGTGCCATCGGTTTTGTCACCAAAGCCCCATATACTACCCATCACTCCGACCTGTACGCTCTCGTTGGCTGGCCCTCGCTTCATACTCAACGCCAAACCCACTGGCTCCAGGCCATCTACAAGTCTCTGCTAGTTAAAGCCCCGCCTTATCTCAGCTCACTGGTCACCATAGCAGCACCCACCCGTAGCACGTGCTCCAGAAGGTATATCTCACTGGTCACCCCCAAAGCCAATTCTTCCTTTGGCCGCCTTTCCTTCCAGTTCTCTGCTGCCAATGACTGGAATAAACTGCAAAAATCACTAAAGCTGGATACTCTTACCTCCCTCACTAGCTTTAAGCACCAGCTGTCAGAGCAACTCACAGATCACTGCACCTGTACATAGCCCGTCTGTAAATAGCCCATCCAATATACCTCATCCCCATACTGTATTTATTTACTTATCTTGCTCCTTTGTAATGTCTTTGTAATCTTCTGCACACTCTACCATTCCAGTGTTTAATTGCTATATTGTAATTACTTTGTCACCATGGCCTATTTATTTCCTTACCTCTCTCATCCTACCTCATTTGCACATGCTGTATATAGACTTTCTATTGTGTTATTGATTGTATGTTTGTTTATTCCATGTGTAACCCTGTGTTGTTGTATGTGTAAAACTGCTTTGCTTTATCTTGGCCAGGTCACAGTTGCAAATAAGAACTGGTTCTCAACTAACTTACCTGGTTAAATAAAAGGTAGAAAAAAAGAATAATAAAAAAGAAAATATGTTCAGGCTTCCTCCTTTTCACTCTGTCAATTAGGTTAGTTTTCTCCTATTACAACCATTAACCTCTTGAAGCCAGGGGGCACTATTTTTATTTTTGGAAAAATAACATTCCCAATGCAAACTGCCTATTTCTCAGGACCAGATGCTAGAATATGTATATAATTGACAGCTTATGATATAACACACTCTGAAGTTTCCAAAACTGTAAAGATATTGTCACAAACACTTGTATTGTTTTCGCTGTAAAGCATCATTTCAAAATCTGAGACGACAGGGTGATTAACAAAAGGCTAAGCTGTGTTTCACTATATTTCACTTGTGATTTCATGAATATGAATATTTTCTTGTAAGAGTATTTGACTGTTGTGCTATGCTATTTAGCGTTCCAAGAGGTTAAACTCTGTAACTGTTTTGAAGTCAGCATTGGCTGAGAGGTTTCCTTCCACTCCGGCAACTGATTTATGATGGGCACCTGTATCTTTGTAATGACTGGGCGTATTGATACACCTCAATTTATTTAGGCTTACCCATAACAAAGGGGTTGAAGACTTAATGACCCCAATGATTTTTTATTAATTTGTAAAAATGTCAAAAAACATAAATCCCACTTTCACATGATGGGGTATTGCATGCAGGCCAGTGACAAGAAAACTCAATTTAATTCATGTTATATTCAGGCTGTAACACAATAAAATGTGGAAAAGGTGTAAGGCTGTGGATACTTTCTGAAGGCACTTTATACAAAACATTTAAAACACCTGCACTTTCCATGACATAGACTGACCAGGTCAATCCAGGTGAAAGCTATGATCCCTTATTGTTGTCACTTGTTAAATCCACTTCCACCAGTGTAGATGAATTGGAGGAAAAAGGTTAATTAAAGAATGACTTTTAAGCCTTGAGACAATTGAGACATGGATTATGTATGTGTGGCATTCAGAAGGCGAATGGGCAAAACAAAAAATGTAAGTGCCTTTGAACGGGGTATGGTACCAGGTGCAACGAGGCTGGGTATTTCACGCTCCACATTTTCCTGTGAGTATCCAGAATGGTCCACCACCCAAAGTACATCCAGCCAACTTGACACAACTGTGGGAAGCATTGGAGTCAACAATGGCCAGAATCCCTGTGTAACGCTTTCAACACCTTGTAGAGTCCATGCCCCATCACATTGAGCCTGTTGTGCAACTCAATATTAGGAAGGTGTTCCTAATGTTTTGTATACTCTTTCTCTCTCTCGCTGTCTCTCTCACTACTACTACTACTACTACTACTACTACTACTACTACTACTACAACTACTACTACTTCTACTAGCCACCTAGTCATTTTATGAAGTTGGCTTCAGCGAGCCCAGATAGCTAGGTATAAGGTTGGGAGATTGGGAACCTATGTACCAAAAAGCAATTTCAGGGTAACAATCAAGTTTGAGTAGGTACCTTGTCTAACTATCTTAGCTGACGTTTGTAGGGTTTAGCAAATCAAGCATAATAATATACTGAATAAGACTCACATTCCTTTCAATATTTTATCCAGATTCTAGCAGAGATGCAGAGAAGCATATTTAGTTTCATAAACAATTAAACACCAGTCAGGAGGATACAGACAGCACAATAGTTATGATTAGATCTATAGCTTATAGCTTCAATCTGTATGTAGTAATGTTATCTCAGAATGCCATTTCACATGGCTAGTTATTCCCTAATGTTAGCTAGCTAACTAGCTAATATTGAACCTAGTTAGTTAATTTTAGTTAGCTATGACAATTGGTTTGTATTGCTAGTACTCTATGGATTGGGATTATGGTTTATTGTTTAGCTGGCTAGCTAGCTAGCTCCATGTGTAAACAAAACACACAAAATTAAAGCTGGCTGTTTGCTAGCTAGCTGATGTTAGATTGCTGGCTCGCTAGCTAACATTATGTTAATGATTTGTGTGTAGTATGTTAATGTTTTCTCAGAATGTCATTTCATATTGGTCGTTATAGCTTAAAGTTAGCTAGCTAACTAGCTAACATTAAACCTATTTGGTTAACTTTAGCTAGCTATGACAATCAGTTTGTATTGCTAGTACTCTATGGATTGGGGTCATGGTTCATTGTTTAGTTAGCTAGCTAGCTAGCTCCATGTATAAACAAATAACCACAAATTAAATCTGGATGTAAGCTAGCTAGCTGACGTTAGATGGCTGGCTCACTAGCTAACATTACGTTTATGATTTGTGTTTATGATTTGTGTGTAGTAATGTTATCTCAAAATGCCATTTCACATTGCTAGTTATTGCCAAAGGTTAGCTAGATAATTTGGCTACTTTAGCTAGCTATGACAATCGGTTTATATTGTTAGTACTCTATTGATTAGGATTATGTTTCATTGTTTAGCTAGCATGTGTAAACAATAGACTCCACTTGGCCAGATGCTTACATGACAAATCAAGTTAGCCAGGTGTGTCTGACGGTGATTATGGATATCTATTGTATAATAATGCCAAAATATTTGTTTCTGGAATTTGTCTTTCAGCATTAGTAGAACATGCCTGATTCTCCTCTACCAGTAATACTAGGAGAATGGTCCAATGCCTCCCATCAAAAAGATACAGTGGGGCAAAAAAGTATTTAGTCAGCCACCAATTGTATTTAGTCAGCCACCAAGTTCTCCCAATTAAAAAGATGAGAGAGGCCTGTAATTTTCATCATAGGTACACTTCAACTATGACAGACAAAATGAGGAAAAAAAATCCATAAAATAAAAAATAAAAAAATTCCAGCAACAGTGTGTGAAGACCTTGTGAAGACTTACAGAAAACATTTGACCTCTGTCATTGCCAACAAAGGGTATATAACAAAGTATTGAGATAAGCTTTTGTTATTGACCAAATACTTATTTTCCACCATAATTTGCAAATCAATTCTTTAAAAATCCTACAATGTGATTTTCTGGATTGTTTTCTTCTCATTTTGTCTGTCATAGTTGAAGTGTACCTATGATGAAAATTACAGGCCTCTCTCATCTTTTTAAGTGGGAGAACTTGCACAATTGGTGGCTGACTAAATACTTTTTTGCCCCACTGTAGCTGGCCCAAGCAGGCACAGGTCAAATTGTATTTGTCACATACACAGGGTTAGCAGATGTTATTGCGAGTGTAGCGAAATGCTTATGCTTCTAGATCTGACAGTGCAGCAATATCTAACAGGTAACATCTAACAATTCCACAACTAAACCTAATACACACAATTGAGTAAAGAAATGAGATGAGAATAGTTAAGTATAAAATATATATGGGTGGGCAGTGACAAAGCAGCTAAGATTCAATAGATAGTAAAGAATAGATAGTGAAGGATACAGTATACAGTATATACATATAAGATGAGTAATGTGAGATATGTAAACATTCTTGAAGTGGTGTAACAGTATAATTGTAAACCGTCCCCACGCCCATACCCGGGCGCGAAGCAGGGACCCTCTGCACACATCAACAACTGACACCCACGAAGCATCGTTACCCATCGCTCCACAAAAGCCGCGGCCCTTGCAGAGCAAGGGGAACTACTACTTCAAGGTCTCAGAGCAAGTGACGTCACCGATTGAAACGCTATTTAGCGCGCACCGCTAACTAAGATAGCCGTTTCACATCCGTTACACTCACCCCCCTTTTGACCTCCTCCTTTTTCCGCAGCAACCAGTGATCCGGGTCAACAGCATCAATGTAACAGTATAATTGTAAACCGTCCCCTTGCCCATACCCGGGCACGAACCAGTGACCTTCTGCACACATCAACAACAGTCACCCACGAAGCATCGTTACCCATCGCTCCACAAAAGCCGCGGCCCTTGCAGAGCAAGGGAAACTACTACTTCAAGGTCTCAGAGCAAGTGACGTCACCGATTGAAACGCTATTTAGCGTGCACCGCTAACTAAGATATCCGTTTCACATCCGTTACAGTGGCATTATTAAAGTGACTAGTGTTAGATTTATTAAAGTGGCCAATGACGTCAAGTCTTTAGGTAGGGTGCCGCCTCTCTGTGCTAGTGGTGGCTGTTTAACAATCTAATGGGCTTGAGATAGAAGCTGTTTTTCAGTCTCTATGTCCCAGCTTTGATGCACCTGTACTGACCTCTCCTTCTGGATGGACCAGGGTGAACAGGTAGTTGCTCGGGTGGTTATTGTCCTTGATGATATGTTTTGCCTTCCAGTGACATCGGGTGTTATAGGTGTCTGGTAGGGCAGGTAGTGTGCTCCTGGTGATGCGTTGTGCAGATTGCACCACACTCTGGAGTGCCCTGCAGTTGTGGGCGGTGCAGTTGCCATACCAGGTGGTGATACAGGCGGCAGGATGCTCTCAATTATGCACCTGTTAAAGTTATTGAGGGATTTCTGTGACAAGCCACATTTTGTCAGCCTCTGAGGTTGAAGAGGCGAGGTTGCGCATTCTTCACCAAACTGTCTGTGTGCGTGGACCATTTCAGTTTGTCGGTGATATGTACACCGAGGAACTATAAACCTTCCACCTTCTCCACTGCTGTCCCATCAATGTGGATAGGGGAGTGCTCCCTTTGCTGTTTCCTGATGTCCACGATCATCTCTTTTGTTGGACTGACATTGAGTGACAGGTTATTTTCCTGACAACACACTCCGAAGGCCCTCTGCTCCTCCCTGTATGCTGTCTCGTCATTGTTGGTAATCAAGCCTACCACTGTAGTGTCATCTGCAAACTTGAAGATTGAGTTGGAGGCGTGCATGGCCACGCAGTCATGGGTGAACAGGGAGTACAGGAGAGGGTGTAGGTGAAAATTCATGACTATGGTTGATTTTCAGTAACCTATATTGTTGTCTTTGAAGTAGAAAGAATAACTGATATAAGTAAAAATATTAGACATGTGTAAACAGAATGAAGGCTAAACCCATGTGAGTGTACAAAACTGGATCAACATCGAAGTCCAGGACCCAGTTGCACAGGGCAGGGTCGAGACCCAGGGTCTCAAACTTAATGATGAGTTTGGAAGGTACTATGGTGTTGAATGCTGAGCTGTAGTCACCTGAAGCATGAGGATTATGCAAACGTATTACCAGGACACCACCCAGGGCACAAACACTTTGGTGGAAAGATGCTGCCATCCCATGTGACAAAAGCAGCAGGGTGGCATCTGTACAAGGATTCGAATAATATCATTTTGAATATCATTTTCATTGCACTGTATGAGGTTATTCTTCTTATCTAAACTTGAGAGGTAAATTTATGTTGTACAAGGTTGTAATGACTTCTACATGTTTTTGGTTATTTCCTGTTTTACAGCTTTGATACTCTGGAGCCTGGTGTTGTTGTTGCCAAGGAGTGTAACGCTGACATCCTGCCTCCCATAGATGGTCTGTCTGTACAAGCACCACCTGGACTGGACACAGCTAGACAAACGTATGTTTTTGAGAAGATCAGGGAGTTTTGTGACGAAGAGGCTATGGACATCACATTCCCTGCACCAAAGTCAAGGACAGGACAGAAGATTCCCTTGTTCGTGTGTGGTTCGGACGGACCAGTTATCAGCACTATCTGCAGTGCCTCTATTCACATGACTCTCTCCTAACACACACACATTGCTGCTACTATTATTTGTTTTATCCTGCTGCTCATCCACTTTACCCCTGATTGTATGCATACTACTACCTCATCGATCACTGACATTGTTACTGATATATTTATTGTACATACAGTATATTATTTTATATATATTGACAATATCTATTCCTTATATTGCTACCTTGCAAGGAACCATTTGGCTGTACCGTTTACAACTTCTGTAAGGACCATCATCTTGGCAAGATGTGGCTGGCGGTTATAGCAATTATTTCACATGACCCATACATTTAGACAAGTGTGTCTGGGTAAGATTCATTTAATATTTACAAAATATATTTTTTCTCTTTACCTGTTTTTTTCCCTTATTGTAGACCACTACTTTTACCACTTTTAGTCTTAATCTTCACTACACTACACACTTTTTAGCACATGACCTCACATGTGAATCCTTAAAGAGATGGATGGGGCTGGAGGGAGGGTGTGAACAATGCTGAATGGGTGGAGACAAAAGAGATCTCTCCAGTAGGTACCAAAACATTCATAGGTAATTTTCTCAAAACTTTCAAAGCAGAATTACTTTCCCATTGTTCCTCAAAAATGCAGTGTATGATATACAATTGTGGAGCTCTTAGTCTCTACTTTTATCCAATGTAAAAAAAAAACAATTTCAAATTTTGCTACATAAAAACGATTTGAGCCAGTCAGTCACATATGTGACTAGTTTCAGGAAACTAGGTGTATGTCCCGTGTCACTACTTCACAGGAGAGCCATTTGAATGCACACTTTTTTTGGCTGCTTTTCCTTCACTCTGCGGTCCAACTCACCCCAAACCATCTCAATTGGGTTGAGGTCAGGTGATTGTGGAGGCCAGGTCATCTGATGCAGCACTCCATCAGTCTCCTTCTTGTTCAAATAGCCCTTACACAGCCTGGAGGTGTGTTTTGGGTCATTGTCCTGTTGATAAACAAATGATAGTCCCACTAAGCGCAAACCAGATGGGATTGCATATTGCTGCAGAATGCTGTGGTAGCCATGCTGGTTAAGTGTACATTGAATTCTAAATAAATCATTGACAGAGTCACCAGCAAGCACCCCCATACCATCACACCTTTTCCATGCTTCACAGTGGGAACCACACATGCGGAGATCATATGTTCACCTACTCTGCGTCTCACAAAGACACGGCGGTTGGAAACAAAGATCTCAAATTTGGACTCATCAGACCAAGGACAGATTCCCACAGGTCTTTTGTCTATTGCTCGTGTTTTGTGGCACAGGCAAGTGTCTTCTTATTATTGGTGTCCTTTAGTAGTGGTTTCTTTTCAGCAATTCGACCATGAAGGACTAATTCATGCAATCTCCTCTGAACAATTGATGTTGAGATGGGTCTGTTACTTGAACTCTGTAAAGCATTTATTTGGGCTGCAGTCTGAGGTGCAGTTAACTCTAATGAACTTACAGACAGTTTCATCATAATGCTTGACGGTTTTTGTGACTTCACTTGAAGAGACTTTCTTGAAATGTTCTGGACTTAATGAACTCCTTGTCTTAAAGTAGAAATGGACTGTTGTTTCTCTTTGCGTATTTGAGCTGTTCTTGCCATAATATGGGACTTGGTCTTTAAGCAAATAGAGCTATCTTCTGTATACCAACCCTACCTTGTCACAGCACAACTGATTGGCTCAAATGCATCAAGAAGGAATGAAATTCCACAAATGAACTTTTAATAAGGCACACCTGTTAATTGAAATGCTTTCCAGGTGACTAACTCATGAAGCTGGTAAAGAGAATGCCATGAGTGTGAAGAGGTTGGCTACTTTGAAGAATCTTGAATATAAATAATATTTAGATTTGTTTAACACTACATGATTCCATATGTACTATTTCTTAGTTTTGATGTCTTCACTATTATTCTACAATGTAGGAAATAGTAATAATAAAGAAAAATCATTGAATGAGTAGTTGTGTCCAAACATTTGACTGGCTATATATATATATATTCTTGAAGAATATCAAAATATAAGCTTGTTTTTCTACAATGTGTGTAAACATTGCAATCGTAAACAAACACGATATAGTCAGTTAAAACAATAATTTTGACTTCATAGATGGTCAGTCCTTGCATCCATAGCTCTGTCTATTAATCTGAGAGTGGTTACATTTCTACAGGCCCATCCCTGAGCTTTTTACCAAAAACAGACTGTTGTTTTATTATTTTATCTGTGGATTTGCCGTTTAAATAGCTGCATTTTATCAAGCTATCAAAGTGTCACCAACAAAAAGGTAAACAATAGGCCTATAGCAAGTGCAGCATATGGCATTCATTTTTCACATGTAACTAGCATTTTCAGTAGTGCTCAAAGCATGCCATTCCATGAGCACCGCATTTTATTTTATCAACTCAAATCAATGTGCCCAATCAGTCCTCCATGACAACAAAATCCTAAACAACAGAGTAGGGCTGGTTAATAAGTCCTTAGTTTTGGGGTGATGCTCATGTAAAACAATTTGGCTAATCTATTGTTCCATATTTCCAAGTCCTATTCTTGAATATCAAGGGTTATAACATTTATTGGAATGACTTGAATTCTGATGGACTTTGGTTTTTAATGTAAAGACATAAGTTAATCGTATTATTATACGTAGTAGAAGCGATGGGTTAGAACAGTGGTTCCCAAAAATGTTTTAGTCCCGTACCCATTCAAACATTCAACCTCCAGCTGCGTTCCCCCTCTAGCACCAGGGTCAGTGCACTGTCAAATGTTGTTTTTTCCCATCATTGTAAGCCTGCCACACACACACTCTACGATACATTTATTAAACATAAGAATGAGTGTGAGTTTTTGTCACAACCCGGATCATGAGAAGTGACAAAGAGCTCTTATTGGACCAGGGCACAAATAATAATAATAATGTAATAATCAATCATTTTGCTCTTTATTTAGACATCTTACATATAAAACCTTATTTGTTCATCGCAAATGTAGAATAATGCACCACAGGCTAATCAGAAGTGTGTGCTTGAAAGGATGCACATAACTCTGCAATGTTTGGATTCTCAGTCTTAAATCATTTTCCACCCACAGTCTGTGCCTGTATTTAGCTTCATGCTAGTGAGGGCCGAGAATCCGCTTTCACATAGGTACGTGGTTGCAAAGGGCATCAGCGTCTTAACCTCTACTGACTCCCCTGAATCATATCCTCAATTTTGTCCCGAGAGTCACTGTAAACCTAGATTCAGATCATTCAGGCGAGTAAAAACATCACGCAGATAGGCCAGTCATGTGAGAAACACATCACGCAAGAGGTCAGACAAGTGAAAACTATGGTCAGTAGAGAAAACTTTAACCTCGTCTCTCAATTAAAAAAAAAAAGTCAATACTTTGCCCCTTGATAACCAGCACACTTCCGTATATTGTAAAAGCATTTTATGATCGCTGCCAATATCATTGCATAATGCAGAAAATACCTGAGAATTCAGGGGCCTTGCTTTAACAAAGTTAACCATTTACACTGTAGTTTCCAAAAAGGCTTTCAAGCTGCCAGGCATTCCCTTGGCAGCAAGAGCTCTCGTGGAGGCTGCAGTGTTCTTAAGTGGCGTCAGGAGCAACTGCTTGCACTTGCGTTACCACTCCACTATGTCTCCCTGTCATGGCTTTTGCGCCATCAGTACAGATACCAACACATCTTGACCACCTAAGAACATTTGATGTCACAAAGCTGTCCAGTACTTTAAAAATATCCTCTCATGCTGTCATGGTTTCCAATGATTTGCAGAATAGGATGTCTTCCTTAATTGACCCCCATAAACGTAACAGACATATACCAGGAGCTGTGCCAGGCCCGCCACGTATGTTGATTCATCCAGCTGTAACGCATATAATTCACTGGCTTGTATGCAAAGCAGTAATTGTTTCAAAACATCTCCTGCCATGTCACTGATGCGTTGTGAAACAATGGTGTTTGATGAAAGCATTGTCTGTATAGTTTATTTTGGCCTTTTCCCCCCAACATTGTCCCAGCCATATCCACTGCAGCAGGAAGAATTAAGTCATCCACAAACGTATGGGGCTTGTCTGTCCTAGCCACTCGGTAGCTCACCATATAAGACGCTTCTAGCCCATTCTTATTAATGGTACCTGTTGCTTTTATACATGTCTTACTTCTCAAAAGTCGTCTTTATTCATGCTCAAAAAACTCCCAAGGCTTATTTTTCAAATATTCATGTTTCGCTTCTAAATGTCTGCGCAAGAGTGAATGTTTCCTGTGAGAGAGTATAACGGTTAATGTGACTGGATGTTAATTATTTTACTAGGCTACCTGTATTTGACTTTGTGTTGTTATTTTGCTGAACACTAGATGGTTTAATTTTGTTTTTGGCACTGAAACGAGGGTACTCAGGTGAGTGAAAAACGTCACCCAAATGTATAGCCCCTCTGTAATATACAAATGTACTGTTTTATTTTTAATATGAATCACATTTTTATCTGGCGTACCCTTGATGACATACCCCAGTTTGGGAATACCTGGCTTAGAAGAAGCCTACATAACAAACCCATAAAGTAAAATTTTACATCCATATATGGCCAGATATGTAAACTTTAATATGTATATATAGATATGTAAACTGCAATAGATGTCGTTCAATGGGTAACATACATTTTTGTCTTCTTCTACTGCCTCTTAAGGGGAAAGTACTATGGTGACACTGAATGTAGGCTGTGTGTAGCGGATAGTGGTTATGATATGAACGTTTTGCTTGGAAGTGTTTTTTCGCCTGATGTCTGAAGTCCACAAGCAAAGGGAAAAAGTGAGCAGACGAGAGCGAATAGATGTGAGAAGGAATTATACAACGATCAAAGGGATGACTCCGGCCGCAAAACCTGAACCTATTGGGGAGGGTCTGGGTGGGCATCTGTCTGCGGTGGTGGCTCTGGTGCTGGACGTGGCCCCCACTTCACCAAAGTCATTGTCCGCCACCTTGTCCGCTTCCTTGGCCTCCTAACTACGGCGACCCTACTATATAACCCCACTGGACTGAGGGGCAGCTCGGGAAAGAGGGGCGGCTCGGGACAGAGGGGCGGCTCGGGACAGAGGAGCGGCTCGGGACAGAGGGGCGGCTCGGGACAGAGGGGCGGCTCGGGATAGAAGGGCGGCTCGGGATAGAAGGGCGGCTCGGGACAGAGGGGCAGCTCGGGACAGAGGGGCAGCTCGGGACAGAGGGGCTCTTCAGACTCTGGCAGCACCGGACAGGCGTGAGACTCCGGCAGCAGCGCCGGACAGGCGGGAGACTCCGGCAGCAGCGCCGGACAGGCGGGAGACTCCGGCAGCACAGGAGAGGAGGAAGGCTCTGGCAGATCCTGGCTGGCTGGTGGTTCTGGCAGATCAAGGCTGACTGGCGGATCTGGCTGCTCCATGCTGACTGACGGCTCTGGCTGCTCCATGCTGACTGACGGCTCTGGCTGCTTCTTGCAGACTGGCAGCTCCTTGCAGACTGACAGCTCCTTGCAGACTGGCAGCTCTGGCTGCTCCATGCAGACTGGCAGCTCTGGCTGCTCCATGCAGACTGGCAGCTCTGGCTGCTCCACGCAGACTGGCAGCTCTGGCGGTTTCTTGCAGACTGGCAGCTCCTTGCAGACTGACAGCTCCTTGCAGACTGGCAGCTCCATGCAGACTGGCAGCTCTGGCTGCGCTGAACAGGCAGGAGACTCCAGCAGCGCTGTAGAGGAGGAAGGCTCTGGCAGCGCTGGAGAGGCGAGGCGCACTGTAGGCCTGATGCGTGGTGCTGGCACTGGTGGTACTGGGCCGAGGACACGCACAGGAAGCCTGGTGCGGGGAGCTGCCACCGGAGGGCTGGTGCATGGAGGTGGTACTGGGTAGACCGGACCGTGCAGGCGTACTGGAGCTCTTGAGCACCGAGCCTGCCCAACCTTACCTGGTTGAATACTCCCGGTTGCTCTGCCAGTGCGTTGAGGTGGAATAGCCCGTACCGGGCTATGCAGGCGAACCGGGGACACCGTGCGCAAGGCTGGTGCCATGTAAGCCGGCCCAAGGAGACGCACTGGGGACCAGATGCGTAGAGCCGGCTTCATGGCATTTGGATCGACACTCACTCTAGCCTGGCCGATACGCGGAGCTGGAATATACAGCACCGGGCTATGCACCCGCACTGGGGACACCGTGCGCACCACAGCATAACACCCTGCCTGCCCGGTCTCTCTAGCCCCCCGGTAACCACAGGAAGTTGACGCAGGTCTCCTACCTGGCTTCGCGATACTTCCTGTGAGCCCCCCCAAGACATTTTTTGGGGCTGACTCTCGGGCTTCCATCTGCATCGCCGTGCTGCCTCCTCATACCAGCGCCTCTCCAGCTCTTCTTTGGGGCGGCAATATTCTCCTGGCTGTGCCCAGGGTCCTTTACCGTCCAGTTCGTCCTCCCATGTCCATTTCTCTTTGAGCTGCACCTTGGGGCGGCTACACTCCCCTGGTTTAGCCCAGGGTCCTCTCCCGTCAAGGATTTCTTCCCAAGTCCAGAAGTCCTTAATACGCTGCTCCTGCTGCTGCCCGTTGCCACACGGCTTGGTCCTGTTGTGGTGGGTGATTCTGTCATGGTTTTCTGTAGGTGAAAGAGAGTCGGACCAAAATGCGACGTGTCTATTGCGATACATGTTTAATGAAAACTGAAGAAACACAAATCAATACAAAAAACAATAAACGTAACGAAAACCGAAACAGCCTAATACTGGTGCAATTAGCACATGACAGACCTAAGGGCAAAAGGACAATCACCCACGAAACCCAACACCAAACAGGCTACCTAAATATGGTTCCCAATCAGAGACAATGACTAACACCTGCCTCTGATTGAGAACCATATCTGGCCAAACACAGAAACAGACAAACTAGACTCACAACATAGAATGCCCACTCAGATCACACCCTGACCATACAAAACATATAAACATACAAAGCAAACTATGGTCAGGGTGTGACACACAGTCTATTTTGTAGCCACCTCATGAAGGGCATAGGGAAGATTTTAGCATCATGGAGTAGCCTAAACTTATCAACATTACTGTTCATTGAGCTGGTGAATGGAATGTGAATTACATTCACCCAATATGCTCATAAAAAAATATTGTCCTTCCTCATTAAACAGCACTAACAGCCACTGATGACGTCACATGTTATCACATTAATTGCTCATAAAATCACATGATGAGCAACCATGAAATGCCAGAGTTCATCCTTTTACTTGCGCAGTCACAACCAACACACGTTGCCATCCTTCTCAGCATGTGCAATAGCCTACAGTATGTGGCATGACTTCACAATAGTGTTTTCACATTCTTCCCAAACGCTTTTGGCTCTCGTGTCTTTGGGATGACTTCACTCAGGGTGGTCAGCTGAGCGTTGTCTCTGAGACTGAGACTACATCAAAATGTACGCTCATATTGCTATAGCGCCTATCTGATAATGCAGGCAGACCGCCCTATTCACTGTCTGAGCTTGTGAATGCCAAAGGAGCTTTTATCAGATTGAAATCTAGAGGTGAGAGAGCAGCTACAGGAGATTGCGATCAATCCCCAGGCAGTTGACCGGTATATTCCATGGGCCACCACAGATCTCTCCCACTCTCTCTCTTTCTCTCTTTCTCTCACTGTCTCAATTTCTCCATTCTCGCTCTCTCCTTCCGGCTCTTTCTCCTTTCTGTCTTGAGTGTGCACAGTGCTCCCTCTCACAAAAACAACAGCACAGCTGCTCAATATTCAGTTGCATCCTAAAGAAAAATGCAATGTATAATAATGGATTCAGTGGGAGATTAAATGAATGAAGAATCTCTTCATGTTTAATCAACCATTCCACTGTTATTCCCCTTTCATAAAGCCTCAGTCAAATACAACGTGGAAAACCAATAGATGAAGAAAAATTTATGCACTTTGACATTAAAAGTTGATGCTTTTCAAGACAAAAAGAAGAAGAACATCTTTCATAACACATAGACTTGTTTATGATCTGTGGAATCTGTGAAACTCATCGTGATGCATCTTTCGCAGTCATCAAGGCATCTGTTTAAAATGAGATATCCAACTTCAGCAGATTTTGTATGCCAACTCGATCACTGAAAATGACTATTCAAATGAAAGCTGATAGAGACTTGGAGAGCACAGCAGACATGAGTATGAAATGTTTGGCCCATCTAAACCTTTTGATGATAAGTACACCCCAGTGGATTGCAATGGAACCCACTGTCACTGACTATTACATAATTCATGACCTGGGATGCTCTTTGCTTTAGATGAATACCTTTGAGAAATATCTTGAAGGTATTCCTCTGAAGCAAAGATCATCAATGGTCACATACAGTTGAAGTCGGAAGTATACATACACCTTAGCCAAATACATTTAAACTCAGTTTCACAATTCCTGACATTTAATCATAGTAAAAATTCCCTGTCTTATGTCAGTTAGGATCACCATTTTATTTAAAAAATGTGAAAGAGAATGATTTATTTCAGCTTATAGTTCTTTCATCACATTTCCAGTGTGTCAGAAGTTTACATACACTCAATTAGTATTTGGTAGCATTGCTTTTTAATTGTTTGACTTGGGTCAAATGTTTTGGGTAGCCTTCCACAAGCTTCCCACAATAGGTTGGGTGAATTTTGGCCCATTCCTCCTGACAGAGCTGGTGTAACTGAGTCAGGTTTGTAGGCCTTCTTGCTCACACATGATTTTTCAGTTCTGACCACAAATGTGGTCAGCCGCACTGCTTCTTAACACAGCGCCATCCAACCTGGAAGCACCCTTAACCACTGCGCCACCCGGGAGGCTGTGTATGTAAACTTCTGACCCACTGGAATTGTGATACAGTGATAAGTGAAATAATCTGTCTGTAAACAATTGTTGGAAAAATCACTTGTGTCATGCACAAAATAGATGTCCTAACCAACTTGCCAAAACTATAGTTTGTAAACAAGACATTTGTGGTAGTTAAAAAACGAGTTTTAATGAGTGTATGTAAACTTCTGACTTCAACTGTAACTAAAGCAGAGCTAAATGCAGTAAGCGTGTCCCTAGCAGACACAGCTGTATCAGCGGAGGCTTGTAAAACATCCCCAAAACCTCAAAAAGCAGGCACGTCCTATTTGCTGGTGTTTGCCCAAGTAGTTGAGGATTAGATAACAAACTTGGCCACTGTGCAATGAACAAGTAAAAGCCATTTGAGAAATTGGCCTGGTCCATATCTCCACTGGAAGGTTTTAAGAGTGTTTTTGATGTGGCCCTTGGGCTACGATCATTCCATCTAATGCAATGGCTTTTCACACCCAAAGGTGTCTCTGTGCTCCAGCCGTATGTTCCAAGATGTCCGCTTTGTTTAGCCAACAATTGTCAACGCTCTTAAAGACCATAGTCGACGTGTTAGTTATAAGAGGGTACAGGAATAAAGAGACTGTACCTAATGTAACTATCCACAAAGAAAGGGTGTTCTATCTTGGGAGCTGGTTTTTCCATTTTGGTTGTCTTGTACATTTATCTGTGTTGGTTGCCCTCAAGCCTGCAGCTCAGAATAATGCTAATAGTGATAAGAGAGAGAGAGAGAGAGTCTGAAGACTATATAGTCTGGTTTAGGAAGGGAATGTCTCTGGGAATGATTTATCGAAACAAAGTGTTCCTCAAGTACTACAAGCAGTAGTGGCAGAGGTGGTTTAACATAAGCCCCTTGTAGGTGTCTGTGGCGATGCCTGCTTACTTGACCTTCAGCACAGGCACCTTGACTCCAAACCAGCCGTCTGACACTGACATACAAACTGTGCCAAAGTGTGCACTGGCTGATTAGGCTACCTAGACCTTTTCATTCCAAATTATTGGGGCAGCAGCATAGCCTAGTGGTTAGAGCGTTGGACTAGCAACCAGAAGGTTGCGAGCTCAAACCCCCAAGCTGACAAGGTACAAATCTGTCGTTCTGCCCCTGAACAGGCAGTTAACCCACTGTTCCCAGGCCGTCATTGAAAATAAGAATGTGTTCTTAACTGACTTGCCTGGTTAAATAAAGGTAAAATTAAAAATAAATAAATATCGACTGCAATTAATTTATCAACATAATGATGATGTTCCAGGTGCACTATTTGTTCTATTGTCAAATTGCAGTTGTTTTCTCTGTGTCTGTGTAAGGGAACCTCCCCCTTCTAGTCCCAAATTCATATGAATAAGTACAAGGTTGATGTAGTTCAACATTTCATTCATCCTCCCTTGGGTCTCTAGTTGGAAAAAATCTTTGAATGTTATGGTTGGGAAACTGTTACATACATCTAAATGTCCTTTCTCTATTTACAGGAGTTCAGCTATCCAGAATCAGAACCAGAATCATGCTACTATAGGGCTGAACAATAATTGTTCCACTCCACCAGGGTGCTGAGGGATGAAAGACACCTCCACTAGACAACTTCACTGAGTCTACACCTTCACATTTCAAAATGTCATTCCATGTTTGCTTCATGCATTATATCATCCTGTAAAATAAAGTACATGTTTTCTTTATCTTTACAGTAGTAAATGTTGCATCAGATAGATATTTTAGATTTAATTGATGAAAGATGGTGTTGTTGGTTATACTTGCTGTAGTCTGGTCTTTTTGGGCCAGACTGTGTTCTATTAATTTTTATACAACGGGTGGGTCTAATCCTGAATGCTGATTGGTTAAAAGCGCATTCCAGCCGGGGGCTATTCCACAAGTTATCACCGGCTGGATATATTACTTTAAAATGCCTATTTACTCTGTTCCATCTGACTGCTCAATCCACTGTTTCATCAGGCCAGGCAGGGAGGTTATAAACTTCATCTTCACTATGAACAGCATCTAGACATTATCTCACATTTATTTTAGACTAACATTTAGTTTTCAACAGCAGAGATTTGTATACACCTTCCTGTCTGTCTCTCCAACATTTTCAACATTGTTTCAATATTCAAATTGTCCCATAGTAATGAACTTGTAGGGGTCGGGTGTCGGGATGAGAGAGAAAGGCAGGCAGCATTTCTCACCCAGTCGTAATCATGAATCAGCTGTCATAATTTTTATGGATATAAACAAAGAAAGTCCGTTGAAAAATGGTCAAATGAAACAAAGTGCAGCTAGTTTGCAGTCTTTCCAGCTTTTGATTGTTTTAGCTGTATTGTTTTAGCTGTGTTGTTGGCTATCTTCTTTGAACAACAGTGTCCTAACCAGAGAGCACATTTTCTATGCAAGGTGAAATCATTAACTCTGTAACGGCTTTCTTCTACCTCCTTCTCTGACGAAGAGGTGGAATAAGGATCGGACCAAAATGCAACGTAGTTCGTTCGATACATCTTTAATTATGACGAAACACGAACAATACAAAACAACAAACGTCTAAAACTGAAACAGCCCTGACTGGTGCAACAAACACAGAGACAGGAACTATCACCCACAAACACACAGTGAAACCCAGGCTACCTAAATATGGTTCCCAATCAGAGACAACGATAATCACCTGACTCTGATTGAGAACCGCCTCAGGCAGCCATAGACTAATCTATACAACCCACACAACCCCAAGACGAAACACACTACAAATAAACCCATGTCACACCCTGGCCTGACTCAATAAATCAATATAACATAATAAATATAGACCAGGGCGTGACAAACTCATTGTTATTGATGTATCCAAATTCATTTAAATAGAAAACAGCTTAAACCAACTGCAGCTACTGTTGTTATTATGACTGTAAGTTAGCCAGAGTTGGCTAGCTAGCTAGCAAGCAAGGGATAAGAACGTTGCCAGCCAGTATGGCAATGGAACATTTAGAACGAACGTCAGGGTCGCGTCCATAGACACAGAACAAAAAGACTGAATGACTGAACCAATAGAACAAACAAACAGCCGGCTTGGGTAGCAACCCTAGATTTGTTTCGGTACTATATCTTGTGGAAGGATGAAATAGTATGAATAAATTCATCAAAATATTTTTTTATGTAAATATGTCAATCATTATTTGAATACGTTGGTTACATGTTGTATTAAAGTGATAATGCCCTCGAAGCCAGTGTTTGGAGGATATATTGGCACAGTTTGCCGGCAACACCCATGCCAATATATCCTCCAAACACCGGCATCTTTGCCATTATCACTTAATTAGGTACTTCATGTGGAAGCATTGCCAACATTAGGGGGTAGGGAGGAGATTTCCCTACTATATAAATAGACAGTGGAAACTTTTCAAGTTTCTTCAAGTGCAGTTGCAAAAACCAAACGCTATGATGAAACTGGCTCTCATGAGGACCGCCACAGGAAAGGAAGACCCAGAGTTAACGCTGCTGGAGAGGATAAGTTCATTAGAGTTAACTGCAACTTAGATTGCAGCCTAAATAAACCATTACTAAAGGACACCAATAAGAAGAATAAACTTGAATGGGCCAAGAAACACGAGCAATGGACATTAGACCGGTGGAAATCTGTCCTTTGGTCTGATGAATCCGTTATTGAGATTATTGGTTCCAACCACCATGTCTTTGTGAGATGCAGAGTAGGTGAACGGATGATGGGAACCATGTGTTGTTCTCATTGTGAAACATGGAGAAGGAGGTGTGACGGTGTGGGGTTGCTTTGCTGGTGACACTGCCAGTGATTTATTTAGAATGCAAGGTTCACTTAACCAGCATTATGCAGCGATACGCCATCCCATTTGGTTTGCACTTAGTGCAACTATCATTTGCTTCAACATAACAATGGCCCAGTACACCTCCAGATTGTGTAAAGGCTATTTGAACAGAGTGATCGGAGTGCTGCATCAGATGACCTGCCCTCCACAATCCCCTGACCTCAACCCAATTAAGATGGTTTGGGATGAGTAGGACCGCAGTGTGAAGGAAAAGCAGCCAACAAGTGGGAACTCCTCCAAGACTGTTGGAAAAGCATTCCAGGTGAAGCTGGTTGAGAGAATACCAAGAGTGTGCAAAGCTGTCATCAAGGCAAAGGATGGCTACTTTGAATAATCTCAAATATAAAATATATTTTAATCTGTTTAACTACTTTTTTGGTTACTAGTTTTTTGGTTACTCCATATCTGTTATTTCATAGTTTTGATGTCTTCACTCGGTAATGTAAAGAAATAGGTCAAATAGGTAAATAGTACAAATAAAGAAAACTCCTTGAACGAGTATGTTTCCCAATTCTGGGACCACACAACTCTTTTCAAAGCTTAAAATTACAAACATTCAACATTGGTCATGCTGTCAATCCAGCTTGTGTCACGCCTTGGTCTTAGTATTTTGTGTTTTAGTTAATTAGTTAGTCAGGCCAGGGTGTGACATGGGTTTATTGTTTGTTGTATTCTTAGTGGGGTTTTTTAGTTATTGGGATTGTAGCTGATTAGGGGTGTGTGTTACATAGGTTTGGCTGCCTGAGGCGGTTCTCAATCAGAGTCAGGTGATTCTCGTTGTCTCTGATTGGGAACCGTATTTAGGTAGCCTGGGTTTCGCTTTGTATTTCGTGGGTGATTGTTCCTGTCTCTGTGTTAGTGTTCACCAGTCAGGCTGTAATAGGTTTCACGTTCCGTTTTGTTGTTTTGTATTTATAGTTATTTCATGTATAGTTTCGTTATTTGTTTCATTAATAAACATGAGTAACCAACACGCTGCATTTCGGTCCGACTTTCTTTCGACAAACGAAGAACGTCGTTACAGAATCACCCACCACACACGGACCGAGCAGCGTGTCAACAGGCAGGAGCAGCCCAAAGAGGAGCAGCCCAAAGAGGAGCCGCGTATTAAGGATTTCTGGACATGGGAGGAAATCCTTGACGGGAGAGGACCCTGGGCTAAACCAGTGGAGTGTAGCCGCCAAAAGGTGCAGCAGGCAAAGAGGAAACAGGAACTGGAAGGAAAATGACCCTGGGCTCAGCCTGGTGAATATCGCCGCCCCAAGGAGGAACTAGAAGCGGCTGAAGCGGAGAGGCGCTGGTATGAGGAGGCAGCACGGCGACGTGGATGGAAACAGGAGCAGCCCAGAGAGGAGTACAGTATGGATATTACGACGTGGGAAGAAATAGACAGGTGGGCGGCCGATCCAGAGAGAGTGCCGGAGCCCGCCTGGGATTCGCTGGAGCAGTGCGAAGAGGGCTATAGGAGAATGGAGTTGGAAAAAAAGACACGGCGGCGCAGAGCGAAGCCCCAAAAATTTCTTGGGGGGGGGCTATCAGGGAGTATGGCTGCGTCAGGTAGGAGACCTGCGCAAACTCCCTGTGCTTATTGGGGGCTAAAAAGACCGGGCAGGCACCGTGTTATGCAGTGGTGCGCACGGTGTCCCCAGTGCGGGTGCATAGCCCGGTGCGGTATATTTAAAGCTCCACGTATCGGCCGGGCTAGATTGAGCGTCGAGCCAAATGCCATGAAGCCGGCTCTACGCATCTGGTCTCCAGTGCGTCTCCTTGGGCCGGCTTACATGGCACCAGCCTTGCGCTCGGTGTCTCCGGTTCGCCTACATAGCCCAGTGCGGGCTATTTCTCCTCACAGCACTGGCAGGGCAACCGAGAGTATTCAACCAGGTAAGGTTGGGCAGGCTCGGTGCTCAAGAGCTCCAGTGCGCCTGCACGGTCCGGTCTATCCAGTACCACCTCCACACCCCAGCCCTCCGGTAGCAGCTCCACATATTAGGCTTCCTGTGCGTGTCCTCGGCCCAATACCACCAGTGCCAGCACCACGCATCAGTTCTTCAGTGCGCCTCGCCTGTTCAGCGCAGCCAGCTCTTTCTCCCTCTCCTGCGCTGTCGAAGTCTCCCGCCTGTTCAGCGGTTCTAGAGCCTTCCTCCTCTACAGCGCTGCCGGAGCCTCCTGCCTGTATGGAGCAGCTAGAGCTGCCAGTCTGCATGGAGCAGCCAGAGCTGTCAGTCTGCTTAGAGCAGCCAGAGCTGTCAGTCTGCATGGAGCAGCTAGAGCTGCCAGTCTGCATGGAGCAGCCAGTGTTGCTAGCCTGCATGGAGCAGCTAGAGCTGCCAGTCTGCATGGGGCAGCCAGAGCTGTCAGTCTGCTTGGAGCAGCCAGAGTTGCCAGTCTGCATGGAGTTGCCAGTCTGCAAAGAGCTGCCAGTCTGCAAGGAGCTGCCAGTCTGCAAGGAGCTGCCAGTCTGCAAGGAGCTGCCAAAGCTGTTAATCTGCATGGAACAGTCAGAGCTGTCAGTCTGCAAGAAGCTGCCAGAGCTGTCAATCTGCATGGAACAGCCAGAGCCGCCAGTCAGCATGGAGCAGCCAGAGCCGCCAGTCAGCATGGAGCAGCCAGAGCCGCCAGTCAGCATGGAGCAGCCAGAGCCACCAGTCAGCATGAAGCAGCCAGAGCCACCAGTCAGCATGAAGCAGCCAGAGCCATCAGTCAGCCAGACTCTTCCAGATCTGCCAGTCAGCCAGACTCTTCCAGATCTGCCAGTCAGCCAGACTCTTCCAGATCTGCCAGTCAGCCAGACTCTTCCAGATCTGCCAGTCAGCCAGACTCTTCCAGATCTGCCAGTCAGCCAGACTCTTCCAGATCTGCCAGTCAGCCAGACTCTTCCAGATCTGCCAGTCAACCAGACTCTTCCAGATCTGCCAGTCAGCCAGACTCTTCCAGATCTGCCAGTCAACCAGACTCTTCCAGATCTGCCAGTCAATCAGACTCTTCCAGATCTGCCAGTCAACCAGACTCTTCCAGATCTGCCAGTCAGCCAGACTCTTCCAGATCTGCCAGTCAGCCAGACTCTTCCAGATCTGCCAGTCAACCAGACTCTTCCAGATCTGCCAGTCAGCCAGACTCTTCCAGATCTGCCAGTCAGCCAGACTCTTCCAGATCTGCCAGTCAGCCAGACTCTTCCAGATCTGCCAGTCAGCCAGACTCTTCCAGATCTGCCAGTCAGCCATACTCTTCCAGATCTGCCAGTCAGCCAGACTCTTCCAGATCTGCCAGTCAGCCAAACTCTTCCAGATCTGCCAGTTAACCAGACTCTTCCAGATCTGCCAGTCAACCAGACTCTTCCAGATCGGCCAGTCAGCCATACTCTTCCAGATCTGCCAGTCAACCAGACTCTTCCAGATCTGCCAGTCAGCCAGACTCTTCCAGATCTGCCAGTCAGCCAGACTCTTCCAGATCTGCCAGTCAGCCAGACTCTTCCAGATCTGCCAGTCAACCAGACTCTTCCAGATCTGCCAGTCAACCAGACTCTTCCAGATCTGCCAGTCAGCCAGACTCTTCCAGATCTGCCAGTCAGCCAGACTCTTCCAGATCCGCCAGTCAACCAGACTCTTCCAGATCTGCCAGTCAGGAACAATGACATTTATGAAGTGGGGTCCACGTCCGGAGCCGGAACCGCCACCATGGACAGACGCCCACCCGGACCCTCCCTATGGTTTTGAGGTGCGTTCGGGAGTCCGCACCTTAGGGGGGGGGGTTCTGCCACGCCTTGGTCTTAGTATTTTGTGTTTTAGTTAATTAGTTAGTCAGGCCAGGGTGTGACATGGGTTTATTGTTTGTTGTATTCTTAGTGGTTTTTTTTAGTTATTGGGATTGTAGCTGATTAGGGGTATGTGTTACATAGGTTTGGCTGCCTGAGGCGGTTCTCAATCAGAGTCAGGTGATTCTCATTGTCTCTGATTGGGAACCGTATTTAGGTAGCCTGGGTTTCGCTTTGTATTTCGTGGTTGATTGTTCCTGTCTCTGTGTTAGTGTTCACCAGTCAGGCTGTAATAGGTTTCATGTTCCGTTTTGCTGTTTTGTATTTATAGTTATTTCATGTATAGTTTCGTTATTTGTTTCATTAATAAACATGAGTAACCATCACGCTGCATTTCGGTCCGACTTTCTTTCGACAAACGAAGAACGTCGTTACAGCTTGATTTGTGCTGCGCTCAAAACAACTTAACTCGAAACTGGGAAATCTGACTTCAATGAGTCCATGACAACTGGGAACTGGGAAAAAATAATCAGACTGGGAAAATACGTTTTGAACGGTCATCCAACTCAGAATTGTACGTCGGGAACCCGGGCCCCTTTCTAGAGCTACGACCTGAAGATCACTGACGTCATCATGATTCAACCTTGTTTTTTTTCCAAGTTGCCAGTTGAAAGCACCATGAATCCTGAGAACGCCAGATTTTATTGATAAAGTTTGATGTCTAAATTAGCCCACGAAGGACCGCTACGTCATCTTCCTGTTCAAGTGAACACAGCACAACAAGGTGAGTCCAAAAATGTTTTGTACTCTGCTGCATAAATGTTGTAATATGCCAGGAAGATGTGTATACTGTTGCTAAGAAAGTAATACTAAGTGTATGTTGTGTAATAAACCTATTTTCCCTCTTAATTTCGCCTACTGTTCTGAATTGATGTTGCACATTTAGCCTATAACCTGTTTTAGAGAAATGTAATCATCAAATCTTGTGAGAGGTTCCATTGTCTGCTTATATCCCCCTTTATTTATCCTACAGTTCTGACTTGGTGTACAGGGAGAACACTGTAAGAACGGCCAATATTCTGAATGCTGTCGCTGTACATTTCAAAAGTGCTGAACAAATAGTTATATTGACTACGTTCATCCTAGCTTGCTCATGAATGTCTTAATTTAAATTAGGGATGGCCTCTTATCTGCTTGCCGTCTCCTTATGCCATAGTTTGTACTATTGTCAGTAGAAACCACATTTGTTTAAGCAAGTCAACCATATCAGCTATGTTTTTAAAAGGCAGTAAATGAGGTAGTTTTGCTGACAGAAAAGGCTCAGTTGATAGCCAGGTGTAGCAGTGGTAAGATGATGGGACTGCTGTTGGGACTCTGCTGTTGGGAAAGCTTTATGTAGGCCATAATACTTTGTGGGCACAGTTTGTCACCGTTATAGTGCAATTCATGTATTATTTATTGTTGTGTTGTGTAGTGGCTTTGCTGGCATGCATCTAAACATTTTTGGGGATGGTTTGCCCCACCAATATGCTAAAATCGGCACTGTAAACAGAGTTTACTCTGTAAACAGAGAATTAATAACTTCAGTGGGGTAAAGAAATGTTCAGCCTGTAATTAGCTAACTAGTTAATTTGTAACTAAAACATATATTTTATTAGCTAGCTGATTTTGAGTTGATAGAAAGCAAGGTAAAACTATTAGCTGTCTGACATTCTATGGGCTGAACTTTGCTAGCTAACGTTAGTTGCTACTTCCTAGCCACAAGATCGTAACATTAAACAGGTTGCTGTTGTCTAATATGTCACTTGTTTTAGTGTAGAAGGGTTGTTCTAACGTTTTTAAAATGTGTGTGATGATTTATCTGCACTATTCATGATGTTATCAGCAAACAATTGCCAAACTCTGAAGGTTTGTGCTTGCTAGCAGCTGTGTGTGTTTGCCCCAGATTTGTTTATTTAACGAGGCAGGTCAGTTAAGAACAAATTCATATTTACAAAGAGGGCCTACCCCCGGACGTTGCTGGGCCAATTGTGCGCCGCTCTATGGAAGCCCCAATCAATGCCGGTTGTGATACAGCCTGGAATCAAACCAGGGTCTGTAGTGATGCCTCTAGCACTGCAATGCAGTGCCTTAGACTGCTGCGCCACTCAGGAGCTGGTTGGAAGTGGAAGGGCTGGGGCCGCCCTATGTAAACCAATAAATCATGTTTCATTCATTTCAAAATGGGATATCCAACCAGTATAGGGTGTTGCCTGGAAGTCTGAGGGCACATCCCCTTCATTGTCGTCGCGTTGTGCCGACACATCAAACCAGCCATTCCAGACTCTTAATTCAAGGGTGTAGAGAGTCTGGTGTTAGCAAGACTAGTGTCAGGGAGAGTGGGATATACAAAATAACATTTCTAATTTACATGTGTATTATTTACACACTTTTACATGTGTGTGTAATAGAACAAATATACTGTACAGGGACTTTACATAATAGGATTGAGACTTGCATTAGGTATTTTCAGACTCATGTGTACACAGTGTACTGCAAAATGAAAAATATTTACCCGTTTAATGGGAACAGAAATAAATTCAAATGGAAGCTGAAGGCCGATGGTCCCTGACACTTTCCTTCTAATCTATGCTGGCTTGGCCTTGACTTGAATTGAAGTTGCACCAACCTCATACACACAAGCCGCATCTCATGAATTCCAGTACACTCCACATTACAGAGACAACATGCTGTGCAGTACGCCCCATCATTAACTGTAAGATCGCTAATGTGAAGGGGTTAACATACGCATATTAGATATGTCAGCGCTGCTTTTGATATCTTCATTTCCCAGATATCAAAAATTAAATAACAAACTATCCTCACAAGGGTAACTGTATGGAAAAGTTATGAAATTATAATTGAAATGTTAACGAGCCTTATAGCTTCTAATGACTCTACCCTGAAGGAAACATGTAATTAACTCGCAGGTTAATGCATTGCCAGAGTGCAATCAATCCACCTTTTATAAAGGGAGTGTCTGCAAGTAATCAAAGAGGATGGTGACGATGGAAATGAGAAGGCAATCCTGGAACATTCTCTTCTTGGTTTATACATTATTCAAATTATTTTTGTAAAGGATGGTGGGTGGTATGGGTTAGAGCCATATGGTCTGCCAAGGCGCAAAATGACACTGGCCTATTCTTTGATGAGCTTTGATGAGTGGGTTTTGTAACTCAAAATCTCAGTACATGCAATGGTATCCATGTAAGGGACGTGACCTCGTTAAAAAACATCAATAACGTGAAGTACATTCTCACATGGTTCGGTTACAGTACCAGTGTATCTAGCTCACTACTGTACTGTAGTTTAGCCACACTTGAACAATAACAACACCACAGATTTTTTTGTATCTTTGATTAGGGCAATTTATCGTTAGTACCAATGTATGCTGTTGTTTCGGACATTCTTTCCTGTACATCATCATCCACTGGCCAATGTTACAATACCAATTTATCAGTGTGATCAAACACCATTTGACTCCAATTGAACATGCATATTTTGGAGAAAGAAAGGGATAACCAAATTATTGGAATCGTATTGTAGGGATTATATGGACAAATTATGACTTTATGGTCAAAAAACAGTAGTGAAATATTCTCTGAATATTGTCATCAATCAGAAGCAAATGAAAGGGAAAGTAGCTTGAGATTAACACAATTATCATAGCTGCAACATAATCACCAACAGGAGTCATGTGAGGCAGAGAAAGAGATTTTGGACCACATCCCTAACTGTGAGAATGAAAGGCCTTGGGTAGGCTAATAATAATCTGCTATTCTCCAATTGGCCTAGTGCTTTATTCACATGGCAAAATCAAACATAATTAATCAGTGCTAATCAGCCATACACTTTGCAAGATGGAAGCAGCTGCTTTTTATTATTATTTCTGATAAGCATTGAGTTTAGGAGCAGCCAAAGAGCACCGTCAAGTGGCTGGGCCTCAATTTACCCACGATCAAACCCTGCGGAAGGTATTAAACACCATGACTTACAGTGTTCATCCCATGTTTAATAGTTTATAGTTAATCAATTAATACAACTCAACTGTGGAGAGGAACTTTAGCTTGCCAGCGTGTCTGAATATTTTGTCATTAAATGTGCCAGGACTCAATTATCATGGCACCGAATAAGGACATCATTGGCAAGCCCTGTGCAGGTGATTATTATCAATATACAAGTCAAGATGAGAGATGACTACTTTGATCGTTGAGGCCACCGTAGATGGGAACCTGGTAAACAGGAAGAAATTGGGAAGTCTTCAAGATTTGAGTCACTCATTTCCGTTGGGGTAAACTAAGGTATTGAATAGAAGAATTTCAAACCCTTACCATATGTAATGTAATGTATTACAGTAATACAGTAATGTATTTTCATATTGATATTGAGGTGAATTTATTATGCATTATTACACCACTTGAACAGGTCAAAATAGGGAAGCATGTGTGTGCTCTGTACCATGAGTAGGATGTTCAGGACAGGTATTTAATCTACCATTAACAGGGCCAAGTAGTATAAAAGGTGCATCCCTGCAAACAATAATGAGCTGTTGGGTCGTCAAGACGTTGTCATGGTCCCTGGGGGTTTTGTCTAGTTTAGGATGTTCTTGGGACATCGTGTCATGGTCCCCCGGAGGTTTTTGTTTAGGTCCTGGTTCGTCCCAGGGACGTCAACCCAATGGTCATGAAGAACCCCCCCCCCCCCCCATTACACATTTCATTACACATCACCCCTTGTTACTGTTGCCAAGCCCACAATTGGTGAACCACTGATCCAGTCACAGCTCTTTGTCTTCTGGCAATGCTACAAACAGCATCTTAACATACAGTTTTTTCAATTTACATATTTGAAATATACAATTACATTGAATATGTTTATTCACACAGTAATCATAATTTAACATGTGGGATTTGAACTCCCAACCTCTTGGGTCACTACATTCTCATCTTCCTGCTAGGCCACCATGTCTGTATCAGTGACTGATTTCACTTGAAGGCCTATTCCTATACTTTGCACTTCAAAGAAAATCTCAGCTTTGTTAAACCTGTATTTAACGAGGCAAGTCAGTTTAGAACAAATTCTTATTTACAATGATGGCCTACCCCAGCCAAACCCGGACGACGCTGGGCCAATTGTGCGCTGCCCTATGGGACTCCCAATCATGACCAGATGTGATACAGCCTGGATTAGAACCAGGGACTGTAGTGACAACTCTTACACTGAGATGCAGTGCCCTAGACCCCTGCATCCATCTAACTATTATTATATCCTGGAGTAACATCAGAACAGAATAATATCACCAACAATAGAAAACAATACTGAAAATCCAGACAAAAATAGTAAATGAAATCAATGAGACAATAGTCAGATTAACTGATGACTAAAATAGCAGTGCAGATGGCACTATTTTGTTAAGTGCAGACATGTACTACATGTAGTAAATGTGTAAGTAACTTCTAAAATTCTACAGAATCTGTGGCACAGCAGAAAGATCAGCATACCTCATATCCAGAGGTTCAAATGCCGGGTGGGGTCGTATTGAAAAGTCAGTACAAAGTGATCATGGCAAATGTAATCATATTGTCATCTACTAAAGATACTTACCTTAAAACCCTCATGTCATTACTTCACTTATGATGGTTTGGGAATCCTGGGACCATCACATAACAAAAACCTCTAGGGGACCACGACATAATGTCCCAAGATCGTTAAGGGGACCTTCAAGGAGCCGTCCCAAGAATGTAATAGAAACAAACCGGTAACTAGACAAAACCTCCATGGGACCATGACACAACTTCCTAAAACTTTCCTTGAGGATGTCCGCGCAACAAACTGGGAACTGGACAAAACCTCCAGGGGACCATGACACAACATCACAAGAACGTTCATGGGACCTTCATGGGACCATGACACAATGTCCCAAGAACGTCCTAAAAATGTCCCTGGAACGAACAGAGAGAAAACTCCTAAGTACTAGTGAAATGAAATTCCTGAGAACGTCCTGACTTGGTCCTCAGAAACATCCTGGGAATGTACAGGGAACTCGACAAAGGTCCCCAAGAGAAACTTCCCTTTGGACCATCACATGGTGTTCTTACAACGTTCTCAGAACGTCAGTGGGATAACGTCACATCGAACCCTCAAGGGGCCTAATGCGAATGTCCTCAGCACATCCCCTGTGTGCTGGGATATTACCCAGGGGCTATAGAACACATTTGTCTATAATAGCTGTGGAACCCTGCCATGTTAAGTTGCCTTCAGAGAAAATGCCAGAGCAGGAACATGTGTACTCTAAGCACAGGCTAATTGCAACAGGCTCTATATAGGGAGTGTAAGCTTGGTATACTATAACATATACTATAATGTTGCTGATTTTGTTAAGATTAGCATAACTCAGCTATCAACACTGATAGTTGTTAAGAACAATGTTTTCCAAACTATTCCCCGGGGACCACTAGACATTGTACATATTTGTTCTATTCCAGAGCAGTTAATTCCACTGTAGTCAACCAGTCTTCAAGCCCTTGATTAGTTGACAAAGCCATGCTAGTGTAGGGCCTCAGAGGACTGGGATGGGAAACACTGGGGTAGATCACGAATAGTCAACTATAACTTGATCTGTGTATTCTAAATGGCAAACCTTGCAAGAAACAATACAATACACAAGTGTATCAAATACATCTGTGTGTTAGCCAGACATAAATGATGTTCCACCTCAGTTAAAGGTAAGATCAGGCTTTATATTAACCCTATGGTACATTAATCATGATGTCCGGTGCTAACGTTTTAAGACAATGAAAACTGATGGCTCCCATCTGTATTTCCAACACACGTCCCCCATATGATATAGATGCAAGCCTCTTTCCACATATCCGCACAAGCTAATGCAATTTGTCAAGAAAGAATGCTTAATGTACCACATAAAGCAGTGTTTAATATGATAGACCGACTATCAGACTGGATGTCTGGGAAGGAAGCACACTTAGTTATCTTATTTCATAGGAAGTGGACACAGGTTGTTAGTGCATATGGTGGCAGGTTATAAGTGCTTGGAATGGTTTTGTAAATGACCAACATTATATAAAGGCCTACTTCACAGCAAACAGGAGTTCAAATTGAAAACCATCCAAGTTTAATCTATTGTATCGAACCCACCTGATGTGCTCTGAGGTCTATTGAAAAAGGCCTGCGTAAAATCAAAATCACTAATCAATTTGCCATTTTCATTATTTTGTTAATTACAAAAAATAAATTTGCAAACGAGTCACTGGCATGTGTCTTCAGAATTGTCCCACTGACCTCCTACTCTTTGGTATTTGCGAGTAGTGACATCAGAGAACAGTCACTGCCACACAATCAATACCAATGAAAAAATTCACAGCCTCCCTAAAACAACCACGTTTATCATGCCTGAACTAAGTGTCTTTGATAATTGCGAGCTGTCACAGCCACAGAACAGAAAAGCTGTCACAGTCACAAAACAATATACCAATACACCCTAAAACAATCCCTTCCGTCTGGCCCTGATGCAAGTGTAGCCTAGCCTCTGCCCACAGGGGAAGTGGCTGATGATTAAAATGCATTAAAAAGAGCTAAGAGTTCAATGTGTGGGCTGCTAAGTATCTTCTGCTACACTCCATCTCCCAAGTCCGGGCATCCCACATCTGATATGAGTCAGGGGTGTCTCAGCTGTATTGTGAGTCAGCCAAAGGGCTAGTTAGGTGAGAAGAATGTCTTTGACGACCCCCGCGTTTCCCTCAAAATGGTTCAGAGATCCAGAGCGACAAATAATATAGCCATTAGCGTCTGTTTGCTCACTCCTTAACTACACAGACACAAACATTAGCAGGCTTCAGGTTTATGGCACTGTGTCATATAGGGAGGGATACATATTCAGCAATTCCTTGATACCCTCCACTGACCCTCTATATCCTCTAAATGTGAAACAACAATAACAACTCAAAACAATCAGGATACCAACAACCACTACAGTAAGCTCCAGCAGTACTGCATTCACTAGCCTCGTGGTTGTGTTCCACCCACTCCGTTGCATCCAACAAGTTCACTAACAACACATCTGACATGCAAGCAGCATTTCTAGAAACAAGTCTTTTCTCCACAAAACTCTTCCTTTTTATGGCCTCACTTTCAAAATCAATACCACAAATATTTTATGAATCACATGACTGCAAAAAAAAGTCTGATCTTGGCAAACCAAAATAAGAACAGCTTCAAAATGCTGTTACAGTAGGTTATCCTAGATTGAGCCATAGCAAACAACACGATAGCATACCCATTTTTCCTCTCTGCCTGTTAGTCCAATGAGCTCTCTGGATACTTGATCCAGTGATACCGGAATCTCATAGGATCATTCTCCCATAGCCATCTCTTGCTCAGCTCAACAATGGCTAGACATCTCCCTCAAGCTACCGCTTCCATCTCTCTCTCTCTCTCTCTCTCTCTCTCTCTCTCTCTCTCTCTCTCTCTCTCTCTCTCTCTCTCGCTCTCTGACAGACACATCCGTGCAATCAAGAGGCTTGACCTTTGGCACTCTACTCAGTGCCATTAAAATCCATTCAGATGTGGCTCCTCCCAGGGAGGGACTTGAGACACTAAAAGCCTCCCGGAGTCCTAAATGTCAGCTTGTATAAGTCTGGCCGCTTACAATCGTCTGAATCATTCCTTTGTTGTAGGAGGGTGGTGAGGAAGTCATTAACTACAATGAGACCCTCCCAGTTTTAATGACTGGCCATAGATCTATGGAGTTTTCTCTTCTTTCATCTCCTCATTGATGACAGTCAGCAGAGAGAAGGGAGACATAATACATTATTGATCTGCAAAATGTTATCCATCTAAAGTGCATTTCCACTCCCTGTCACAACATACGAAAATACATATAGAGAAACTGTGTAATTGTTTCTCCAAGAGGATAACAAATAACAAAGGAATAACAAAGGAATGTTCATGATTGAAACCATGACTGCGTGACAACACTATACATGTAGTCCATCCCAAACAAAAAACAGTGATGGCGGTAATAGTGGCAGACCATACAGTTTCATTTCTAATTGTGGTTGCTGAGGTAGCATTTGCTTTTGATGGTTGATGATGTAGCCAAGAATAAGAGGGCTCAAGAACAGTTCAGTTTGGTAGAATTACTACGTTCTTCACATCAATAGACTGAAATAGAGGGAGATTGAGCCGGGTCACCCATGTAATCATATCTCAGGGTCCAGATTATGTCTGTTATCTTTGTTACTGATGCAAACATAGACCAATACTGGGACACACTCTTAGATGTCACCCTATTCCCTAGCAAAGCTAATTCCATTTGGCTCGAGTTATGCACTAAAACACAAAAGTTTTGTAATCAAAGTATTTAATGAACCCCTCAAAGAGTCATTGTGAGGAAGCTTAATTAATGTAATACCACCCTGTTTATTGGATTAAAGAGTATTCAGATGTCCTCGAGATTGATTGGCTATTGATGAGGTCACGTTAGGTCCCATGCTTGGCCCAGAAAGGAAAACACGCAGGGGGCAAAAGATTATAGTTATCATGACGCCAGCTGCTGATTCTTGTGTATTTAACAGTTTAATCAATATTCGATTTCTGTTTGTCTTATACAATGTATATCCAGGTGTAAAATACTGGGATTGGAATTTCAACATTAAATGATCTGAAATTACATTGTAAAAAATATTGCAGGGATGCCCATATTCAATATGTAGTGCTTAGGAAATGATTTAGAGCCCTTGACTTTTTCCACATATTGTTACTTTACAGCCTTATTCTAAAATGGATTAAATAAAACAATTTCTTCATCAATCTACACACAATACTCCATAAAGACTAAGCAAAAACAGGTTAATAATTTTTAGCAAATGTATTAAAAACAAAAGACAGAAATACCTTATTTACAAAAGCATTCAGACCATTGACAATGTCTACATCCTGACAACATCCTGTTTCCATTGATCATCCTTAAGATGTTTTTCAACTTGATTGGAGTCCACCTGTGGTAAATTCAATTGATTGGTCATGATTTGGAAAGGCACACACCTGTCTATATAATGTCCCACAGTTGACAGGGCATTTCAGAGGAAAAACCAAGCCATGAGGTTGAAGGAATTGTCCGTAGAGCCCCGAGACAGGATTGTGTCGAGGCACAGATCAGGGGAAGGGTACCAAAACATTTCTGCAGCATTGAAGGTCCTCAAGAACACAGTGACCTCAATCATTCTTAAATTGAATAAGGCTGGAACCACCAAGACTTATCCTAGAGCTCTCCGCCCTGCCAAATTGAGCAATCGGGGGAGAAGGGCTTTGTTCAGGGAGGTGACTCTGACAGAGATCTAGAGTTCCTCTGTGGAGATGGGAGAAGCCACTCTTCAGTAAAAGGCACATGATACCCCCCTTGGAGTTAGCTGAAAGGCACCTAAAGACCCTCAGACCATGATAACCAAGTTTCTCTGGTCTGATGAAACCAAGATTGAACTATTTGGCCTGAATGCCAAGCATCATGACTGGAGCAAACCTGGCACGATTCTTACGGTGAAGCATGGCGGTGGCTGCATCATGCTTTGGGGATGTTTTTCAGTGGCAGGGATTGGGAGACGACAGTCAGTCAACTCAAAATCAAATCAAATCAAATTGTATTTGTCACATACACATGGTTAGCAGATGTTAATGCGAGTGTAGCGAAATGCTTGTGCTTCTAGTTCTGACAATGCAGTAATAATTAACAAGTAATCTAACTAACAATTCCATTATAATAACCTATTCGAACAACTCTGTAGAGACCTGAAAATAGCTGTGCAGCAACGCACACCATCCAACCTGACAGAGCTTGATAGAATCTGCAGAGAAGAATGGGAGAAACTCCCAAAATACAGGTTGCCAAGCTTGTAGCGTCATACCCAAGAAGACTTGGGGCTGTAATCGCTGCCAAAGGTGATTCAATAAGGTACTGAGTAAAGGGTCTGAATACTTATGTAAATGTGATATTTCCGTTTTTTATTTTATTTATACATTAGCAAACATTTCTTCAAACCAGTTTTTGCTTTGTCATAATGGGGTATTGTGTGTAGATTGATGAGGGAAAAAAACGATTTAATACATTTTAAGGCTGTAACCGAACAAAATGTGAATAAAGTAAATGGGTCAAAAATACTTTTTTTGAGGGCACTGTATATATATATATATATATTTCGATAAAGAACTAAACGCTGCAGCATTACACCAAATCCATAAATATTTTATTTATGATAAGAACACACAATCTCACCCATTTTGGAACACATAAACCGGTTGCATTTTGTGTTTCCATTTGAAACAAATGCAGAAGGCAAAGATGCAGATATGTAGATGCGTATTCACGGAGTGACATGCTCAACTCATATTATTTTGTCATTTGAACGGTTTCCCCACTAATCAGTCAGGTGGTTATGTTCCTCCCCATCACTAATGTTGCTTTCACGTTCCACCTACAATAGAAGACTCTGAACTTGTTCAACAAAACATACCCTTCATCTATATTTAGTTGCATGGTTAATTATCCAAATGTTTTTTTTTTGCCTCCCGCTATTTAATTATTCATGAGGAAGCTCATGGGTGTTCCTCCTCCCTCCCGCAAGCACACCTTTCATTTTGAACATGCTGAAAATAAGCTTTGGTAGAGGAATGAAAAGATGAAGAGATGAAACAGGAAGAGTAACATGTAAATCTGAATACAAATCTGTCTAAGCCAATGCTTTTGACAGGCAGCTAAGGCTAATTAGGTGGCTTTCTCTGGCTTCTAATTTGAGTGACCTTTTGTTAAAAAGCACAATGAACTAAATGACCGAATGACACAATAATCTAGTCATATTTGTCACGAATGTGTACTCAGTATCGACTCAAAATATACCCTTTGTCAACCCAAAGATGTCTTCTATTACTGGAAGAATGCATGACATAATATACAAAGCAGCGGAGAGACAATATAAGAAAACAATCCTCCAATTTGGTCTCATTAGAATATGTCAAAATAGACATTGAACCATTGTATTTATATGTCACAATAGCTGACATATCGGTAGTTATATGCCACTTACATATTACTATGTCACTATAATGATGAATTGTCCCCCTTGCTTCAAACTGAATTTGCAGGTCTTCAAAATACTGAGAGAATCTTTGCAGTATCAGTACAAATCACTATCTATATCTTGAAATACCCGAAATCTTGATACAGTTTGGTACAATTATCACATCGTAAAACTTTGACTCTGAAACCCCTAATACAGTGCACAAAGGGGCATGAACAGTGCAATACCATGTTTCAGGTGCCATATGAGCAGATATACTTGAATAGATTTTCCCTTAGTTTGCATAAGTGCACAGTCATGCACTCTGTGGACAGCCTAACTGAAAGTACTAAACCTCAAGTCACATTTCAAAGATAGTTTATCAGTGGTCTATACTCCCACTCCCGCCTTGTCAATCAGTCGGTAGGGAGCTTTGCGGATTGTGACTTCACAGCATGGGTATTTACCTCACATAAAGAGTTTGTTGCCTCGCTGAGACCTGAGGTGAGGTACACAGAGAGCCTGTTTCTGGAAGATAAGCTCAGAATGAGCTCCCCTGCAAACACACCTCTTCACAAACAATCATTAACATAGCCATTTCTTATGGCACATTACTGATTTCGTTATCATTTTGAGCCTCTCC
This sequence comes from Oncorhynchus masou masou, assembly GCF_036934945.1. Classification (NCBI taxonomy): domain Eukaryota; kingdom Metazoa; phylum Chordata; class Actinopteri; order Salmoniformes; family Salmonidae; genus Oncorhynchus; species Oncorhynchus masou. The sequence continues at coordinate 37,473,906 of NC_088220.1, forward strand.
TTATTGACCATGCCTACTTCCGTTATCGACCACTTCCAGAAGACTAACTTGATGGTGTGCAATCCTTTCAGAGAAATCAAATAGTAACATTGAAAAAGAAGGAGGATAAATTGTAAAAAAAAAGAAAAAGAAAAAAAAGGAAAACAGATCAAATGATTTGCTGGTGCAGTGATTGAACAGCGGTATCAAATAACAGCAGTGTTGGCAAGAACATGACATTTCACATTTTTAAATGTAACCTTTATTCAACTAGGCAAGTCAGTAAAGAAGAAATTCTTATTTACAATGACGGCCGACGACACTGGGCCAATTGTGCGCCGCCCTATGGGACTCCCAATCACAGCCAGATGTGATACCGTCTGGATTTGAACCAAGGTGTCTGTAGTGATGCTTCTAGCATTGAGATGTAGTGCCTTAGACCACTGCGCCACTTGGTATGGGTATCAAAAGAGCAAAAGTACAGAATATCAATGTTTGATGGACTTTTTATGCAAGGAAGAGATTATTAAATTGATCAAGTTGAAATACACTACTTCTGCAGGTCCATTATTTATACTTTTTCAAGGTATTCTGCAGTTCCAATAGAAAAATCTGTCCACATGGTTGATCAACCCCAGAAGCTGAATTAAAAGGGAAGCCACACCTTAGTCTCTCTCCCCATCGCCCAAAGCTTACTCCATCTTACCGTCCCATATGTCAGCAAGAATTCTCTGCCAGACAATATAATTTAGAAAATTCTGGCACAAACACAGCTAATTCTATTGTCTCTGCAGCCAAAAACCAATACCAAGCTGCATGGGGACTTCTAAAACAGCCAGGAGTGCAGTAGGATCCAAAATTCCTACAAAACAACCCAAAAGCCTGTCACCGCTAAACCGTGTTGGTGGGAATTATTTCTCGACCACGGTTTCAATGGATGGACAGAAAGCCCCAGGGAAAACGTCTCTCTCAGCTGAACTATCAAATGCCTGCATATGATGAAGTTGGTTGGCTAAAGCTTGCAATATCTCTGACGTGGGGACTTTTCTTTTATTCTCTGTGGCTTTCGAAAACACATAGTTGTGCGGGACGTGGCCTATCTCTGCCCTTAAGGTATCGAGCTTCAAGGGATCCGTTAATTGAGCAGAATTCCATTTTGACTCTGGCGTGCCCCTGTCCCACAATTGTCATCAGGACTAGTGTTACTGCAGCTAAATCTGCCAAGCGAAGCCACCCTTACACTCTGAAAGGTCCTAAATGCCCGTGAGGTTTGGCGTCTGAGGATGCTGCATGTGTCAGTGTAATGGCTACATTTGTGCGCAATGGCGGGGCTCCTCCAATTTGGAAGAATAAAACAGGAAGATAAAGAGCCAGAGGGCACTGTCAACTAATTAAGGCCCAGATGGTCCAGATAAGTAGGGCCAGTAAGGCCTCCTACAATTAATTACTGAATGGTATTCAAGTGGCTATTGTTGGTCAGTCAGATACTGCTGACATAGCATCGTCACTGCCACGCCTATGGCCATGAGAGAGCTGAAATGACAGAAAAGCTTAGACAAGGTTTTAACAGACTATACTGGAGTTGGTGCCCATGTGGAGTGTTTCACTCCTCAAAATAGAAGCCCAATTTACTGGATACTGACACCTACATGTATTATTCTATGTATACACAGCAACCTCCCGAGACTTGGCCATAATTGGGCAGATTTCTATCGTGGCGTTAAGACATTTCCCTTGCCATTTTCATGCTTCACAACTGCCACAACCACAGTCTCACACTGAATTCTTATCCAATGTGTACACACCTATTTTATGCTGCATATATTATCCCAGATGATAGCTCCTCACATTTGACTTGGCAAAACTTTGCCAGATGCCAACAGTCTGCCATCGGTTTAAAAAAACGTATTCGCTGACTAAGTGTCACCTTTGAACAGGTGAAGGGGAATCATTCCGGCTCCAACAATGAAGTTTTCACCACAATGGAAATTTAATGAATTGTCAAGGGTCCTGAAAGAGATCACCAAACACATTCCTCCCACCCTGCATGAGAGGACAGGTGGAGACATGGAGGGTTCAGGTGGATGCCACCAATTGCCCAACACAGGACTTGACAGCATGAGAGGGGGAACTTTCACACATTATTTCTGAAGGAAGTATACGAAGGATCCTTGACCACAAAAGGAAGGTCATATGGTACCTTTCTTTTCCTTGTGCCAATACATTGGACATATATAATGTATGACAAGGCCCCAGGGGCTCCATTAAGAGATCCGGGACATCGCAGTGTCTAGTTGAGAAACTTAGAATGCCCCCTTAAAGTCGACAGATACTGTACCATACACTTTATTCTGGGAATAATGGGAAGAAAAGGCTTCCGATGTCCTTTCACACAGCTGTCTATTTTTTACCAATCAATCGCATGCTTAAATTTGAGAATCGAGGGAGCTCTTTTTGGGATAGGGGAGGGTGGAATTGGGTTGAATTGTGGAAATGGTATGTAATTGAGAGGACCCAGCAGGACTTTCAATAATCATACGGCTTGTATGATCAACAAGTCAGGAGTGTGGAGATACGCTACGCCATCTGCAGACAAATCTCCTACATAAAGGGATTTCACTGTAATGTGGTTAGAATAACATGCTTTGATGTGATCCATTTTGTGTGCAGGGGGTGTGTGGGGGGGGGGGGGAGAGCACAGCTTGAGCTATGCAAGAGGTATTAGAGAAAGTCGGAGATAAGAATCCCATTGATCAAGGAATGGAGGAACGTACAGTATAATGCCTCACACACCAGACTGTTGACAAATCGCAAATGCTGCGTCGTGGCTGCGAATCGTCACACATGAGTAAACAAAACGTCCTATTTTCATCGAAAGTACATACTGTCACGATTCCAAATCTATATGATATTGCAGAGAACACGTTAATAATCTCACAACTCGGAAACTATTTTTTGGGTTGTACTTCTTGTTGACAAAATTCGTGCTAATGCTGGATTTCTTTAGTTTAGCGCCCAATTGACTCCTATTCACTCCTTAAAGGAGAGCACTCCTTGTCCCAGAATCACCTAGAATTCAATGCACGGCCCATTGGCAACGTACACAATGGGCGTTATTAAAATTCCAAAGGAGTTTTCCATGTCCTCAAAAGTAGCTCTGACTATGCCTCACAATTTATAGGCACAAGGAATTGGGAAGAAGGGCAATATGGGACAATTGTGGTGTCACACCCTGACCATAGTTTGCTTTATATGTTTCTATGTTTTGTTTGGTCAGGGTGTGATCTGGGTTTTGTGGGTGATTGTTCCTGTCTCTGTGTTTGCACCAGATAGGGCTGTTTTGGGTTTTTTCACATTTCTTGTTTTGTTAGTCTATTCATGTATAGTTTCTTTATTAAAGAACCATGAATAATAACCACGCTGCGTTTTGGTCCGCTTCTCCTTCGACTCAAGAAAACCGTTACATGTGGTTTGTGGAAATTATTACATTCACTTCGAGACAGTGGGATTTGTGCATTGCTTTCAATGCCTAAATGTGCTTTAAAGGTGTAATATGCAGAAATAGCTTCATGTTGCCAAAATTCTAATAGTTAATGCCTAATTTCAGTTTATGCAACAAAACAAACAAAACAAGCAAGAGTGGATCATCATTGCACCATCTTATGAAATATCAATAAAGTGTAAAACAAAATGTTTTGTCTTTTCCACTGTTTGAAGCTGGTGTACAAAACCGAAAGTAAAAGACGCAAAAACAAAACCTAAGAACGGGGAGGATAGAAATTGTGTACATAGAACAGATCTACCGCTTCTTTGACCTGCTTTGAATGAGTGACAGATCCATAACTCACATTTAAGTGTGAATTTGGTTTGGTCGCCTAAAAAGTTACACATTTCAGCTTTAATATACTTGACCATGTAATAACGGTTTTCTTTTTTAAGTTACAGGGGCATTGCATCAGAATTCCACAACTTGATACTTTCTTATTGACCATGAAAAAATATTTGGGCAAGTTGTCTTTACAATTGACATAAAGCCTTCTTTGGATGCTGTAGCTATCTTATGTATTAAGTCAGTGACTCTTTGCAATGATGTCCAACGGTGCATCATCTCGTATGCCATATGGATATGAATGCTAAAGAGTGCAAATCTCTGCAATGCCTATGCATTGAAACACCCTGTCTTTTTTAAAATAGTAATTTCTATGAGTGACAGTAATTTTCTCTATGGGATGGATCAAAAATATATAGAAATGGGGGAAGGACATGCCTTTTCAATTTCAGTAAAGTTGAGTTTTAGTATTTAAAAAAAATCTTGTCCAGAGGAGGGTCATGTAATGTGTAATTGATAACATTTCTATAGCCTTATAAGAATGTGTTTCTTATTAGGCTGTACAGTATACCGATGTGTGCCCAATGCCGCCCTTCATCTATGATTCTCGGCTGGGCGCGCAATATCAAGTGCGCCCATAGGCTATTTTAGTGTGGCCTCAATCAAATGATCCATAGCCTGCGAGTGTGCACTCGGAAAAGCACAGAGCAAAGTTAAGCTTGCTGCTGGAATTGTGTAAATACAACTAGGCTGCAATACACATTGCAATGGATATTTCAACCCTGAGCCCCGGACTGCTCTGCTCTTGCTGATCAAAAACTTTGTGTGCTGCCTAACCAATGCTGTGCTGTGTAGGCCTACAGTGACAGTTCAGGCTGAGAGTCAAAGGCTTCTTAAAATATATTTTTTATTAGGCCTAGTCCAGAAAATACAATATCTTGCGGGCAGACTAACCTATCTTCTGTCCAGTTTGAGAAAGAGAGAGCAAAGATGAGAAGGAGGTCAACTTGATTGCTTGCTGCCACTACTCTAATTGATTTTAATAAAAACAATGTGTTTCCTGCCCATGATGTATTTATCAGAGTAATTGACTTCACAATAAGCCGGATTTGAGTAATTTACGTTGTGGTGCTGAAACATGGAACAGCAGCCGCGGCACAATCAATCAGAAATGGACAGCTCATGGTGCTGAAAGTAGACAAATTCAAATGGGCATAATTCATTTCAACCATTTTTATTTTTAATTAGACTTTACTAACAACAAGAGGGCTTTGTGTTTCAGCTTATTTCTTACTTTTTAAGAAATAAGAGGTAGGCCTACCGGTTTGACACACAAAATTAGGCTGTAGGCTGCTATATACATAGATTTGTCGGCAAATTCCTACCATGTAATATTGAAATATCCTACCTCCGTGTCAGTGAAGGGCTTTTAAGTTAAAACCAGGATTCCAATTGAAGGCATTGGAGAGGGTATGCCGTAAGCCTACATTTTATTAAAGAAAACGTCAAAAAGCACACGCCTACCCCTTGCTAGTTTAAGATTAAGAACACAATAAAAGGGATTGGATATACATAAAGTGATCTATAACAGCCCTGTGGTCCGCGATGCTTTATACTAGAAACAAGCTGTAATAAAGACGTGACTTCTCTGTAGCCAAGGATACAAAAAATGAACTTTGCTTGGGAGGTAATCTAATTCTGTCACCATCAATTGATTACGCTATTCACTTTCTGTATAATAGAAGATATTAAAACCCAAGACAGCTTTTAGGGAAACATTTGTGACATCCTGTCATTGGACTAAACCACAGAAGAAGAGTTGCCAGCAGGTAAAGCTTACATTTGTCTGCATTGTAGGCCTACTCTGTTTGTGTTGGAAAGGTACAGTAGGCCTAACTTTTGAAAGTACCATGCTCAGATTACTATGATGTCTCAGATTGTATTATTTGGAAACAAGGACATTTTTTCGTTGCAAACAAGACACACTGATTTGGCATTGGAGAAATATGACAGGATGAACACATAGGCCTATCTCTCTGTCCATTCATAGCCTGTCATTTCAGTCATTTGTGTACTATTAAAAATACATGTAGAATTGCATGAAGTTACAATGGTTTCTCATGCAATGCTTTTACTGTAACGGAAATCTTTCCACCTCTACTCTTTTCCACGGTGGTCTGTGAACCCACAACCTTATGGCCAACTGTCCACTGCAATGTCAAAATTACTGCTTTGCCGTGTAATGCATGTTGGACAAAAAACTGTTTGTAAAACTGCTTATCTAAGGCTCTGGTCTGTCCAGGTTCTCTACTACCCACTTTATGTTTTACTTATTATTTTGGGTATAGGGAAGGGTCATTGGTTTTTATTCAATCAATCATGGAGGTTTAAGTAAAATATATTTAAAATATAAAATAGATTTCAGAGAGGTCCGATATTCTTTAAGAAACCCTTATTATAAATAGCATTCACTCCCTAGGAAATACATGTGTTTCTTTCATATCTGGGTCCTTGCTGGCCTCTATGAGAAATTCACAAAGAGAGAGGTAAGAGGGGTACTATCAAGCAACATCATTGCTCCAGGGATGTGTCTCTGGTCCAACACAGCTGCCAAGGAAGTATATTTTTTGGCATGTTTTCTGCTGACTCAACTTATTGTCGATAACAAGAACAACTTCTTGAATTAAAATGTTTTATGGAATTCTCTGGTAGACACCCATCAACACTCTACATTTGTCAAACCCCTTTCAATCATTACAGTGCCTTGGGAAACTATTCAGTCCCCTTTACTTTTACCTCATTTTGTTAGATTAGCGCAATATTCTAAAATTGATTCAATCGTTTTTTCCCCCTCATCGAACTGCACACAACACAGAAATGTTTTAGCTAATTTATCACAAAAAACGAATTACAGTGCCTTGCGAAAGTATTCGGCCCCCTTGAACTTTGCGACCTTTTGCCACATTTCAGGCTTCAAACATAAAGATATAAAACTGTATTTTTTTGTGAAGAATCAACAACAAGTGCGACACAATCGTGAAGTGGAACGACATTTATTGGATATTTCAAACTTTTTTAACAAATCAAAAACTGAAAAATTGGGCGTGCAAAATTATTCAGCCCCCTTAAGTTAATACTTTGTAGCGCCACCTTTTGCTGCGATTACAGCTGTAAGTCGCTTGGGGTATGTCTCAGTATCAGTTTTGCACATCGAGAGACTGACATTTTTCCCCATTCCTCCTTGCAAAACAGCTCGAGCTCAGTGAGGTTGGATGGAGAGGATTTGTGAACAGCAGTTTTCAGTTCTTTCCACAGATTCTCGATTGGATTCAGGTCTGGACTTTGACTTGGCCATTCTAACACCTGGATATGTTTATTTTTGAACCATTCCATTGTAGATTTTGCTTTATGTTTTGGATCATTGACTTGTTGGAAGACAAATCTCCGTCCCAGTCTCAGGTCTTTTGCAGATTCCATCAGGTTTTCTTCCAGAATGGTCCTGTATTTGGCTCCATCCATCTTCCCATCAATTTTAACCATCTTCCCTGTCCCTGCTGAAGAAAAGCAGGCCCAAACCATGATGCTGCCACCACCATGTTTGACAGTGGGTATGGTGTGTTCAGGGTGATGAGCTGTGTTGCTTTTACGCCAAACATAACGTTTTGCATTGTTGCCAAAAAGTTCCATTTTGGTTTCATCTGACCAGAGCACCTTCTTCCACATGTTTGGTGTGTCTCCCAGGTGGCTTGTGGCAAACTTTAAACAACACTTTTTATGGATATCTTTAAGAAATGTCTATCTTCTTGCCACTCTTCCATAAAGGCCAGATTTGTGCAATATACGACTGATTGTTGTCCTATGGACAGAGTCTCCCACCTCAGCTGTAGATCTCTGCAGTTCATCCAGAGTGATCATGGGCCTCTTGGCTGCATCTCTGATCAGTCTTCTCCTTGTATGAGCTGAAAGTTTAGAGGGACGGCCAGGTCTTGGTAGATTTGCAGTGGTCTGATACTCCTTCCATTTCAATATTATCGCTTGCACAGTGCTCCTTGGGATGTTTAAAGCTTGGGAAATATTTTTGTATCCAAATCCGGCTTTAAACTTCCTCACAACAGTATCTCGGACCTGCCTGGTGTGTTCCTTGTTCTTCATTATGCTCTCTGCGCTTTTAACGGACCTCTGAGACTATCACAGTGCAGGTGCATTTATACGGAGACTTGATTACACACAGGTGGATTGTATTTATCATCATTAGTCATTTAGGTCAACATTGGATCATTCAGAGATCCTCACTGAACTTCTGGAGAGAGTTTGCTGCACTGAAAGTAAAGGGGCTGACTAATTTTGCACGCCCAATTTTTCAGTTTTTGATTTGTTAAAAAAGTTTGAGATATCCAATAAATGTCGTTCCACTTCATGATTGTGTCCCACTTGTTGTTGATTCTTCACAAAAAAATACAGTTTTATATCTTTATGTTTGAAGCCTGAAATGTGGCAAAAGGTCGCAAAGTTCAAGGGGGCCGAATACTTTCGCAAGGCACTGTATATAACATTTACATAAGTATTCAGACCCTTTGCTCAGTATTCTGTTGAAACACTTTTGGCAGTGATCACAGCCTTGAGCCTTCTTGGTTATGACACTACAAGCGGGGCACACCTGTATTTGCTCTGTCAGGTTGGATGGGAAGCGTTGCTGCACTGCTATTATCAGGTCTCTCCAGTGAGTTCAAATCCATGTTCTGGCTGGGCCATTCAAGGACATTCAGAGATTTGTCCCGAAGCCACTCCTGCATTATCTTGGCTGTGTGCTTTGGTTCGATGTCCTGTTGGAAGGTGAACCTTCACCTCAGTCTGAGGTCCTGAGTGCTCCAGAGCAGGTTTTCATAAAGGATCTCTCTGCACTTTGCTCCATTCATCTTTGCATCGATCCTGACTAGTCTCCCAGTCCCTGCTGCTGAAAAATATAGTTTGGCATTCAGGCTAAAGAGTTTAATCATAGTTTCATCAGACCAGAGAATCTTGTTTCTCATGGTCTGAGTGTCTGTAGGTGCCTTTTGGCAAACTCCAAGCGGGCTGTCATGTGTCTTTTACTGAGGAGTGACTTCCGTCTGGCAACTCTGCCATAAAGGCCTGATTGGTGTAGTGTTGCAGAGATGGTTTTCCTTCTGGAAGGTTCTCCAATATTCACACAGGAACTCGAGAGCTCTGTCAGAGTGACCATCAGGTTCTTGTCCAAGTCCCTGATCAAGGCCCTTCTCCCCCGATTGCTCAGTTTGGCCGGTCGGCCAGATCTAGGAAGAGTCTCGGTGGTTCCAAACTTCTTCCATTTAAGAATGATGGAGGCCACTATGTTCTTGGGACCTTCAACGGCGCAGAAATATTTTGGTATCCTTCCCCAGATCTGGGCCTCAACACAATCCTGTCTCGGAGCTCTACGGACAATTCATTCGACCTCATGGTTTGGTTTTTGCCATGACAAGCCCTGTCAACTGTGGGACCTTATCTAGACAGGTGTGCCTTTCCAAGTCATGTCCAATATTGTGGAAAATTGCATAATTAGTCATGCTATCCCATGTTTAACTGTTTAAAGAATCGTCTCTTGTTATATGCTAGTATATTTTCTAACCTGATACAAACGTGTCTTTGTGGGACTTAGTCATAAGACTGGGTGTATCGCTAAGGTCCGCTTGGGTGCGACCACAGCATGTGGCATCCTGTGGGTTTACTATCTCCAGAAAGTCACATGTATGGAAACTCGCAGAATGGAGCACATTATAGTATGTGTTGTTGTGAATGCAGTTAGATGGTTGAGCCCTCAGGCTATCAACCTCGTGCTATCTTAAATCTGCACAGACAACTAATTGCATTTTTACACACTATCTGCTGACTGTCTTGTATAAAATAAAAAGGATGTGCTTCTCTATTAAAGCTGAGAACCGACACTGTTCGTTGAGCTTTTCAACTATGAAATGTTGAGTGGATGGTTGATTCTACATGTTTCTAAACGTATAATATTGTGTTGTTTGAAAGACTCTGCAGTCTCTCTTCCTATAGAATTGCTACCACAACAATCAATTTGAATTTGCCACAGGTGGACTACAATCAAGTTGTAGAAACATCTCAAGGATGATCGATGGAAACAGGATGCACCCGATCTCAATTTTGAGTCTCATAGCAAAGGGTCTGAAAACTAAATGAATAAATAGGTATTTCTGTTATTATTTTTAATAAATTTGCCAACGTAAAAAAAAAACTATTTTCGCTTTGACATTATGGGGTATTGTGTGTAGGGTAGCCTAGTGGTTAGAGCGTTGGACAAGTAACCGAAAGGTTGCAAGTTTGAATCCCTGAGCTGACAAGGTACAAATCTGTCGTTCTGCCCCTGAACAGGCAGTTAACCCACTGTTCCTAGGCCGTCATTGAAAATAAGAATTTGTTCTTAACTGACTTGCCTAGTAAATAAAATATATATATATATATTTAATCAATTTTAGTTTAATTTATCAAAAATAATGCAGTAATTTAACAAATTGTGGGAAAAGTCAAGGGGTCTGAATAGTTTCCGAAGGCACTGCATGTAATATTGTTTCAGAGAAGAGAACATTTTCTTTGGAAATAAAGTGTTTATCTTGAGCATAAAGACAACAAAGTAGATCCCAAACAAACAGTAGCACTAAACCTGACAGATTAAAATGAAATACTAGACTTAGTCTACAGTAGCTTATGGGTAGGGAAACGTGTCAACTTTCAAATATTTGACTGGAAAGTGAGAAGGCGACAAAGCTGCTTTCATCCTTGTGTATGGTGTATTGAGCTACCGTATTTTTTTGAGAATGTTATATGCACCTGAAAATGTGCGAAAACATATTAAAATTGTATGCAGCCACACATAAAATATGTAGCTACAAATATTTATACTGTGACCTGGGGCTTTTGAAGCAATGCACAGTGCAATATCAGTCACTCTGATAGCAGCTTGGTCAGAGGTTAGGTCTGTATCAGATAGGGTTAAAATAGATTACTTCAGCACAGTCTGCATCAACGACCCAAAATGACTATTCATGCCACTACAGCACATTGAGCATATAACTTGTGTCTATTGCAAAGAACAAGAACAGCTGTTAAATACTGTGCTGGTTGCTATTAATCTAATCTGTAGAATGGAATTGTTGAATGGATCTTAATTAGTTCGACGTTACACACAAACCTACTTCAGATGTACTATCATATTTAAAACCTCATTATTAGTATAAGTTCATTAGATATGCTAAATAAACACAGTCATTGTGCTCTAAATAGATGATATAATTAACTATTGCGTATTATATAATCACTATCAATCACTGAGGTAAAGAAAAATATAACATTTCTGAACTTAAGCACAAATATGATCTTTAACTTTTGAAAAGAGCCAAGACCTAGAGGTTAAACTAAAATAAAGTTTCTATAAAAATCTATATAAATCAGAATTAAACAACAGTTGGACTGATCTTAGAGCCTTCATAGACTCAACAACCCTGAAGCATGTATCAGCAGACAAAAAAATATTCACTCAAAATAGAAATCGGTCCAAAGTAAATACTGGACACTTAAAACATTCACACAGAACTATAACAACATGGGAAAAAACAAAACAGATTCTACAAGAACCAATATCATTCCCAAAAAAACACACCCCTATGGGACAACGCTTTCCAGGAATTCACCAATAAATCGGTCCACATGGAAAACGAAAGGCACAGACACCGATAATGACTTGGTAATAGGAAATAAAAGGATGTCCATGACAGTATTAAAAAGCCATTTTGGACTGAACAATGTAGACATTTTCAAATACATACACTGTCAACGTTTCATGTCACAACATTTTGGAGATCAGAGCAATGTTGAGGGAATCATATTTGAGTCAGAAAATGATATTTATATGATAGGTAAGATATATAAAACCTTGCAGAGAGCCTATCCAACTGACAATCTATTGGAAAAAAATATACACGACTGGAACCAAGGCTTAAAAAGATCTGATATTGGCACAAGATGGAGGGAGTGTTGGAATGTAACTAACGGAATTGCAGTTAAATAACTAGCACTGGAAAACGCCAATGGTATGAAGAATGAAAGGGAATGTTGGAGTGAGACAAACGGAGCAGCCATGTGGTGGGAAGATGTGGATTTGACCAGGTATGATGTTATTGATGTTTGTTGGAATTTGTGTGCATCTGTCTATTGTATTCTGTCTATGTATGTTTTCTGTTACTTGACAAATCAAATTTGCTTTTGAGTGACAGGAAGTAGAATTTAATTCATTGCAATTCAAAGAAACTCCAGCTCATAGAACATGAGAGTTTAATTGAATCTGAGGAGGGAGGGAGTGTTGGAACATACAGTAAGTACTGAAATTACAGTTAACCAAAAATGTACTCTTAATCCAGTATAAACTAATGTATAGAATTTATTATCCAAGAGATACCATTCACAACTTCTACAGCACAAAGCTAGAGTCATGGCTTAAGTGTAAAACGATCAATAATTCATGTCTTCCGTGGAGGGTTATGAAGTCTAAAAGTTATGGGCAGTTAGAAAGTTGTCTTTCAGAAGTTTTATCATTTAAAATGACTTTTAATCTGTCTATCTGCATATTTCAAGACATGGCTGAGGTGAGATATCAAATGGGTTGGACCATACATTTCTCGTCAATTTTTGAAAATGATTGACGAGAAAAGTATGGTCCAACCAACTGGGTATCTCACAGCACCCTCATGTTTTACTTAATAACTGGAAATCAAATGATCCACCATCGTTTAGACAGTGGACGAATCAAATTATTAGCCTAATATTGAAAAACCTTTTGGCTACAGAGAGGAATAAAATAGCTCAATTTGAGGCCATATGGCATAGAGTGTTACAAGCACTGGAAATGTCCATGGTATGAAGAATGAAAGGGAATGTTGGACTGAGACAAACAGAATGGGTATGGATACAGTGGGAACATGTGGGTTTGAGCAGGTGTGAGGTCATTGATGTTTGTTGGAATTTCTGTGCATCTGTCTATTGTATTCTTGTAGCTATGTATGTTTTCAAAAATCTACTGGTTTGACCGGGCCACTTGGCCAAAAATCTACTGGTCCAAACAGAACTTACAGAATTTGTAGTTTTAAAATGTATTGGGGTCATGCAGCGCCTATAGGTTGGCATGCCTTCTCTATATATAAAGCTACTAGTAGGCAAAATATTTGTTTATATCTCACAATAGGACACAGCACCTTTAAGACAATTGCCTTCCAAAAGAGCTATTGACCTGGGTTGCGTTCAGTACGTTTTTTCATTCTGGAACTTTAAATTAAACTGAAACGTTGGTTTATTGAACGACCAGTTTAAAAATGGTGAGGGGTTGGATTGTGGGATGGTGAACGCTGTCAGCATGGCCACTGCCCTTTAAATATGTCACTCAATGCTTCAGGCCACACCTCGCCACTCCCACCAAACGGGAGCAAACGTACCTCAAAGTATGTTCAAGAGCACACAAAAACTTTTTGGGGAAACGTGTCGTTCAGTACAAACCGTTCCGCAATGTAACAAACGTTCAAGCGACCTGCATGCACCTCAGGCTAGAGTAGGCTAATATACTGATTGTCCCAGTCATTTACTGGCCAACAAGCTATACAGTAATGATCAGTTAGCTGATATAGCAACTACTGAAGTTGAAACAGGTAAATTGCTTTCAGAACCCAAATGAATCAATCAATGATTATCCTGCTTCGATAAAGAACTGTACACCTCTGATTGTAAATCCACACCAGACCTTTCGAAAAGAATGAAGAACTCCTATTCTCAAAACAGAGGGAGCAGCATTGCTGGGAGCACAAATCTCTCTCATTTAAATACAAATGGAATAGGAAAGCATGAATAAAGGCAAAACACCTGGATTCTCCCTGAGGTCTATTTAACATTTTGGGAACAATTAGGTCCACTATTCGAAATGCTTAACACAGCCATTCACAAAGGTTAATTTGGGAGAGATGTGAATGCAGCACTAATTTAGCTTTTATTAAAAAATAGGTAAGGATGCCACCCAGTGTTCTCACTATTACCCCATTCTTTGATAAACTCAGTGTAACGGTTCTCCTCTGGTGAAGGAGAAGCGGACCAAAATGCAGCGTGGTATTTTTGAGACATGTTTAATAACGATGAAAACGAACAAATACAAAAACAACAAACGGAACGTGAAAACCTATACAGCCTATCTGGTGACAACAAACACAGAGACAGGAACAATCACCAACGAAACACTCAAAGAATATGGCTACCTAAATATGGTTCCCTATCAGAGACAACGATAATCACCTGCCTCTGATTGAGAACTGCCTCAGGCAGCCATAGACTATGCTAGACACCCCCCAGACAAAACACACCACAAAAAACCCATGTCACACCCTGGCCTGACCAAATAAATGCAGACAAACACAATATACTTCGACCAGGGCGTGACACTGTTTTATAAAACGTCCCATCTTGAGACTTTCTTACACAAATAGGTCCACAAGGACCAGAGCGGGTTTGTAAAAAAAACTATTGCATACACTACAAGGCCAAAAGAAGGAGGAAAATCTTTCCCAAATCATGGGCATTAATATGGAGTTGGTCCCACCTTTGCTGCTATAACAGCCTTCACTGTTCTGGGAAGGCTTTCCACTAGATGTTGGAACATTGCTGTGGGGAATTGTGTGCATTCAGCCACAAGAGCATTAGTGAGGTCGGGCATTGATATTTGGGCGATTAGGCCTGACTCACAGTCGACTCTCCAATTCATCCCAAAGGTGTTTGACGGGGTTGAGTTTCGGGCCCTGTGCAGGCCAGTCAAGTTCTTCCACCCCGAGCTCGACAACTGATTTTTGTATGGACCTCACTTTGTGCATGGGGGCATTGTCATGCTGAAACAGGAAAGGGCCTTCCCCAAACTGTTGCCACAATGTTGGAAGCACAGGATCGTCTAGAATGTCATTGAATGCTGTAGCGTTAAGATTTCCCTTCAATGAAACTAAGAGGCCTAGCCCAAACCATGAAAAACAGCCCCAGACCATTATTCCTCCTCCACCAAACATTACAGTGCAAACCAAGACTTGTCCTTCAGACTGCCAGGTGGTGAAGCATGATTCATCATTCCAGAGCACACATTTCCACTGCTGCAGAGTCCAATGGCGGCGAGCTTTACACCACTCCAGCCAATGCTTGGCATTGTGCATTGTGATTTTAGGCTTGTGTGCTGCAGCTCGGCCATGGAAACCCATTTCATGATACTCCCAACGAACAGTTACGCGCTACGCACTTCAGCACTCGGCATTCCTGTTCTGTGAGCTTGTGTGGCCTACCACTTCACAGCTAAGCCGTTGTTGCTCCTAGACGTTTCCACATCACAATAACAGCACTTACAGTTGCCCGAGGAAGCTCTAGCATGGCAGAAATGTAACAAACTGACTTGTCGAAATGGTGGCATCCTATGATGGTGCCATGTTGAAAGTCACTGAGCTATTCAGTAAGGAAATTCCACTGCCAATTTCTGTCTATGGAGATTGCATGGCTGTGTGCTTGATTTTATATAACTGTCAGCTACGGTTGTGGCTGAAATATCAGAATCCACTCATTTGAAGAGGTGTCCACGTACTTTTGGCCATGCAGTGTTTCTTAAATGCTTTGTCAGAAACAACAGCTCCATGGGTTGTTTTCTCTCACAATGCAGAAAAAGCTTTTGAAAGACTAGAATGGTCATATTTGTAGTCTGTCTTGGAACATATTGGAATTGGCTCCAATTTCATTAATATGCTAAAAATACTATATACCAATTTCTCAGCCATAGTTACAGTAGGCGGTATCTGCTCTGCTCCGTTCAGAATCACCAGACAGATTGATCCGATTTCTCCTTTGCTATTTCTATTATCCATGGAACCACTGACCCAGGCTCTTCGTCAATCGAAGGAAATAACAAATGTCCCTAATATCTCATTTCTCATTATTACACGGACAATAATTTACTATATCTAGACAATGTATCACAATCGCTCCCGAATGCATTGAAGATCAAATATCAATTCAACTTCATATGTTATAACATGTTTCTAACCATTTCAGCCCTACTGCCTCTCAAGACCCTGATGGAGGATTCCATCTCTACTTATGCAATTCCAATCGTTTCCCATTAGATATATTTGGGAATAGATATATTTATTTAACAGAACATTCAAATGAACTCAATCCGACCTCAGCATAATGGACTAACATTCCAGTTCCTTTAAACGGCAGAATATGTATTGTCAAAATGAATATATTTCCACAGCTGAATTTCTGTAGGACAATGCTTCCCATGTCTACCCCTTGTGGCTAACAGGATGAAATTCATAGTACGGTTTCAAAATGTATATGGCAATGTAAGCGATCCCAGATAAAATGAACAAACATACAAAGAGGCAAAGCCGTAGGAGGACAACTGTACCTTTTAAATAGGGAAAGACTTAGGAGGACCAACTATAACTTTACATTGTATTTCCAGGCACTAGCATTTCACCCCATCCTAAATTGGTTTAGACATGACTCTTCCGCCTCCTGGTTGAATATAGGGAGACATTTGGTGTATCCTATTGTCCTTGAAGAGGTGGTCTTCACTGATATACTGTCACACCCTGTCCATAGAGAGCCCTTGTTTCTCTATGGTGTAGTAGGTCAGGGTGTGACTGGGGGGTATTCTAGTTTATTATTTCTATGTGGGGTTCCAGTTTATTATTTCTATGTTGGTGGTTTGTATGACTCCCAATTAGAGGCAGCTGGTAATCATCTCTAATTGGTTGATCATATTTAAGTAGTTAATTGTTCCCACCTGTGTTTGTGGTCACGTTTCGTTGTTAGTTTATTGATTTATTGTTTTTGCTAAGTTTCACTTTATTTATAAATTATGTGGAACTCAACATCCACTGCGCCTTTGTCCGTCTCTCCACTCGTTTGTGACAGAATATCCCACCAAACCAGGACCAAGCAGCGTGTTCACCAGGTGAAGGAGTTTTGGACATGGGAAGAAGTCATGGGAGGATGTGAAACCCTTCCTTGGCGGCAGACGGAAGTTAAGGATGGAGGACAGCGACGACGCCGGGGTTCATGGCCACAGAAAGCACAAGGACAACCGCAATAATTTTTGGGGGTGGGGGCACAAGGGGTGGCCTGTCGAGCCGTGGGAAGAGACAGAGACTGTTAGGGAGGCAATGGAGAAGTTGGGAGAGAAAGAGATGAGAGAGATGTTGTGTTCTGCTCAACATCCGACCAGAGGATCCGGTTAGCAGGCTGGTGCAAACTGTACCGGCTCCACGCTTCTGGCCTTCAGTTCGACTCCTCAGTCCGGTATGTCCTGTGCCTCCTCCCCGCACTCGCCCTGAACCTAGGCCTCCAGTGCGCATTCACAGTCCAGAGCTTCCGGTGACGGTTCCCAGTCCGGAGCTTCCGGTGACGGTCCACCCTCTTGGAACCTCTAGTGAGGGTCTACGGTCCGGCGCTTCCAGGCAAAGTGTCCAGTCCAGCTCCAAGATTGGAGTCTTCCTCTGCGCCGGTGTCCAGTCCAAGCACGGCGTCCAGTCCAGCTCCACTGTCACGCCCTGAGCATAGAGAGCCCTTGCTTCTCTATGTGGTAGTAGGTCAGGGCATGACTGGGGGGTATTCTAGTTTATTATTTCTATGTTGTTAGTTTATTGATTCATTGTTTTTGCTAAGTTTCATTTCATTAATAAATTATGTGGAACTCAACATCCGCTGCACCTTGGTCCGTCTCTCCACACGTTCGTGACATATACAGTGTAATGTTATTCAGAAAGTATTCAGACCCCTTGACTTTTTTCACTTTTTTTTAACATTACAGCCTTATTTTAAATGGATTAAATAGTTTTTTCATTTCAGCAATGTTCACACAATACCCCATAATTCCAATTCCAGTCCAATTCCAGTCCTCGGGGGCATGATTAATGCTCCAGCCCCAGCTAACACACTTGACTCCAATAATCATTCAGTTTAGAATGCAATTTGATTAATCAGCTGTGTTTGCTAGGGACGGAGAACAAGTGTGACACCAATCAGGCCCCCGAGGACTGGAGTTCCCCACCCTAATGACATGTGCAAAAACAGGTTTTATACATTTTTACAAATGTATATGCAGAAAAGATACTGAAATATCACATTTACATAAGTATTCATACACTTTACTTAGTACTTTGTTGAAGCACCTTTGGTAGCGATTACAGCCTCGAGTCTTTTGGGGTACGACGCTACAAGCTTGGCACACCTGTATTTGGGGAGTTTCTCCTAATCTTCTCTGAAGATCTTCTCAAGCTCTGTCAGTTTGGATGGGGAGCGTCACTGCAAAGCTATTTTCTGGTCTCTCTAGAGGTGTTTGATCGATTTCAAGTCCGGGCTCTGGCTGGGCCCCTCAAGGAGACTCAGAGACCTGTCGCAAAGCCAATGTTGCATTGTCTTGGCTTTGTGCTTAGGGTTGTTGTTCTGTCGGAAGGTGAACCTTCACCCCAGTCTGTGGTCCTGAGCGCTCTGGAGCAGGTTTTCATCAAGGATCTCTATACTTTTCTCCAGTCATCTTCCCCTCGACCCTGACTTGTCTCCCAGTCCCTGCTTCTGAAAAACATCCCCCAGCATGATGCTGCCACCACCATGATGGTGCCACAAGGATGGTGCCAGGATTCCTCCAGACGTGATGCTTGGCATTCAGCCAGAGAGTTCAATCTTTGTTTCATCCGACCAGAAAATCTTGACACTCATGGTCTGAGAGTCCATTATGTGCCTTTTGTAAAACTCAGAGCAGGCTGTCATGTGCCTTTTACTGAAGAGTGGCTCTGGCCACTCAACCATAATGGTCTGATTGGTGGTGCTGCAGATGTTGTTGTCCTTCTGGAAGTTTCCCCCATCTCTACAGAGGAACTCTGGAGCTCTGTCAGAGTAACCATCGGGTTCTTGGTCACATCCTTGACAAAGGCCCTTCTCCCCCGATTGCTCAGTTTGGACGGGCGGCCCGCTCTAGGAAGAGTCCGGTTCCAAATTTCTGCCATTTAAGAATGATGAAGACCACTGTGTCCTTGGGTTCCTTCAATGCTGTATAATTGTGGTACCCTTCCCCGTATCTGTGTCTCAACAAAATCCTGTCTCGGAGCTCTATGGACAATTCCTTCGACCTCGTGGCTTGGTTTTTCCGCTGACATAAGTACTGTTAACTGTGGGACCTTATACAGACAGGTGTGTGCTTTTCCAAATCATGTCCAATCAATTGAATTTACCACAGGTGGACTCCAATCAAGATGTAGACACATCTGAATAGCGAGTCTCATAGCAAAGGGTCTAAACGTATGTTAGGGTGATGTATTACTTTTTTTAAATACATTTGCAAAAAAGTATCAAATCTGTTTTCGCTTCATCTTTGTGGGGTATTGTGTGTAGATTGATCCGTTTCTTTCTTCATTTAATCACTTTGAGAAAAAGTCTGTAATGTGAAAAAAAATCAAGTGGTCTGAATACTTTCCCGAATGCACTGAACCCCTTACTACTAGAACTGCTGGGCCTCGAAGGACCCCGCTTCAAGCTAACGAGCAGCATTCTAACAGTGTAATAAATACATTTCATATATGCAATCACTAAAATAATGAAGGTGTTAGGTAAAATTAGAACAGCATTTTCATTAGTTTAAGTTACTGAAGACTGTATGTCAAAACAAAACACCAATTCAACTGTTCAATATGTTTTATTCGTGAAGTGCCTTTGACAAGTATTTCGCAACACACATTAACATCTGCTAACCATGTGTATGTGACAAATAAAATTAGATTTGATTTACAACTATGAAACAGAAACCATGTGTTGGAAGACAGTTACAGCTCTTTTTACATATATGTTGTTTTTTAAATACCCAACCACAAAGATGCATACATGCATGGTCAGCAAAACAAGTGACCCTATAATACAAACAGAAGCCTAAACATCATTAAAAGTGCCAAGTGTGCTTGAAAAATATTGAAAATTAATCATTTATGGCAATTTAGCAGGCTAACTTGCACTTGCTAGCTCATTTGTCCTATTTAGCTAGCTTGCTGTGGCTAGCTAATTTGTCCTGGGATATAAAAATTGATATTTTACCTGAAATGCACAAGGTCCTCTACTCTGTCAATTAATCCACACACTAATTGTTCATAAATTAGGTGCATTACCGCCACCGACCTCGTTCGTCTTTCTGTCACCCACGTGGGTATGACCAATGAGGAGATGGCACGTGGGTACCTGCTTCTATAAACCAATGAGTAGATGGGAGAGGCAGGACTTGCTGCGTGATCTGCGTCACAAATAGAACTGACTTCTGTTTTAGCCCTTCACAATGCAGACGCTTGTTGGCACGCGCAGCAATTTCTACATTTATTTTTCAATGGTTGCGCACACGACGTGGTGATGTAGTCAGCCTGTTACATGGTCTGCGTTTTCACGCAATGGCATCCATTGGATTTATTTACGCTTATCCCTTGTCCTAACCGTTGACAGCAATCTTTGCCACTTTCACTTTCTTGACACACTTCCCAAAACCAAGTTGTTAGCAGGTGACAGGTGTCCCTGGGTTCGGTGATTTGTGCATCTGGCTACCTCGCACTGTTTCCTCCCCAAAAGCTGTGCTCAATTTGCCTGGCGCAAATGCTCTCATTGAATATTTGCTGCTGCCTTGGCCCTGTGTCGCACACGTGGCCCGTATACTAGACTCATTATGAAGTATTTCCTGGGCATGCTGTTGTTCATGCACTGCTTGAACAACACGTGTGAGTTGATAGCAGCCAAGTCAAGCCATTTTGTAGAACACAACAATAGGCCAGCAGCGGGTGCCTCCTTTCACAGAGTACTGCCTTGCCAAATGATCCAAAACATCCACACCAACCTAAGGAACAGAATAGAGTAGAAAACATGAGGATTATTTTCCCATTGGAAAAACAACAAGTGTTATACAGATGAGCATAATGCTTTGCACACGTTTATCTATATATGACAAGGTGTATTATTAAATATTGACATACCTTTGGTTGTAGTGCGTAATAGTATCTGGTTTTGTCTTCGTGTTCCTGTCGATGGCAACTGTCAGATGCATGGCAACTGTCAGATGCATGGCGCTCATGATAGAAACGTTCTTTCTTGCTTTGCATTGGTATAGTGTGAGCACAGTTGGGTAGGTTACTCTCTAAATGTAATCCGTTACAGTTATTAGTTACCTGTCCAAAATTGTAATCAGTAGTGTAGTTTTTGGATTATCCAAAATCAGTAACGTAAACGTTCAGTTACTTTTACAGTAGATTACTTTCCCCTGAAGAGGCATTAGAAAAAGACATGTACTGTATGTTACCAATTGAACAAATATTTTGCAGGATAAATCAATGTTAAAGTTTACTTAGCTGGCTATATACATGGATGTTAAATTGTTCTTTATGGGTTGGTTATGTAGGCTTCTTACTACATATAATAATACAATTACATTATACATTATATCTTTACATTAAAAACCTAAGTCTATCAGAATTACAGTCATTCCAATAAATGTTGTACCCCTTGATCTTCAAGAATAGGACTTGGAAATATGTAAGTATAGATTAGCCAAATTGTTTTACATAAGCAGAACCCCAAAACTAAGGACTTATTAGCCAGCCCTACTCTGTTGTTTATGATTTTGTTGTCATGGAGAACTGATTGAGCTCATTAATTTGATTTGAAAAATAAATGCTGCGCTCATGGAATGGCATGCTTTGACTACTACTGAAAAGTGCTATTTACATGTGAAAAATTAATTCCATATGCTGCACTTGCTATAGGCCTATTGTTTACCTTTTTGTTGTTGGTGATATCATGATAATATGCAGCTGTTTAAAGGGCAAATCTACAGATGAAACAATAACAAAAGGGTTGCCCCGCCACTGTTTTGGCAAAAAGCTGAGGGATGGGCCTGGAGAAATGTAACCACTCTAAGATTAATAGACAGAGCTATAGATGCAAGGACTGACCATCCCAAATTATTGTTTGAACCATGTTATGAAACAGTACAGTGTGTGTTTACATTTACAATGTTTACAAACATTGGGGGAAAAACAAGCTTATATTTTGGGTTCTCATGGAGTGTGACAGTTGAACTAAGCTCATGGGGCATTTATGTTATATTCTTCAAGAATCAATGTATATATATATATATATATATATACAGTGCCAGTCAAAAGTTTGGACACACCTACACATTCCAGGGTTGTTCTTTGTTTTTAAAATGTTCTACATTATAGAATAATAGTGAAGACATCAAAAGTATGAAATTACACATATGGAATCATGTAGTAAGCAAAAAAGGTTAATATATTTGAGATTCTTGATGACAGCATTGCGCACTCTTGGCATTCTCTCAACCAGCTTCATGAGGTAGTCACTTGGAAAACTTTCCAAATAACGTTAATTTGTGGAATTTCTTTCCTTCTTAATGCGTCTGAGCGAATCAGTTCTGTTGTGACAAGGTAGGGGTGGTATACAGAAGATAGCCCTATTTGGTAAAAGACCAAGTCCATATTATGGCAAGAACAGCTCAAACAAGCAAAGAGAAATAACAGTCCATCATTAATTTAAAAGATGAAGGTAAGTCAATCTGGAAAATTTCAAGAACTTCAAAAGTTTCTTCAAGTGCTGACGCAAAAACCATCAAGTACTATGATGAAACTGTCTCTCATGAGGACCGCCACAGGAATGGAAGGCACAGAGTTACCTCTGCTGTAACTTTCATGCTGTAGAGAATAAATTAATTTACCAGCCTCAGAAATGGCAGCTTAAATAGATGCTTCACAGAGTTCAAGTAACAGACACATTTCAACATCAGCTGTTCAGAGGTGACTGCGTGAATCAGGCCTTCATGGTCGAATTGCTGCAAAGAAACCACTACTAAAAGACACCAATAAGAAGAAGAGACTTGCTTGGGCAAAGAAACACGAGCAATGGACTTTTCACTGGTGGAAATCTTGAGATTATTGGTTCCAACCACTGTGTCTTTGTAAGATGCAGAGTATGTAAACAGGTGATCACTGCATGTGTGGTTCCCACTGTGAAGCATGGAGGAGGTGTGATGGTATAGGGATGCTTTGCTGATGACACTGCCAGTGATGTATTTATAATTCAAAGCACACTTAACGAACATGGCTACCACAGCATTCTGCAGTGATACGCCATCCCATCTGGTTTGCGCTTAGTGGGACTATCATTTGTTTTTCAACAGGACAATGACCCAACACACCTCCAGGTTGTGTAAGGGCTATTTGACCAAGAAGGAGAGTCACCTGACCTCAACCCAATTGAGATGGTTTGGGATGAGTTGGACCGCAAAGTGAAGGAAATGCAGCCAAGTACTCAAGTACTCAAGTACTCAGCATATGTGGGAACTCCTTTAATTAAGGCATTTGAAAAAGCATTCCAGGTGAAGTTGGTTGAGAGAATGCCAAGAGTGTGCAAAGCTGTCATCAAGGCAAAGGGTGGCTTTTATTTAACACTTTTTCGGTAACTACATGTGCTATTTCATAGTTTATTAGTTATCCTACAATGCGGTAAATAGGAAAAATACAGAAAATAATGAATAAGTCCACAAATTGATGTAGCAACTACAGATTGCACCTTTAAGTCTATCAAAAGTATGAGAGTTTGAGCATGTGTCTATGGAGTTTGAGCTTTAGGCCTATGGATATTGGATTTTTTAAAAGCATGAATTAGATTGAGCAATAAAAGTGGTGTGTCATCATACTGGTTTCTGATTTGTGGTCAGACTTGCTTAGGTGGAACAAACTTAAACTTGCACCTTTTTGAAATGCTGATTTGAATGTCATTGAGAAAACGGAGAAGTGTCAAATATTTTTTTTCTCTCGCAAACATCGTTTTTGAATTTACAAGTAATCCTTGAAGTAATCATCTAGTTATTAAATAGTATCTGTAATCTGATAACAATATTTTAGGTGGTAACATAATGGATTACAGTCACCGGTCTTTTGTAATCCCTTACTTGTAATCCGTTACTCCCCAACCCTGAGTGAGAGTGTTGTCTTGTCATTCTTTTGCACCCTTGTGGAGTACAACGGCTGTGCAGGTGCCTTATTTTGCGTAGAGGGAGCTCCCGTATCGCTTTGTTTGTCCCTAGAATTTCTAAGCAAACAGCTGGAGGCAGGGCTTTCTCCTATAGAGCTCCATTTTTATGGAATGGTCTGCCTACCCATGTGAGAGACGAAAACTCGGTCTCAACTTTTAAGTCTTTACTGGAGACTCATCTCTTCAGTGGGTCATATGATTGAGTGTAGTCTGGCCCAGGAGTGTGAAGGTGAACGGAAAGGCTCTGGAGCACCGCCCCGCCCTTGCTGTCTCTGCCTGGCCGGTTCCCCTCTTTCCATTGGGATTCTCTGCCTCTAACCCTATTACAGGGTCTGAGTGCCTGGCTTACTACGGCTCTTTCATACCGTCTCTAGGACGGGTGCGTCACTTGAGTGGGTTGAGTCACTGATGTGATCTTCCTGTCTGGGTTGACGCCCCCTTGGGTTGTGCCATGGCGGAGATCTTTGTGGGCTATACTCGGCCTTGTCTCAGGATGGTAAGTTGGTGGTTGAGGATATCCCTCTAGTGGTGTGGGGGCTGTGCTTTGGCAAAGTGGGTGGGGTTATATCCTTCCTGTTTGGCCCTGTCCGGGGGTGTCATCGGATGGGGTCACAGTGTCGCCTGACCCCTCCTGTCTCAGCCTCCAGTATTTATGCTGCATTAGTTTATGTGTCGGGGGGCTAGGGTCTGTTTGTTATATCTGGAGAACTTCTCCTGTCCTATCCGGTGTCCTGTGTGAATTTTAAGTATGCTCTCTCTAATTTTCTCTTTCTCTCTTTCTTTCTCTCTCTCAGAGGACATGAACCCTCGGACCATGCCTCAGGACTACCTGACATGATGACCCCTTGCTGTCCCCAGTCCACCTGGCCGCGCTGCTGCTCCAGTTTCAACTGTTCTGCCTGTGATTATTATTATTTGACCATGCTGGTCATATATGAACATTTGAACATCTTGGCCATGTTCTGTTATAATCTTCACCCGGCACAGCCTTAAGAGGACTGGCCACCCCACATAGCCTGGTTCCTCTCTAGGTTTCTTCCTATGTTTTGGCCTTTCTAGGGAGTTTTTCCAAGCCACCGTGCTTCTACATCTGCATTGATTGCTGTTTGGGGTTTTAGGCTGGGTTTCTGTACAGCACTTTGAGATATCAGCTGATGTACGAAGGGCTATATAAATACATTTGATTTGATTTGATTTGTTCATGGTGCAATTTGTTCGCCAATGACAGTGAAGTGAAGAAAATGTCCACAGTGACATTTTTCCCATTGCCAACATAAGGTTTTACAAGCCTCATCATCCATTCTCATGTGGATCTTTTCTGAAATGATGTCATCCCTTCCTTTTTCCTGTCTTGTCGTTTCATTTGGTGGTGGCATGGGCAGCTGCTTACTGCGTACCATTCTGGCTTTTTTGTGCTTAGGCCTTGAAGGTGTAGGTTTCAGGGTGAAGATCAGAGTCAGAAGAATAATCATCAGAGATGTCATGATTAATTTCTTCCCCACAATCTGAGTCCTTTTCATTCAGATTTTGTTGCAGCGCTAACGCAGCATGTGCATCCATTGATCTTGGTCTTCATCCCGTTGTAAATTACACAGGCCCTGACTTTGTACTACAAGTAGGCCAGAGTAGACTGATAAGGCTGCTTGGATTTTGTGGACAGATAAAGGATACAGTACATACCATGTTTAGATTATAATTAGAATATACCAATACAATAGAATGGCCACCCTGTTCTTCATTCACAATTGGTGATTACATAATTCTGCATTATCCTCTTCCTCTTGCACATCAACTCACCCATTCTCCCAATCATACTTTACTTTATTTCAGGGGCGCAACATTCACTGGGGACAGGGGGACATGTCGTCGTCGCCCCCCCCACACACATTCTGAAATTTTATTTTTGTCCCCCCTAGTTTTATAATTGGAATGTGATCCAAAACAGGCAACAGTGTGCTTTAGGACCATGCGGATGCCTCCGAGCGGTCGGGTAGGCTGTTTGGAGTATTTACCGAGTGGATTTAGGACCACGCGGACACCACAAAGTGGGCTGTATGAAGGCAAAGCTTCTGGAAGGCTGGCTTGACCCGCAAGCGAGAGTTGAGCATAGTTTCTTTTGCTTGTATATTGTACCTGTAGCCCCCAATAAAAAAAAAATACAACATCATTTTTTAAGGAATCACAAAAAATAAAGCAATTACCAAAACTAAACAAGGTCTCCAATACCCACTGCGTCAAATCTAGTGAACGCAGCACAGCTTTTATATCTCCACTGCGATTGCTCACTTTTACTGCAAGGGCTCCCATTTTCCCAAGTCACTCAAACAAACTCATCAAATTCTCTTAAGGTGCAGCTGAAAGCATTTACAGAAACACTGTGTGGAAAAGCTAGCCTAAGCCTCTCTCCCACAACCACATTCTGCTAATAAAGGATTGCCATCCAAACAAGATGAATTGTTTAACTGTTTTTCCCCAAACCTCAGCACTTTAGTGAGACCTCTCAAAGTACCATCGTATGCTCATTAGGAGTACAATGTACCACAGGAGCCAATAATGGGTTCAATTTCCAACCCACCTGAGTTGAGGGAG
Organism: Oncorhynchus masou masou; assembly: GCF_036934945.1. Lineage (NCBI taxonomy): Eukaryota > Metazoa > Chordata > Actinopteri > Salmoniformes > Salmonidae > Oncorhynchus > Oncorhynchus masou. The sequence goes on from NC_088220.1 coordinate 37,500,463, forward strand.
AGCTTAGGTGGGTACCTTAAGAAGCAAAATGAATGCCCATGTAGACTCCTCCCTCCCAAATGGGAGGTGCACTGCCTTATGCGACACATAAAAGAAGCGACAACCAATTACGTAACATCGCTCTGGAGTGCAACACAATTTTAATCCTGGACAAGAACGGAGAGAGTAACAAGATTATGGTTTTGAAATCCTCTCTGAGGTGTTTGGGGGAACACAGTCAGATTTGCTTCAATCTATACAGTACAGCTGTGTATCCCATCCCAGGGCAGAGTGGCGAGTGACCAGGCGGTCTAAGGCACAGCATCTCAGTGCTTGAGGCATCACTACAGACACCCTGGTTTGAATCCAGGCTGTATCCCAACCGGCCGTGATTGGGTGTGCATGGCGATTTGTCGGATGTTGGCCATCATTGTAAATAAGAATTTGTTCTTAACTGACTTGCCTAGTTAAATAAAGGGAATGAGCATGAAGAGACCACTATTTCAATTCTCACATTCTTCACTATTCATAAAATCTGAATAGCTCTCAAATCTCATTCTCAATTTTTGACCATGCCATGTGTGGGTTAAACTTAGAGCTATTCACAATAATTCATGTCGCAAATGGTCCCATATTTACTTTTGGTGCTACGTATCTGTCGTTGTGTGAATCAAGAGGAACCTGACATAGTGATATCACAGTAGGACTTAGCCCACATAGTGCTGTTTCGATTAGCTGGCTAGGATTTGCTCAAGCAAAGACTTCATTCTCCCACTTTGATGAATTTTGACACAAAGCATTGAACAAATGACATATCGTAAAACGTGTTCACTTGATTTCCCTTTGGTATAAGTAGGGCTTGGTGTGTCCCTTTCGTAAACCTCATGCGAGATGTATCCCTTTTGTAAACCTTAGCGTCAGGTTACAATGAACATACATGTCATGAATATATTAATCAGTTCATCCAAACTCAATAGATCTAGATCTTAGATTGTTTCTGAATATTGCTAATGTCAATAAGGGACTATTATGTGAAATAGAAGAAAGACTGTGATTGGACTACAAGCTTCAATTATCCCAGCATGACCGCATAAAATGCAGCTACATTTCTAGACTGAATGGAATACTGGCTTACCATGGATAATCAGAAATGACTGCTATTAGAGATGACACAAGATGCAATCCCAGGCACTAAAAGCATTCCCTGTGGTGATGTGGATCCTTGCATTCATCCTGCGTATGTGTCTCTACCCATGACCAGGAAATCTCTCAGGAGCCATTGTAACAGCAGCAGCATTATAGTACCACTCTGTCCAGTCCAGGCAGCGTCCAGGCTAGCACTCTCCAGACTCAAGCATAACACCTCAGGGAAAACAGCGAAAACTCCAGACTTCAGTCGTCAGCTATCTCGCAAAACAGGAGCGGGACTTGGGGTTGTTTAGTAAACAATGGCTGACTGAATGAGCGAATCCAGTTGAGTGAATCCAAGCGGTCCGTTTGTCTGTTAATAGGTAAATGCAAGCGAGGATGCTGGCAAGTTACATGCACTAGTTAATTAACCCCTGTAGGATTGGAAGGGAGCAGAGGCTCTGATTGCAATAGGCCTACTGGGCACAATCATGGCCCAAACTGAACACTGTATACGGCATAAAAGTGTTGTAGTAAACACAATCTCTTCGCTCCACCCACCCGAGGGACCTTTTACTCAAACCACAGTGCACTAATGATGGTGTCTCGACAGAAAGGAAAAAGGAGGGGAAGAAATGGCTAAGAAATAGAAAAGGTGTATGGGGGGGTGAATCACAGGCACACAATTTAAACCACTTTGGCTCTGGGTCTAACTCCTCCACGATGTTTACAGCCATGTGTTGTCTCCCACAGGGTGCAGAGTAGTCAATTCAGGGGAAGAGATTATTCAGTGTCGGGTATCTACATACTAATCCTAACATGAGGACGGTAGGGATGAGCAAGCATATAATGACTCATCAGTTTGATATGTGCATGTATGAACATAATAGAGGCTGCAGCTTTGTAATACTGGATATAGAAAGGCATAGCTTGGGTAGAATTAGATAATTTGCATAATGACAAAGATGTTTACATGTACAGTAGCACAAAACCATATGAGACACGAAGCAATGGATGCATATGTACAGTTCACTATGTACAGTAGTACATAAAGTTGTACTCTTCTTAAAACCTCTACAAGATCTGTGGGTCTCCCGCGGGACGGTTGAGCTAATGTAGGCTAATGTGATTAGCACGAGGTTGTAAGTAACAAGAACATTTCTCAGGACACAGACATACCTAATAATGGCAGAAAGCATAAATTCTTTTTAATCAAACTGCACTGTCCAATTTACAGTAGCTATTACAGTGAAAGAAAACCATGCTATTGTTTGAGGAGAGTGCATGGTTGAAAAATGTATTAATGTATGAAAAATGTATTAATAAACCAATTAGGTACATTTGGGCAGTCTTGACACACATTTTTTTATAGAAATGAAATAGTTCATTGGATCAGTCTAAAACTTTACACATGCACTGCTGCCATCTAGTGGCCAACATCTAAACTGCGCCTGGGCTGGCATAATACATTTTGGCATTTTTCTTGCATTTTAAAGCTGATGGTACAAAAACACGTTTTTTCTTTGTATTATCTTTTACCAGATCTAATGTGTTATATTCTCCTACATTAATTTAACATTTCCACAAACTTCAAAGTGTTTCCTTTCAAATGTATCAAGAATATGCATATCATTGCTTTTAAAAAAGGGGCAGATCTTTTTGAGCACTCCCTGCATATGCTGTATAATACATTTAGCAGAACATGAATAGGCCCCCAGATTCTAACTCTGACTCTTACTTTTCGTTCTTCATTTTAGAATTACCTCACTGGTGCAAGATGAAGGTTGCTGTCCTATCATCGAAGAGAAACATCCCATCGTTAGTCAAGGACATCTTTGGAATCACCATAAGCTTTAGTCCTCCAAATTAAGTAATGCAGAGCAGGTAAATAAATAATTAAAACTGAATGGAAATGATGCAAGGCTCTAAGATTATGAATGGGAGGCTTTTAGATGGAGCCAGAACAGTTGAATTATTCAGTCGTTGTGAACTTTTTTTGGGGGGGGGGGGCAGCAGACTGGATGGTGACTTTGGGATGAACCAATCTGGAAAGCCATTGATTTTACAGGAGGTTCAAGGTTCACCAACAGGGCACTAGTTTCACCAACCGCAGGAGACACAAAACCTCTCTCTTCTGCAATGCTTATAGGAACATACCATTTCCTTTGTGTCATGAATAATGTACAGCAAAGGCCTACATACCCAGATAGAGGCGCACACGCACGCACGCACACGCACGCACGCACGCACGCACGCACGCACACACACACACACACACACACACACTCCATTACCTCTATTATTAAGAAGGTTACTTTCGGATCATATAAAAGTACAAATGGGCAACCAATTATGATGTCATTGTGTCCGAGCGCTGTGAAATGCCATCAGCTGTATACCAGGGAAGAATGTGCAGTGCTCTTTGATCCATAAATGAAGTTATGGAAACACTGACATACACTGAACAAAAAGATAAAGGCAACATGTAAAGTGTTGGTCCCATGTTTCATGAGCTGAAATAAAAGATCCCAGAAATGTTCCATATGCACAAAAAGCTTATTTCGCTCAAATTTTGTGAACAAATTTGTATACATCCCTGATAGTGAGCATTTCTCCTTTGCCAAAATAATCAATCCACCTGACAGGTCTGGCATATCAAGAAGCTGATTAAACAGCACGATCATTACACAGGTGCACCTTGTGCTGGGGACAGTAAAAGTCCACTCTAAAATCTGCAGTTTTGTTACACAACACAATGCCATAGACGTCTCAAGTTGAGGGGCGTGCACTTGGCATGCTGACTGCAGGAATGTCCACCAGAGCTGTTGCCAGAGAATTTAATGTTAATTTCTCAACTATAAGCTGCCTCCAATGTCGTTTTAGAGAATCTGGCAGTTCATCCAACCAGCCTCACAACCTGCGGATCACGTGTATGGCGTCGTGTGAGTGAGTGGTTTTTATGATTTCAAAGTTGTGAACAGAGTGCCCCATGGTGGTGGTGGCATTATGGTATGGGCGGGCATAAGCTAAGGACAATGAACGCAATTGCATTTATCGATGGCAGTTTGAATGCACAGAGATTCCGTGACGAGATCCTAAGGCCCATTGTTGTGTCATTCATCCGCCACTATCACCTCATGTTTTAGCATGATATTGAATGTCCCCATGTCTCAAGGGTCTGTACACAATTCCTGGAAACTGAAAATGTCCCAGTTCTTCCATGACCTGCATATTCACCAGACAATGTTATTCATTGACTACAGCTCAGTGCTCAACACAATAGTGCCCTCAAAGCTCATCACTAAGCTCAGGACCCTGGGACTAAAAAACCTTCATCTGCAACTAGATCCTGGACTTCCTGACAGGCCATACCAAGGTGATAAGGGTAGGTAACAAAACATCCGACACGCTGATCCCCAACATGGGGGTCCCTCAGGGGTGCATGCTCAGTCCCGTCCTGTGCTCGCTGTTCACTCATGACTGCACGGCCAGGCACAACTCCAACACCATCATTAAGTTTGCCGATGACACTACAGTGGTAGGCCTGATCACCAACAACAACAAGACTATAGGGAGGAGGTCAGAGACCTGACCATGTGGTACAAGGACAACAACCTTTCCCTCTACTTGATCAAGACAAAGGAGATGATTGTGGACTACAGGAAAAAGAGGACTGAGCACGTCCCCATCCGCATTGACTGGGCTGTAGTGGAGCATGTTGAGAGCTTCAAGCTCCTTGGCGTCCACATCACCAACAAACTAACATGGTCCAAGCACACAAAGACAGTCGTGAAGATGGTACAACAAAACCTATTCCCCCTCAGGATACTGAAAAGATTTTGCATGGGTCTTCATATCCTCAAAAGGTTCTACAGCTGCACCATCGAGAGCATCTTGACGGGTTGCATCACTGCCTGGTATGGCAACTGCTCGGCCTCCGACAGCAAGGCACTACAGATGGTAGTACATCACTGGCAAAAAGCTTCCTGCCATCCAGGACCTCTATACCAGAGGGTGTCAGTGGAAGGCCCTAAAAATTGTCAAAGACTCCAGCCACCCGAGTCATAGACTGTTCTCTCTGCTACCGCATGACAAGCTGTACCGGAGCGTAAAGTCTAGGTCAACGAGGCTTCTAAATAGCTTCTACCCCCAAGCCATAAGACTTCTGAACATCTAATCAAATTTATACCCAGACCATTTGCATTGCCCCCCCCCCTTCTGCTACTCTCTGTTATTATTCTGCATAGTCACTTAAATAACTTCATACATGTACATATTACCTCAATTACCTCGACTAACCAGTGAGGTTGCACATTGACCCTTTATCAGTACCCCCTTTATAGCCTTGTTATTGTTATTTTACCGCTGCTCTTTAATTATTTGTTAGAAAGCCATTGAAGAGGAGTGGGACAATATTTCACAGGCCACAATCAACAGCCTGATCAACTCTCCGTGATAGAGATGTGTCGCTCTGCATGAGGCAAATTGTGTTCACGCCCGGTACCTACTCGTTTTCAGATCCAATCCCCTACCTTTTTTTTAAAGTTATCCGTGACAAACAGATGCATATCTGTATTCCCAGTCATGTGAAATCCATAGATTAGGTCCTAATTGATTTATGAGCTGTCACTCAGTAAAAGTTTTGAAATTGTTGCATGTTTTTGGTTCAGTATATGTACCCACCCACCCACGACTGATCTGAGTATTTCATGGAGAAAAGAAACAAGAATATCCCTTCAAAATCAAAAAGCCTCCCTGCCATAGCTAGAGCTCAAAGCATGTTAGTTTCATACTTGCTTTAAACAGAGAATAAAAATGATGTACTATATGTCCAGTATATGAACGACAATATTAATGAACTGACCTACACTTTCCAATCATCAATGGACGACTATTCAAATTTTTTTTTTGGGGGGGGGGGACTGCACTTATAACTACTGTTATAAGATAGTAAGTCAGTTGATGATCAGTGTTCATTGTTCGAGTTAACACGGTAAAATGATTGTATGTGATCATGGTGGTATTATTCTACGTAGTCATGCGTGACATACCACAAAGATACCAATTGCCTACATTTGTACCAGTCTTTGGTGGAAATACAAAGGATAAGCAATATGGATCAAGCCAATTGGAACAAACATCGGTTGGGTATAAAAGACTAACTGAAAAAACTAAAAGACATCAACAAAAACATGCTATGTGCAGGTACAACAGAAACATACTGTGGCATTTATATGATTAGTAGTCTTTGGAATTTGCAGCTTTGTCCTCAGCTTTAGGATATTTCCCTTGTCCTACAGATCTCCCATGTACAATTAAATGCTGTTCCTCGCCTGCCTGACTTCCCGCCTGCCCTGCTCTGCTCTCAGGTGCCACATCACTTCTGCTTTCCTGTTTGACAGGATGCTATGTGGTCCCTGACCGGGATGGAGGATGGATGGCCATCGCCCGCCTTGTGAACTCCGCTGGTTAAATTAGCCCAGATTTAATTAACTCTCCCCAGCCTAGCTTCTCGGCCTGACAGCCACAGCACGGAGCTCCATCATGGGCCCCCAATCAACTGCTGGATGGGCAGCCTGACCGTTGGAGCATCAGGCTGAAGGATAACAAACACATTGGGTGGTGGGGACACCACTGGAGTGCGAGACACTTGGAGACCTCCAGGATAAGAGAGGTAGGGGCGTAAAGATGCACCCATCTCCCACCCTCTTGTCATTCCTAGCCTCGCATCCTGTTTTATTCCCAATGTTTAATTATGTCCCACAGTTAAAACCAACGTTTGCTAGCTAGCTAGCTGCACTTTCAGTGGGACTTGCATAGAGGGAGCAAATGAAAGGGAGAGAGTGAGAGAGATCCATATTTGCCTCACATAAAGTAAGACTAAGGCACTGTACTGACATATCGTTATTCACCTTTCCATTACAAGCCTCCCCTCGTGGGTTAAAGCAGGTTGCGAGATATATAATATATGTATACTACGTTATGTAGCTGCAGATTAGCGTAGTGGTCTGATGCACTATTTCATAATGTGTGAGTGGCATCTCCATTTAAAAGAGTAGCTCAGGTAGACGGCTACAGCACAGTCCACATTCTGCCTTTACTCCGGTAATCCATAAGGACTACTCGGCTACGTTGTCACCCAAGCTTGACAAATGCACTGGACCTGCAAAATGCTTGTACTAGCACAAACATATTGGCACGATGTATCTTTCTCCCGGGAAAATGTATAGAAATATGAATGCATCTCGACCACATCAATTTTGTCCGGTATCCAAAGTGACAATAAAACACAGGGGCAGAAAATAAATGGAGAAATGGAAGAGGATGGAAGTCTCAAGCGGAATCATTTCATGTTCAATATGCTGTGTGCATTATTGTAGCAATGCTAGGTTTAAACACATGGAAGAAGCATTACATTTCCCAAGTTCCCAGTGCCTTTAGGCTTTGTATGGACAACAAATGTTGTGTGGGTGGATACAGGCATGATTTGGATTTTCTCCAATGCTGACACAGTTTGCAATCCAGAATGGAGCTTGACATGGTATCATTCCCTCCGAGTTTCATCTCAAGCTACCTATCACATTACCAGGCACAAACTGATGTGTAATCTAACTAAAATGACCCTTTGAATCAAGCTAGGCCTTTTCAAGTATCCTTCGTAGCTAAAGTATGTCTACTCGTGCTCTGCTGTGGGTGTAGTCTGCAAGACATATTTAATAAATTAACATTGTCCCCTGTGACATGATGTTTCCTCTTAATTCAAGAAAGTTAAACTGCTTTACTCCAAAGAAACGCTTGCAAACACAACAGAATATATAATGTATACAAATTACAAAATGAATTGACTTATGAAACCTAGGCTGTCTTAATGTCACCATCAAGGTTCAGAATATAGAGGGATGTGCAGCCAAGAAGCTGGTATCCCTGCCCAGCACATTAGCCCAGAGGCCTAACCTCCTTTAGGAGCCATTTATTCACAGTCAGGGGTAAAGCACAAAGTGGTCAGAGTTCACCCACACTTCCATATTGCCCAGACCGGGCGACTCTGGAAAGAGTGATATATGGGGAGCTGGAGAATGGAGGGACGTTTGTTTCTGCCTTCCTGTCACTCTGTGGCGCAGTAATAAGTCTCATGTGCTGCGTTTCCATAGCAAGCTGAGTGCATTCTGGGACTCTCTTGTCAGGAAGCAGCTGGATCAGAGGCATTTTCTGAGCATTTGCCCTCCCTTCTTTCCCCGCCCTGTGGTACCTGTGGTACCCTGTCATTTTGGCAGCCCTGTCTGTGTCCATCACTGTTCCCTTCCCTGTGCGCTTTCGTCAGGCTCACGCATCATGCCCACATGTGCTACAGGTCATTGTCAATGTATAGCGAACCAAACAGAAACAAATTAGTTTCTAATTCATCAAACAGTGATACCAAAAGGAAATATCTGAAGTATCTGTATCTGAAATATCTGAAGAGGCGCACAAGCAGATATTCAGACAAATGTAACTACTAACTACTACTTATCAAACGTGACCTTCCTCCTTTACTAGGCGCCACACATATCTTTGTGCTGACAAACTCTAAATATCTGTCACAAATGCACTGTCAAATGCATTATAGTTGTACAACCTGAGTGTGTATGCGACCCTAAAGGAAGTGTCACACAATTCAACATTTGTTGAGGTCAGGCCTCAGGTGAAGTTAGAACTTCCTTTTAAGTTACGTTTTCTGGTGAAAATGTGTAAATGTTGTTCCAACAGTGAAGGTTCACTGCTTCCCCAAAAAGGAAGACCCAGTCGTGATCTCCCCAACAATGCATCTCTACCAAATGAACTCAAAGCATTTTATGCACGCTTCAACGCCAACAACACAGTGCCGTGCCTTGAGGGACCCACTGACCCAGAGGACTGATTGATCTCGCTCTCCGAGACCAACGTGAGTCAGGTCTTTAGTAATCAGGTCAACACTCACAAAGCCGAGGGGCCGGAAGGTATTCCAGGGCGCGTTCTCAGATCATGCGCAGAACAGCTGTTAGACATATCACGATCAGTATGTAATCCCCACGTCTTAAACTAACCACCATCATTCCTGTTCCCAGGAACTCTAAGGCTTCATGTCACAATGACTACCGCCCTGTAGCACTAACATATATAATCATGAAGTGCTTTGAAAGGCTGGTTATGGCACACATCAACTCCATCATCTCAGACACCCTAGATGACCCACTCCAATTTGCATACCGCCCTGACAGATCCATAGACGACACAATCACAATTGCACTCCACACTGCCCTCACCCACCGAGGTAAGAGGAATACCTATGTGAGACTGCTGTTCATTGACTACAGCTCAGCATTTAACACCATTGTCCCCTCCAAGCTTAGGACCCTGGGACTGAACACCTCCTTCTGCAACTGGATCCTGGACTTCCTGATGGCTGATCCCAGGTAGTGAAGATAGGCAACATCACCTCCGCCACGCTGACCCTCATCACAGGGCTGGGGCTGCAGTGGAGTGTGTCGAGAGCTTCCACTTCCTCGGTGGCAAAACCCTGGACTTAAAATGGTCCACACACACATGCACGGTCGTGAAAGAGGTGCGAAAGCACCTCTTCCCCCTCTGAATTTTGAAAAGGTTTGGCATGGGCCCTTAAATCCTCAACAACTTCTACAGCTCCACCATTGAGAGCATCTAGACTGGCTGCATCACTGCTTGGTATGGCAACAGCACCGCCCTCCATCGCATGGCGCTACAGAGGGTGGTGCAGACAGCCCAGTACATCACTGAGGCCAAACTCCCTGCTATCCAGGACCTCTGTATCAGGCGGGGAAGGAAGGCCTAGAAAATCGTTAAAGACTCCAGCCACTCCAGTCACTGTTCTCTCTGCTTCCGCACAGCAAACGGTACCGGTGCATGTCTGACACCAACAGGCTCCTAAACAGCTTCTATCCCCAAGCCATGCTGAATAGCTAACAAAATGGCTACACAGTATGAATTGACCCTTGTATGTTATTTTTTATTATGTCTCTATACACACTCACAGGACTCTACACACTCATGCACACTGACACTCTAACACACACACTTAATTTGTTCACACATAACATTAACCCACATTTATACTGACTTTACACACACACACACACCATATATGCTGCTGCTACTTTGTTTATCATATATCCTGATTTTTCCCTCAATCTCGTCTTGAGAGTGCCGTGTTCGGAAATCTTAAAAGCCCCTATGACTTTGTCTTTAAAACTTTCAGCACTTTAACGTTGACATAAAACTTTTATATCACCTCTCAGTCAAAGCCCCGGGGCGAGTAGTCAATTTAACAAACATACCAGTATAATAAAGACCTCAGTATCATTCAACCAACGATTGATGCTGTAGCCACTGTTACTTCAGAGTAAATGGATGTATTCAATCAACACTCCGCTCCATTCCGATTCAGTTCAATGGAAGAGTCCTGGTATGTGCGGCAAGTATATGCTTGTCTAGATCCAGCTCCGGTGAAGAAGCAACCACCAGCAGACAATCACAGAGGAGCTTAACGTGTCCATTAGGCCTGTCAGTTAGCAGTCCGTTGATTAATTGCACACTACACGGTGGCAAATTAAGGCAGTCCTCAAGCCCACCCCCAAAAATAATTAAGTAAGAGTTGAGATTGCTAGTGAGAGGCGATTTGATGGGAGCAATGCTTCTCCCCACCCTGATACCAATCAATCTGTGTCTTAGCGTGAAAAATAAGGAATAGTGTAATAACGTGTTCGACCTACAGTGTGGTAATGTGTGTGCACCTGTGTGTGAGTGTGTGTGTGTGTCCATCTGGCATGTGTGTGAGAGAGAGAATGTGTGTTGAGTTGGAACAGAGTAGGGAGAGGGAGGATAAGCCCCTGAAATCAGTCAAGGGGCACTGTAGGCTATTTCAAGTGACTCATAACGCAAGTGGCAATTCACAGGAGCAGGGCATCCATCATGATCACATGATTGCCTCCCAATCCTACGCCAGTGTGATATCATCCCCCTCTCCTCACGTTTTCTTGGCATTAAAGTGGCAGCATCACTTTTTAATTTCATAAGGACGATAAAAAAGAGAGAGAACACCTACAAACGGAATCAGCAGTGGAAGCAGCAAAGGTTCACCTGGGACCATACCTTCTGAGACAATCTTTTTATAAATTCTTAGTAAACTGTATATACTGTTAGTAAACTGTATATACAGTGCATTGTAAAAATGTTCAGACCCCTTGACTTTTTCCACATTGTGTTACGTTATAGCCTTATCGTAAAATGTGTTAAATACAAATAAAATCCTCGTTCATCTACACATAATACCCCATAATGACAAAGTGAAAACAGGTAAAAAAAATAAATAAAAAAAATACCTTACTTACAGTATATTATTATTCAGAACCCTTTGTTATGCGACTCGAAATTGAGCTCAAAACAATTTCCATTGAGATGTTATACAAAACATATTTGGAGTCCACCGGTGTTAAATTAAATTAATTAGATGTGATTTGGAAAGGAACATACCTGTCTATATATAAGGTCCCACAGCTGACAGTGCATGTCAGAGCAAAAAACAAGCCATAAGGTCAAAGGAATTGTCCGTAGAGGCACAGAACTGGAGAAGGGGACCAAAAAAATGATGCAGCATTGAAGGTCCCCAAGAACACAGTGGCCTCCATCGTTCCTAAATGGAAAAAGTTTGGAACCATCAAGACTCCCCCTAGAGCTGGCCGCCCGGCCAAACTGAGCAATTGGGGGAGAAGAGCCTTCATCCAACCTGACAGAGCTTGAGAGGATCTGCAGAGAAGAATGTGAAAAACTCCCCAAATACAGGTGTGCCAAGCTTGTAGTGTAGTGTATGCCCAAGAAGACACAAGGTTATAATTGCTGCCAAATGTGCTTCAGCAGAGTACTGAGTAAAGGGTTTGGATGCTTATGTAAGTAAGGTATTTAAGTTTTTTATTTTTAACAAATTTGTAAAAAAAAATAAAAATGTTTTTACTGTTGTTTTGCTTTGTCATTATGGGGAATTGTGTGTGTATATTTATGAGGGGGAAAAAAAAACATTTAATTAATTTTTTTTTATAAATCTATAACGTAACATAATGTGGAAAATGTAAAGGGGTCTGAATACTTTCCGAATTCACTGTGGTACTGTGGAAGAGAAGGAAAAAGTCAGAGAAATGGTCCTATAGTAAAGAGTTTGTTCGAGGAAATTATGACGTTGGACCTCTTTTACAGTGTATGCTCTCTAATGTCTGCTCTCTGCTACACAACCCTCTCAGGTCAAGCAAGCTTCCATCCAGGCCAGATCAAAACACTGAACACAAGTTACTCAAAATCAAATGGGTGTACCCACCTAAGTCCGTGGTCTTTTGAAGTACTAGTCGAGATATAAAGAGCAAAACACCCCCTACTGGTTGACACAACTTATTAAAATACAAACAAAAGAGAGAGATACAGCGAAAACATAGAGCTAGGAGCTCGGGGCCCAGAGATAGATGGTGTAATGATGACAGAGCTGGTGTCTAACACCTGCTGCAAACTGTCAAGTCTTATCTTCAACACTGCTCATCCATTAGCTGAGCTTTCTGAGCTGTATTTTGTTCCCTTTCACCCCTGTTTGGCAGAGTCACGAGTGATGCTGGTTAGTAAAGGTGGCCAATGGAAAGTATGTGTGGGAGAATCAGACTGGGGATCATAACCCGTTTGGTTTTTCAAGAGGAACACATCTTTGTTTACTTAACGAAGAGAAAAAATACTGCATATTGCATATCTGGTCAGAATGCTTGACTTTACAGTGTACCTAGACATGCACAAGAGGAAAACCCTTTCATACGACAAGTCTGAAAACAGACTTCCCGTTGAGGCTGAAATGACTAATCATGTTTTTCTCTGGGTGAAATATTATATTAGCAGTGTGTCTGCATTCAGTAATGGATTCTTTGCACCACAGTCAATAACGGTCACATTGTGTCAACTCATGTCCCAGGGTGCATCTCTCCAAAAAAAGATCAAAAGACTAATATGACGTATCCCTGGGTAGTGTCTGTACATTGTTGTCCGTTATCCAGTTTGTACATAAAACTCCTGTGTAATACAACTCGGCATGAAATTGGTGATATCGATGTCGCAAAAGTAGCCCTGCACCATGCACAGCTTTGGAGGAGCAGAACCATGCGTTCGATGATTGTTATGCAGTGTGACAAGACAAATGTGGAGGATATGCCACAAGGGAGCAGTATAATGAAGGAACCACTGAAAGATAACATGGTGCTGTAGCATACTGTAGCATGCCCGCAATGTGGCTATGCATCTGTGTGTTTTCACTGGACACCGCCATTGTAATGCAGTGTGCCTTCTTGTTGGTTCGTTGTTACAATCACCGGAGTAACCTCTCCTAAAAACAGAAGGAGCCAGACAAGAGCATGTACATTTCATTCTTAAGTGTATTAAAGTCCACCACTCACAAACCCAATGTGCATCAGCACTACAAATGTAGAGAGGGAGGAAAAAACAACAACAACATATATTCATAAGCCTTGTGACACTAAAGTGAGATTGGAATGAAGAATAAAAGATACACCGTGCCTCAGCAATTGGCCCATGGCGAAATTCCTTCATGTGCGGTGTCCGAGCCTATACTTCTCCCCATCTCATCACCTAGACAATTTTGTCTCGGTTAGAGCTGGTCCATCTTCTCCCAGGCTACTCCTTATTTCACCGTTTCAATTTCCTCCCCCTGGAAGTGGTGAGTTGCTACTAGAGTACCTCAGACTTCCTCTCTCAGCAGAGAAAAACCACAGGCTTCTGTCTCAAGCCTCAATATTCTGCTTCCTGTGTTCATTTGCTTTGTGTGTGGGAAGGAAATACTGCATCCGCCAACCCACATTGAATCACTTTGGCATTTAACCGTTCCACTGTCGGATTATTATTCCTGGGTTGGCTGATGCCGATACTACATGATCAATAGTAAAGGCTCTCGGAACATTAAGATGTTTTTTTTTTTCAGTCTGTCTCTACCCCTTTACTGTTGTTGCTCTCTCTCTCTCTTCAGCGAATGTATGTTTGTTCTCTTTTCATTGGTCTCTCTTTCACCGTCCATCTTTCTCTCTACTGCACTGCTCATCCACATCTTAGTGTCTTTCCTCCCCCTCTCTTCTGTCTACGCCTCTCACTCTCTCTCTCTGTATGCTTCTTTGTATATCTCTGTTAGGGGTCCATCTCCTGTCTCACCGGGTCATCCTCGTCTCTCTTCCTACTTACATCCTTCCATCCCAGCCCCCAGGAAGCGTCTTTCCCCCATGAAGCCTGTGCTGATGAAACATTAATGCAGCGTCGAGAGAGAGCCTCCTCCACAGGCCCCCATTTTGATCTGGCCCATCGAAAGCCGACACAGATTGGTCCCCCCCCCCCCCAAAAAAAAGTTCCAGGCTTCACAACACATACAAATAAATATTCCATTGATCTGAATCTCTCAAACATAATTAGGAACTGGACAACTTTGAGTTCTCACTGTTTTCCCGCTGAGCATAATCTGTGTCTCTCTCCATGTCGTGGATGAATTGACTGCCATTCGCGTATAGCATTTAAAACCTTCACAAGGGTCCCCTGGCATTGCTCTGATGTACACAGACACAGACCTGTCCCTCTGTAGTTTTGAGCAGTATACCAACACAGAGCGTGGATGTTAGGGTAGATTGAGGTTAGGGTAGATTGTTGTTAGGGTCGATTGATGTTAGGGTAGATGCCTGGTGCAGTGGAAGGGTAAAGAGGACAAGCTTGAAGAGCTGTCAGGTTCGATTAGGAAAATAATACTGCAGTCGATAACTTTACTGTGCAACCCTTTATGGGTAGTATGGCGGTCTTGCGTCTTGGCAACTGAGTATTGGAGAAAGTAACCCTGGCAGACCTGCTCCCAAAATACTTTCTGAGAGGAGGCCTCGGCTATCACTCCTTCAGTGTCCAGTTGTGATGGAATGGGATGGGACCTGGAGTGTTTACCCTCAGGGGTTTAGCCCGCTGTTCAAGGCAGAAGGATGACTATCAATATAAACCAGATATCCATTTAACAATCATGACACAATGACTATCCGAAGTCCCAAATCAATACCTGGCCCCTGACCCTTAGGCACTTTGGTAGGTCTGAGATGATTGAATAGGCCTGCGTCCATATTATGGCACTGTACAAAAGCCTAGGCGGTTAGGGGCTATGGGTTGATTTGGGACTTCATATAGGCATTGTGTCATGATATCTGGGTTATCATGAAAGCCATCCTTCTGCCTTGCACAGCGCCCTAAACCCCTAAGGGTAAAAACTATCCCGTCACAACTGTAACACACAAGACACTGAAGGAGTGATAGCCGAGGCCTCTTCTCTGAATCTCAGAAAGTCTTTCAAGGAGCAGGTCTGCCATAGAAGGGGGAAGTATCTATGGCCAGAGCGACGCTAGGTAGAGAAACGGGGACATCGCTGTTCCCCTGAGGAGGTGAGATAGGCTCTCAGCGAGAGACTTGCTGCTGCCTCCTCCGCTAGTTCCAGAGTCTCTCCAAGTCTAGAGTCTCTGCACCAACATCTAAAGGATTTGGGCACCTTTGACAGTCAACCACAGTCAACGGGTAGGGCCTGCAGGGCTTACAGGGACTCTGTGAGATTCTGAGCATCAGCTTGGTTTGATCTAGCCTCTAGCAGTATGGGTCAACTTCAAAGATTAGGACTATACAGGGAGACACCATTGCAGGTACACCAGCCGAAACTCTAGGTACGGCAAGTAAATCCTTCTGTACGGCAAGAAAATCCTTCAGCCTAAGTACTACAGGACAAGAAACCAAATTCATCTGGTAGTGTTCTAAGAAACGCCAATGCTTTGGGCGTGGACTGTACTCACTTTTAATCTGGACACTAATAATTGTTCATCTCTGCATTTCTCTCTCTCTTCGTTTATTTTTCTTTATTTTCCGAATCTCATTATTCTTCCTCTCTCTACATGAAACTCAATTGTTTGTTAAATTCCAGGTCCTATTTTTTACCCTTTCTACTTACCCCCAAATCATCATCATCAATTATTTACTAATCTCCTAGACAGATCATTTTAGAGTTGCTCGGGACCTAAACATCAAATATGTCAGACGTCTGTTGAAAATGATGGTTTCCGTGACAACCAACACCCCAAGTTGTTCTATCTAGCTTGCCAATCAGACCCAAGAAAGAAACATGAAGGACATCATGAAGAGACTGAAATGCCAAATGACAACTTCCATGGTGACTAAACAATACTACAATTCAATGCATACGCTCATTAAAGAGGAACATATATTGACCGAAGCTAATGGTGTTACTAATGACACAAAAATAAAAGACTGACATGATGAGAGGATACTTGGATACTTCATACACCAACGATTTGCTCTCTCATAGTACTTTCTTCGTAAAGTTGTATGACTGGAGGCTGAATCCAAGTTATTAAGGCAAGGCGCGGCATATATTACAAAGAAATACTCACCTACATTGTGAACAGGACAGTTCATCATCATAGAAGCAATGGGAAAGAAAGAGAGAAGCAAAAATATCATTAGTAATGAAAGGATGCACATATACACAACTTGAATTTGTGAAATGTTACAGTTCAACCCTTAGACACACAAAACATAACCAAAAGTGAATGAATGTGTTTTAGTTGAATTTGTCCAGAAGTCAACAAGCACCCATTGCCCTATTAGTTAATTAACTTGATTGAAAACTCAATGAAAACACACCATAAGGGATGTCAACAGGCAGAGAACACATGAGATCACAGGTACAAAGTCAAGCAACAGAACATCAGTATGCAATTGTATTGCTCTGGGCAGGTTAACCATTGTAATTACAGAGTGGTGGTTGTTTTAATGCATGTTTTCTTCTCTAGGCCAACATGGTCACATAGATTTGAATTTAATTCTAGAGGACATCAGGAGTTGGCAAGTCAACCCTAAATATTATTCCTCCTTTATAATCAACCGCTAAACGTTGGTACCTCTTGAATGATACTCTTACAACTAAATTGCTTCCCAATTCCCAGAACAAACACTCCAAGGTTTCAGAGCCTGGAAAACAGGCAAGTGTACTCAGTAGAAGAAGTACTCAGTTGTCATACTTGAGTAAAAGTAAAGATACCTTCATAGAAAATGTAAAAGTCAACGTATTTGGTTTTAGATATACGTAAGTATAAAACGTTTGTAATTGCTGAAATATACTTCTGTATCAAAAGTATAAGTATAAATCATTTCAAATGCCTTATATTAAGCAAACCAGAGGGCACCATTGTTGCTTTTGTAATTTACGGATAGCTAGGGGCACACTCCAACATTTTTGTATTTGAATTCATTAGGGATTCCCACTACTTTTCCTGGGGTCTAAACACATTAAGGCACTTACATTGCACATTAGAAAATATAAAACAGTACATCATATAACATTACACCACTACATATCTAAAATACAAAATGTATAATTCTACCATAAAACAATATTACAATGTGCGTGTGCTGGCGTGTGTGTTACTTCACAGTCCTCGCTGTTTCGTAATATGTTTTTATGCGTTTTTTAAATCTGATTCTACCGAAAGGCATCAATTACAAATTAAGCATTTATGTTCGCGAGTCCACCAGATCAGAGGCTGTAATGATGACCAGGGATGTTCTCTTAATAAGTGTGTGAGTTGGACTATTGTCCCCTCCTGCTAAGCGTTCAAAATGTAACAAGTACTTTGGGTGTAAAGGAAAATGTATGGAGTAAAAAGTACATTATTTTCTTTAGGAATGTAGTGAAGTAAAAGTATAAAAGTGTAAATTGTAAAGCAAAGTGCAGATACTGTAACGGCCGTTGTTGGTGGAAGAAGGTGAGGACCAAGGCGCAGCGTGGTATGTGTCCATATTTATTAAAATGAACACGGAAATAACAAAAATACCTAAGAGAAATGACCGAAAACAGTTCTGGATGGTGCAAACACATAACAGAAAACAATCACCCACGAAACACAAAAGAAAACAGGCTCCCTAAATATGGTTCTCAATCAGGGACAACGCTTGACAGCTGCCTCTGATTGAGAACCATACCAGGCCAAACACAAAAATAGCAAATCATAGAAAAACTAACATAGACAACCCACCCAACTCACGCCCTGACCATACTAAAACAAAGACATAACAAAATAACTAAGGTCAGAATGTGACAGATACCCCCAAAACTACTCAAGTTGTACTTTAAAGTAGTTTTACTAAGTACTTTACACCACTTAGTGTACTTGCTATTCCAACTCCAAACCGCTCACATAATAGAGGCCTGCATCTGACTAATAGCATGATTTAGTGTCCCTGATGCTAGTGACCCTAGCAGATCAGCGGCTCTCTCCCCAAAAGCTGTGGCCAGTGGGCGCTCATAAATCATAGATGGATTTATTTGCTACCATTAACAATATAGGAGCTTGAGACCACATTTTACAGCGAGATAGGTTTCGCAGCCCAGCCGGCATCCAAGTGAAAGAGCGTGGAGAGGCGACGGTGAAAAATGACAGCATCACCCTGGATCCGGCCCATATATCATTCAGGGGCCAATTCTTTCAATGGAGTGTGAAAGCAGGGATGGAGACTTAAGGAGACGAGGGATGAAGAGATGCATTTTTTTTGAGGTACTGTGGCTCTCGCAAGGTGGTGAGAAACTAGTAAAGATTGATAGGACCTGGCATAGTCAGGTCATTGTAGAGAGATTTGTTTATACTGTCCCCTAAACCCTTAAGAATACAACTTGGAAGTGTTTCATTATTTGCAGTAGTGACTTTCCTGGTGAATTTCTCAAAGAAATGTAGGTAATTCAGTACTGCAGATGAACATTCATTTCAAGTCATGCAATTAAGATGATAGAAATAATAAATGTATCAATGTAGCCTGCACTCCTGTGGTGTTACTATCATAAATGGTACACACACTGTGTATATTAATAAGAACACAAACTGCTGAGGCAAATTGAGTAGGCATCCGCACAAAACAAAAAAAAATAATAGCAATGGATAAGTGAGGAACCAACAGTCCCTGGGTACCTCCACTTATCATCTGCTGCAACTACTAACCAATCCACCTCAACGCTGTCACGACTTCCAACGATGGTGGTTCCTCTCACTGTTTGGGCGGTGCTCGGAGGTCGGCGTCGCCATCACCGATCCATGTTTCCTTTTCCATTTGTTTTGTCTTTGGTTCATTCACACCCGGTTTTCATTTGCTTTCATTTCTGTTTGTATATTTACCCCTGTTTCCCCGCTTAGGTTTGTGCGGGATTATATTCTTGTTGCTTGTGGAGGCTTTCCTCAGTGTATTTCGCGTGTGTTTATTATAGTAAGGTGCGCTGTGTTTTTGCACCTTACGGGAGGAGTACTGTTAGTTCCCATTGTCTTGGGCGTTGTTCTTGGGTATTGTACTGTACCGTTTTTTTGGACTTGCCCTTATTAAAATATACGCTACACTGACATCTCTGCTCTCCTGAATTTGACTCCTTACCTACCTTCAGTGCGTAAACGCAACAAACGCAACCCAGGGCAGTTTTTTATTTCCACCATTCCCTTGATATTATGATTTTGACAATGCTCTAAATACATGACACTCTTTCAGGCAAACAAACAAATGGTTGGGCTTGTGCTTAATGTGGTTATTTTACATGGTCATGGCTATTATTCGACTCGTGATGCGTTATGCACTAGTCTAGCCCATTAAAGGGAATGATGCAGTATGGTTTCTGATACCATATTGTTTAGTAGAGCAATATATATGATTCATCATAGCACTATGCGTAATGATGATACTGAAATGTACCAATTGTCAGTACGGCTGATTTCCTATATTCCCATAGCTTCAACGTTAATGGCCTTCTCAAAACCACAGACTGACAGGTGGTTATGTGAGTCATAACACAACATCTTACTGTGGAATAGCAGATGAGAGATAATCAGCTTGAGCCTCAACGTAGCTGAGAATGGGCTTCCAGAAAAGGTCTCCCACAGTAAAAGTGAATAGGACAGAGCCTCGGAAAGGCGTATTAATTAAATACTAATATGCCTCCGTTTTGAATCTTACAGCTTCGCCATCCACTAATGTGATCTCAAGGACTTCAGCCCTTCTGTTAGTAAGCCCCATTACTGTTATGTATCATCCCTCACATGACGGAAGGCAGTTTAGAAACCATTATTTCTGGGGATGAAGCCTTCTCCTGCTGCCTCGTCCTTTGATGGAGGACACCCAGGCATTTAGTGAACTGTGTGTGGAGAAATGAGCGAGATGCTTCTTTAAGCAGTGGCTCTTTGATAGGAGAGAGAGAGACGTACTCAATATGCCAGTGAACTCATTGCTGCGTCTTGTCAATTAGACATTGGAGAACAGTCCAATTGGAGTTCTCAAGAGGGGAAAGGGGAGCCAGAGAGTTGATTGTGGGTTTCTTTCCAGTATGGCTGCTTTAAAGCACTAATTAGTAGGGAATGAACTCAAATAAGCACGTTCAGTTTTTTCTTAGCCGTAAATCCGCCTCTGTCGAGGCAGTTCTCTGAGACTTAGAAAACCTCTAAATCTTGGTTGAGAATCTATTTGGAGGGTAATGGAATTTACACTGTCGGCATCCTCCAACACCAAATAGCAGTCTCACAAGACTGTGCACCGCACTGAACCACAAACTGATATCATAAGTCAAAGGCTACTCTTGAAGTTCTGGCAAAGAGAGAGTGAAAAAGTACAAGGGAAGATAATCTCAAAACAGCCCAAGATAAAGCAATTTCCCCTGATCTGAGGCAATCTTTTGAATCTTTCTCATTCGGTGATGACCAAATATCACTACTTTTGCACTCCCATCACTCAAGTGCACCCACTGGTCCCAGAAATTGATTGTTGGCAGATGAGGCTGGAATGGTTGAGGTACAGTGTCCAACAGTACAGATCGTCTGTAACAAAACTGTTTCTCTCTGAAGTCTGAGTGGCCTGATGAAAGGTGGATAGAAATAAGTCTGGCCACAATGTAAGAACTCCCTCCATCAAAAGTGACAAATGAAGAACATTACGTTGCTACTAGTTCATATACTGTGTCATAATATTATTGATTTGATCTATATCATTGTATTGATTGGTCTCATCGTGAACACTCTTTTCGGTACAGCAACACCAGGTTTAAAAGCAACGGATTGTTTTGAAATTGTTAACTACACGAACCACTGTGTGAGTAACAGCTACAGAAGTCTTGTTTGTGTCAGGTAGAATATAATTAGTTCAGCAGATTATACTTTCTCCTACCTCTTTCATAGGGCTTTCACAGATCTTTCACATTGCAGAATCAGAACGTTGCCAGTTAAGATTTTTTTAGAGGTCAAGATCAATGGAGCTCAATGATTAAAAGTTATTGTTGTAATATGGCTCTGGTATGCCTTCATCATGTACCTTTTAATGGACTAATTCCAGCAAAGTGTTATATGAAAGGGGTATAAAGATCCAGATTATAGCAGACAATCTAAAATGTTGAATAGGGAGCAATGTAATGAGACATGCTGTAGCTTGAGAGATAGATGTCCTTGATCATTTGAGAGTGAAGAAAGGAGATTCCAATCTTGTCTTTAATTTTCAAATATAAATGTCCAGAATTTAAAGATTTATAGTATGTAGCTGGAAATGGAAAGAATCTCTTGCGAGCTATCAACCCTTTTGTTGCAACGTTGCGTTTGTTTGCCAAGGAGTCCCTTAGAGCCCCGGCTTTGTTTAGCTTATTTTTTTATGTTTACTTTTTCCACACAAATATACCTGCAAGCCCTCTTTTTCGCTATGATTACTTCCCCAGAGGTGGGGATGAGGGCTCCAATTGAGGCAATTTTTTTAGCTTGTCCTGATTTTAGAAGTGTAATGAAAACTCTCCTGAGGTATCTATACAGGCACACACACACACAAACACACACACACACACACACACATATACTTTCTCTCACAGAAAATCCCTCTTCTTCTCTGAGTCCTGGATACATGTTGTGTCTTTAGATGTCTGACAGTGTATTCATAATTAGACTCACAGATTTAAAGGCCCTCTAATTGTTTTCTCCCTCTTTCTCTCTTGCTCAGTGCGTAACTCACAGGCAATGATTAAGGCTGAGTTTTAGTGCTTACACAGCAGAGGTTGATGATGACTATGATGATAATGACAGTCTGGCTGATATCATCCTGCCCAGAGTTGAATGCATAAAATGTCATTACCGTTTTGGCTGGCGGATGTTGACCGCTTCTGTCTGTGTGGTCCGCTGTTCTAGTGTTGGTAATAAAGTGCATTCTGCATGATTTTTAATCATTTGATCACCCCTGTGCATCTATGGATACATAAACTGAACAAAAAAATATAAAAACAATATGCAACAATTTCAAAGATTTTACTGAGTTACAATTCATATACGGAAATCAGTCAATTGAAATAAATTCCTTAGGCCCTAATTTAAGGATTTCACAACTGGGAATACAGATATGCATATGTTGGTCACAGATACCTTAAAAGAAAAGGTACGGGCGTGGATCAGAAAATCAGTCAGTGTCTGGTATTACCTTAATTTCCCATATGCAGCGCATAGAGTTGATCAGCCTGTTGATTGTGGCCATCGGAATGTTGTCCCACACCTTTTCAATAGCTGTGCTAAATTGCTGGATGTTGGCGGGAACTGGAACACGCTGTCATACACGTTGATCCAGAGCATCCTAAACATGAGTATGTAGGCCATGGAAGAACTGGGACATTTTCAGCTGTTTACAGATCCTTGCTAAATGGGGTCATGCATAATCATGCTGAAGCATGAGGAGATGGAGGCGGATGAACGGCACGACAATGGACCTCAGGATCTCGTCACAGTATCTCTGTGCATTTAAATTGCCATTGATAAAGTGCAATTGTACTCGTTGTCCTAGTTGATGCATAGCCAGACTATAACCCCACAGCCATCATAGGGTACTGTGGTCACAATGTTGATATCAGCAAACAGCATACACAGTGCAGAAATTCTTTGGTTGTGCAAACCCAGAGCTTCGTCAGCTGTCTGGGTGGCTGGTCTCAGACAATCCCGCAGCTGAAGAAGCCGGATGTGGAGGTTCTGGGCTGGCGTGGTTACAAGTGGTCATGCTCCCTCGAGACTTGAGACATCTGTAGCATTTTGTAGTGTGACTAAACTGCATATTTTAGAGTGGGCTTTTATTGTCCCTAGAACAAGGTGCACCTGTGTAATGATGATGCTGTTTAATCAGCTTCTTGATATGCCACACCTGTCAGTTGGATGGAGTATCTTGGCAAAAGACAAATGCTCACTAACAGGGGAGTAAACTGATGTGTGCATACAATGTGGGAGAAATACGTTTTTTTGTGCGTACAGAACATTTCTGGGATATTTTATTTCAGCTCATGAAACAAACACTTTGCCTGTTGCGTTTATATTTTTTTCAGTATAGAGGGTGTCTGATATTGATCCTATCCACACTGTAGAGCAAGTTCAATGTTTGACAAATTTATCAACTTTTTAATTTAGACAATTCTATATTTTCGTTCTTGAATCCAACTCTGCCAAGCTCTCATACATTTTTTATTTATAATTTTTTCGTCCATAAAACATTCACACAATATGTCTCAAAATAATACTATTAAAATACAGTAGCGTGTATTCATGGATGCCAAGGGAAGCCAGGGTTCCCAAAAAAACTGTCCAGTATGTGTTTCATAATTTTCCTTCAATTCGCAAGAGGCTGAATGTATCTCACAGGAGAAAGCATCCGAGCGAGCGAAACAGTGCCCCTCTGTCTCTCTACGTGTAGTCCATCTATCTGATGCGCTCTGGTCCCAACACGTATAACATTTTTGCGGCTTGTAGCATTGAAGGCAAGGAAAGTCAGCGAGCATAAAAAGTATACAAGAATTGCCAATCAGCGTTGGGCTAAACTGAGCAAGTTCAACTGAAAAACTTGAATTGTTGCATCTTGTTGTGTTGTTGTCCTCGAGTGTCTACGTAGCTAGCTAGCTAAAATGGTCCCTTTCTTAAGTTAGACATGGATGAAGATAGGGAGTTGGACTTGTGCTTTTACTTCGTT
This sequence comes from Oncorhynchus masou masou, assembly GCF_036934945.1. NCBI lineage: Eukaryota > Metazoa > Chordata > Actinopteri > Salmoniformes > Salmonidae > Oncorhynchus > Oncorhynchus masou. The sequence goes on from NC_088220.1 coordinate 37,524,679, forward strand.
CTCTGTACTGGCCATTGATTATAATGGTGATTCTGATCCAACCATTAATTCATACATTGTTGTGCCCCTGGCCTGAGAGTATGGATGTTCAATATGTAGCTAGATGTAGAAGGCTAACGTTGCCCATGAATGGAATTTAAGCTAGCGAGCAAGCATTTTAGCCAGGTAGGCAAGGACAACTAAAATAAAAGTGTATACCGTATGATAGGCCGTTTCCTCAACATGAAAGAGGAGGAGGATGGCATTGGCATTTCTCTACAATGAGGGTGAGTCGACATATTGTCTTACTTTACTAACGCACACGCAAGCACACATACACACATAAATCAGAAGGATGGACAGCCACATCATCTTTAGCTAACGTATATTGGACTAAATCGTTTTTGGTATCTTTTAGTTGTCACTGTATTAGACTAACATGCTGACCAGACCGTTTGCGCAAGTGTGCCTGCGTGCGCTATCGCACACATGTTGATTTTGTCCACCCACACCAGACACGATCAGGACACCCAGGTTAAAAAATCTAAACCAACTCTGAACCAACTTTGTTAATTTGTGGACATATCGAAAAGCATTTGTCTTGGGATATAGACACTGGGATGTTATTTTACCTGAAATGAAAAAGGTCATCTACTCCAACAATTAATCCACAGATAAAAGGGTAAACAGAGATTGTTTCTAGTAATCTCTCCTCCTTCAGGCTTCTTCTTGTTCTTTGGACTTTATATTGTGGTTGGCAACCAACTTTAAGGTGCATTTCCACCACCAACTGACCTGGAGTTCATCTTTCAATTACCCCCATGGGTATATGCTCCTAAAAACCAATGAGGAGATGGGAGAGGAAGGACTTGCAGCGCATCAAGTGTCACAAAGAGAACCAAGTTCTATTTTAGCGCCTGGCTATGCAGACATTCGCACACGTGACGTGAGCAGTGTGGTCAGCATGTAAGCAGAGGTGGTTAGATAATGTTGAAGTTGAAATGTTGATGGAGTAGTGGAGGCAGCTCCTGTTTTCTTTGTGACTTGCGGTAACTCTTTGTGGTTCTAAATTAATAGTTGTTTAGTGTTCCGAAAATGTCGGAAACATTAACTTGCTTGACAATGCTGTAGGTCATGTAACTGTTTGTAACTGTTTGTTACATGAAGTATGCTTTGGGGACTTCACTGGACAAAGGTGGCTATCCGGTTTTGTAATAAAACAAACATGCCACTGTCGTCTTCTTATTGTCTCAGCCTTTAGGCCTATATATCACATTCGCAAGGCATATCAATTAATAGGTTATAGAGTAAACAACGCAATTATCACATCACTTTGTTTGGAATATGGCTTTTTGTTGTGCTTCCCCAGTGATTTTACCCACGCAACCCCTACTGTTAAAATGCAATTTAAGAAGCAAGAATATGGGTTTCTCGTTGCGGTCCTGCTTTGCTGTTTGGCTCAGCAGTTTATTTATTTTTGACTGCGGCTCACTCAAAGATGCTCCTGCAATTAATGAAGCGTGCAAGGTTTTTTTTCTACCTCAATGGTGGCCAGTCCACTGGATAATCAACCTGCTAATGGATGCAATAAACTAACTGACACCCAAGTCCTTGATACAAAGCGAAAACATTCCTCTTCTGCCACATTTATTTTTATTTAACCAGGCAAGTCAGTTAATAACAACTTCTTATTTACAATGACAGTTTAGGAACAGTGGATTAACTGCCTTGTTCAGGGCCAGAATGTCCTTATCAGCTCGGGGATTTGATCTAGCAACCCTTTAGTTACTTGCCCAACACTCTACCCACCAGGCTACCTGCCGCCCCAAATCCAGGTAGCTCTAAGACGGTAAGCACTCGAATAGTCATTCTTGTAAAAAAATAAACAAAAAGGTTGAATCATAACTCATAACAATATATTGGTCTTTTAGAAGAAGAAAAAACATGAAATGTATTTAAAAACCCACAGCCAAAGCGCTAGATTGCACTCATGGGTAGACCTTGGTGGCCCTCTCAACGGAATCAAATTACTGCAATTCCTCTACACACAGGCCATGCTTTGTGCCCTGCCTGTGTCATAGGGTGGACTTGTATGAACTGAACTCTCACTGAGCTTTTTATGCTTTCACCAGTGATTGACCTTAATTGATTGTTGATTTCCCGTAATTGACTGCATGTGTGTGCTGTGATTTGGAGATTTGCTGCGCTTAACTGAATTAACTTTTTTTTCCCACCCTCCACCTGTGATTGGAGCATCTCCTAACTACGCTCTCTTGTTGCAATTCACACCTCTACCTCCTTTATAACCTGTGGTGCATCTCTGTTAGGGCAGCGTGGGGAGCATTGAAGGCAAGGGAGGCCAGCGAGCATTTGGCCTCTGATAAAAAAAGTATAAAAAATGTGCCAATCAGCATTCAGCTAAACTGAGCGAGCTCAACTGTGAATGGTCCTGACACACCGAAAAAATAGTGAAAGGAAACAAGCTTGGATATGGAGTCAATCCTATCAAATCCAGTGGTGGGCCGTCAGGGCCAGCAAGGCCTTCTCTGCTGGCCTAAACATCATCAGAATATAATTTTTTTTTAAATATATTTTCCCACAAATATGTATTAAATTATTCCCCAGAGTAAGAGTTACACTCTTCATTTCATAGCGTTCCTGTTGGTTGCACTGCTTCCAGCCCCAGGTTTAGATTTGGAGGGCTGGTCTTTATGTTAGATATATTATCCAATCATATTCAGCCATAATGTGTTGCCAGGGGTCTAAAATCTGCCCTCAGGCCTTCAGAATCAACAGTGCAGGCGCTTGTAGCTTAAAGTGAATGGAAATTCAAATTTAGTGTCAACCAATCAGCTTTAGAGTTGGCCAGCCCAGTCACGGACCAGGATGTCTTGCTCCCAGGCAGACTAAATAACTTTTTTGCCCTCTTTGAGGACAATACAGTGCCACTGACACGGCCTGCAACGAAAACATGCGGTCTCTCCTTCACTGCAGCCGAGGTGAGTAAAACATTTAAACGTGTTAACCCTCGCAAGGCTGCAGGCCCAGACGGCATCCCCAGCCGCACCCTCAGAGCATGCGCAGACCAGCAGGCTGGTGTGTTTACGGACATATTCAATCAATCCCTATACCAGTCTGCTGTTCCCACATGCTTCAAGAGGGCCACCATTGTTCCTGTTCCCAAGAAAGCTAAGGTAACTGAGCTAAACGACTACCGCCCCGTAGCACTCACTTCCGTCATCATGAAGTGCTTTGAGAGACTAGTCAAGGACCATATCACCTCCACCCTACCTGACACCCTAGACCCACTCCAATTTGCTTACCGCCCAAATAGGTCCACAGACGATGCAATCTCAACCACACTGCACACTGCCCTAACCCATCTGGACAAGAGGAATACCTATGTGAGAATGCTGTTCGACTACAGCTCGGCATTTAACACCATAGTACCCTCCAAGCTCGTCATCAAGCTCGAGACCCTGGGTCTCGACCCCGCCCTGTGCAACTGGGTACTGGACTTCCTGACGGGCCGCCCCCAGGTGGTGAGGGTAGGCAACAACATCTCCACCCCGCTGATCCTCAACACTGGGGCCCCACAAGGGTGCGTTCTGAGCCCTCTCCTGTACTCCCTGTTCACCCACGACTGCGCGGCCACGCACGCCTCCAACTCCATCATCAAGTTTGCGGACGACACAACAGTGGTAGGCTTGATTACCAACAACGACGAGACGGCCTACAGGGAGGAGGTGAGGGCCCTCGGAGTGTGGTGTCAGGAAAATAACCTCACACTCAACGTCAACAAAACTAAGGAGATGATTGTGGACTTCAGGAAACAGCAGAGGGAACACCCACCTATCCACATCGATGGAACAGTAGTGGAGAGGGTAGTAAGTTTTAAGTTCCTCGGCATACACATCACAAACAGCATCGTGAAGAAGGCGCAGCAGCGCCTCTTCAACCTCAGGAGGCTGAAGAAATTTGGCTTGTCACCAAAAGCACTCACAAACTTCTACAGATGCACAATCGAGAGCATCCTGGCGGGCTGTATCACCGCCGGGTACGGCAACTGCTCCACCCACAACCGTAAGGCTCTCCAGAGGGTAGTGAGGTCTGCACAACGCATCACTGGGAGCAAACTACCTGCCCTCCAGGACACCTACACCACCCGATGTTACAGGAAGGCCATAAAGATCATCAAGGACAACAACCACCCGAGCCACTGCCTGTTCACCCCGCTATCATCCAGAAGGCGAGGTCAGTACAGGTGCTTCAAAGCTGGGACCGAGAGACTGAAAAACAGCTTCTATCTCAAGGCCATCAGACTGTTAAACAGCAACCACTAACATTGAGTGGCTGCTGCCAACACATTGACTCAACTCCAGCCACTTTAATAATGGGAATTGATGGGAAATGATGTAAAATATATCACTCGCCACTTTAAACAATGCTACCTAATATAATGTTTACATACCCTACATTATTCATCTCATATGTATACGTATATACTGTACTCTATATCATCTACTGCATCCTTATGTTATACATGTATCACTAGCCACTTTAACTATGCCACTTTGTTTACATACTCATCTCATATGTATATACTGTACTCGATACCATCTACTGTATCTTGCCTATGCTGCTCTGTACCATCACTCATTCATATATCTTTATGTACATATTATTTATCCCCTTACACTGTGTATAAGAAATTAGTTTTGGAATTGTTAGTTAGATTACTTTAGGGTTATTACTGCATTGTCGGAACTAGAAGCACAAGCATTTCGCTACACTCACATTAACATCTGCTAACCATGTGTATGTGACAAATAAAATTTGATTTGATTTGATTTATTGTACGCCTGCTGGCTGGCTCCAGTGTTACACAAGAGCCAGCTAGCAGGCGTAGTGCCTGCACGTCTTTTGATTGGATTACCAATATTGAGAGGCAGGTACTATATGGGCAGGTCTCAGAACTAGGAAACTGAAATTAATTTGCGTACTACTAAGCTGTTTTTTCAACCCACAATGGCGGAAGGAGAAGATATCGATTTGGTCGAGGATATAATTATAACGCCATTCTCAAGACAAACTTTTCAAGAAAAGTTAGACATTGTCAGGAGAGGTAGATGACTCACAGGCTCCGAGAAGCACTGCAAACTGTACTGCTGGGAATGCCTATTATTTGCAAGTGATCGATTTGGTGTTTGGATCCACACTGGCTTTGCAAACCTGAGTTGTCTAACCAAGGCAGCAACGAGACACCAAAGTACGGCTGGGCACTTACAAACAATGGTGCTTTTGAAAACTTTTGGGGACACCCGAGAGGATCTACAGCCCAACGAACAAGCGCGCAGGGCAACGAAGCTGCACAATGAAAAGGTATTGTACTCTTCCCCTGCAATTCTCTGAATAAAATTATCAATTTCAAGGTGACGCAACGCCTGGTTATACTGCGTTTCTGTCTAAATGTATAGTGTCTAGAGCCATGGCATCATAATGATGGTAATAAGAGGTGGATTAATTCGGGTGGGACTGTGTAGGACTTCACTGAAGGCCCAGGCCCCAGAACCACAGCACGCTACTGATCAAATCCCATTGGGAGCGTATGTCATTGACAGAAAAACTTGAAAAACTTGCATCTCGATGTGTTGTTGTTCTCCAGTGGCTACTTAGCTAGTTAGCTAAAACTGACCCTTTCCTAAATATAATATAATTTTGCACACCCAATTTTTCAGTTTTTGATTTGTTAAAAAAGTTTGAAATATCCAATAAATGTCGTTCCACTTCATGATTGTGTCCCACTTGTTGTTGATTCTTCTCTTCACAAAAAATACAGCTTTATATCTTTATGTTTGAAGCCTGAAATGTGGCAAAAGGTCGCAAAGTTCAAGGGGGCCGAATACTTTCGCAAGGCACTGTATATAGACCTTTTCTTGCAACTCTGGTTATATAATGATTTTTTGAGGCTTTGCTCACAATTCATTCTGCGGCAGCACAATGACCAAACTGTATGTGAGGCACTTGATCATATCTTTAATCATGACACTGGTGAGGAGAGTCCTTGTTAAACTTTGACACAAAGTAGTCTGTAATAAATAGCACAATATGTTTCATCTGAGTAGTTGCTATAGTAAAAAACTATCTATACATTATGCTTTTTTCACTCAAAAACAAGTTGTTTGAGCTCAGGTCAATGAGGCCTATAGGCCATAAATAGTAAATAGAAGTTAAAAATGTGTAATGTTCACAGTACCTTCAGTTGATAAAAAAGATATAACAACATTAGGTGATAATATATGGATTATTATGGATTTATAATCAGCTATAACGGGGTGGTAATTTTGGACTGGGAACACAGAGTTAACTAACATGAAATTAACACAACAGGAGGGTTAAACAGGTCAACATTCACAAGGCCGCAGGGCCATGTACTGCATACCAGGACATGTACTGTGAGCATGCGCTGACCAAATGGCAAGTGTCTTCACTGATATTTTCAACCTCTCCCTGTCCAAGTCTGCAATGCCAACACGTTTTAAGCTTACCACCATAGTTCCTGTGCCCAAGAACACTAAGGAAACCTGACTAAATGACGACCGACCCAAAGCACTCAAGCCTGTAGCCATGAAGTGCATTGGCTTACATCAACACCATTATCCCAGAAACCCTAGACCCACTCAATTTGCATACTTCTCTAACAGATCCACAGATAATGCAATATGTATTACCTGGACAAAAGGAAGATCTACACTACTGTTTAAAATGTTTGGGTCACTTAGAAATGTAATTGTTTTTGAAAAAAATAACATTTTTGGTCCATTAAAATAACACCAAATTGATCAGAAATACAGTGTAGACATTGTTAATGTTGTAAATGACTATTGTAGCTGGAAACGGCTGATTTTAATGGAATATCTACATAGGCGTACAGAGGCCCACTATCAGCAACCATCACTCCTGTGTTCCAGTGGCACGTTGTGTTCGCTAATCCAAGTTTATAATTTTAAAAGGCTAATTGATCATTAGAAAACCCTTTTGCAATTATGTTTGCACAGGTGAAAACAGTTGTCCTGATTAAAAAAGCAATAAAACTGACCTTTTTTAGACTTGTTGAGTATCTGGAGCATCAGCATTTGTGGGTTCGATTACAGGCTCAAAATGGCCAGAAACAAAGAACATTCTTCTGAAACGTGTCAGTCTATTCTTGTTCTAAGAAATGAAGGCTATTCCATGAGAGATATTTCTGTCATGGCTGTTGAAAGAAGAGGACCAAGGCACAGTGTGGTTGGCATACATTCTCTTTTAATTAGAAAAAGACACCGAACAAAATAATAAACACTATAAAACAAACCGTGAAGCTAAAGGCTATGTGTCATAAACAAAGTCAACTTTCCACAAAGACAAAAAAAGGGAAAAAGGGCTACCTATGTATGGTTCTCAATCAGAGGTACCGATAGACAGCTGTCCCTGATTGAGAACCCTACCCTGCCAAAACATAGAAATACAAATAAAGACATAAAAAGGTTCTCTAAGGTCAGGGCATGACAATTTTCAAGAAACTGAATATCTCGTACAACGCTGTGTACTACTCCCTTCACAGAACAGCGCAAACTGGCTTTAATCAGAATAAAAAAGGAGTCGGAGGCCCCGGTGCACAATTGTGCAAGAGGACAAGTACACCAGAGTGTCTAGTTTGAGAAACAGACGCCTCACAAGTCCTCAACTGGCAGCTTCATTAAATAGTGCCCGCAAAACACCAGTCTCAACATCAACAGTGAAGAGGCGACTTCGGGAGGCTGGCCTTCTAGGCCAGAGACCTGGCCATGTGGTGCCAGCACAACAACCTCTTCCTCAATGTGATCAAGACAAAGCAGATGATTGTGGACTACAGGAAAAGAGGACCGAGCACACCCCCATTCTCATCGGGGCTGTAGTGGAGCAGGTTGAGAGCTTCAAGTTCCTTGGTGTCCATATCACCAACAAAATAAAATGGTCCAAGCACACCAAGACAGTGGTGAAGAGGGCACAAAATATCCTATTCCCCCTCAGGAGACTTGAAAAGATTTGGCATGGGTCCTCAGATCCTCAAAAGGTTCTACAGCTGCACCATCGAGAGCATCCTGACCCAATCTAATAGGTGGCCTGTCACGAACCTGTCTTATACTTGTTAAGGTGTTTCCCTTTTTTAATAGGAACTGATGTAGTCTGGTAATTGAGACATTTTAGTCACAGCCACTCTCAGCCAGGGTGTGATGCCTGCAGGGTTTGGAGGAGAAAACAAGACTGCTTTCTTCCACATTGTAGAAGTTTGTACCACTTTCCCATATCAGTGGGTGAAGAATAAGGTGTACAACAACATAAGCCACTGTTACAGATAGTTCAATACATCTTGCGTGTTACTGATAGACTCCTGTCATAAAGCTCATTCTCAAAAAGGAGCGAGCATGCAACAGTAGCTTCATTAACTGACAATAACTGTCTATGGAGTACCTCTTAGCACCACATTCCCTGCCAGTTGGATAACAGTCCTCAGATGAACTTCCTTGAACAATTCAAAAGAGTGGGCCTTTCGTTTCGAGTGTCACCATATTTCACTCCCTCAACATCTCCTCTTGTTAAATTATTACTCAACCAATGGGCATTGAAGGTAGTTACTGTTGTGTTAAGGTAGGCCGACCATTTGAATCACATGGTGTACCAAAAAACTGTTTACACTGCCATTCCTGTCCTATTCCAGGCTATTCCTAAATGGCTGTCCATGATGGCACAGCAAGATTTCTGCATTATCACCACGAACCCCACTTTAGCAGCAGGGACCTTTCAAGAAATTGCGGAAACATTGATACTACACTCCACGCTGATACACCATCCATTTCTCCTTGCCTGATTGCTTGGTGGACGAGATGGGTTTTACCCTAGTTTACATTCCGCTCAGGGTTGATGGGTCTAGGCCTGTCATACAAGAAGCCTATCCTCTCCTTGAGAGCTGTGGGGAGAGCGAGGCAACAGCCGAGTTCTGAAGGAGGGTGAACTTCACACTCGTCTAATCTCTACTCGGTATCTGTCTATCGTTCAGCGGAAGTCGAGCTGCCAGAGCTGGCACTAATTCAATCACTGTCTCTTGATTGGCAGGGGAGCTGGAACGCTCCAGGGAGGGAAAACATCTCTTTTGACCTTAAAAAAAGATGGAGGGGGTAGAGAGAAGGTGTCTAGTTGACGCGTTCCCAAAGGACTGTAGTTAAGACCAGCGAGGGGAGTTGGTTGGAACCACAGATCCAGTGATCAAGATGAGGAAGAAGTTACAAAATATAAATGTTTAATGGAGCAGTGTTGTGTAAAAAATGCCAGGTGGATCTTTTAACAGTTATATCTGTATGTGGTGAGGGAAGTTAATCAAAGCACACAGAACTCCTTGGTCCAACCTTTTGCAAATTATACAGAAGACTTACCATGTTGTTGTGAGGGCATGTCAGGGCATGTCAGATGAGTTGAAATAGATAATTTGAGTGGACAGACTCATTATAATCTATTATGTAGATATAGACTGTCCTTTATCAATATGCCTGTTTTTTTGTAATACAGTATGATAATGATGCAATGAGGGGGCAAGAATCTGCAAACCCATCGTAATGCTATGATGTGTTCTCCTCGAAATAAAAAGGAGGACTAAGTAAAATTGAAGGATATTTCTTTACTTTTCTACTTCTCTCATGCTCTTATAAGTCTTAAGATGGAGGTTCCTGTGGACAGGATGAGTAGGTTTACAAGTATTTCATAAGGCCTGCCTACTGTACTGGTCCGAAGTTGGAAGCTGGAATTACCGGACATGTATATGGAATTTCACATGGATTGCACAGCACACATGCATGGAATATGCAGGTGATGGATATGAAGAAAATAATCACACTTTCGACTCTGTCAATCACCATATTCTTATCGGCAGACTCAGTAGCCTCGGTTTTTCTGATGACTGCCTTGCCTGGTTCACCAACTACTTTGCAGACAGAGTTCAGTGTGTCAAATCGGAGGGCATGCTGTCCGGTCCTCTGGCAGTCTCTATGGGGGTGCCACAGGGTTCAATTCTCGGGCCGACTCTTTTCTCTGTATATATCAATGATGTTGCTCTTGCTGCGGGCGATTCCCTGATCCACCTCTACGCAGACGACACCATTCTGTATACTTCCGGCCCGTCCTTGGACACTGTGCTATCTAACCTCCAAATGAGCTTCAATGCCATACAACACTCCTTCCGTGGCCTCCAACTGCTCTTAAACGCTAGTAAAACCAAATGCATGCTTTTCAACCGTTCGCTGCCTGCACCCGCACGCCCCACTAACATCACCACCTTGGATGGTTCCGACCTTGAATATGTGGACATCTATAAGTACCTAGGTGTCTGGCTAGACTGTAAACTCTCCTTCCAGACTCATATCAAACATCTCCAATCGAAAATCAAATCTAGAGTCGGCTTTTTATTCCGCAACAAATCCTCCTTCACTGTCGCCGCCAAACTTACCCTAGTTAAACTGACTATTCTACCAATCCTCGACTTCGGCGATGTCATCTACAAAATAGCTTCCAACACTCTACCCCTGCAAATTGGATGCAGTTTATCACAGTGCCATCCGTTTTGTCACTAAAGCACCTTATACCACCCACCACTGCGACCTGTATGCTCTAGTCGGCTGGCCCTCGCTACATATTCGTCGCCAGACCCACTGGCTCCAGTTCATCTACAAGTCCATGCTAGGTAAAGCTCCGCCTTATCTCAGTTCACTGGTCACGATGGCAACACCCACCCGTAACACGCGTTCCAGCAGGTGTATCTCACTGATCATCCCGAAAGCCAACACCTCATTTGGCCGCCTTTCGTTCCAGTTCTCTGCTGCCTGTGACTGGAACATATTGCAAAAATCGCTGAAGTTGGAGACTTTTATCTCCCTCACCAACTTCTGCTATCTGAGCAGCTAACTGATCGCTGCAGCTGTACATAGTCTATCGGTAAATAGCCCACCCAATTTTACCTACCTCATCCCCATACTGTTTTTATTTATTTACTTTTCTACTCTTTTGCACACCAATATCTCTACCTGTACAGGACCATCTGATCATTTATCACTCTAGTGTTAATCTGCAAAATTGTAATTATTCGCCTACCTCCTCATGCCTTTTGCACACAATGTATATAGACTCTCTTTTTTTCTACTGTGTTATTGACTTGTTAATTGTTTACTCCATGTGTAACTCTGTGTTGTCTGTTCACACTGCTATGCTTTATCTTGGCCAGGTCGCAGTTGCAAATGAGAACTTTTTCTCAACGAGCCTACCTGGTTAAATAAAGGTGAAATAAAAATCCCACCTTTAGGTCATCATTATTAATACTCAATTCTCCCATACATTCCTGCTTTGATACTTTGAAACATGTCTACGAAAATTCCCTATGTATCTGCATACAACTGAGTGTCCAGAAGTGGACTAATTGCTGTGTCAGATACCCTGCCCGCCAAGGCTACTCAGGTAAAGTTATGCAAAACACTCGGAAATGCATCAGCTATCCCTGTTTCTTGCATTCATAATGCTTATAGACAGCAAATCAAACCAAATGTTTTATCTCTGCCTCTGTATTACATTTGGATATCAACTCTCCAGAGATTGAAAATACTATGAATGGAATAATTTCATCCACAGGAATCATTTGAAATAAAGACTTTCAAAGTTTTTCTTTCACCATCCAATCTAACAAAATAATAATAAATAGAACATCAGAGAACTTGTCACAGACTATTCAAAAAGCGTAATGCTGAATCCTTTAGAGACCTGAAAAACAGCAATAGCAATAAATATACTTAATTGTCCCATTTATCTATATTGTTGTATTCATTGCAGAGGGTTTAACACCCTTTTGTGGCTGGTACTATGTGCACAAAGTAAAACATAAATGGGGAGAAAGTAGTCACAGGAAGTTAAACTGTGAAGGGAAACTTTAAAGCTCACCTCTCTTTCACCTCTTGTTGAATAATTGATCTACACCTGGGAAACCAAGTCACTTTCCTCCCAAACCACAGCCTCATTTTGTTACCAATTAATGACTACAAAGCACAATGAAGAAGAACCCAAAATAGATGAGTGAGTTTAGAGAGTGTTGCTAGGTTTTTGGCATTTTACCCAGGGCCCCCATATTTAAGTGAATCTCATTGGATTATGTTTTCCTCCCTCAGAGTATTACATTTTTGAGGGGAGATTTACCTGGTGCTGTTACAACATTTTCTTGCAGATTTGTGTGCATTTCATCACGTCTGTTTACAATACATAAGAAAAACACCTTGCATCCAAAAAGATCCTGAGAGTATTTAGAGATTATGATACTGCTTATATCAAAAAGCAACTTGATTTTGGGTCACATGATCAACGTGCCTCAACGTGATCAAGACAAAGGAGATGATTGTGGACTACAAGAAAAATAGGACAGAGAATGCCCACATTCTCATCGACAGGGCTGCAGTGGAGCAGGTCGAGAGCTTCAAGCTCCTTGGTGTCCACATCACCAACAAACTAACATGGTCCAAGCACACCATGACAGTCGTGAAGTGGGCACAACAAAATCTATTCCCCCTCAGGAGACTGAAAATATTTGGCATGGGTCCTCAGATCCTCAAAAGGTTCTACAGCTGCACCATCGAGAGCATCTTGACTGGTTGCATCACTGCCTGGTATGGCAACTGCTTAGCCTCCGACTGCAAGGCACTACAGAGGGTAGTGCGTACGGCCCAGTACATCACTGGGGCAAAGCTTCCTGCCATGCAGGACCTCTATACCAGGCGGTGTCAGAGGCAGGCCCTAAAAATTGTCAAAGACATCAGCCACCTTAGTCATAGACTGTTCTCTCTGCTACCACACGGCAAGTGGTACCGGAGGACCAAGTCTAGGTCCAAGAGGCTTCTAAACAGCTTCTACCACCAAGCCATAAGACTCCTGAACATCTAGTCAAATGGCTACCCAGACTCCCCTCTCCACACCACTGCCACTCTCTGTTGTCATCTATGCATAGTCACTTTAACTCTATCTACATGTACATACTATCTCAACTAACCAGTGCCCCCGCACATTGACTCTTTACTGGCACCCCCTGTATAGATTGTTATTTCATTTTTTACTGCCGCACTTTAATTAATTGTTACTTTTATCTCTTATTCTTATCTGCATTTCTTGAAACTGCACTGTTGGTTAGGGGCTCATAAGTATTTCACTGAAGTTCTACACTTGTTGTATTTGGCGCATGTGATTAATAACATTTGATTTGATTTGACATATTTTATAATTGTGTTAATATTCCCTTTAAAGGGAAATAAGGCAGTTTGGATGTCATACCTTGATCAAATATACGCATGGTTGCAACTTTGATTTGCCATTTATTTTGTGGCTAATATACAGTGAGTGGACATATAAATATAATACTATTCATCTAACCCAGTGGGCAAAACTGTCTGCAGTGACATTATTGCAGCCAGAGAATGATGTCATTGCAACCAGTTTTGCCTGTTGGGAATTTTCTTCAGTGGGCTCCAATTGTTATGTTTTTTTTGTACACTATTATCAGATGGTTTTGAAGTCTTCCTGTCACTGTTTTTTCCCCCATGCTGCAGCGCTTGGGTTGGGTGGTATAGGACATTCTGTTCATGTAACACAGGGCTCCCAACTCTGTGTGAGCAAAGTGTCCTTGATGCAGCGAAAATTGTAATAGGCTCAAAGTGCTGTGCTGCAAACGGTAAAAGCCACCATTTTACACCATTCCCTTAAAATAGAAGAGGGGAGGAGAGAGAGGGAAGGGGAGGAGAGAGAGGGGAGGGGAGGAGAGAGAGAGGGGAGGAGAGAGAGAGGGGAGGAGAGAGAGGGGGGAGAGAGAGACAAAGACAAAGACAAAGACAAAGAGAGTGTGTGTGAGAGTGAATGAAAGGGAGGGAGAGTGGCTTGGCCAGTAATTGGGAGACAGTGATTGAACTTTTCACAAGGTGGTCAGTTGAGACAGTGCAAAGGTCACGGTGGTGGTGATGCCTGAGCGGTTTTGAGAGTCATCATTCTGGCCAGTAATGAGCTCCACGGCTGGGGATTAAACCACCCCTCATACTCAGGGACTTCATAATTACCAAATCTTTTTGATCTGAGTGGAGGAAGATTTATGAAGATTAATGCAGAGGGAAGCTAACACTCACTAGATTCCGTCATTAACACCAGACCGCAATTAAATACATTTCACGGTGCGATGACAGAGTCACTCCGGCCCAATGATTTATTTTCCGGCTCCAGCTGGCATTTCTGTTTTGTCTCTCTGCAGCGTTCGTACAGGCGGGTGATTTACAATGTGAGTGTTAACCCTGTTTAAAGGGTGTCACACAGTGGATTGCGGTAGCAGGGCCAGTCAGTGACACATCGTCATAACTTTGAATTGTGTGAAGAGAAGAGCAACGCAAATGTTTTTTCCCCCATTATCCATTATTACTGGGTAACTAGAGAACACAGTAAGATGTAATGCACTGTATGCTCTAGTTGCAGTACAGTACATCTAATGGTCAAGTGCATGTTTCGCAGGTGAGGTTTTTTCTCTACTTCATAACAACTGAATATATTGACATTTCTCTAATGAGCTAGTGTCATGTTCTGACCTTTATTTCCTTTTTGTCATTATTTAGTATGGTCGGGGTGTGAGTTGGGGTGGGCAGTCTGTTTGTTTTTCTATAATTTGGGTATTTCTATGTTTCGGCCTAGTATGGTTCTCAATCAGAGGCAGGTGTCATTAGTTGTCTCTGATTGAGAATCATACTTAGGTAGCCTGGGTTTCACTGTGTGTTTGTGCGTGATTGTTCCTGTCTCTGTGTTTGCACCAGATAGGGCTGTTTTTGGTTTTCCACGTTTATTGTTTTGTAGTGATCGTGTTTATCTTTTTTTAATTAAACATGAATCAATATAACCACGCTGCGTTTTGGTCCGCCTCTCCTTCAAGTAAAGAAAACTGTTACAAAATCACCCACCACAACAGGACCAAGCGGTGTGGTAACGGGCAGCAGCAGGAGCAGCGTTATAAAAACATCTGGACTTGGGAAAAAAATCCTCGACGGGAGAGGACCCTGTGCAAAACCAGGGGAGTGTCGCCGCCCCAAGGTGCAGCAGGAGAAGAGGCAGCAGGAGCAGCGCGAGGAGGAATGGACATGGGAGGACGAATTGGACGGAAAGGGACCCTGGGCACAGCCAGGAGAATATCGCCACCCCAAAGAAGAGCTGGAGGCGGTGAAGGCGAAGAGGCGCTGGTATGAGGAGGCAGCACGGCGGCGTGGATGGAAGCCCGAGAGTCAGCCCCATGTATTGGGGGAGGCACACAGGAAGTGTGGCGAAGCCAGGTAGGAGACCTGCGCCAACTTCCTGTGCTTACCGGGGACGAGAGAGACCGGCACCGTGTTATGCGGTGGAGCGCACGGTGTCCCCAGTGCGGGTGCATAGCCCGGTGTTGTACATACCAGCTCCGCGTATCGGCCGGGCTAGAGTGAGCATCGAGCCAAGTGCCATGAAGCCGGCTCTACGCATCTGGTCCCCAGTGCGTCTACTTGGGCCGGCTTACATGGCAGCCAGCCTTGCGCACGGTGTCCTCGGTTCGCCTTCATAGCCCAGTGCAGGCTATTCCACCTCGCCGCACTGGAAGGGCGACCGGGAGCATTCAACCGGGTAAGGTAGGGCAGGCTCGGTGCTCAAGACTCGGTGCTCTATCCGGTACCACCTCCACGCACCAGCCCTCCGGTGGCAGCCCCCTACCCAGGCTGTCTCTCCGTCTCATCCCTACAGGTGCTCCCGCCTGTCCAGCGCTGCTAGAGCCTTCCTTCTCTCCAGCACAGCCGGAGTCTCCCGCCCGTTCAGGACTGCCGGAGTCTCCCGCCTGTCCAGTGCTGCTAGAGCCTTCCTTCTCTCCAGCGCTGCCGGAGTCTCCCGCCCGTTCAGCGCTGCCGGAGTCTCCCGCCTGTCCAGTGCTGCCGGAGCCTTCCTCCTCTCCAGTGCTGCCGGAGTCTCCCGCCTGTCCAGCGCTGCTAGAGCCTTCCTCTCCAGCGTTGTCGGAGCTTCCCATCTGCCCAGCGCCATCAGAGTCGCCAGTCTGCCCAGCGCCATCAGAGTCGCCAGTCTGCCCAGCGCCATCTGAGCTACCCGTCTGCCCAGTGCCATCTGAGCTACCTGTCTGCCCAGCACCATCTGAGCTACCCGTCTGCCCAGCGCCATCAGAGTCGCCAGTAAGCCCAGCGCCGCCTGAGCCACCCGTCTGCCCAGCGCCGCCACTGCTGCCAGTCTGCCCAGCGCCGCCAGTCTGCAAGGAGCCGCCAGTGCCGCCAGTCTGCAAGGAGCCGCCAGTGCCGCCAGTCTGCAAGGAGCCACCAGTGCCGCCAGTCTGCCAGGACATCAGACTTACAGACAGTGAAAGTAGTTCCTATTTAATCAAAGATCCACCACTATATTTTACAATAGGTATGGGGTTATTTTCTGTTCATGCATTCTCATTTCAAAAACATAGCTCTTTGGCCACCCACACCAGAGGGTGGGTTTGGTGTTGAAATTAAAATGCATGAGCAGTATGGTAGTGTATCTTTGATGTTATGGGGCTTTTTTCATTCCCATTGGTCCTGGGGCCGTTGTTGATGTCATTGACATAATATACTTTACCCACATTTTAGCCAAAAACCTGGTTGCCTCTGCCAGGAGAATCTTCCAGCCAGACAATATCCCCAAGCACACATCACAATCAACAAAGAAATGGTTAATTGGCCAAAAGAATCTATCTTCTGCAATGGCCATACCGGTCTCCGGACTTGAAACCCATTGAAAACCTGTGATAACCTTTATTTAACTAGTCAAGTCAGTTAAGAGCACATTCTTAATTACAATGACGGCCTACCTCGGCCAAACCCAGGGTATCCTTGCAAAGGGATGTATTGGAAGATTTTTAAAACAGGAGTGTCAATAATTTTGAGCCTTACCTTTTAAGCAAAACGGTTCCGGTTGGAGCGAGCGGTCGCATCTACACTTCGGTCCGCAGGTAGTATAACTTTTCATTACATTTCGTTATAGTACAACGGTTTGATTTGTCTAATCTTAGCAATTTCTTCTTAGCCAGCTACATAGCCGTCTTTGTATCAACGACAATTGCATAATTATCGTATTTCGTCGTCCTAACGTATCTGCCCAGCAGCTAGCTAAGCAGCTAGCTAACATCCACTGTCCACTAGCACTGTAGAAACTATTACACTCAACTGAACGACTCGATTAGCGTAGTGTCAGCTAGCTACATAGTTGTCTTCGCTGTCTTCGTATCCAAGATAATTGTGCAGTTTAGAGTGTGTAGACTTAGAGTGATTATCTTAATTTACCGAGGTTAGCTAGCCAGCTATTTGTCGTCCTTAACGTAGGAAATGCTGCTAGCTAGCTAGCCAACAGCTAGCCAACCTCTACCGAATTGAACTCCAACTACCCGGTCAACATTCCGCGCGTCTCCACAGGTAGTATCACATTTTCATTTCACTTCATTACAGTACAACGGTTTGATTTGTTTGATCGTAGCTAGCCAGCTACATAGCCGTCTTTGTATCTAAGACAATTGTGTAGTCTAGAGCGATTTTCTAGGTTAGCTGGCCAGCTATTGTCGTTCTTCTAACGTAGCTAGCCAGCTAGCCCCCGAATAGCAGCACTGTAGTAACTATTACAGTACAACGGTTTGTTTTGTTTGATCGTAGCTAGCTAGCTACATAGCCGTCTTTGTATCTAAGACAATTGTGTAGCCTAGAGCGATTTTCTAGGTTAGCTGGCCAGCTATTGTCGTTCTTCTAACGTAGCTAGCCAGCTAGCCCCCGAATAGCAGCACTGTAGTAACTATTACAGTACAATGGTTTGTTTTGTTTGATCGTAGCCAGCTAGCTACATAGCCGTCTTTGTATCTAAGACAATTGTGTAGCCTAGAGCGATTTTCTAGGTTAGCTAGCCAGCTATTGTCGTTCTTTTAAAGTAACGTAACGCAATTAACCTGCTAGCTAGCCAGCTAGCCCCCGAATAGCAGCACTGTAGAAACTATTACACTCGACGGAACGACTTGATTAGTGTAGTGTCAACATCGCAGCCACTACCAGCTAGCCTACTCCAACAGTACTGTATCATTTCAATCATTTTAGTCAATAAGATTCTTGCTACGTAAGCTTAACTTTCTGAACATTCGAGACGTGTAGTCCACTTGTCATTCCAATCTCCTTTGCATTAGCGTAGCCTCTTCTGTACCCTGTTAACTATGTGTCTATCTATCCCTGTTCTCTCCTCTCTGCACAGACCATACAAACGCTCCACACCGCGTGGCCGCGGCCACCCTAATCTGGTGGTCCCAGCGCGCACGACCCACGTGGAGTTCCTGGTCTCCGGTAGCCTCTGGAACTGCCGATCTGCGGCCAACAAGGCAGAGTTCATCTCAGCCTATGCCTCCCTCCAGTCCCTCGACTTCCTGGCACTGACGGAAACATGGATCACCACAGATAACACTGCTACTCCCACCGCTCTCTCTTCGTCCGCCCACGTGTTCTCGCACACCCCGAGAGCTTCTGGTCAGCGGGGTGGTGGCACCGGGATCCTCATCTCTCCCAAGTGGTCATTCTCTCTCTCTCCCCTTACCCATCTATCTATCGCCTCCTTTGAATTCCATGCAGTCACAGTTACCAGCCCTTTCAAGCTTAACATCCTTATCATTTATCGCCCTCCAGGTTCCCTCGGAGAGTTCATCAATGAGCTTGATGCCTTGATAAGCTCCTTTCCTGAGGACGGCTCACCTCTCACAGTCCTGGGCGACTTTAACCTCCCCACGTCTACCTTTGACTCATTCCTCTCTGCCTCCTTCTTTCCACTCCTCTCCTCTTTTGACCTCACCCTCTCACCTTCCCCCCTACTCACAAGGCAGGCAATACGCTCGACCTCATCTTTACTAGATGCTGTTCTTCCACTAACCTCACTGCAACTCCCCTCCAAGTCTCCGACCACTACCTTGTATCCTTTTCCCTCTCGCTCTCATCCAACACTTCCCACACTGCCCCTACTCGGATGGTATCGCGCCGTCCCAACCTTCGCTCTCTCTCCCACGCTACTCTTTCCTCTTCCATCCTATCATCTCTTCCCTCTGCTCATACCTTCTCCAACCTTTCTCCTGATTCTGCCTCCTCAACCCTCCTCACTTCCCTTTCTGCATCCTTTGACTCTCTATGTTCCCTATCCTCCAGGCCGGCTCGGTCCTCCCCTCCCGCTCCGTGGCTCGATGACTCATTGCGAGCTCACAGAACAGAGCTCCGGGCAGCCGAGCGGAAATGGAGGAAAACTCGCCTCCCTGCGGACCTGGCATCCTTTCACTCCCTCCTCTCTACATTTTCCTCCTCTGTCTCTGCTGCTAAAGCCACTTTCTACCACTCTAAATTCCAAGCATCTGCCTCTAACCCTAGGAAGCTCTTTGCCACCTTCTCCTCCCTCCTGAATCCTCCTCCCCCCCCCCCTCCCTCTCTGCAGATGACTTCGTCAACCATTTTGAAAAGAAGGTCGACGACATCCGATCCTCGTTTGCTAAGTCAAACGACACCGCTGGTTCTGCTCACACTGCCCTACCCTGTGCTCTGACCTCTTTCTCCCCTCTCTCTCCAGATGAAATCTCGCTTCTTGTGACGGCCGGCCGCCCAACAACCTGCCCGCTCGACCCTATCCCCTCCTCTCTTCTCCAGACCATTTCCGGGGACCTTCTCCCTTACCTCACCTCGCTCATCAACTCATCCCTGACCGCTGGCTACGTCCCTTCCGTCTTCAAGAGAGCGAGAGTTGCACCCCTTCTGAAAAAACCTACACTCGATCCCTCCGATGTCAACAACTACAGACCAGTATCCCTTCTTTCTTTTCTCTCCAAAACTCTTGAACGTGCCGTCCTTGGCCAGCTCTCCCGCTATCTCTCTCAGAATGACCTTCTTGATCCAAATCAGTCAGGTTTCAAGACTAGTCATTCAACTGAGACTGCTCTTCTCTGCATCACGGAGGCGCTCCGCACTGCTAAAGCTAACTCTCTCTCCTCTGCTCTCATCCTTCTAGACCTATCGGCTGCCTTCGATACTGTGAACCATCAGATCCTCCTCTCCACCCTCTCCGAGTTGGGCATCTCCGGCGCGGCCCACGCTTGGATTGCGTCCTACCTGACAGGTCGCTCCTACCAGGTGGCGTGGCGAGAATCTGTCTCCTCGCCACGCGCTCTCACCACTGGTGTCCCCCAGGGCTCTGTTCTAGGCCCTCTCCTATTCTCGCTATACACCAAGTCACTTGGCTCTGTCATAACCTCACATGGTCTCTCCTATCATTGCTATGCAGACGACACACAATTAATCTTCTCCTTTCCCCCTTCTGATGCAAGACGGAGCTGCTCTTCCTCCCGGGGAAGGACTGCCCGTTCCATGATCTCGCCATCACGGTTGACAACTCCATTGTGTCCTCCTCCCAGAGCGCTAAGAACCTTGGCGTGATCCTGGACAACACCCTGTCGTTCTCAACCAACATCATGGCGGTGGCCCGTTCCTGTAGGTTCATGCTCTACAACATCCGCAGAGTACGACCCTGCCTCACACAGGAAGCGGCGCAGGTCCTAATCCAGGCACTTGTCATCTCCCGTCTGGATTACTGCAACTCGCTGTTGGCTGGGCTCCCTGCCTGTGCCATTAAACCCCTACAACTCATCCAGAACGCCGCAGCCCGTCTGGTGTTCAACCTTCCCAAGTTCTCTCACGTCACCCCGCTCCTCCGCTCTCTCCACTGGCTTCCAGTTGAAGCTCGCATCCGCTACAAGACCATGGTGCTTGCCTACGGAGCTGTGAGGGGAACGGCACCGCAGTACCTCCAGGCTCTGATCAGGCCCTACACCCAAGCAAGGGCACTGCGTTCATCCACCTCTGGCCTGCTCGCCTCCCTACCATTGAGGAAGTACAGTTCCCGCTCAGCCCAGTCAAAACTGTTCGCTGCTCTGGCCCCCCAATGGTGGAACAAACTCCCTCACGACGCCAGGACAGCGGAGTCAATCACCACCTTCCGGAGACACCTGAAACCCCACCTCTTCAAGGAATACCTAGGATAGGATAAGTAATCCTTCTCACCCCCCCTTAATGATTTAGATGCACTATTGTAAAGTGGCTGTTCCACTGGATGTCAGAAGGTGAATTCACCAATTTGTAAGTCGCTCTGGATAAGAGCGTCTGCTAAATGACTTTAATGTAATGTAAATGTAAAACATATTTCTTGTTAAACCAAATTTCTGAGCAATTGTATTAGTATAAAATAATATAATTCCCTCCCCCTGCAAAATAAATGCATGCAATATACTGTATTTCAGTATTTGAATTATTTATTTTATACAGTCATTTTTGCTCATCTTTATCAAGGGTGTCAATAAATTCAGAAACCACTGTATATACAGTTTACTTGTTTGGAACAGATCATTGACTATTCTGACTATATTGTTTGCAGGTAATTAATGAATCTTTGAAAGCACATACACTTAAAAGGGAAACCTTAAAATTATACATTCTTAAATACATACTCAAATACTGGATTAATGCAGAGTACATTCCCAGTGGTGCGTAATGCATCACTCTTGCCTTGCTGAGTTTAAGAAATGCTAATCAAAGCAAGTTGATGGAATCCGTTCACTGGCCCCGTGATAAAATATTTGTGAATCTTCAAACCGTATTTATGCACAGTCTGGCAATGTGTGAGAGTGAGTGCCTCTCTCCCTCTCTCAGTGTGTGTGTGTGTGTGTGTGTGTGTGTGTGTGTGTGTGTGTGTGAGAGAGAGAGAGAGAGGGTGAGAAGCTTTCCTTTTAGAATATGGCACCTGCTGGCTTATTCTACTGCCATTATTAAACAGCGGATGAGAGGCGGTCTGCACTGTCAAGCAGTTCTTTTTAAATGAGCTCAGAGGTGAAGTGAAAGCCATTTTACTGCGCAAAGCTCAGTGGAAACTAGTATACTCCCGCCCGCTGTCTATCAAGGGGCATTTTTGGGGTAATGCAACTTGTAATGATACAACACAATCATTGGCTCGATGTTCTTTGCAGACAGCACTGTCTGACAGTCTTTAAAGTGAGAATAAAGCGTAACAACAATCAGGTTTTAGATAAACGTCAGTAAGAAAAAGTGACTCTTGGATTCACCAGAAAAAAAGCCAAAGCTGTTTACTGCACCAGAGAATTTGAGATTTCCTCATAGCATTTCCTGTCACACTGAGAAATTGGAAAATATGTATTCTTAGATAAACTTCAAGTTGTGGAGAGATTAATCTCTGCTTGATTGCTGTTTAATTATGTTTTTATTAAGTGGAAAGGAACTTAATTAATTTCAATACCTTATTATGTAAAAATATATACAGTATATACTGCTGCATCCAAATTTTGCAAGCAATGAGACGACAATATTCTACTCAATATGAATCTTTATTCAGACAGAGGGAAACGATAGAGGGAGACAGATAGAAGGGGATGAGCAGTGTAGAATATGATGAACCAAATAAATTCCCCTGCCATAGGGGGCTGTGTATGGTCTCTAGATTCTAGAAAATTATCACTTAGCCAACCTCCAGCCAGTACCCACACATTCAACTGCACTGATCAAAAACAAAATATGTCCATCCTGTTGACACCATAGTGGAAAGTCACATTGTTGAGATACAATGGCAGTGCACGCTCTCTTCATGTACACTAACTCACTGTTACAGATGAGAACTCAGTGTATTTAGCCATCATGCTACCAATAGCAGCCCCAGCAGGTGAAATTAAGCTGCAGGGGTCGGGATGATTAAGAGGAGACAGTGCTATTTCGTTGAGAATAAAAGGGGGTGGGTGGTGATAGAGATTCCTTGAACCTCATCCCTGACTACTCAGGACGCTTAACCTTCTGGAGAAGGAATTTAAACGGCTTAATCGATAGCAATTTTTAGGACAACACTCTAACACTCTTGTCACCTTCCACTCTGAAGATATTGCAGGAGACAATTTACTGTGGGCCTTACTCCAAAGAAAGACGGGTAAGAGAGCCAGGACAAATGGCTCTTAGGAGAAACTGATGGATCCCTGATTGGACAGGGCGGAAGGTAGCCTAGCGGCTAGATCATTGGGCCAGTTACTGAAGATCGCTAGTTAGAATCCCTGAGCCGACAAGGTGAACAATCTGCCGAGGTGCCCTTGAACAAGGCACTTAACCCTAATTGTTCCAGGGTTGACAGTTGATAATGGCTAACCCTGGCCGTGACCCCACTCTCCAAGGGTGTCTCAGAGGGAGTTGGGATATGCAAGAAAGACATAAATACCCACCAAATTATTATTATTATTACATGTCCAATATGACGAGGCTTAAGAGAGCAGTGTTTTTCTATTAGATATATTTTTAGTTTATTGGAACATCAAAGGTATTCTGGAATAGGGCAAACTATTAATATTTCTGTCTGACTGGTTTGATTAATAGATTAATAATGAAGTAATTGATGGGAAAGCACAATCAATCCTCACTTTCGAGTCAATTGCAAGTGGAACTTGAGCTTCATGACCCTGATGTGAATCGTTGAAAGCAATTGTTCATTAGCTTTGTGTCCTGGTGGGCACTCGCCAGCCAAAATATGTGGTTTGATCAGATGCGGGAAGGGGAATTTTGGAGGGTGTCAGCTCCCACACCATTCATCATCTGATCAAAGATAATAACACACTCTGCATCCCAGCTAGTGATTCGCTGTCGGACACGAGCAGGGAGAGGAAGGACCTCATCTAGTGCCGGGTCCCTAATGGCACTGTGAAAAGGAGAGCCTAGATTGCCAGCTTGACTGAAATTACAGTAATTTCAAGGCAGGACTACAAATTATCTTCTTAGAGACATGGTACACTGAATCTTCTCTCTACTAAAGTTTGCAATTTGCAATTTAACAGCATCAACAGTAATCACTTTACTAAAATATATGTACCTTACAGCATGTGTACAATGTGTGTTCTTCCACAAGAGTGAATTGGAATACATAATAGGGTGTTATTACACAATGTTTTTTTCCCTCTTGGTAAAAACAATAAGAGCGAATCACAAAGACTGTAAAAGGATATGGGCTGTTGCTCAGCTCTAACAAGATACCATGTTGAGCCATAACCAATTGCAAATGAGAACAGAAGCACAAAAACACATGGAAATCTCAACTTTTGCAAGCGATTAAAGTATAATTTGCTATCTCAAATCAAATCACATTTTATTTGTCACATGCAAAGAATAGTACAGGTGTATACCTTCCTGTGAAATGCTTACTTACAAGTCCATAACCAACAATGCAGTTCAAGAAAAAGAATAAGAAAATATTTACAAAATGAAAAAAATATTTAAAAAATAAGAAAATGATGTTACAATAACGAGGCAATATACAGGGGGTACCGGTACCGAGTCAATGTGCAGGGATACAGGTTTGTTAATGTAATTTCTAAAGTGACTATGTATAGATAATAAGTAGCGAGGAGCAGCAGTGTAAAAAAAAAGGGGTGTCAATGGAAATAGTTTGGCCGCGGTGATGTACTGGGCCGCACGCACTACCCTTTGTAGCGCCTTACGGTCAGATTCCAAGCAGTTACCATACCAGGCGGTGAGGCAACTGGTCAGGACCCTCTCAATGGTGCAGCTGTAGAACGTTTTGAGTATCTGGGATCCATGCCAAATATTTTCAGTCTCCTGAGGTGGAAAATGTGTTGTTGTGCCCTCTTCTTGGTGTGTTTGGACCATGATACTTTGTTGGTGATGTGGACACCAAGGAACTTGAAACTCTTGACCCATTCCACTTCAGCCCCTTCAATGTTAAGGGGATCTTGTCGGACCTCCTTTTCATATAGTCCATCATCCTTTGTCTTGCTCACATTGAGGGAGAGGTTGCTGTCCTGGCGCCACACTACCAGGTCTCCTCCTTCCTCCTTATAGGCTGTCTCATCGCTTTCAGTGATCAGGCCTACCACTGTTGTGTCATCGGCAAACTTAATGATGGTGTTGGAGTTCTGCCTGGCCATGCAGTCATGTCGTCCCCTTATGCCATAGTTTGTACATCTCAATTGTCAGTAGAAACCAAATGTGTTTAAGAAAGTCAGCCATATCAACTATGTTGTGTTGTCAAATCAAATCAAAGTTAATTTGTCACGTGCGCCAAATACAACAGTGAAATGCTTACTTACAGGCTCTAACCAACAGAGCGGGGGGGGGGAAATGTATGTGTGTGTGTGTGTGTGTGTGTGTGTGTGTGTGTGTGTGTGTGTGTGTGTGTGTGTGTGTGTGTGTGTGTGTGTGTGTAGGTAAGTGAAGAAATAAAACAACAGTAAAAAGACATTTGAAAATAAGAGTAGCAAGGCTACATACAGACACCGGTTAGTCGGGCCAATTGAGGTAGTATGTACATGTAGGTATCGTTAAAGTGACTATGCATATATGATGAACAGAGAGTAGCAGTAGCGTAAAAGAGGGGTTGGGGGGGTCACACAATGCAAATAGTCTGGGTAACCATTTGGTTACATGTTCATGAGTCTTATGGCTTGCGGGTAAAATCTGTTGAGAAGCCTTTTTGTCCTAGACTTTGCACTCCGCTTGCCATGTGGTGGCAGAGAGAACAGTCTATGACTGGGGAGGCTGGGGTCTATGACAATTTTCAGGGCCTTCCTCTGACACTGCCTGGTGTAGAGGTCCTGGATGGCAGGCAGTTCAACCCCAGTGATGTACTGGGCGTACGCACTACCCTTTGAAGTGCCTTGCGGTTGGAGGCCGAGCAATTTCCGTACCAGGCAGTGATGCAAGCGGTCAGGATGCTCTCGATGTTGCAGCTGTAGAACTGTTTGAGGATCTCAGGACCCATGCCAAATCTTTTTTTGTTTCCTAAGGGGGAATATGCTTTGTCGTGCCCTCTTCATGACTGTCTTGGTGTGTTTGAATCATTCTAGTTTGTTGTTGATGTGGACACCAAGGAATTTGAAGCTCTCAACCTGCTCCACTACAGCCCCGTCGATGAGAATTGGGACGTGCTCGGTGCTCCTTTCCTGTAGTCCACAATCATCTCCTTAGTCTTGGTTACATTGAGGGATAGGTTGTTATTCCGGTACCACCCGGCCAGGTCTCTTGACCTCCTCCCTATAGGCTGTCTCGTTGTTGGCGGTGATAATGGTGTTGATGTGAGCCATTACCAGCCTTTCAAAGCATTTCATGGCTACGGACGTAGTCATTTAGGCAGGTTGCCTTTGCGTTTATAGGCACAGGGACTACGGTGGTCTGCTTGAAGCATGTTGTTATTACTGACTCAATCAGGAACACGTTGAAAATGTCAGTGAAGACACCTGCCAGTTGGTCAGCACATGCCCGGAGGACACATCCTGGTAATCCATCTGGCCCCGCGGCCTTGTGAATGTTGACCTGTTTAAAGGTCTTACTCACGTCAGCTAACGAGAGCGCGATCACACAGTCATCCGGAGCAGCTGATGCTCTCATGCATGTTTCAGTGTTGCTTGCCTCGAAGCGAGCATAGAAGTGATTTAGCTCATCTGGTAGGCTTGTGTCGCTGGGCAGCTCGCGGCTGTGCTTCCCTTTGTAGTCTGTAATAGTTTGCAAGCCCTGCCACATCCGATGAGCATCGGAGCCGGAGTAGTATGATTCAATCTTAGCCCCGTATTGACTCTTTGTCTGTTTGATGGTTCGTCACAGGGCATAGCGGGATTGTAAGCTTCCGGGTTAGAGTCCCGCACCTTGAAAGCGGCAGCTCTACCCTTTAGCTCAGTGGACTGTTGCCTGTAATCCATGGCTTCTGGTTGGGGTATGTACGTACGGTCACCGTGGGGATGACGTCCTCAATGCACGTATTGATAAAGCCAGTGACTGATGTGGAGTATTCCTCATTGTCATCGGAAGAATCCCGGAATATGTTCCAGTCTGTGATCGCAAAACATTCTTGTAGTTTAGGATCTGCTTCATCTGACCATTTTTTTATAGACCGAGTCACTGGTTCTTCCTGCTTTAATTTTAGCTTGTAAGCAGGAATCAGGAGGATAGAGTTGTGGTCGGATTTACCAAATGGAGGGCGAGGGAGAGCTCTGTACGCATCTCTGTGTGTGGAGTACAGGTGATCTAGAATATTTTTCCCTCTGGTTGCACATTTAACATGTTGATAGAGATTTGGTAGAACTGATTTAAGTTTCCCTGCATTAAAGTCTCCGGCCACTAGGAGCGCTGCCTCTGGGTGAGTGGTTTCCTGTTTGCTTATTTCCTTATACAGCTGACTGAATGCGGTCTTAGTGCCGGCATCTGTCTGTGGTGGTAAATAAACAGCCATGAATAGTATAGCTGAGAACTCTCTAGGCAAGTCGTGTGGCCTGCAATGTATCATAATATACTCTACTTCAGGCAAGCAAAATCTAGAGATCTCCTTAGATTTTGTGCAGCATATTTGTTTACAAATATGTACAGACCACTCGCCCTCATCTTACCAGAGTGTGCTGTTCTATCCTGCCGGTGCAGCGTATCCCGATAGCTGAATATCCATGTCGTCATTCAGCCATGATTCCATGAAACATAGGATATTACAGTTTTTGATGTCACGTTGGTAGGATATTCGTGATCGTACCTCGTCTAGTTTATTGTCCAATGATTGCACGTTGGCGAGTAATATTGATGGTAACGGCAGCTTTCCTAGTTGCCTTCTGCGGGTCCAGACGAGGCATCCGGCTCTTCTTCCTCTGCATCGCTACCTTTTGCGAATAATTGGGATGTCTGCCCCGTGTGGTGTTTGGAGAATATCGTGTGAGTCCTGCTTGCTGCTGTTGTTGTTGTTGAAATATTATTTGTCTAATCCGAGGTGAGTGATCGCTGTCCTGATATCTAGAAGCTCTTTTCTGCCGTAAGATACGGTTGCAGAAACATTATGTACAAAAAATAATAAATATCGCGAAAAACCTCCACATAATAGCACAATTGGTTAGGAGACCGTAAAACAGTGTCCATCTCCTCCGGCGCCATTGTAGGGGAAAACAGCAAACTTAATTATGGGTTGGAGTTGTGCATGGCCACGCAGTCTTGGGTGAACAGGGAGTACAGGAGGGATCTAAGCAGGCACCCATAAGGGTCCCCAGTGTTGAGGATCAGTGTGGCAGATGTGTTGTTGCTTACCCTTACCACCTGGGGGCGGCCCGTCAGGAAGTCCAGGATCCAGTTTCAGATGAGCTTTGTGGACACTATTGTGTTAAACGCTGAGCTGTAGTCAATGAACAGCATTCTCACATAGGTCCAGGTGGGGAAGGGCAGTGTGGAGTGCGATTCAGATTGAGATTGCATCATCTGTGGATCCGTTGTGGCGGTATGCAAATTGGATTGGGTCTACGTTTTCCAGCATGATGCTGTTGATGTGAGCCATGACCAGCCTTTCAAAGCACTTCACAGCTACCTTGAGTGCTACGGGGCGGTAATCATTTAGGCAGGTTACCTTCACTTTCTTGGGCACTATGGTGGTCTGTTTGAAACATGTAGGTATTA
This sequence comes from Oncorhynchus masou masou, assembly GCF_036934945.1. Classification (NCBI taxonomy): domain Eukaryota; kingdom Metazoa; phylum Chordata; class Actinopteri; order Salmoniformes; family Salmonidae; genus Oncorhynchus; species Oncorhynchus masou. The sequence goes on from NC_088220.1 coordinate 37,553,253, forward strand.
CAGACTCGGTCAGGGAGAGGTTGAAAATGACAGTGAAGACACTTGCCAGTTGGTACACACATGTTTTGAGTACACATCCTGATAATCGGTCTTTCCTGGCGGCTTTGAGAATGTTGACCTGTTTAAAGGTCTTGCTCACTTATAAGAGTCCGGATTAGTCTCCCACTCCTTGAAAGTGGCAGCTCTAGTATTTTAGCTCGGTTTGGATTTTGCCAGTAATTCTTGTTCTGGTTGGGAAATGTCCTTACGATCACTGTGAGATGATGTTGTCGATGCACTTATTGATGAAGCCGGTGACTGAGGGGGTATACTCCTCAATGTCATTGGATTAATCCCGGAACATATTCCAGTCTGTTCTAGCAAAACAATCCTGTAGCATAGCATCAGTCACTGGCACTTCCTGCTTTAGATTTTGCCTGTAAGCAGGAATAAGGAGGATAGAATTATGGTTAGATTTGCCAAATGGAGGGCGAGGGAAAGCTTTGTATGCGTCTCTGTGTGTGGAGTTAAAGTGGTCTAGAGTTTTTCTTTGTCATAAACGGGTAAAAATTTGGTAAAACGGATTTAAGTTTGCCTGCATTAAAGTCCCCGGTAACTAGAAGTGCCGCTTCTGGATGAGCATTTTCTTGTTTGCTTATGGCCTTATACAGCTCGTTGAATGCGGTCTTAGTACCAGCATCGGTTTGTGATGGTAAATAGACCGCTATGAATAATATAGATGAGAAATCTCTTGGTAGATAGTGTGGTCTACAGCTTATCATAAGGTATTCTACCTCAGGCAAGCAACACCTCAATACTTTTTTTAAAATTAGACATTGCACACCATCTGTTATTGACAAATAGACAAACACCCCCGCCCCTCATCTTACCAGACGTAGCTGCTCTGTCCTTTTGATACACAGAGAAACCAGCCAGCTCTATATTATCCGTGTCATCGTTCAGCCACATCTTGTTGAAACATAAGATATTCCAGTTTTTAATGTACCGTTGGTAGAAATAATCTCAATTGTAGATCATCCAGTTTGTTTTCCAATGATTACACGTTTGCCAGCAATAGTGGTGTAGTGGTGGTTTACCTATTCGTCAGCTGATTCTTACCAGGCTTCACACTGATGACAGGGGTTGGCCTTGTCTTGACAAAGCAGTATATCCTTTGCGTCGGATTCATTAAAGAAAAACTATTTGTGGGTAATCGCTGTTCTGATGTCCAGAAGCTCTTTTCGGTAATAAGAGACAGTAGCAGCAACATTATGTACAAAATTAGTCACAAACAATGCGAAAAAAAGCTAAACAAATTGCACAGTTGCTAAGGAGCCCATAAAACAGCAATTATACAGTTGAAGTCGGAAGTTTACATACACTTAGGTTGGAGTCATTAAAACTCATTTTTAAACCACTCCACCAATTTCTTGTAAACAAACTATAGTTTTGGCAAATCGGTTAGGACATCTACTTTGTGCATGACACAAGTCATTTTTCCAACAATTGTTTACAGACAGATTATTTCACTGATAATTCACTGAATCACAATATCCAGTGGGACAGAAGGCTACATACATTAAGTTGACTGTGCCTTTAAACAGCTTGGAAAAATCCAGAAAATTATGTCATGGCTTTGGAAGTTTCTGGTAGGCTAATTGGCATCATTTGAGTCAATTTGAGGTGTACCTGTGGATGTATTTTAAGGCCTATCTTCAAACTCAGTGCCTCTTTGCTTGACATCATGGGAAAATCAAAATAAATGACCATCGTTATGTTTGGAGGAAAAAGGGGGAGGCTTGCAAGCCAAAGAACACCATCCCAACCGTGAGGCACGGGGGGGTGCTTTGCTGCAGGAGGAACTGGGGCACTTCACAAAATAGATGGCATCATTGAAGAAGGAAAATTATGTGGCTATATTGAAGCAACATCTCAAAACATCAGTCATGATGTTAAAGCTTGGTTGCAAATGGGTCTTCCAAATTGTCATTGACCCCAAGCATACTTCCAAAGTTGTGGAAAAATGACTTAAGGACAATAATGTCAAGGTATTGGAGTGGCCATCACAAAGCCCTGACCACAATCCTATAGAAAATGTATGGGCAGAACTGAAAAAGGGTATGCAAGCAAGGAGGCCTACAAACCTGACTCAGTTACACGAGCTCTGTCAGGAGGAATGTCCAAAATTCACCCAACTTATTATGGGAAGCTTGTGGAAGGCTACCCGAAACGTTTGACCGAGGTTAAACAATTTAAAGGCAATGCTACCAAATAATAATTGAGTGTATGTAAACTTCTGACTCACTGGGAATGTGATGAAATAAATAAATAATTCTCTCTACTATTATTCTAACATTTCCCATTCTTAAAATAATGTGCTGATCCTACCTGACCTAAGACATCTTTACTCTGATTAAATGTCAGGAATTGTGAAAAACAGAGTTTAAATGTATTTGGCTAAGGTGTATGTAAACTTCCAACTTCAACTGTATGTGTGAACAGAAGCACAAAAAAAA